>NC_092333.1:364310625-364962500 GCF_046630445.1 Rutidosis leptorrhynchoides | reverse complement strand
TAATAACTAGGGTTTAGTAATTAATGTCCTAGGGTTTCATAAATGTTTAGAGTTTAATTAATTAGGGTTTAAGAATTATAGTTTAGGTGTAATTAGGGTTTAAGGTTTTAATATGTATATGTATATATAATTCGTATATATATGTATATATATATATATATATAAAAATATATTTTTTTTACATGTATATATGTATATATAAATCTAGGTGTGTTTATGTATATACTTATGAATAACAAGTTTATAATATGAATATGAATTAACAAAGATCAAAGTTTATGTAAATAGTTTAGGGTTTATGTTATACCTTTGAAGATTCAAGATTTTTAACAAAGAAAAGATGAACACGATGAAGATGGAAGATCAAAGCCTTGAAAATCTTGAAGAACTCCTTGAAGATTCTTGAAGAACACGAAGAACAAGCTTGAAGATTCGAATACCACAAGAGAGGGAGAGGGAGAGATTGTTTTTGAGAGAGGATTTTGGTGTGATTCGTGAATGAGAAACTAGGTGTTTATATAGTGCAAGTATTAGAGTGTTAGTCAACATAAGGATATTCTAATTAATAATTTTGTTTTGTTTTATAATTTTTAGTCAACAATAGGTGGTACTAGTTTATAATTAGTTAACATAAGGATGTACTAGTTTACACTTTATTTTTAGTCAACATAAGGATGTAAGATGTTTTTAGTCTCATTATTATTACTATTATTATTATTATTATTATTATTATTATTATTATTATTATTATTATTATTTTTACATTTACTACATGATAAGTATTATTTTCTTTTTACTAATTCATGACTTGTATATATTTAGTTCCCAATTGTTTTATTATTTATATAAATGTCACTTTTTATTTATTACTTATAGGTTATTAGTTATAATATTACATAAATGCATAAATTTTAATTAGCAGTGAATGTCGACTAACAGTTTATTATTTTCATCTTTTATTAACTTGTCAATATTTGCACAAAGTTAATTAATATGTTTTCTAACTGTTAACACTTAACAATTATTGATTAAAGTTTAATCATTAAG
This sequence comes from Rutidosis leptorrhynchoides, assembly GCF_046630445.1. NCBI lineage: Eukaryota > Viridiplantae > Streptophyta > Magnoliopsida > Asterales > Asteraceae > Rutidosis > Rutidosis leptorrhynchoides. The sequence continues at coordinate 364,961,453 of NC_092333.1, read as the reverse complement.
TTTTAATTATATTGTTTGGGCATTTAATATTGGAAAAATATAGAATGAAAAAATGAGGGTCGTTATAGTACCTCCCCGTTATTAGAAACTTCGTCCCGAAGTTTTAGGTAAAGCTCTCGTTTGCATCAGCAGTTGAGAAGAGATAGAGGTATTTCCGTATCGTTTGGTCTTCGCATTCCCATGTATGTTAGGGGCTGCTACGCGAATCCCAACGGATTTTAATAGAGTTTGATTTTCACGTTCCCTAGTACAATCGGGGCCCTTTCGTGAATTCCAATGAGTGTTAACAATTAGTATATTGTTTTGTTTACACGTTTGATCTCATGATCCTTAACCTTATTAGGTCATTTACAAAGTGCATTAAGTGCGGAGATTTTCCAAGGAATAACAAGAGTGTCGTTTGACTAGTTTTCCTTTAAAAGGAAAGATGATGCTATATCAGCATGAAATGTATCATTGAGCTCATTAAGATTTTGAGTGTTTATGCTGCAATAGTAGGGCAGATAAAATAGAGTAGAGTACGTAAAGATTTCAGTTACGTAGTTTGATGTATGGCTGGTGCTTGTTAGGGATAGTACCAGCTTCAAGTTGCGAAAAGTAACCATGATACCTTTAGTTTTCAAGAGATGTCTAATAGATAAATGAGCAATTAGTTGAGGATTCATTGACCTCAGGATAATACGAGTGATTAAATGAAAGACATCGTTCAGTATACATGAGAACTTGTCTTTAGAAATAGTTTCAGAATGTAGCTTCAAGATTTATGATTTCAGCTTCATGTCGAATCATAGATCTAGACTTGACTAGAATAACATCTAGTTGTAATCCAAGAAGGAAGAAATGTGTAGAGTATCTTCATAAATGTTTAAGGTAACTCCTTCAGAGTTAGAAAAGTGTTTTCGCACCAATGGCGGGTCGGTCTATTATTTACTTATGAGTTTAAACGCGGATTCGAATAAAGGTGAATCATTGTTTATAATATATTGTTTCTATCATGAAGGAACCTCTGCTTCCTTGTTCAAAAGATCGTAGTACTGATGTTTACGAGGGTGTTGTGGTTTAGCCGTAAGATACCGGAAGTAGGATCTTCTTAATGATTAGCATAGAAATGAAGAGATGATGTACGTAAAGAGGTAAGTCTCGTTCTTACACGGAGAATGAGAATAAAGGTGATCCAAACTCATTGGAGAGAAATACGAAAGTTTTAATAATGAGCCAAAGTAATTTTTGAAAAGTTGTGACATTCGATATAATAATATAAACGAAGCGGAGCTATTAGTAAGACTTGAGTTATGTACATCACGTACTATTTACGTGAAATAATTTGACCAATACGAAAAAGAGTTGATTAAAAGAATGTTTAATTTGATAAGACAAAGGTAAATTGATAAAAATGCGAAAGTGTTTTTTATAATTAGTGAAAGTAATTTTTAGAGAAGGTGACGAAATGATGTCCATAGTAAAACTAGGGTTTCATAAAATTTGTGAAGTAATTTCGATTTAATCAAAGTGAAAATTTGTAGAAGCGAAAGTATTTATTTAATATGTACTAGTCAAAGTACGTAAAGTTAAATTTATGTATAAGATTTTATAAATCGCATAAGTGAAAAATCATTTTTTTTTAAAGTTCCAAGATAGTTTGAAAATAAAGACTCGTGTAAGAAATCTTTGGAAAACAGGGTACTTGTATTTAAGAGTTTATCTGTTTGAGAAAAATTGATTGAAGATTTTAAAATTCCGGAGATAATTGTGTAATAATTGTTTCGAGGTAGTGAAAACTAATGAATTGGCTTTTATCAGGGCGTGAGTCTTTGGACTCGGAATGTTAGCGTTGAAGTAAGAAGGATGATAATGTGATTATCATCAATTGAGTAAATCCCTCGGATTTAGAGTTATGTATGAAGGAACATCAAATAAGATTTGCAAACTTTGAATCGTTCGAGTGATAGTGAGAGTTCGAGATCTCAGCATAAATAATCTGGCAGTCGCAGAGACAAGTATAAACAAATGCTATAGCAGTGACTATCAACTATGTAATGATCGTCTGAATTTAGCCTTAGTTGGTCTGAGAGGAGGATACGTTAAAGTATGATGGAATCATTTCAGTTGTTACAGCAGTATGTGATGAGGTTAGCTCCAGCCACAACTTGAGATAGTGTATTTCACCTTTGATTTTCGAGTTGACAATGATCGATTATTGTTTGAGTATGACACCATTACTTGCATGGTGCCAAGTAGTCTATTATAAGTAGATGCACGAGTGCAAAAGTTTCTTGACTATAATAGTCAAAACGATACACGTATGGAGGTTCCCTTCTTCAAAAGGTTATGCATATGAGATATTCGTCGTCTCGACATAGATAATGTAATATTGGACATGTTGTTTGTAATATCGACGTTTGAGGGTTCAAATGGGTGTGAATGTCATATATAAATTTACACCAAAAGTGTATTAATAGAGAGGATTTGGATATAACAAGTGATAATTAAGTATCAATGATCAGGAGGTATTCATTTAGGATAATGAATGTAAAATCTCAAGGTTTGATTGTTCACATCCTTTGTGGTATATGAAAGATCGTTAAATGAGTATGAGATAGATTTTCGTATATCTACAAATATTGAGATGATCATTTTTCACCCTTAATGCCCTTGCATTTGGGTTTTGGAACAGATAGTTTGAGAATTTTTTTCCTTGATTCACTTTTTATTCCATATGTCATGATATTAGAATATCTCTATGAATTATTGGAATATAATCACGTTGGCCACCGTCATTATATTTCACTAATTCATATTTCCATTTCAATATCACTCCATAAGGTCAGGATATGTGATCAATGATGATTTCTAATATGGTGTGTTAAGGATAGCAGTAATCTTAGCTGGATCGATAACATGTCAGTTTTAAGCCAAAACTTGTACTTGGAAAGGTTTGCGTAGAGTTGTTCTTTTTCTTAAGAGTTCAAGAATGAATTTGCAAATGTTGCTCATGTTCTTTCTCACTCTTGGAGCTGATCAAAATGTTTTCCATGAAAACAGTTACGAACTTGTCGAGCTATAGTTGGCTAGTTTTAAGTTGCAGTCTTTATAGACTTGGTTAACTTTCATATCTTTGAAAGTTATGAAACATCGTGGTAATAGTTGGTGCGGTTGGACAAACCGTGCTTCTTAAGTTATAGAAGTCTGATAAGTTTGATAGGTCATAAGTTTGAAAAAATTTTAAGCGAGATAAAGATGAATATGATATAAGCGAAACACTTCATATTATTAAGAATGAGGCATTAAAAAGCCTTTATTACACGAGTTGAAAATAGGAATAGTTAAGGCATAGCCTTTACATGGATAAGAATTTGGAAAGATAACTAGGAAATATTAAGATTGAAGTAGTCTTCATATTCCTTCTTCTTGTCCTCAACCTTCTTCATAAACTTCTCAACTTTCTCATTCTTTGCCTTTTGTTTCTCATGCAGGAACTCGAGATTATCATAAAGATTTGAAACTTCATTGTTGATTACATGGTACTTGTGGTCCCTTATGGAAAGTTGATTATTTACGCAGTTTTCCTCCATCTTCAATCTAAGGTCAACATCTTCTCTTAGGTAGGAGAGAGATTGCTTCCCCCATCGAGTATTTCTATCACCTTCATACTTCACCAACTTTATCTCTTTCTTTAGATCAGCATTTTCCTCCATGAGCTTCTTGATCGTTAGGTCTTTTTCCTTCATTTGAACATCGATCCTTGCAATATGGCGAATTAGGTCATCGGTAGTTTTTTGCAGATTCATGAGCTCGTACTTGGCATCAACTTCATCGTAGGAAGGGGATCGGGATCTTTTCTTTAACGGGCCATCTTCTTTGAAATTAGCAGGGCGTTTCCCTTTACTTTCCGATCTTGGAGTCAGGTGATAACTGGGAGAATTAGGTAAAGTATCCGGACTATAGTTTGGTGAGGGAGGACCACCAAAGCCATAAGGTGGACTTTGGACTGGTCTTTCAGTGGAAGACCTTTCAGTATCTTTTTCGGTTAGCTTGAAAAGATTCATTTTGGTCGCTTGGTAAGAATTAGACATCCTAACATTAGGAAGGAGATTTTTGATCAGTTTTAATATAAGATTGTAAAGCATATGTTTTAAGATTACAAGGCAATCCTAAGTGCTTTAAAGTCTAAGGCAGGAAAGGTTATAGTTTCCTAGATTGCTAAGGCACCCTAGCTAACAAGTAAGGCACACATAAAAATGCAATCCTGGTTCTCTATAACAGCCTGGTTATGCTCTGATACCAATCTGTAACATCCTCCCAATAGGGTCTAGAAGAAACGTTACTAATATCAAATAAACCAACATATTATAATACGAGAACAATACTAAATGAGAAAATTTAACTTTATTGAGTACGCAGCGGAAAATGAAATATCGTTACAATAATGGAAATAACGATAAAGTAATTGTTCATATGCAGAAGTAATAAATGCGATATCTCTTGATCCTATGTCCAAGTAGCATCACATAAGTAGTAGATAAGAAAGCTTGAATCAAATAGCACCTGAGACAAAACATGCTAAAGTGTCAACCAAAAAGGTTGAGTGAAGTTCATAGGTTTAATAAAAGTAGTTATCGTTGTTTTAGACCACAAGATTTAGTTTGTAACGTTGATCTCCCACAGGATCAAAAAGTTATGCCAGTGCATGATATTTAGACTAAACGTTCAAGTTTGAACCATGACAAGTTGTGTCTGTCCTTGTCGATTTAAATTTCATTATCAAGTAATAAAAGACTGAGTCAAATGTATCGGGGACGTTACTCCCGATAGGCCTACCCCCAATAAATAAGCATGTCGCAGCACTTAAAAATATCACTGTAGGGACTTAGTCGGACATAGCCGAGTATAGCATAGTTTTAACAGTTTGTACTGATATTTAGACTAGACTTTCAAGTTTACCCCGTGTCAAGTTATCGTTTATACTTGTCGGTTGGGGGCTTGCTGGTCATAACCCAACATATCACAGTTTAATAGTTGATACGTGTAAGTACTAATATTTAGACTAGACTTTCAAGTTTACCCCGTAACAAGTTATCGTTTATACTTATCAGTTGGGGGCTTGCTGGTCATAGCCCAACATATCACAGTTTAATAGTTAATACGTGTAAAATAGTTATAAAAGTTGTGCATGTATTCTTACCCCAAAAGCTATAAAACAGTTATGAAACAGTAAAAAGTGGGGCTATGAATTCACCTTAGTAAGTAGAGAGAGAGTTATTCCTCGGAATAGAGAGTTGAACGAGTGAGCAGGAAAGTCAACCTATTGACATTTAAGAGTAGTTAAGTGTTTTGCCCATGTTTAAGTTTAAGTATGTGTTTAAGTATAGTTTGTTTTACTAAGTTTCTATTCCTAGTAAGTTACTATTTTTATAAAGTTTCTATTTTTAGAAAGTTTCTTATTTTACTAAGTTTCTATGACTAGAGGGTTTCTACTTTTATGAGTGTTTTCCATTTTAAGATACTTGCCGTATTAGATAAGCTTCCAATCACCTCGTTCCCTTCGAATGGCTAATTTAGATCTAGGGGCTTGAGCCATAGGACCCTTTAAATCGGAAATCCAAACCCTCTGCCTAGAATCTCGTAGAAACCATTCGTCAAGATAGTTCGAAGATCTATACATCTCTAATACATATCCCAAAATTTTTTTGTGCTACAATATAAGTAGTAGGTTATAGGTGCTAGTAATAGTAATAGTGTATACATGTTAAGTACTAGTATAAGTAGTATTAGGGTTTCATTAATTAGTGTTAGTTAATTAAAGTAGTAATTAATAACTAGGGTTTGGTAATTAATGTCCTAGGGTTTCATAAATGTTTAGAGTTTAATTAATTAGGGTTTAAGAATTATAGTTTAGGTGTAATTAGGGTTTAAGGTTTTAATATGTATATGTATATATAATTCGTATATATATGTATATATATATATATATATATATATATAAAAATATATTTTTTTTACATGTATATATGTATATATAAATCTAGGTGTGTTCATGTATATACTTATGAATAACAAGTTTATAATATGAATATGAATTAACAAAGATCAAAGTTTATGTAAATAGTTTAGGGTTTATGTTATACCTTTGAAGATTCAAGATAATTAACAAAGAAAAGATGAACACGATGAAGATGGAAGATCAAAGCCTTGAAAATCTTGAAGAACTCCTTGAAGATTCTTGAAGAACACGAAGAACAAGCTTGAAGATTCGAATACCACAAGAGAGGGAGAGGGAGAGATTGTTTTTGAGAAAGGATTTTGGTGTGATTTGTGAATGAGAAACTAGGTGTTTATATAGTGCAAGTATTCGAGTGTTAGTCAACATAAGGATGTTCTAATTAATGATTTTGTTTTGTTTTATAATTTTTAGTCAACAATAGGTGGTACTAGTTTATAATTAGTCAACATAAGGATGTACTAGTTTACACTTTATTTTTAGTCAACATAAGGATGTAAGATTTTTTTAGTCTCATTATTATTACTATTACTATTATTATTTTTACATTTACTACATGATAAGTATTATTTTCTTTTTACTAATTCATGACTTGTATATATTTAGTTCCCAATTGATTTATTATTTATATAAATGTCACTTTTTATTTATTACTTATAGGTTATTAGTTATAATATTACATAAATGCATAAATTTTAATTAGCAGTGAGTGTCGACTAACAGTTTATTATTTTCATCTTTTATTAACTTGTCAATATTTGCACAAAGTTAATTAATATGTTTTCTAACTCTTAACACTTAACAATTATTGATTAAAGTTTAATCATTAAGTTTTAATTATATTGTTTGGGCAATTAATATTGGAAAAATATAGAATGAAAAAATGAGGGTCGTTATATGAATAGTTCAACATTCAACGCTGAACCATTCCATTAAGAGGCAAACAAACACACCCTAAGTGAGTATCTAATTTTAGTGTCCTTTGAAATAATATAATTTAACATTTTCAGTGATTAATTTTAGTGTCTAATTCATTTTTAATATTTAATTTATTTTTAAAATTTTTATTTATTATTTACTTTATTTAAAATAACATAAATAAATTTATATTGTAAAATAAAAATTTCATTAATAAAGATAACCAATAATTAAAAAAGAGAGACAATACTAAAAAAAATAAACAAATAAATTAAAAACTACGTCGATGACTACATTTGACGATTAAATCAAAGATATTCAACCAAATCTGATCGTATGTATTAGAGAGAGAGCGATTTCCGGCGAGAGGTGAGCATTTTTCGGTGAGGACAAATCCAAGAGTTTTAAGATCAAATCATTGCGGCGGGGGGGGGGGGGCACGTTTACAGATAGGATTTCTTACAGGGGAACTACGAGTGAAACTTTTCTAAGGATGACAGAAATCGATGGACATCATACTTGTGCTTTAACTTTCCGGAGACTTTGGAGGTGGTGGATATGTAGAGGTTTTTCAAGCAGTATGGGATACTTAAGAATGTTTACATGGCAAGGAAGAGGCTTAATAACAGGCTGCCTTCGCGTTAATTAGATTTGGGTAGGTTCATAATACCGACAAGATGTTACAAGTGCTATCCAATATCAGAATCATGGGAAAGACGTTAAACACCAGAGCAAACCCTAAAACTCCAACACTTGGGATTTACACAAAGGAAACAGATGGTCGTGACTACAACGACGTTGTGATTGGAAGACATGTTGAAGATCTCAGATCAAAACTCTCAAAAAAGAATGTCGAAGAAGATGACCCCATCGAAAAACTATCAAAGAAGAAGATTGGAGAAAAAGGTGTTGAGAGGGATGATCTGAGACAAATGCTGGATAAAAGAAAAAAAAAGAGAAAGGTGTAGAAGACGGAAGGGTCATAGACATCAAAGATGAAGGTTCAAATATGTAACACCCAAACTAAATTGTACATAATGTAAATTTCTCCATTATAATAAAAGCTGCTGAATTTTTGACTGAAGAAAAGCGCGACGCGCTTTGGCCTGCGCGGCGCGCATAATGTGCTGACAGCACATTTCATTTTCGTTTAATTATAAGGATGGGTATTTTAGTCTTTTTACCTAAGGGACGGGTTTGAGGCCACAAAACTGATCAAGGCTTATCCACTTCTCATTTATCCTCTTTCACCAACCTTATCTTCATCTCCTTCAATTGGAGAGAGAAAGGTGTTTTGTCAAGCTTTTCAAGTGGTTTTGCTAGATCGAGTTTAATCTTTCGTGTATTGAAACAACCCAACCCGTATTCAACCGGATAAATTTTTTTTTTATAGTAATGATCATTAACGTGCCATTGGAATGATATAAACCATTCCATACAACCCATTAAAACGTACAACAAGTTTAATGTTTACAAAAGGCACTAAGGCCATTAATCAAATGTAATACAAGTTCGACCCATTTGAAATGATAGTTTTAATCCAAACTACACCCTAGCATGGTTTGGGGCTAAACTACCCAAAAGCATTAGGTCATCTTCCAAAAAATTTAACTAGCAAGCATCGTGGGAATCTAATGCCCAATAACCCCTTTTCCTTTCTCCGTGTTCGCACCTAAAAATGTAAACAACGAGAGGGTAAGCTAAAGCTTAGTGAGTGAAATAGTTATACGCATACATATATAACCTACTTGCTTGCAACCACTTACACAATATCGTATACAAACTTGTAACTCAAATAGCATGTCATCATACTCGTAATACTAACAAGTTGTGCAATAACACAAAACCGCATTAGCATATACTCAACACAATATATATATATATATATATATATATATATATATATATATATATATATATATATATATGTATATATATATATATATATATGTATATATATATGTATGTATATATATATAATATGCTAAACAATCAACAAACCCCCATATGGTTAACCATAAACGCTATGGTGCTACCGGCTCGATGGTTCACACCATACGCATTTGAGTCATACTCTTTTATAGTGCTACCGGCTAGTGGTTCACACTTTGTTTTATAGTGCTACCGGCTCAATGGTTCACACTTGATGCTACCGGCTCGATGGTTCACATCATGATTTTATAGTGCTACTGGCTCTTTGGTTCACACTTCGGCACTACCGGCTCGATGGTTCAGGCCTTATTTTATAGTGCTACCGGCTAGATGGTTCACACTTTGACACTTGTTACATATATGTTATGGCACTACCGGCTCGATGGTTCATACCATAACATTCACAAATAAATACGTCATATACACATACGTATAATTACTCCACTCACCTTATAGACTAGGCGATGAATTAACAACTCCGCAAGCTTCAAAGTGAAGTACCTAATACAATAAGTACAATTTCAATACACCAAACTAGTTGGACTTGACACCAACATTTATCACTTAAGCATTTAATGACCCATTTGCATTAAATGACCCATTTACTCCAGAACCGCCCATTAATGGCCAAGACTCATCATCAATCACTAAAAACTAGTGATTATAGTCCAATAACAATAACTACCACCTTTTAGGGTATTTTCATACTCATCTTTGCCAAACTAGGTCAACATTACCCCTTTTGACCCATTTTAACACTTAAACTCGCAAATTGGTCAAACACGAACCCATTAGCAAGTCTTTCATCAATTTACAAGTGTATTAGTGACTAACAACACAATTTAACACTTACAAATCTCGATTTACATGACCAAACCCTAGATTATAGTTATTAGGGTTTCCTTACATTAATATAACCCAAATTCACCCATTAAATTCCCAAATGGGTCTTACAAGCCTCAAATGACCCAAACCCTAGCCATAAATTAACTAAAACTTAAAACATGGAGTTAAGACTTACTAACACTATCAAGTCGTAGCTAAGAACGAGGAGAACAAATTTCTTATTTGCTCCCAAGATCGAATCACAAGTCTTCACCTTCGAATCTTACTTTTAATTTAAATGGGTTTTATGTTTTGAGAGTAAATAGAAGAAGAAAAGAGAAAAGAAAATGAATAAGTGAGATAAGTGGCTGAGATTTAAAGTCTCAATCAGATCTACACATGAAAAGACAAAAATACCCTTGATTCACTCTTTTTAAAAGCTAAAACCGGAACCAGTTCACCCAGTGGGTCGCGGCACGACCCCATATGTCAAGGCGCGGCAATGCAAATAAAATTCGAGCTGCTTGTTTCCCCTACTAACTTTGATTTGTGTTGTTTGTCGTGGCGCGCCCAAGAGCCTCGCAGCGCGGCAATGGCCTGTAACTGACCATTTCGACTATTTTAAATCAACATTGATTTATTCGACTTTTACACCTCGTTCACGCTTCCTGTATTCGTTTAAACTTCATCTTTAAGTCTCATATGACTTAACACTATCAAAACCTATGCATGTACTTATACATGCATCCAATCTCAAACGTAATATATAAATATATCTCGTATACATCAAGTTAACACTTTAAATCGTTTAATCACATAAACAAGCGAATTATAAACATTCTAACGATTAAATAAGTACCTTAAGACACGTATGAAGAAAACGGGATGTTAAAACTCTCCTCCACTTGAATTGGAAGATACACCAATAAAAACTCTTTGGGTTCCCATGTAAACTCGAAACCTTCACTACGACTCCATTGAACTTTAAAAGTTCTCACCTCTTTATGCCTCAACCTCTTTAACTTTTCATCGAGTATAGCAATCGACTTCTCAACATACTCTAACTTGTTGTTTAGCTCAATCGCGTCTAAAGGCATCCAAGAAGAATCATCAGCAAGACACCTACGGAGATGGAAAACATGAAATGTATTATGGATCCCCGCAAGCTCTTCGGGTAATTCCAAACGATACGCAACTTCGCCAACACGAGCTAAAACCTTAAATGGCCCAATAAACCGAGGAGATAACTTTCCCCGTTTTCAAAACCGAATAATACCCTTCCATGGTGAAACCTTAAGCATCACCATGTCACCTTATTGGAACTCAATCAATCGCCTACGTTTGTCGGCATACGACTTTTGTCTATCTTGAGCCGCTTTCAAATGAGTTCGGATCATCTCAATCTTGTTATTCATCTCTAAAATCAAATCGCTACTCCCGATTTCTCTTTGACCCACTTCACCCCAACAAATCAGAGTTCGACACCTACGCCCATAAAGCATCTCATACGGTGGCATCCCGATACTAGTGTGATAACTATTATTGTACGAGAACTCTACCAATGGTAAGTGCGAATCCCAACTACCACCGAAATCAATAACGCACGCCCATAACATATCCTCTAATGTTTGATTCGTACGTTCGGTTTGACCGTCCGTTTGAGGATGGTACGCCGTGCTCATTCTCAATTGTGTACCCATATCTTCATGGAACTTATTCTAAAACCGAGATGTGAAACGAGTGTCTCGATCTGAAATAATAGATATAGGAACCCCATGCCTCGATATCACCTCTGTTAGATCAACCGGTTTGTAAGTAGATTAGTGGGTTGGAAGTATTAGTTATTCAAGAACACTAGAGAGAAAAGCATAAGAAGAGTAAGTGTCAAATGGATAACTAGTTGCATTAGTTATGGGGAGGTTGTTTATATATGACAACCTCCCTAGTTACAAAAGTTACATTGTTACCATGGTAATTAATAGTAAATACATTACAAACGATGATTAAAACCATGCGCCACTAAACTATTACATAAACATATGTTAATAATCTCCCCATTGGCGTGCGGTTTTCAAAAAATATCACTTCATGATCATCAGCTTTGGCAAGCACCTTCTGAGGCCTTCTTCTTTACTTCTTCCTCAGCTTTCATCGTCTTAATCACGTCACTTCCCGGTATATAGTTCCTTTCATAGTGCTTGGGAAGGATGAACTGTTTGAGGCTGGTGATTTTGTATTCAAATCGTGGAACATATTGAGAACCCGTGAAGTAGTTCTTCTTCTTGTTAATCCCTAACGAAGTATCAAATTGCCTCATTTAAAGCCTGAATTTAAGGAGTTCATTGATGTGATTTGCCATCTCGTTCATCATCAGCTTTTGATTGTTCCCTATGTTCTGTGTTCGTTTGCAAATGTTGAAGAACTTTAGAGCACACTTGAGGGTTCCATATGAGTATTTTGGTAGCTCGGATATGCGAATGAATATGGGTTTTTTTGATTTTGTTGCGAAAAATGAAGCCTTCTTCAGGGGTGTCCAAGCAATAGCATATCTTGAATTGAGACAAATCCAGAGTATCGATGGTTTGATTAGGTGCGGAGAGCAGGATCTTCTTTCGAATTGATTCGACACCTAGCTGAAGATCATATTAAGAAGCCAGTTTAATTCTATCTTTCATGAACCTTCTCACCCTTTCGATTGCTGTTTCGATAACCCAAGTCTTTCTTATTTTGTTTCTCAACCAATTGTATAGAAACTATAAGTCAACCGGATTGAGTTCAATTAGATCATACTCCGAGAACGTGTATTCTTGGTCGTTTGAATGAATCACTCTAAAAAATGGAGTATACACTCTCTTAGATAATGATCTGCAGAACACACTGTTTATGACGATAATCGGATTCTCTTTCTGGTCTTCCATATCAAACTCATCCCAGTTCTTATAAACCCGCCTTTGGTAACGGTACATTATTAACTTTTCCTTATCATTGAGAAAATCATAACACCCGATTGGTTTGAACCTTTCAGCTACAGGCACGTTTTTGAGTTTATCTTCACTTACGAAGATCCTATAAGCTTGTTCCTCCAGCCAACAGCCCTGTAATACCTCTTCAGATTGAGGTTCACCAAGTTTGATCGGAAGTGATCTATGTTTGTTGAATTCTCCATGTTGAGGATCGGATGGCGTAGATTGATCATGAGTTGGTTGAGCGGTAGGTTTGGGAAACCTTGGTGCAGGTTCACTGGTGTATTCCTGAGTAACAAACTGATCAAATTCATTCAGCTCTTCCTCGTCCGGAGCTTCTAAGTTTACGTAATTTTCTTTAGTGAATGCTCCTTCAATGACCATAGTAGGCTTGGGTTTCAAGTTTCTGAAGTACTCTTCCTCTTCTTCTTCTTCAGATTTTGGTATGATTAGCTGTGGTGCGGATGAGATGATTGTTTCAGACTGGGAGGTGATGGGTTCGATGTTAGAACTCGTGTATACTACGATAGCAAGATTGGTTTTGGCTGAGGTAACCACTTCTTTAGACATTACAATTTCGGTTTCTACTTCTTCTTTGACATCAACAAACATAACTTCATCAAAATCATCTTCATCATCAGAGTTGATTGTGATCACGTCATGTCCTTCGGGGGCAACATCATCTTCCTCTACTGTGTATTCGATCCCTTCGATCATTCCTTCAGGCACATCAGAGTCATCAACAATTTCTTTCCCTTTCCTGGAAGAGGTAGGTGGAGTTTGTGTTTGACTGATAGTTTGAGTGATATGCACAGTGTATCTTCCTCCAATATTCTCCCCCTCATGTTGGCTGCCGGAATCGGGGCCATCATGTCGCCTGGAGGAAGATGGTTGATCAACACGACACGGGATTAGTTCAAGTACTGGAGGATAATTCGAGATGAGTTGAAGAGAGTTGAGAAGACCAAGGATAGCTTTCATGATGTAGTCACCCTCAGAAAGATTAACTGAGAGAAGATAAGCGTGAAATTCGTTTTCCCGTTGAATGTACGTGAGATTTGGTTGATGAGTGACAGTCTGGGTGATAGGAAATGATGTCATGATTAGAGGTGATAACGGTGGTGGGGAAGCATTGAGATCAGGTGGTGGTGAAAGAGCCATGGAGATAATTGGTGAGGATGTGACGGAGCCCTGCAAAGAAGTGCTAGTGAAAACAGCCTAAGATTCTTGACGAAACTCAGTTGTCACCACTGTTGAGCTAGAGAGCTGAGAAGTGAGGCCCGCTGAAACAGGACTTCCAAGCGATCCTAGAGAAGCAATTTTGAGATTTGCTAAGCTCTATGCTTGTTGTTGCAGTCTGAGCTATAGACACTGAACGTTCGGTATAGGACTGCACCAAATCCTTACGAGCACTAGACACATTCTCAAATTGTTTTTGGCGAATCTCATCTAGAGATGTCGATTCTAACTAATATGAAATAGATGTTTGTGCATCTGAGTGGCTTCGTAATGTTTGGGGGGAGGGGGGTTAACGTTTTCTTTTTGCCCCATCTCACTCCCGATCCGCACATTCTCTCTTGATTTTTCAACCCCACCCTCATTTCCATCCTTATCACTCCGATCAATATCATGAAGAACCTTCTGGAGTTGTTCAGAGGTTACCTGCTTTGGTTTTTTTTCTTTCTTTTAGGCCTATTTTCACCCTCAATTCTTTTCCCCTCAAGTTTTCTTTTCTTTGACCCTCGCTTACTAGACCCCTCACCAGGTGTCTTATCAGCTCCTGGGGCAGGATCCCCGGGTTGTAGAGGATCCATAGGAGCTCCTATCTCTCTGATATATGCAATGATTCTTGGATCGTCACGTGGTCCAACATTGAGCAGATGAGTAGGAATTAGTTCACCTTGCACGTTCTTTGATTCGATTCGTTGTTGAATAAAGGAAATACCTTCTTGTTCTGCATCGGGCTTACTCCTGTCATGTGGGAGAGGATTGGGAGATAGATGAGCGTCATGTAGGATGAATGAAAGGATAATGGCATAGAATCTTTGAAATTGGATGTAAGATGGGAGTGGAGGGTTGGTATGAATTTCAATCATCCGATCCCATAGAGCTTGGCCGAAATCAGCATTAGGTAGAAACACAATCCCATAAAAGATCTTTAGCATGAATATTGTAATGTGATTGGTTCCAGTTTTCATCGGGTTGAAACATCGGTTAATAAAAGTGTACAGTACCGCCCACCGTTGTGCCATGCGTTGCTTCTTGAAAGCCCTTATGTTTCGGAGTTCACCTTCATACCCGAGCTGACGAACAGCAGCTAACATATTATCTTCAGAAGGGAAGGCATCATATTGTTGTCTGTTGGGAATGCCTAAGTACCGTCTCATGTCTCTTAGAGTAAAGGAGGTTGAGTGATCAGGATTTCGGGCAACTAAAAAGGTGAAGTGATCGGGGTCATTCTCAGTGGCTGGGTGATAGGTCATGGTGTCCCTCATTAATTAGAGTTGTCGTTCAGATACATTTTATGTTTCAGTGAATAGGTGGTGTAATGGGTGGTTTAATAGGATAGGAATCCAGTAATCACAGGGGGTAGGAACATCCTTAGTGAAAAGGAGTTGTTTGACATTGCTATGATATCATGAGCATGATTAGTTAACACACAGTTCATTTGGTATTTTTGAGAAGATGGTGACAAAACATTTAATTAAATCAGTTTAAAAATTTGTCAAAGTACATTTGAAAAAGCAATGACACTTAGCAATTTTGAACAAAAAAAGGTTTTTGAGCATGAAGGTTTTCGTGCAAGCAACTTTTGAGCATTTCATACAACAAAGGATTTCAGTCAACACATTTTCAGACAACACTTTCTCGAGCAGTCAAAGTTTTTCAGTCAGAACACATTTTCGAGCAGAAAAGAGTTTTTCAAGCAGACCTTTTTCTAGCACATAAGATTTTCAGTCAAACACTTTTTCGGACACAAGAGGATTTTATACAGTCATTTTTCGAGCACATAAGGTTTTCAGTCATTAACTTTTTCGAGCACTGTTTTCGAGCGCTCGAAAACATGAGATTTTCGAGCACTCTTTCTGTTTGAGTACATATTTATTACTTAGCAGAAAAATCAACAAATTAGGCCAAATTAAGTTTTAACAAGTGAAATCTATGATAATCCTAACTCGATCAAAAGCATGAATTAAGGCTAAACCTCTGATATGCTCAAAAATAGTTATGAACCCTAAAATTGTCCTCTTTTCGAAATAGGAATGACACTAGCATCTAATAATGGATTAGAGGAAGTAATCATGTTCTATTCATCACATACATGAACCCTAAGTTAATTTCTCCTAACAGGTTTGCATTATAGGTGTAATTGATCAGTTCAAGGTTTTAGGGTTCGAAACCCCTGTGCACACAAAACAGAGATTTAAACAAATAGTCATACAAATCATGGCATTTTTATGTATTTAAGTGATTACAGAGACTATAAAGCTTCTACAAGACAACGAATTTAATCACAAACACATGAATTTTAGAGAAAAATACCGATTTGGTTTAAGTGTGAGGAAGGTGAACAGTGATGGTGACGATGGTGTTCCTAGAGAGCAAGTGGGTATTGGATATAAATATTTTAAAGTGAGATTTGAAAGCGATGGGTTAAAAAAGTTAGCTTTCATCCTTATATAGACACGTGATGACTGAAAAATTCAATTTTCAGTCAGTTTTGCCGGAGAAACAATAAAACCAGATGCATTGCTCGAAAATTTACACTTTAGGCACAATTGCTCGAAAACCTTCATCATATGAACGTGCTCGAAAACTTTAAGCAGATTTGGATTTTAATGAGATTTTGGTACATCATGATAACCTTTAAGAATTTTAAGAAATTCTGTGAAATAATCAAGTTAAAGATTAAGCTTTAATTATTTTTTAAAATTTAATTTTCTCAGGTTTTAACAGTTATTGAGACCAGGAACCATGAGGCAGTCATATAGACACATCCTCTTGAGGCAGTCACCGGGACACATCCTCCGTCATTTGTTGACTGAGATTTTTAAGGCAGTCATTTAGACACATCCTCTTGAGGCAGTCACAGGGACACATCCTCAGTCATTTGTTGACTAAGATTTTGAGGCAGTCATATAGACACATCCTCCTGAGGCAGTCACCAGGACACATCCTCCGTCATCGCTGACATTTTGAGGTTAACTCCCCCTAGACAGTTGCCGGTTTCAGGAGAGTTAGTTTTGAAGAGCGAGTTTTACATTGTTATTTGTATAAAAGTCAGTTTAGATTTTGAAAATAAAATTATGATACCGGGTCTCACACTGTAATTTATGTGAGAGCCATTGTTCTCATCTCCCCCCCAAAATGTGATGCATCAGATTTTGAAAAACGCAATACTCCCCCTTGGCAAGTGCATCACTCCCCCTAGGCACTTGCCAGGTTCCTAAATGGAAAAGAAATCAACCATGCCAATTTTACCAACCAGATTTTTAAATGTGGGTTCATCTAGGGCCTTGGTCAGTAAGTCAGCAAGTTGACTTTTGGTGGGTACAAAATACAATTCAACATTCCCTTTTTCAACATGATCCTTAATAAAGTGATAGCGAATGTCAATATGTTTGGTTCGAGAGTGGTGAACTGGATTGCTAGAGATAGCAATGGCACTCTGAGAGTCGCAGTAGATCGGGATTTTGTGGAATTTGAATCCATAGTCAAGTAGTTGGGACTGCATCCACAGCACTTGGGAGCAACAGCTTGCGGCTGCAATGTACTCAGACTCAGCTGTAGAAAGAGAGATGCAGTTTTGCTTGTGGGATGACCAGCTGACTAATTTGCGACCTAGGAATTGGAGACCACCAGAGGTGCTTTTCCGGTTTACTTGGTCACCACCATGATCAGCATCCGTGAATGCCGTAAGGTTGAATCCAGTCCCGAAAGGATACCAGATTTCGAGATTGGGCGTGCCTTTGAGATAGCTAAATATTCTCATGACAGCCTTGTAGTGAGAGTACCTAGGGTTGGCTTGAAATCGGGCACAAAGACATACAGCAAACATTATGTCAAGTCTACTAGTAGTGAGATACATCAATGAGCCAATTAGGCTCCTATAGAGTGTTTGATCGAAAGATTAACCATCCAGATCAGCATGTAATGAAATGTTGATTGACATTGGAGTGGGGCTGATTTTCATCTCAGGAAAGTTAAACTTTTTGAACATATCATAAATGTATTTTGATTAACCGATGAAAATCCCCTTCGGAAGTTGTTTAACTTCAAATCCTAGAAAGAAATGGAGTTCTTCTAGCATGCTCATTTTGATGTTTTTCATGAGTTCAGAAAACTCATAGCAGAGAGCGGGGGAAGTGGAACCGAAGTTGATGTCATCAACATAGACTTGAATTAACAAGATGTGTTCTTTCTATTTTCTGTTGAATAGAGTCGTGTCAATGGTTCTACGTGAGAAACCGTTCTTGATAAGAAATGCGGTCAGGGTTTCATACCACGCCCTGGGCGCCTGTTTTAGACCATAAAGAGCCTTGGAAAGGAGATACACATGGTTGGGGCGTTTGGAGTCAACAAAACCTTCAGGTTGACTGACATAGACCTCTTCTTTAAGAATGCTGTTTAGAAAAGCAGTTTTTACGTCCATTTGATAAACGGTGAATCGCTGGTGAGCAGCATATGATAGAAATAAACGGATGGCTTCTAATCGAGCTACAGGAGCAAATGTTTCATCGTAGTCAATTTCTTCTTGTTGTCTATATCCTTTTTCTACAAGACGTGCTTTGTTACGAATGATGATGCCGTGAGGATCCTTCTTATTTTTGAAGATCCACTTGGTATCAATGATGGTTTTTCCAGATGGACGAGGAACTAGTTCCCATACTTCAAGCCGAACAAATTGATGAATTTCTTCTTGCATGGCAATAGACCAATCGGGATCTTGGAGGGCCTCAAAAGCAGTTTTAGGTTCGATCGTGCTCAGAAAGGCAGCGAAGAGGCATTCATTGTTGGAAGCCTTGCGAGTGCGGACAGGAACGTCTGGATCACCAATGATTTGATGAATTGGATGATCCGCAGTCCATTTCGGGGAATGTGGAAGAGGTAAATTAGATCCATCATTAAGAGAGGTGTCGATATGCGAAGAGGATGAGGATCCAGTAAGTTCAGTGTTGTCAGTAGGGTAGGTTGCATTTTCTTCCCACAGAGGAACAAGAGTATCTGCATTTTGTTCAGTGGAAAGTATGGGAGGAGTTGCAGCATCTAAGGACCTAGTATCTATTTCATTTGAAGGAGAATCTTCACTAGATTCGAGAGGAGGCGATTCAACAGCTGGAGGATGAGAGTTGGTAATGGGAGCATTGTTTGAGGAAGACACTCCAGTGTCAAGGTCATCCAGAAGAAGAAATTCGGATGAATTACTTTCATCGAATGGTGATTCGCCCACGACCGCTGGAGTAGAGGAATCGATTGTGATTGATTCGGGGGGAGCAGGTTCAGAGGGTACAGTGGGGTTTAACGACATTGGAGGGATGATGGGTTCAAACAACACATCCAGATCATCAGAGGTGGCCAGTAAAACATGTTGGAAGTGAGGATCAGAATTGAGACCAGGGCGAGAGCACACACATCAAAATATGTGAAACTACTTCATGTTGGGTCGACGATTCAAAAGAAGTTCATATGGAAAGTACTTCATGTTGGGTCGACGATTGAAAAGAAGTTCATATGGAGTTTTTTCGAACCGACGGTTAACGATGGACCGATTTTGGGTGAAGCATGCAGTGTTAACAGCTTCAGCCCAGAGGGACGGAGGTAATTTGGAATAAACAAGCATTGTTCTTACGGCTTCAACAAGAGTACGATTTCATCTTTCAACTACGCCATTTTGTTGTGGAGTGCGAGCAGCAGAGGATTGATGGGTGATACCGGCCTGGTCAAGATAAGAATTAAGAACCGAGTTTTGAAATTCCGCGTCGTTATCAGTTCTGAGGATTCGAACCAGTTTATTGATGGAGAGTTGAATTCTTTTTAGGAATTCAATGATTGTTTTGAGAGTTTCAGACTTGCTTTTCAGAAATCTGACCCAGGTGTAACGAGAATAGTCATCAACTATCACCAGAATGTATTTTCGACCGCCTAGACTGGAAACACGCATTGGTCCACAAAGATCCATATGTAGCATATGTAATGGACTGGTGGTGTTGAATTCGGTTTTTGATTTGTGGGAGGATTTATGAATCTTTCCCATAGCATAGGAAGGGCAAACGTGTGTGGAATCAAATGAGATGAGTGGAACACCGTCAACAAGATTATTGGAAACTAGTTTGTTGAGGTTCTGAGAGTGAAGGTGTGACATCCGGTGATGCCATAACCATGAGGTTTCAGAGGAAGCTTTGGAAGCCAGACAGAGTGGTTGTAGATCAGAAGACATGTTTTTCATGGCAAGAGAATAAAGAGTGGATTCACGTTTTCCTTCTAGTAAATTGTCTCCCTCCATGGTTTGAACACAGCACATGGACCTTTCAAAGATCACGCGGAGATCACTGTTACAGAATTGACTAACACTGAAGAGACAGCACCCAAGGCCTCGAACATAGGATACGCGTTTGATGGTTACACCATTGAACACATAATCACCATACCCTTCGATGGTTGCAATTTCATCATTTCCAAAGTGAACTGTACCTAGGAACTTGTTGACATAGTTTGTCAACATGGATTTATCACCAGTCATGTGTCTGGAACAACTAGAATCCAAATACCAAACACATGCTGGGATAACCTGCAAAATAGAGTTAAGCACAAGTTTTAGGGACCCCAGTTATCTCGGGTTCTTTGTAAGCAGACACATTTAGAGAATTTAGAGCATTAGGTTCATCAGATGAAACATTCAACAAGGTCTGAACATTCATTACAACACACGAATCATGGTTTGGTGACCAAAATACAGACGTCTTTTACATCTATTACAAATTAATGACCCGGACTGAGAAGCAAGACTTGAGGATGCTTGGACTGTTTCAGTCTTGGGTTTCCACGCTTTCAAAATGCTTTGTTTTGGTTTAGGTCCTGTGAAATTTAAAACACCAAATTTAGACCTAGTTTGAAAATGATTCATGTCTTTAAGTAATGACTGTCTAGCCCTTTGTGCTCTTTTACGACGGTTTCGCTTTTGAGTCTTAGTTAATCCATCAGATACCCGCTTTGCAGCATAGTTGAAATTTGGTAGTTGCGGATGTCTGATGGATTCGGGGTTGTGTTTCAATGATCTACCACTGTTGCTCTGGAAGGAGTTAGAGTGGTTGATATTTCGGTGGACGTGAGGGCTGCTTGAACCACCCCTCCTGTCTAGAATAGGCGGTGCAGAGTGGTTATGGGCTTTTCTTGCTGAGTGGTCATACACACCATGTTCTTGGATTATTCTTCGAACAGGGTTGTTTGGCTTTCTCATCAAGGTTGCGGAATGTGGTGGTTTGGGATCAGCACCCCTTTTAGTGACAATCATCTCTAAACGAGAGCCATGATTAGGGTTTTTTAGGACGGTGACAGGTGGAATGACAGGTTTCCTTGAGTTCACTACAGTAGTGTAAGGAAAGCCTTGGTGATGTGGGGGAAGAACTCGTTGAGAATAAGTGGGTACCCATGGTACAAATTTCTCTTGCGTTGATTTTGATTCCTTTTATTGTGAATAGTCTTGTGATAATGTTGGACCAAAATTCTTTTCGGCTTTTTCAAAATCACGATTCATTAAAACTTTTACTTGCAAATTGATGTTGTCCTTTTCAATAAGAGCAACATGTTTCTTATATCCTTTTAGTTCAAGTTTTAAGTCAACGATTTCTTCCCTGAGAGAATCAGTATGAACATTTGAGGGTTCTATAAGGTGGCAGGGTGGCTGTTCCTGAGGGGCTTTGGACATTGAAATCATTTCACAGAAAGTAGTCGCTTGACTAGCAATCTGTTTTTGAAATTCATGCACATCATGAGCAAGTTGATCATTTGTGGACACATGGAGTGAGATTTGGTGTTGTATGGCTTTTATGATCATCAGAAATTTTTGTTCATTGTCAAAAGATTTCATTTTATTTTCGAAAAGTTCCTTTTCTAAACTGGTGATGTATTTTTCTAATACCAGGGTTGTAAGTAGACAACACGTTTTTGACCTTTTAAACTTTCACTCTCATTAAACAAATCAGGTGAGATTTCATATGAAAATGAGTTTTTCTTTTTCAAATAAAGAGCGTTGATTTTATCATAGATTAGAGCAATTTCTCTTTTCATTTTAGTTGATCTTTTAGCCAATGCTTCCTCAACCTCACTGTTGGATGTAAATGTGAGTCGTGCAGGTAGGCCAATCATTAAGTATCTACTATCATACAAATAGGGCTCAGCTTTGGCCATATTGGACAAGGTGAGAGGATTTTCAAAGCCTAGGCCTTTGTTCTCACGGAAGGAGTCCTTTGGTCGATTCATGAACAGGGTTTGATTCGAGATATATCATGCTAAAACAACCTTAGACTATTTGGTCCTGTAGAGCTTTTCTTCAAATTGACCTAGACGAGTTTGAAGCTCTAGATTATGTGCAGTAAGTTTAGAACATTCAGAGGTTTTCTTAGCAAGATCGAAAAAGGGTTCTCTTATCTTTTCTTCTAAGGTATCTAGAAGAGTTTTCTTAGAAGCAGTGAGTTTCTTAATTTCTTTCTCTGCATTGTCTACTTTCTCACTAAGAACTTCATTTCTTAACCTAAAGTCTGTCCTTTCTATTCGTAACGGTCTCACACTAGATTCTAGCTCCTTCAATTGTGTAATTTTTCAGCTAGATCCTTCTGAAGTGTTAGGTATGCATTGTTTGACACTTTGATTTTCAATTCAGCTTTTAACCTATGGTTCTCATTTTGTAGTCCACTAACCTGACTAGCAAGTGATCTAAGGTCCTTACTCATTTTAGCAAAGTTGTCAACATACATATCAGGCAATTCAGGGAGCACTCTATCATGATTATTAGAAGCAGGTTCATCTCTAATGGACACATTAATTTGGACATGTGGGTCATTAGGTCTCTTAGAGGGTGCATGCAATACATCAGAAACACATTCAAAGCTATTATTTACAGAGTTGTAATATTCATGAATTATGTCAGTGCAAAGTGGTACCTCTGCCTCATCATCGGAAGAAACATTGTCAGGAGCACGGTTCATGTTGGTGAGTTTTACTACATTAGCTCGTTCAGGCTCCTGTTCACTGTCTGACCAGTTCAAACAAACATCATCTGAGGCTTTGAGGACCTTCCCCTTTTCGGCATCTTGGGCGAGCAACATCTTTTTCTTGTAGTACTCAGCATCCTTTCGTTTGGGTAGTCTGCATTCTCGTGCAAAGTGACCTATTTTACCACAGTTGAAACAAACATTATCGGGGTCCTTGTTGTCAGGAGCCCAATATTGAGTGGTTGAGGTTTTGGGTTTTTTGTAGTATGAAGAGCTGGATGAGGTTCGATTGTTGTTGTTATTGTTAAAACCTCCAGATGATCTCCTGAGATTTAGTTGCTTGCTGAACATTGCGGCAGCCTTGACGAGATCTCGATGCTCTTCATCAACGTCAGAGTATGTGTCCTCATCAGAGGAAATGGTTTGTTTTGCTTTCAGTGAGTTAGAGCGGTTGGAAGGGGTTTTGGTGGAGCTTTTGTTAACAAACAGAGCCATTGGATCACTGGTTTCAGCGAGGTTGGATTTAGGGTTTTGGGCGACTAGAACATCAGGTTGATGATTCATTAGTTTCCCTACAACTTCATGGATTTTGTACTTCTTGGTGTTTTTGGAGGCACGGAAGTTGTTTCCGTATGGTGTCCAGGTAGCGTTCAGTTTCTTCAGGAATTTCATGTTCAGCTCTTGATTTTCCTTTTTCACTCCAACCTTATTTAGCTCATTTATGACCTCAAAGAAAAATCTGTAGCAGTCCTTTAAAGGTTCGTCAGGTTTCTGAAAGTAGTCCTCATACGTTGCGAGAGCTATGTCAAGTTTTATCTGGTCGGATTGGCTATATCCTTCCCGTTGACGAGTGATTTCATCTAGAAGTTCTTTTTCGGATTTCAGAGAGCTGACGGATTTGTACATGTCATGAGGAAGAGCTTGCATGATAATGGATCTGGAATCAATATCGGCTTGAGCTCTCTTGGCTTCTTCACCCTGGAGTTCATAGAGTTTTAGAACCGCGCCGGTGTCAGGATGAAGTGAGATCTTAGGTCCATTGAGAAATGACTCCTAGAGGTATTTGGTTTGTTCTCCCTTTCCATCGATGAAGTTGTCAAATCTTCCTTTCCATTCGTCAAACAATCCCTCGAACAGCATGGGAGGACGAGTATCCGAGCCCACGACCAAAGCATCACGGTTTGCAGTAGCCATCTTAACTAAGAGTGTAGACTCAACCGAATAACACCAAGCACTTCAAAACACGAATCTAGAGGCTTCAATTCTTGGATCTACAAGCAAGATAGCATTTCCCGCTCTGATACCAATTGTTAGTCCCTAAAGAAGCCTAGATTGACCGGTTTGTAAGTAGATTAGTGGGTTGGAAGTATTAGTTATTCAAGAACACTAGAGAGAAAAGCATAAGAAGAGTAAGTGTCAAATGGATAACTAGTTGTATTAGTTGTGGGGAGGTTGTTTATATATGACAACCTCCCTAGTTACAAAAGTTACATTGTTACCATGGTAATTAATAGTAAATACATTACAAACAATGATTAAAACCGTGCGCCACTAAACTATTACATAAACATATGTCAACAACCTCCTTGATAAATAATTTAGCCAAAGTCTCCGACGATATCGTTTCCCGAATGGGAAGAAACAAGGCACTTTTTGTCAACCGATCAACTATCACCCAAATCGTATCAAATTGGGTTCTCGCCGTCTTTGAAAACTTTGTAATTAAATCCATGGTAATGTGCTCCCATTTCCATTTCGGAATTTCTAACGGTTGCAACTTACCATACGACTTTCGGTGCTCGGCCTTAACTTGCAAACACGTGACACATTGTTCAACATACTTTACAACATCATGTTTCATGCCTGGCCACCAATACTCTTTCTTCAAATCAAGATACATTTTTGTCGCGCCCGGGTGAATGGAATACTTTAACTTATGTGCTTCATCAAGTAGCACTCGTCGATGATCACCCATTTTAGGCACCCACACTCTTCCTTGAAAAGATAACAAACCATGCGGACCTAAGGTAATAAACTCCGTTTGTCCCACGATTCGTTCCTCATGCTTATTGTTAACAAAAGCTTCGATTTGAGTCTCGCCAAGCTTAACAAGAAAATCGTTAGTAATAATCATGCGTAACGATCCTACTCGTATCGTCGGATGTTGACTCTTTCGACTTAACGCATCCGCGACCACATTCGCCTTACCCAGATGATAAAGTATTTCACAATCATAGTCTTTCACCACATCCATCCATCTACGTTGACGATAATTCAAATCCCGTTGATCAAAAAGATGTTTTAAACTCTTGTGATCCGAATAAATCGTACACTTGACATCATACAAGTAATGGCGCCAAATTTACAATGCATGAAGAACCGCCGCCAACTCAAGATCATGAGTCGGATATCTCATTTCGTGTTCCTTTAATTGTCGAGAGGCATACGCGATGACTTTACCTCGTTGCATTAGAACACAACCGATCCTGTGATGCCCCGTACAAAATTAACGTGTACGAATCATCAACAGGATCATTACAAGGTCAAACACTATATGCTGTTTTAAAATAAGTTTGCATTCATAAGAAAAGGTGACGTCATAACCAACGCCAAATGTTTAACATACGATAATGTGCCTCTACGAATAGAAGGAGATAATAATAGTACGTGACCCAATGGTCGTTACAAATTCATTGTTTCAAAAGTAACATAGTTTGAATGCAAAATAAACGTTTCATGTGAAGACATCTCTAATAAGCGCAGCGGGAGTCTACAAAGCATGGAAACTACAGCGGAAGCAATCAAAGCTTAAGCACCTGAGAAAAACATGCTTAAAAACGTCAACACAAAGGTTGGTGAGCTATAGTTTAAGTATAACAGTAATGAAAGGTAGGCCACGAGATTTCAGTGTTTCAAAACAGTATGAAAAGTATATGTATAACCGTGGGCACTTGGTAACTAACTTAACGTAAATAACACCTCCTAAAAGTACACTTAGCGAGTGCATAAGTTTACGAAGTATTAAACACCCATTAAATGCTTGCGCTACTAGCCCGAGTGGGGATGTCAAACCCTATGGATCCATATCTAAGATTCGCGTTCACCGGTTCAAAGACCAATGACTAAACGTTACCGAGCTAAGGGGAAAGTTTACGCTGTTGTATAACCCACACATATATAAAGTTTAAGTACTCGTGCCTAGTATGTAAAACGTAAAATGCGCAAGTATTCTCAGTCCCAAAATAGTTAAAGTAAAAAGGGATGCTATAACTCACAGTGGAAAGTAGTAAAAGTCGATACGCGGGAAAAGTAAGCAAGTGGTTGGTCCGAAAGGTCCTCAACCTAAGTCAAAAGTTACTAAGTCAGTAAATCGTTCCCAAAGGTTTAAAAGTATGTAAATTAGGTCTTAAGTATTATCATCATTCATCATCAAACAAAAAGTGTAAAGTAAGTTTCATTCAAGAATAGAGTTTGAAATAAAGGCTAATTCATTTAGTCGCCACGACCTTCATACAAACTGAAATGAGGTGAGACCAGTGGCCATGGCTCCGTACATGAGTCCCATAGAGGCTGACCAATTTCCAGAACCAAAATCATCTTTGTTTGACCGTGGCGACGGTTTAAGTGCGAGTAGGTCAGAAATTTCAGCACAACGTTAAAAGGGTGTAGTGACTTTCGGATGGCCATAAATCCTAAACCGTAACTCGGATTAAGACGAGGTCTAAACAGAAAATCATCTAATCAAACCGAACTAGCTGGAAATCAACTTTTACAGTAGCCCAGGTTATTGATCCAACCCAGAAAACAGTAAGTAAGTTGTTCCGGTGGGTTCTTGGTGCTTGATGCTCATCACGGTTCTCATCCTTGATGCGTATAGCTTCAAGTGTACAACTCGTTGATGTGTTTGCATCATCTTTACCAAGTTTTGACCATCATAACACTAATGTAACTCTAAGATATGTAGCACAACTCACTTAAGAGTTGTAAGTAGTTTGATGAACCAAAGTTACATCAAGATCTTAGATCCGACACATACATGAGTTCTAATAGTAATATTAAGCTATAAACTTGAAAGTAAACTAAATAAACAAGATCTTAAGTTGTAGAAATTAGATCTTAGCTAGATCTTAAAGATCCTAGACTAGAAAGTCTAGATCTAGTGTTCTTAAGTTAGATCCTAAGTTATAGAACTTGGATCTTCACTTCAATGAAACCATAAGTTATGAAACTTAGATTTTCAACTTGTAAAATGTGTATAAGCTTATAAGCTTTTGTTTACAATAAATTTGGAAGACCATAAGCTATAGAAACTTAGATCCAAGACAAGTGTATGAAGTTATAACTAAAAAGTTATACTTCCATGTTGTTGATCTTATAAAGTTAACTTTAGTTTCAAGAAATATGAGATCAAGCTTAACTAGTAATACTTGACCAAATTTAACAACATCACAACTTAAAGTACTTAAAAAAGAAAGAAATAAACTAAAGTTACAAGTATTATGTTCATGTTTGTTTCATACTTAAGAAGATTCAAGTCAAGCTTGGATCTTAAGAATTTAAGTCTACAAAACATGAACACAAGTATGATTATAAAGTTTATGAACTTTAAATCTTATAACATTTAAGTGTAGAACCATAAACTATCAAGTTTAGATTCTTGTTCTTGGTTCTTCATCAAACAAAAGATGGAAGTAACAAAGATTACATGAAGATACAAACTAACAAGTTTGATCTTTAACAACAAACAACAACAAACTACAAACTAGTAAATGATGATGATGAATTTCAGTTTTTAAAGGAGAAAGAAGAAGAAAATAAAACATATTACTTACAAGTTTAGAGAGAAAGTTGAGAGAAAAAGAAATGGTGTAAGTATGTATGTGAGAAAATGAAGTAGAGACTAGTGAATAAGTAACAAAAAAATTTGAAAATGAACTCCCACTCCCCCATGGAAGCTCACTGCCAAAAACCCAAAGTGGCAAGGTTAAAAGTTAACTTTCAAGTGTTGGAGAATGGTGTAAGCTTAAAATGGATTAAAGTTAAATGTATGGGAAAGAGTTACTAGCATGCCTGTAAGATTTGTCTCCAACTTAGCTTAATTAATCTAAGTTTAAGCTTAATGAATTACTAGTAACATGTTGGGCACACAACTAGTCCATTAAGAGAAGTAGGGTGGGCTTCCAAGTCCATAACCATTAACAAAAGTCCATGTGTAAGTATGTAACAAATAAATAAACAAAGCCCAAGTAATTAACTAGTTATATTAGTTAATTAAAAATGATTAATAATAATTAATCATGAACGTAAATAATACTCGAAATATTATTCGTGTAAAGCACGTGTGTCACAAAGACAAGTCGGGCCATGTAAAGTCAAATACGGCAACAAGTAAATGTATAAAAATACATTTATTAAAACGCAAGCATTAATAATAAATTATTATTAATAAAAGTTGGAAAATCCAGGGTCGTTACATTACCCACCTGTTAAAGAAAATTTCGTCCAGAAATTTTAAGCTGAGGTAGATGGAGGAGTTGGGAAAAGGTGAGGATACTTCTGCATCATTTGATCCTCTCGCTCCCAGGTAAACTCAGGTCCTCGTTTGGCATTCCATCGGACTCGGACGATCGGAATCCTGTTGTGTTTCAAAGTTTTGACCTCACGATCCATAATTTCGACAGGCTCTTCTACGAAGTGGAGTTTGTCATCAATCGTAAGTTCCTCCAGTGGTATGACATATTCCGGTTTAGCAAGACACTTCTTCAAATTCGATACATGAAAGGTAGGATGAACTGAGCTCAATTTAGTTGGAAGATCCAGACGGTAAGCAACGGGTCCAACACGCTCTAAGATTTCGAAAGGACTAATGTATCGCGGGTTGAGCTTCCCACATTTTCTAAAACGGATCACACCTTTCCAAGGCGCGACCTTCAAAATTACACGGTCACCCATGTTGAATTCAAAGTCTTTACGTTTAAGGTCGGCATAACTCTTTTGGCGATCACGGGTCGTCTTGAGTCTCGCTTGAATTTGGACAATCTTCTCAGTTGTTTCATGGACTATCTCGGGTCCGGTGAATTGCGTTTCTCCTACTTCGGCTCAACAAATAGGATATGGGCATTTGTGGCCATACAATGCTTCAAAAGGTGCATCATTAATACTCAAATGATAACTGTTGTTGTAAGAGAACTCGGCTAGCGGCAAATGCCTTTCCCAAGCCTTTCCGAAATCAATGACACATGCACGCAACATGTCCTCCAAAGTCTGAATCGTGCATTTGCTCTGTCCGTCAGTCTGCGAGTGATACGCAGTTCTCATGTCGAGACCAGTCCCCAAGGCTTCTTGCAAAGAACGCCAAAATCTGGAAGCAAAACGGAGATCGCGATCTGAGATGATCGATAAGGGCACACCATAACGAGATACAACCTTTTTTATGTATAGTTGAGCGAGTCTCTCCATCGTATCCGTTTCCTTCATGGCTAAGAAGTGTGCAGATTTGGTAAGACGATCAACGATAACCCAGATGGTATCGTATTCGCCGACCTTCTTTGGTAGCTTCGTAATGAAATCCATTGTTATCCTTTCCCACTTCCATTGCGGGATTTTCAGTTGCTGAAGTAACCCAGAGGGCCTCTGATGTTCGGCCTTAACTTTCGAGCAAGTCAAACACTTCCCAACATAAGTTGCAACGTCCTTTTTAAGATTAGGCCACCAGTTCTGTTCCTTAAGATCGTGGTACATTTTACCAGCTCCTGGGTGAATCGAATATCTCTACTTGTGGGCTTCATCTAGTATAAGGCTCCGTAGGTCTACATAACGAGGTAACCAAATTCTTCCGGCATAGCATCGGAGTCCAGTCTCCTTAACTTCGAATCGAGAGACGAGAATGTTCAAGTATTCATGAGATATATTCTCCTCCTTGAGAGCCTCATCTTGGGCTGCTCGGATCTGGCTATTGAGGTTCGAATGAATGGTGATGTTCAGTGCCCGAACTCAAAGAGGTGCCATCCTCTCCTTTCGGCTCAAAGCGTCAGCTACAACATTGGCCTTGCCAGGGTGATAATGAAGTTCACAATCATAGTTGTTCAGGGTCTCGATCCATCAACGCTGTCTCATATTTAGTTGCTTCTGATCAAAGATGTGTTGGAGGCTTTTATGATCGGTGAAAATAGTGCTCTATGTTCCATAAAGGTAGTGCTTCCACAACTTTAATGCAAAGACAACGGCTCCAAGCTTGAGATCGTGCGTTGTGTAATTTCGCTCGTGAATCTTCAGTTGACGAGAGGCGTAAGCGATAACCTTTGTTCGTTGCATCAGTACACAACCAAAACCACTTTTCGAAGCATCGCAATAAATGACAAAATCGTCACTGCCTTCAGGAAGTGATAAAATAGGTGCGGTGGTTAACTTCTTTTTCAAGGTTTGAAATGCTGATTCCTGTTTAGGTTCCCAACTGAACTTCTTCCCTTTGTGAGTCAGAGCGGTAAAAGGACGCGCAATCAGAGAGAAACCTTCAATAAATCTTTAGTAGTAACCGGCGAGGCCTAAAAATTGGCGGATATGAGTCGGAGTAGTGGGGGTTTCCTACTTGATGATAGCTTCGATCTTTGCAGGATCAAATTTGATACCTTGATCGCTCACAATATAACCCAAAAATTGGACTTCCTTCAACCAAAACTCACACTTGGAGAATTTTGCATAAAGTTGCTCTTGTTTCAAGAGTTCCAACACTAGACGAAGATGTTGTTCATGTTCTTCTTCGCTTTTGGAGTAGATGAGGATATCATCTATGAAGATGATAACGAACTTATCCAGGTATGGCTTGCAGACACGTTTCAGGAGATCCATGAACACGGCAGGTGCGTTGGTTAAACCGAATGGCATCACGAGAAACTCATAATGACCATAACGAATTCTGAATGCAGTCTTCATCACATCGCTTTCTTTCACCCTCAACGGGTGATAACCAGATCGCAAATCGATCTTAGAGTAAACACTTGACCCTTACAACTGGTCGAAAAGATCGTCAATTCGGGGAAGAGGATACCAATTCTTGATTGTCAATTTGTTGAGTTCACGGTAGGCGATACACATGCGGAATGATCCGTCCTTCTTCTTCACAAATAAAACAGGTGCGCCTCAAGGCAAAAAACTTGGTTGGATAAATCCACGGTCTAGCAGTTGTTTTAGTTGACTCTACAACTCTTGCATTTCGGAAGGTGCGAGTCGATAAGGTGCGAGAGCTACAGGTGCAGCTTCTGGCACTAAATTGATCTGAAACTCCACTGCTCTCGGTGGCGGTAATCCAGGCAATTCTTCCAGATAGACATCGGAAAATTCGTTCACAATTCGTACGTCATCTACGCTCTTCACCTCAGTTTCTAATGTTTTCACATGTACTAAAACAGCAAGACGTCCTTTCTTCATGATCTTTTGCGCTTTTATGCAACTAATGAGATTCAGTTTCGAGCTACATCTCCCTCCGTATATAATCAGTGGCTCACCATCTCCGTGTGGTATACGAAGAGCTTTATCTCCACAGATAATGCCAGCCCTTATCTTGGTCAACCAGTCCATACCAACAATAACATCACAGCTTCCCAACTTAATGGGTATCAAGTCAATCTCGAAATCCACACCAGCTATGTTGATAATAGCTCCCTGACTAATTTGGTCAACTTTCTCAAGTTTTCCATTGGCTACCTCTACAAGAATACTCTCCTTTAAAGGAACTAACGACTAATTTATCTTAGAGCAAAAGTTTCTACATACATAACTCCTATCGGCACCAGTATCAAACAGAACAGAAGCTAATAGATTGTTGATAGTAAATATACCTGTGACCAAGACGGGGTTCTCACGGGCATCCCTTGCGTTTACGTTGAAAGCTCTGCCACAAGGTGGTCCGCTGTCCTTTCGCTTGTTGGGACACTCATTTTTGAAGTGGCCCGTCTGTCCGCATTCATAACACTTCCTCGGTCCAGTAGGGTTTGTCTTAACATTCAGGGTGGTGATCTTGCAGTCTTTGACAATATGCCCAGTCCTTTTACATTTTTTGCAGACCACATTGCAGTACCCGATGTGATGCTTGTAGCATCTCTTGCACTGCGGCAGACTACCCTTGTAGTTAGAGTTCGAGCTAGGGTTCGGGTTGGGGTTGTTTCCCTTGAAACCTTCATATCGCTTAGCCGGGTTTTGATTAAAGACCCTCCCCTTGTTGTTTTCCCACTTACGCTTCTCACTACTACCCGATTCAGATTTAGCCTTTTCTGGTTCTTTGCTGGTGATTTAGTTAATTAGGGTATGCGCCATGCGCATAGCTTCCAGGACATCAGCTGGTTTTGAAGAGGTGACATTTCCTTGGATGGACTTGGGAAGTCCCCACAAATATCGTTCCATTCGCTTAAATTCCGGGGTAACCAATGTGGGACACATCAGAGCTAATTCCAGGTACCTACGGATATAACCATCGAGATCGGTTCCCACAACCTTCAAATCTCAAAACTCAGCCTCCATTTTCTGTATCTCTGTCCTGGGGCAATACTCTTCAATCATGGCCCCCTTAAATTCCTCCTACGGGGTAGCATACGCCTCATCAATACCCTTAGCTTGAGCAAGTGTGTTCCACCAGGTTAAGGCGCCGTCCGATAGTGTACAGGAGGCAAACTTAGTTTTGTTCGTTTCTGAACACTTGCTTACACGGAACACAACTTCCAATTTCTCAAACCACCATGTAAGTCCAACTGGCCCCTCAGTACCACTAAAATTGTGGGGCTTGCAACTTTGGAATTCCTTGTATGTGCACCCGTTATAATTGTGCTGGATAACCGGTGGAGCTTGGGGGTTCATTTCCGCTATAGCTGCGGCTACCCGTTCAGCTATCATTTCTTCAATCTGTGCTGCAGTGGGCGTTGATCTTCCGTTGGCCGTTAATCTTCTAAACAAAAATTTTGACTCAAGTCAAAATCCATCATTCAAATAATAATAATAATATAGTATATGGTAACCAACATGGAATCAACACAACACATGCTAATTAAGTAATGCAACTAGATAAAGATACCACAAAATCATCATACAGTAACGTAAATAGAACATCGTACAAAGATTAAACAACACTAAGTTCTATTCATTAATAAAAAGTTGCATACATTCGCATAAGATTCGTAGAATACATGAGTGAAACATGAAACTACAAACAGGATTACATAAAGAAACCTAATACAAAAGCCCTATGGTGACGGTGGGTAAAGGATGTCCATTATGTGGGACATCTGGTCCTCGAGCTCAGTTACCCGAGTACGGAGGGTATCCACCTCCCTCGTCAGTTCCTCGACAGAGGGAGAGGCTGGTGGAGCAGCTGGTGCTGATGGTGCAGGTGGTGCCAGTAGTGCAGATGATGCTGGTGGAGCTGGTGGTGCAGACGGTCCGGCACCAGAAGTAGATGCTGCATAACGGGGAGCCTTACGTATGAATGGATCAGCAGGATATGGCACAAGCTGCTTACGGGCGGTAACTCTAACCTTCAGTCCACGTGCGTTAACGAATGACCTACCTCCATTAACCCCTGGAATAACAGTACCGTCGAAACGATACCGCTTCTTCGGCGGGGTATAGGGTGGCTGCACGGGTGCCTCCTCAGGGTCCTCGTCGAAATCATCGTCGAAATCCTCATCGCTGGAATCGTCAGATGACGAGTCGTCGGAATCATCAGAAGGTGGATGTGCTCGGCCAGTAGTCATCAGTCGGTATCTTCCGGGTGGAATCGGCACAACACGTCCATCAGGAAGGCGTCTAGCCCAATGACCATGCTCATTCCGGAAAGGAACGTCCCCATATTCCCCAAGAATCACAGCACCACCGGAATGGTGCTGTGGCTCCAAGGGTCCTGGGATGAGTGGAGCTGGAATCTCCTGTGGATCCTCATGTCCGTCTGAGATGATCACTAGGTCAGGTGCATGGCTACTGTCTTCAGAGGATGAAGCGCCAGGGTCACTAGAGGGTAAAGAGGACAAGATCTGTGTGTTGAAAGTAGTAGCAGGAGAGGTGGCAGATGAGTCTGAGTCGCTCTCCAAAATGATAACGGGCGGGACATCCGACATCTGTACAAGGAAAAATAACTTTTTCCATGTCAGTAAATCATATAGCAAGCACGTATTAGGCAAAGTAACTACAACAGTCTAGATCATCTATAGCAGTAAGTAGCATGGCAAAAATGACAAGTATCATGCAATCGAAAGCAGATAATAGCATGCAGTAGTGAAAACAAGTAGCAGTATACGATATATAGCAGTAAAAGTAAGCAGCAGCATTCAGCAAGTTCCGCAGAAACAAGTAAACTAGCAAGTTGTAGATTAGTCCTATTAGTGAATCCTACTCGGTCTGGTCTAGACTCACTAATGCAACCTAATTCCCTACAACCAATGCTCTGATACCAAATGTGACGCCCCGTACAAAATTAATGTGTACGGATCATCAACAACAGGATCATTACAAGGTCAAACACTATATGCTGTTTTAAAATAAGTTTGCATTCATAAGAAAAGGTGACGTCATAACCAACGCCAAATGTTTAACATACGATAATGTGCCTCTACGAATAGATGGCGATAATAATAGTACGTGACCCAATGGTTGTTACAAATTCATTATTTCAAAAGTAACATAGTTTGAATGCAAAATAAACGTTTCATGCGAAGACATCTATAATAAGCGCAGCGGGAGTCTACAAAGCATGGCAACTACAGCGAAAGCAATCAAACCTTAAGCACCTGAGAAAAACAATCTTAAAAACGTCAACACAAAGGTTGGTGAGCTATAGTTTAAGTATAACAGTAATGAAAGGTAGGCCACGAGATTTCAGTGTTTCAAAACAGTATGAAAAGTATATGTATAACCGTGGGCACTTGGTAACTAACTTAACGTAAATAACACCCCCTAAATTTACACTTGGCGAGTGCGTAAGTTTGCGAAGTATTAAACACCCTTTAAATGCTAGCGCTACTAGCCCGAGTGGGGATGTCAAACCCTATGGATCCATATCTAAGATTCGCGTTCACCGGTTCAAAGACCAATGACTAAACGTTACCGAGCGAAGGGGAAAATTTATGCCGTTGTATAACCCACACATATATAAAGTTTAAGTACTCGTGCCTAGTATGTAAAACATAAAATGCACAAGTATTCTCAGTCCCAAAATAGTTAAAGTAAAAAGGGATGCTATAACTCACAGTGGAAAGTAGTAAAAGTCGATACGCGGGAAAAGTAAGCAAGTGGTTGGTCCGAAAGATCCTCAACCTAAGTCAAAAGTTACTAAGTCAGTAAATCGTTCCCAAAGGTTTAAAATTATGTAAATTAGGTCTTAAGTATCATCATCATTCATCATCAAACAAAAAGTATAAAGTAAGTTTCATTCAAGAATAGAGTTTGAAATAAAGGCTGATTCGTTCAGTCGCCACGACCTCTATACAAACTGAAATGAGGTGAGACCAGTGGCCATAGCTCCGTATATGAGTCCCCTATAGGCTGACCAATTTTCAGAACCAAAATCATCTTCGTGTGACTGTGGCGACGGTTTAAGTGTGAGTAGGTCAGAAATTTCAGCACAACGTTAAAAGGGTGTAGTGACTTTCGGATGGCCATAAATCCTAAACCGTAACTCGGATTAAGATGAGGTCTAAACAGAAAATCATCTACTCGAACCGATATAGCTGTAAATAAACTTTTCCAGTAGTCCAGGTTACTGATCAGACCCGGAAAACAGTAAGTAATGTGTTCTGGTGGGTTCTTGGTGCTTGATGCTCATCACGGTTCTCATCCTTGATGCGTATAGCTTCAAGTGTACAACTCGTTGATGTGTTTGCATCATCCTTACCAAGTTTTAACCATCATAACACTAATGTAAGTCTAAGATATGTAGCACAACTCACTTAAGAGTTGTAAGTAGTTTGATGAACTAAAGTTACATCAAGATCTTAGATCCGACACATACATGAGTTCTAATAGTAATATTAAGCTATAAACTTGAAAGTAAACTAAATATACAAGATCTTAAGTTGTTGAAATTAGATCTTAGCTAGATCTTAAAGATCCTAGACTAGAAAATCTAGATCTAGTGTTCTTAAGTTAGATCCTAAGTTATAGAACTTGGATCTTCACTTCAATGAAACCATAAGTTATGAAACTTAGATTTTCAACTTGTAAAATGTATATAAGATTATAAGCTCTTGTTTACAACCAATTTGGAAGACCATAAGCTATAGAAACTTAGATCCAACACAAGTGTATGAAGTTATAACTAAAAAGTTATACTTCCATGTTCTTGAACTTATAAAGTTAACTTTAGTTTCAAGAAATATGAGATCAAGCTTAACTAGTAATACTTGACCAAATTTAACAACATCACAACTTAAAGTACTTAAAAAAGAAAGAAATAAACTAAAGTTACAAGTATTATGTTCATATTTGTTTCATACTTAAGAAGATTCAAGTCAAGCTTGGATCTTAAAAATTTAAGTCTACATAACATGAACACAAGTATGATTATAAAGTTTCTGAACTTTAAATCTTATAACATTTAAGTGTAGAACCATAAACTATCAAGTTTAGATTCTTGTTCTTGGTTCTTCATTAAACAAAAGATGGAAGTAACCAAGATTACATGAAGATACAAACTAACAAGTTTGATCTTTAACAACAAACAACAACAAACTACAAACTAGTCAATGATGATGATGAATTTCGGTTTTTAAAGGAGAAAGAAGAAGAAAATAAAACATATTACTTACAGGTTTTAGAGAGAAAGTTGAGAGAAAAAGAAATGGTGTAAATATGTGTGTGAGAAAATGAAGTAGAGACTAGTGAATAAGTAACAAAAAAATTTGAAAATGAACTCCCACTCCCCCATGGAAGCTCACGGCCAAAAACCCAAAATGGCAAGGTCAAAAGTTAACTTTTAAGTGTTGGAGAATGGTGTAAGCTCAAAATGGATTAAAGTTAAATGTATGGAAAAGAGTTACTAGCATGCTTGTAAAATTTGTCTCCAACTTAACTTAATTAATCTAAGTTTAAGCTTAATGAATTACTAGTAACATGTTGGGCTCACAACTAGTCCATTAAGAGAAGTAGGGTGAGCTTCCAAGTCCATAACCATTAACAAAAGTCCATGTGTAAGTATGTAATAAATAAATAAACAAAGCCCAAGTAATTAACTAGTTACATTAGTTAATTAAAAATGATTAATAATAATTAATCATGAACTTAAATAATACTCAAAATATTATTCGTGTAAAGCACGTGTGTCACAAAGACAAGTCGGGCCATGTAAAGTCAAATACGGCAACAAGTAAATGTATAAAAATACATTTATTAAAACGCAAGCATTAATAATAAATTATTAATAATAAAATTTGAAAAATCCAGGGTCGTTACAGATCCCATTTAAAGAAGCATCACAATAAATCGTCATGTCTTCTACACCTTCCGGCAACACTAAAACCGGAGCTTGACATAACTTCTCTTTTAACAATTGGAAAGCAATTTCTTGCTCGTTTTCCTAATTAAATCTCGCGTTCTTTCTCGTCAATTTCGTCAATGGAGAAGCGATCTTAGAAAAGTCTTGGATAAACCGACGGTAATAACCGACCAATCCGAGAAAACTTCTAATTTCTGTAGGCGTAGTCAGTTGTTCCTAACTTTTCACCGTCTCAATCTTCCCCGGATCTATCTGAATACCATCATTGTTCACAATATGGCCAAGGAATTGAACTTCCCTTAGCCAAAATTCGCATTTGGAGAATTTTGCATACAACTTCTCCTTCCGTAGCATCTTCAACAAACCACGCAAATGATGTTCATGTTCCTTCATACTCTTCGAATAGACAAGTATGTCGTCAATGAACACAATTACCGACTTGTCCAACATAGGTTTGCACACTCGGTTCATAAGATTCATGAATGTCGCCGGTGCATTCGTAAGACCAAAAGGCATAACTACAAACTCAAAATGCCCATAACGCGTTCGAAAGGCCGTTTTCTCAATATCTTCCTCACGGACCCTCATTTGGTGATAGCTGGACCGTAGGTCGATCTTAGAGAAATAAGTTGCACCTTGGAGTTGGTCAAACAAATCGTCAATCCGAGGCAATGGATAACGATTCTTTATCGTCACTTTATTCAACTCCCGATAATCGATGCACATCCGCATACTACCTTCCTTCTTTTTCACGAATAAAACCGGAGTGCCCCATGGCTAAGCACTAGGTTGAATAAAACCCTTCTCAAGTAACTCTTGGGTTTGATTTAACAATTCTTGCATTTTGTTCGGCGTTAAACGATAAGGAGTTTTAGCAATGGGAGTAGCACCCGGAACCAACTCAATGCGAAATTCAACTTGTCTTTCAGCCGGAACACCTGGTAATTCGTCCGGAAAAACGTCTTCGAATTCACTAACCACCAGAATTTCACGAATGGATGGTGGCTCTTCACGAGTATCAACTACATGGGCAAGAAAAGCCATACCACCACTATTAAGAAAACTACGTGCCCGTGCAAGAGTGCATATCAGCACAAGTCTTCTCTGTCTCTCACCATGAATAATAAGTTCTCCCCCACTTGGGGTCTTTACCCTAATAGACTTTTCATGGCATGCAATATCGGCTCTATAACGATCGAGCCAATCCATACCAATGACAATATCAAACTCATCCAAAGTTATCGGAATGAGATCAATTTTAAACGCTTCGGAACCGAACACAATATCACAATTATTACAAACATCAACCCCTAGCACCGTCTTACCATCCGCTATTTCAACTTCTACCGGATGACTTAACTTAGCTAGCGACTTATTAAGTTTAGGCACAAATTTTGGAGAAACAAACGATAAATTAGCACCGCTATCAAATAGGATCCTTGCAGATTAAAGTTAACCATGAAAGTACCTGAGACAACTTCATTGGATTGCTTGGCCTCATCATGGGTCATCAAATAATTACATCCTGGACCCGTACCCACCGCCTTCTCCAACTTCTTAACATGATCGGTGTTCAAATCGGGACACTCCGGCCTTCGGTACCCTTCTTTCTACAATTATAACAAGTGAGTTTGCTCGGCGCCTTGGTACAATCACGGGCCAAGTGCCCCCTTTGATTACAATTAAAACACATGGGTCCATAACTCAAAGAACCACCTTTCTTCACGCTATTAACACTTTCAGACCCTTTCTTGAAATTTTTGTTTAAAAAGTTCGAATGACTCGAACCTTTAAATTTTCTTTTAGAGAAAGAGAAATCGCTTTGCTTTGGGACTTCCGGTTCAAAGCCCCGGGCTAACTCAAACAATTCCTCAAAAGACTTAG
Source organism: Rutidosis leptorrhynchoides (assembly GCF_046630445.1). Lineage (NCBI taxonomy): Eukaryota > Viridiplantae > Streptophyta > Magnoliopsida > Asterales > Asteraceae > Rutidosis > Rutidosis leptorrhynchoides. The sequence goes on along the minus strand of NC_092333.1, from coordinate 364,922,249 downwards.
CCATTCCCTGACTAATCTTACGCTATAACTCATCGCTTAGTGTACGATAAAAATCTAGCATCAACTTGTGATCGTCGCCAACATACTCCGGGCAAAAACGAGTCTTTGCCAAAAAGGTCGACTTGAGGGCAACCAAGTCCATTAAACCTTGTCGCAAATTGTGCAACTCGTCCTGGATTTTATCAAGGTCGGAAGGAGTTCGGTATTTTTTGAAAAATTCCTTTTTGAACACTTCCCACGTCAAGCTCATTCATTGCTCTTCACCATAAAACTTAATTTTATCATCCCACTACAACATGGCCTCTTCACGTAACATGCTAGAACCGTATCTCGTCTTCTTCTCGGGAGGACACTCCGCGGTACGGAAAGCCCCCTCGATGTCGGAGATCCAACATGTGCTTTTCAATGGATCTCTCACTCCATTAAACAAAGGAGGTTGAGCATCCTTGAAGTTTTTGTAATGGAAGTCTCGCCTTCCATATCCACCATTACCATCACACCCTTCGCCCTGAGGATGAATGTTTCTAGCTTCTAATGTCTCTTCAATTGCAGCATTCATTCGCTCATTGATTAACTCGGTCACTTGCCCATCAACCGATTCTTGAAAAACCTTTCGGACATCCTCAAGAAATTCCGCTCTTTACTTTTTAATGATGGCCTCAACTTTGGCCGTAAACTCGAGGTCCTCGCTCGTACCTCCTTCATGGTTCTCGGGTCCATTTCTCGTCTTCATACTATAAAACGGGAAAAGATTAATCAATGAAACGAAAGGATATAACATAATATTCATGTACACCTCACCGCCCCATCTTGCTCAATAATCATCGTACATCGCTTGTTTGACACGTACATCGCTTATTATTATTATTATTATTATTATTATTATTATTATTATTATTATTATTATTATTATTATTATTATTATTATTATTATTATTATTATTATTATTATTATTATTATTATTATTATTATTATTATTATTATTACTATTATTATTGTTATTGTTATTATTAATTGTTGTTAGTATTATATTAAAATTTATAGTATGATTACCATTATTATTATTTTAGTTATTAATAAGTAATATCACCATTATTATTATTATTATTATTATTATTATTATTATTATTATTAGTCTTACAAGTATTATTAATATAGTTATTATTGTTAATTTTATCATTTAAGTATTATTACTATTACTATTATTATTATGATTATTATTATTATTATTATTATTATTATTATTATTATTATTATTATTATTATTATTATTATTATTATTATTATTATTATTATTATTATTATTATTATTATTATTATTATTATTATTATTATTATTATTATTGTTATTATCACACTTATCATTTTTGTTATTATTATTATCATTAAGTATTAGAATTATTATTAGTATTAGTATTATTAATAAGTATTATGAAAATCAGTTATCACTGTTATTATCGCTAATATAAGTAGTAGTTACCAATTATTATTATTGTTATCATAACCCTAGTTACAATTATAATAATTATTATTATTATTGTTATTACAAATAACATTATAAAAATAAGTATTATTATTAAGTAATATGATTATTAATATTATCATTATTAATACAAAAAAACTACCTTTTTAAGCAGATAAATATTTTTGTACATAAAATATACTTATTACATATACTATAATTATATTAAAATTTCACATAACTATATACATCAAACCCACTAATATTATTTATATAAATACTTACAAATAACAAACTATCGATTTTTAAATGTAACAATAAACAAGTATGTATATAAATATAGATATATTAATATAACTATATAAATATTAACCATTTCTGAATATATACACAAATTAAATATACATAATATATAAATTAAGGATATAATAAACAAATTAGTTCAGTTACGATTATATGTTTTAATATATATACAAATGATATAGGTTCGTGAATCCAAGGCCAACCCTGCATTGTTCAGCTGTTCAATGTCATCATATGTATTTTTACTACAAAATACAATATCGTGAGTTCATTTGATTCCCTTTTACTCTTTACATTTTTGGGACTGAGAATACATGCGCTGTTTTTACAACTGCTTTATTAAATGCTTTTGAAATATATTTTTTTTGAACTGCGAATACATGAAATGCTTTTATAAGTATTTGACGAGATAGACACAAGCAAAACATTCCTCGAATGAATTATTATTGAATTATGTGGACATGATAATTGCCACCATTGAATTATGTGGACATGATAATTGCCACCATTGAATTATGTGGACATGATAATTGCCACCAATTAATGTGAATATTTTCCCTCTGATTATTATTGCTTGGTAACCTAAGAATTAGAATCAGGTATGACCCTAATTTACGCGAATCCTAAAGGTAACTACCGGGTTTAACACCCCCACCCAGAATGTTCACTAGACGGAAGAGCTAGTGGGCGTGGTGTTTAGTACTTCGAAGTTTATATATTATACAGACGAGAGGTTCTATTTTGGGGATATTAATTATACGCATATATGTTAAGGTCGGTTACCAAGCCAAGCGATGAAAGCAAAGTGAATGTTATGTACCGAGAGAATGATTTTTATACACAGGTTATGTGTATGCTATTTTGTACACGAGATATGTGTACGGTTATGAAGGATTTTTGAAAAATGATTTCGTACACGAGAAAGGTGTATTGTATTTAAAAGATATCGCATGTACATTAGAGGTGGGTATAGGATTCAGGCCCATTTGTACCATGCAGCATTTAAATCTTGTGGTTTATTAAAATGATGAATTTTATTATTTTATGATAAACCTATGAACTCACCAACCATTTGGTTGACACTTGAAAGCATGTTTATTCTCAGGTATGAAAGAAATCGTCCGCTGTGCATTTGCTCATATTAGAGATATTACTTGGAGTCATTCATGACATATTTCAAAGGACGTTGCATTCGAGTCGTGGAGTTCATCAAGATTATTAGTAAGTCAATTATAGTTGGATATATATTATGAAATGGTATGCATGCCGTCAACTTTCGTTGTAATGAAAGTTTGTCTTTTAAAAACAAATGCAATGTTTGTAAAATGTATCATATAGAGGTCAAGTACCTCGCGATGTAACCAAATGTAATGTATTCATCCAGATAGATTAGGACGGGTCATTAGAGTTGGTATCAGAGCAGTGGTCGTAGCGAACCAGGTCTTGCATTAGTGTGTTTAACATGATGCATTAGTGAGTCTGGACTTCGACCTAGTAGTAGTTAGGATATATTAATAAGTCTGGACTTGAACCTGGTCTGCATGTCAAAAGTTTTGCTTATCATTTCTTGCCGGAAATTACATGCTTATCATTCTTAGTCTAGACACATCTTACTGCATTAATTGCATGAATAGTGTATAGACAAAATTCATATCTTAGCGTATCTGCTAAATCATATCTTAGCGTATCTGTTACTGTAAACTTTGCCTGACATATTCCGTAAATTCCTCCGTAATCTACGAGATCTTTTGTTCTATATATATAGATATTCCATGTAATTAGAATACCATTCGATAGCCGAAAATCATTTCATATCAAAATATCCTTTATTCAATCGTACGAAATGGAACTCGCCACTAGTTCAAGTCCCTCGGATTCCGATATGGAGTCCCACTCAAGCTCCGAAAGCAGTGTGACCAGAATGAATCAACCAATCAGCCATCCCTAATTCATCTGATGGGTTCGTAGTCGACTTAATCAATGGAGACGCGAAGAAGGTGATCCCTTCCACCAACCAAATTCACCTCTTGGTGAAGAACCTGAAGTACTTACTGGCGAACCTGTTCGAGACACCATTTTCTCTCTCATTTTTAGAGTATCTCATCATGATTATATACTATCTCAGATTCTAGACCTTATTCATCCACTTATTTCGACCGACAATCATCCCGGAATAATAGAAGAAGTATACTATCTCAGATTCTAGACCTTATTCATCCGCTTATTCCGACCGACAATCATCCCGGAATAATAGAAGAAGTCAACGAGTTTCGTGCCTGAGTCGTAGCCTTGGAAAATATGGTGCAAAACGTACCAGCTTCAGCCATATCACCATCACCAACAGTACCACCAACAACCCAAGTTTCAACGTCACACGCCTCAACATCTCATTATGTACCTTGAGCATAATCATCGTTCAACGAATTGTTCTACATCATTTATCTTCGTTCGACATGGCGATTATATAATCTCTAAAGTCTTAGAGATTATTTATTCTAACTCAAACCGAAAATCAAATGAGCTTAACTAAGTAAATCCATGATTACATCTGAAGAAAATATATATGTATATATATTTTCATAAGAATTGTAATTAGAAATCCTTTGTACAAACTATTAATGGTGAAAATATTTTAACGGGTAGGTAATGTCCGAGGAATATTTAGCTTTCATATTAACATGTTATACTGTACATTCTTTCAAATCTGATTCAACAGTCATTTGCTATCCTACCTACATCTACAGATATACGAATCCGTTCACCGCAGAATAACCATTTTCATCCAATTTCATATTTGGATTTTGATTTATCAGAATCCAAAAAGTGGCATAATGAAGAAAACATTAGACAAAATAAAATTTGATAGAAACAAACAAATTAACTATGAGAAATTTTGTTAAGAATCCACGCTAACAATATCCTAGCTAACTGTTAATTCCGTATTACATTTTATTTATCGCAATTTATTTATCGCAATTTTAATTCTCACAATTTTATTTATCGTCATTTAATTTCTGTATTTATTTTACAGAATTTAATTATCGGGACACGTATACAAGGTTTTAACATATCATATTGACGTCATCTATATATATTATTTGGAATAGCCATAGACAGTCTATATGCTGTAATGATCGAGTTAGCTATACAGGGTTGAGGTTGATTCCTAGATAATATTTATACTTTGAGTTGTGATAGAGTCTGAGACATGTATCTAATGGGTCACGACACATATTAATTAATTCGAATATTATATATTAAACTATATATGAGTTGTTGAACTATTAATTATGAACTGCTAACTGTAGATTAATAACATTGGACAATTAAAATGAATTAAAATATTGATTATAACATATGAAACTAAACATTTCTTCAAGTTTGCCACTTGATTTCATTTTAAACCTCATTTGTATTTTGACGATTATAATCTGCAATCAAACTTTTCATGAATCTTGAAAACACCTCAATCGAGAGGATGAACCAACCACACTTCATCTGCGGAAGGAAAGATTTATGCATATAGTTATGCACCTGAAAACACTCGGAACCAGAGTAAACGTTTAACACGACGTTGTTATTACCGAAAATAACTTCGCAATTCCTTTCCAAATTAGACAATTTTGTCACAGCTTCAGGAAATCAACTTCGACTTTCATTCGAACAAACCTTATTATAACCTTGATATATAAATTTGTCTTTCGTCATCGTTACCGGAGAACCTTTTATATTCCACCATATTAGCAGTAAATGTACCAGCAACATCAGTATTCTTTGGTGTAAGTCTCTCTGACAAATCACTATACATATTCATTGAAACCCTACCAAATACTCATCCGTATCTGGTAATGAGAATTGTCATACCAATTACCGGGAATTAGCAATCAGTATTTTGAATCTCGTAGCGTTTCTACATCAACAGTTATATGTATACATATAACATTTATCTCTTAGAATTATGGTCTTCCATTCTAAAATTCTGAAAAGCAACCAGTCTGCGAATCAATACTCGGAATATTGAAAAAGCTGAATGAAGCAGCAAAAATAGTAAACGATCTTAACAGCCAAAAGTTTGATGATAAAGAATAATGTGTTGGTAAAGCTTAGAAAAAGAGAAAGTTTGAAACTGAAAAACGGATTGAACTAACCCTGAAGAAGACCGAGGACAAATACAAGAACCAAACACTATATTCAAAGAATCCAGGTAATTCGGGATTCAATGAAATCTTCAGCAAATATCTTGCTCCGAAGTCATGTTAAATCTTGTGGAAAATCTTTCTTCATCAACCTTTGATCTTAGAAATTCCAAAATATCATCATAAATATCTTCGATATTACTGAAGATATTTTCATAAATATTCTTGTCCGATATTATTTATCTCTTCGCGTTATCTGTGTTACATCATAAAGGAATCTATTTTAGTTTCTAAATTCTGAAACTTTGAGTTTAAATTATTAATGTTATTGAAGTAGTGTTGGAAACTGAAGCATGAGTTAGTATAATATAATGACACTTGATCAACGTGATTATATTACAGTAAGTCATGCTGAGTTTCTAATGAAACGTGATGATTCACAGATCATAACGTCATCACGTGCCATGTTACACGACTCTTGTATTCTATTTAACCTCAAAAATATATCAAGAAAATATTTTCTTGATGATTCGGTCTTTTTCGGATATTCTGATAATTTGACAAATCAAATCGTGCAATTACCTTCCCTTTCTGCTTAGTATATTATAATCATTTGAAACTTCATACCTACGAATTTTGAACCATTACTTGCGAAAAGAAAACAAAAGCATGAAGCTCCGTAATAGAAAGGGGGTATAAATCACAGCAAATAAGAGAGAGCATTAACTGTGAATGACAATGATTATAGAAGACGGAACTCGGGACTCCGAAATATAAGGGAAAATATAAAGTCCAATGACAACACCGAAATTACAAGCCGTGGCTATTAATACGAATAGCAATATAAAGACACGGTAGAATTAAGAATAGTATCACCCCAAGGTAATATTAGAAGTAAACAGATTTTTCTAGTGGAAGATTGAAAAGAAGAATGACAGAAATAATAATTAGGAAATATCAAGGATTAGAATGGGATTAAGCATTTTTACAATCTTTTGGAATGTATGAACTAAGAAAGAAAGTATAGGAATGGTGAGAATAATGGAACGGAAGAGTTTAATTTATAATGGAAATATCAGACAGAGTAATCGAGGCAGATCATCGTATTTAATTATAGAGATCTTAATTTCCTTACTCGCCGAAGAATCAAATCTTTTAGATTTCGAAGATTTCCTCTAAATCCCATGAATTCCGGAAATCCACCGTGACTACGTCAAAAGTTAAATCTCTATATCACTTTTTTGTGATAGCTTCACTCATACGCTTCGATTAATCGAATTATTTTATCCTTTTTACTCAATGGTAATAAAACTCTATTTATCAGCTCATATGAGTCATGAAAGCATACTTATTGTCAGCCATGATGATCCCACTCAAATTTTGGGACGAAATTTCTTTAACGGGTAGGTACTGTGACGACCCAGAAATTTTCGATCAAATTTAAACTTAATCTATATATAATTCCGACACGATAAGCAAAGTCTGTAATGTTGAGTCTTAAAATTTGGAACTATGTTCATGTATTCAATTAACCTTTGGCCATTCCCGACGATTCACGAACAATTGTGTATAAATAATTATGTAAACATATATAAATATAAATGTAAGTGCATATATAAAATTTTGAATAAATAATGTACATTTTAATCAATTGAAATTAAAAAAATATATAAAATAATATATAAGATAACTAAGTGGTTATTAAATTAAAACTATATATAATTTCTATAGATAATTAATATGGAATATATATAAAAGATATAGATACTATATGTATATATTATCTAATTATTAAATATTACATAATTAATAATATTAATGCATTGAACCACAAATTAAAATATAGTTATTATATTATTAATTCATTTATTATTAATATTGATATCAGTATTATTAATATTATTAATTTAATATATAATATATGAGATTTGATAAGTATAATTTGTTATATCAATGTCATTAGGGTTATCTTTATTAATATTATTAATATCATTATTACTGTTATTAAATAATATAATGATCAATGTTATTAATAATGTTAGTAATATCATTATTATTAAAATTATTAAAAAGTTTATAATTATTGTTATTATTATAAAACAACTTGTTATTATTACTTTTATTAATATTATTAATATTTATATCATTATTATTATTAAAAATTATTGTTAATAATATTAGTATTATAAATTTAATAGTATTATTTATAATATTAAGAATTATTATTATTAATATATTTTTATATAATAATTATTAACATTAGTTTTATAATAAAAATCAGAAAAAGGGGAATCAGATGCAGACATAAAACAGAAATAGTTTTTACCCTATTTGCTTTATATATTATAATTATAAGTCGATTCCTCCTGTCTAAATTGGTTACGAGTCGATCTCAATCGATCCTATCATAGTACTATTTTAATTATTTGAGTTCTATCTATATATGATACTATCTTTCTTTGCAAATCAGAAAGTAAAACAGAAATAAAAAAAGAATATAAATATCAACCTCTGTTCTTGAGGAATTTTATCAAAAATTCGAATTTTTGTTCCATTTCAAAATCTATAAATGTCAAATTGTCAAAAATCTTCCACTTAAACTAACTGGAAAGTTTCAGCTTCCAATTTTTAGTATCAATTTCTAATTTTGAAGTCAAATTTATTTTATTAAAAAGTCAAACGATTGGTTCTACGAAAAATTCAAATTCTGTATGATGTTTCAGAATCAATTGAGGATTCATAGAGTTTCTTAAAGTCATTTACAATCTATTTCATGTTATAATTCTAACCTAAAACAGTCTAGAAATCAAAACCCAGGTTTGAGTTTCTTCACGTATAATTTGAATTATCTTTTCTGCTAATTTGAATGAATTTTCAAAATCTAAAATTGTAGTTTTGTTAGAAATCATCTACATCATCTTTCAGTAAAATCTCAGGTTTCAAATTGCTATATCGAGTTCTAAATTACGAGTCAAAGTTTTCGAATTAAAAAGTCAAATATTGTTCTTCAATTGAATTCGTGATATCTGTTACGATCTAAGTAAAATTGAGGATTGAGAAACATTTTTGAAAGGTTTTAAAACTTATTTCATGTTGTGATTTTTGACTAAAACGATTTTTATATCGAAATCAAAAATTGAGTTATAAATGTTCATCGTATAAACTGCTGCTGTTATATATATATATATATATTTATTTATTTTTTTATTTTCTTCTGGTTCAAAATAACTGAATTTTGGTTCGTTAGTTCCATTTACAAACTATAAAATCATAATCTTAATTAATGATTTTGATTATATTGCTCTGGTTAATTTAATGGTGATGAAGAAGAAAACATAAAAGGAAAAACAGACGAATTTTTATAATTAGTATTGTGTGTTGAATCAGAAATGCAAGGAGCGAAGGAGTGGTATAGGGGTGTTTGTTTATTCGAGAGGTCACGGGTTCGAGCCCGGCGCGGGGTATTTTTTTTGAGAAAAGCTTGTTTGAGGTAGTTTTTATTACCAAAATTATTTTTATTTTTATTATTTTCATTATTATTATTATTATTATTATTATTATTATTATTATTATTATTATTATTATTATTATTATTATTATTATTATTATTATTATTATTATTATTATTATTATTATTATTATTATTATTATTATTATTATTATTATTATTATTATTGTTATTATTATTATTATGACTATTATTATTGTTATTGTTATTATTAATTGTTGTTAGTATTATATTAAAATTTATAGTATGAATACCATTATTATTATTTTAGTTATTAATAAGTAATATCACCATTACTATTATTATTATTATTATTATTATTATTATTATTATTAGTATTAAAAGTATTATTAATATAGTTATTATTGTTAATTTTATCATTTAAGTATTATTACTATTATTATTATGATTATTATTATTATTATTATTAATGTTATTATCACACTTATCATTTTTGTTATTATTATTATCATTAAGTATTAGAATTATTATTAGTATTAGTATTATTAATAAGTATTATGAAAATCAGTTATTACTGTTATTATCACTAATATAAGTAGTAGTTACCAATTATTATTATTGTTATCATAAACCTAGTTACAATTATAATAATTATTATTGTTATTACTAATAACATTATAAAAATAAGTATTATTAGTAAGTAATATGATTATTAATATTATCATTATTTATATAAAAAGTACCTTTTTAAGCAGATAAATATTTTTGTACATAAAAATAAACTTATTACATATACTATAATTATATTAAAATTTCACATAACTATATACATCAAACCCACTAATATTATTTATATAAATACTTACAAATAACAAACTATCGATTTTTAAATATAACATTAAACAAGTATGTATATAAATATAGATATATTAATATAACTATATAAATATTAACCATTTCTGAATATATACACAAATTAACTATACATAATATATAAATTAAGGATATAATAAACAAATTGGTTCATTTACGATTATATGTTTTAATATATATACAAATGATATAGGTTCGTGAATCCAAGGCCAACCCAGCATTGTTCAGTTGTTCAATGTCGTCATATGTATTTTTACTACAAAATACAATATCGTGAGTTCATTTGATTCCCTTTTACTCTTTACATTTTTGGGACTGAGAATACATGCGCTGCTTTTACAACTGCTTTATTAAATGCTTTTGAAATATATTTTTTTGAACTGTGAATACATGGAATGCTTTTATAAATGTTTGACGAGATAGACACAAGCATTACATTCCTCGAATGAATTATTATTGAATTATGTGGACATGATAATTGCCATCATTGAATTATGTGAACATGATAATTGCCACCATTGAATTATGTGGACATGATAATTGCCACCAATTGATGTGAATATTTTTTCCCTGACTATTATTGCTTGGTAACCTAAGAATTAGAATCGGGTATGGCCCTAATTCACGTGAATCCTAAAGGTAGCTACCGGGTTTAACACCCCCACCTAGAATGTTGACTAGACGGAAGAGCTAGTGGGCGTGGTGTTTAGTACTTCGAAGTTTATATATGATACAGACGAGATGTTCTGTTTTGTGGATATTAATTATGCGCATATATGTTAAGGTCGGTTACCAAGCCAAGCGATGAAAGCAAAGTGAATGTTATGTATCGAGAGAATGATTTTTATACACATGTTATGTGTATGCTATTTTGTACATGAGATATGTGTACGGTTATGAAGGATTTTTGAAAAATGATTTCATACACGAGAAAGGTGTACTGTATTTAAAAGATATCGCATGTACATTACAGGTGGGTATAGGATTCGGGCCCATTTATACCATGTAGCATTTAAATCTTGTGGTCTATCAAAATGATGAATTTTATTATTTTATGATAAACCTATGAACTCATCAACCTTTTGGTTGACACTTGAAAGCATGTTTATTCTCAGGTATGAAAGAAATCTTCCACTGTGCATTTGCTCATATTAGAGATATTACTTGGAGTCATTCATGACATATTTTAAAAGACGTTGCATTTGAGTCGTCGAGTTCATCAAGATTATTACTAAGTCAATTATAGTTGGATATATATTATGAAATGGTATGCATGCCGTCAACTTTCGATGTAATGAAAGTTTGTCTTTTAAAAATGAATGCAATGTTTGTAAAATGTATCATATAGAGGTCAAGTACCTCGCGATGTAACAAAATGTAATGTATTCTTCCAGATGAATTAGGACGGGTCATTAGAAAGTTTGAGTCTTGCAAGTGTAAAAAACTCAAGATTGTGCGAATTAGGAGTTCATGGGTTGGTTGAGTGTGTAAGAAACCTATTAATGGTGATTTTGAGTTAGTTGATGAAATTGTTAGTGTAATGAACCAAAATGGGTTAAGTCCACTAATTAACTTGTTCAACTAGTGAAATTGGTATGTGAAACTCATAAGTTAGTGGTTGACCCATTCTTAGGTCAAAATGGGTTTTTGGGTCAAAAGTGCACTAGTATGAACTTAATGACCTAATGAAGTATAATTGGGTGGATTAGGGCCATGGTCACTAGTTTTGGTGATTATTGGTGGTTTAAGCCTAAGGGTGATGTTGTGAGTGCAAATGGTGAACATTTGCACTAAGTGTCTATTTGGGCGGGTCAAAAGTTCCATTTAGAAGTGTTGTTGATTTATGTTAATGTAATAGATGAATTTCATTGACGGTTGTGGAGCTTATTTTGCTTACTTTCACTCTTCGGTTAAAAGTTGAGTGGAATAATTATACGTGTACGTATATAGTGTATTTATTTGTGTGCTATGGTATGAACCAAAGAGCCGGTAGTGCCATAGCATGTGCGAGTGTGCTATAGGTGAACCAAAGAGCCGGTAGCATTATGGTACGTGTGTTGTAGTGTGAACCAAGGAGCTGGTAGCACTATAGTATGAGTTGTTAAGTTGTGAACCAAGGAGCCAGTAGCGCCTTACCGTGAGTATGACTCAAGTTGTGATGTGAACCACGGAGTCGGTTGCATCATGACAAACGCGTATGGTGTGAACCAAGGAGCCGGTAGCACCATGACACGAGTATGGTTAACCATATGGTGTGTGCGTGGGTTTCTTGAGCATTATTTATATTGCATGCTATTGATTTATGCTAGCTTGTGATGTGTTGAGGTTTTAGCTTGTACTTTGAGATTATATGCTAATTAAATTGCTAGCACGTGTGCGGTATGTAAGTATGTGTTTTCAAATAAGTATATTATATATGTATATGTATAATTATTGCATTTACTAAGCGTTTTGCTTACCCTCTCGTTGTTTACTCTTTTTAGGATCCGGTGTGGATAAAAGCAAGTGTATACGATTGGATTAGGGATTTCCTCCTTATGACATGATAGAGGACGCTTTTGGATTTTGACCTAGGTTTGGGTAGTTTAACCCCAAACACTATGTTCATCTTTTGTTCAGAAATTAAACTCGCTGGGTCAAAAACATTGTTGGTGATGTACGGGTCATCATACCCTTTTTGTGAAATCATAATCGTTTAAAATATATGTTATATGCCGGTCATTGAACGAGTTAATATTTAAAGTATTTGTGTTTGGGAAAATGGGCTTGTACATGTAAGAAAATTGGACAGGGGCTATTGGGCACTAAAGCGCGCCTCCCGAACTCTTGCGCGCCGCGCAAATTGTGACGACCCGGAAATTTTCGACCAAATTTAAACTTTATCTTTATATGTCGACACGATAAGCAAAGTTTGTTAAGTTAAATCTCAAGAATTTTAAACAATGTTCATTTAACCTCGACCAAATTCAAATGATTCACGAACCATTATATGAACGGATATGATTATATATGTATATGTGTATATGTTATAACTTGAAAACGTTAACAAAGTATTAGACGTATAATACGTTACATGAACGTATTTGTTTCAATATGTTTATCGATGGAATTAGAAGATGATATCAAATGATTGATTAATCGATTACGTTGTATGATTGCGGGTCTCTGTTGAGAGGTCCACTTTGATTTAGGAAACCTTTTTCTTTTTAACGGTATTCGGAATATTTGGTAAAGTAATTTACATGTAAGAACAAATGTGTCAATTGAAGAAGGTTAGACAAAAGTTAGTGGAGAACTGGATTTCATAATATTCGACTGACCTATTTTCAAACGTAAGAAAACGATTTCAAAAACTAAATTATTGTAATCGGTTATATATAAAGGTAAATTGATTATATAGAATTAGTAGAATTTAAGCTTTATATTATAAAGGTATATATATAGTGTTTCTTAAACGAAAACGTTTTTTTGATTTAATAGACTTTTATTATTAAGAACGTATTATGACATAACAACTTCTACTAATATAACCTTTGTAATAAAATGATTCTGAATATAAAATAATTTGATTATTAAAATGTCTATATGAACGTTTGTATATAAATGAATTATATCAATTCTAAACTTTAAAATACAAATGTTACGAAATCATATTTCTTATTATTTAAACGATTTCAAAAATATATAAGTTTTGAATATCATTAGTTTTGAAAAACTATATATGGTTAAATAAATATTTCAAATTATATTTCCAAATGAAAATATATATATCTACATATTTTAACTTAGTCATAAAACGTTCTGATTTAAAATAATACATTTTGATAAACAATGAGCCACTGATTTATAGAAGCAAATGACCACAACGCTCAAGTATATAAGTTACATTTCTTATAATATGATTCATCGACGTTTAAGTCTAATTTTTGTAAAAGGTACACGTCGCGTAACGTAAAGTGTTAGTTTTCTAAGCGTACGAAAGGGCGTTCGAAAAACCGAAACCGGCACGTAAGTCGAGCTTCAACGTACAATTCATCGGTACTAAAATTACAAATCAACTATGTACGAGGATATAATATAATATTTAATTAATTCTAAAGATTAAATATATTATATATTAAATAATATATATATATATATATATATATATATATATATATATATATATATATATATATATATATATATATATATATATATATATATATATTAAATAATTGTGTCGGCAGATGAAATAAACCAAATGTGACCAGTTTCTCCTACCATGCGAGCGCATGTCAATTTTATGAGACACTCATGCGATCACATGAGTGTCGGTGCCAGCAAACCTCTATAAAACGAATTGATTTTAAGCTCGGTTCATTCAATCGATTTATCTCTCGCATCTCTCTCTTTATATATATTATAATAATTATTATTATTATTATTAAGATTAATATTATTATTAATCTTATAATTAGGAGTATTATTATTAGTATTATATATAAAATACTACGACGAGGTCATGAGCGGCTTATTTCAAAAACGGATTTTATGAGCAGAATAGAGATAAGGAAATTATGGGTTATAGCTATATGGAGGTGATGTGTAACGGCCCGACTTTTTCGACTTGCTTTTGTTCTTTCACAAAACTGCGTATTTGTGCGTACTGAGCTAGCTTATGCTCTGAGATCTTTAATCATGGTTAATTACTTTCGTTAATATCTTACAACGTGCTATTAAGTGTGTAATCACTTAACTTGATCCTCGAATGCTTTTACGACCGTTGGTGTCACTTATCGTTTTAAACGAAATACGTACTTGGTACACGTTAAACTTTTACCGTAATTGGAATATTATGACTGCGTAAACTTGATTTTTATTTATTATAACAATTACTTGGCTTAAGGGCTTATTTAATAAAGCTTAGTGTTTACTAATGCTTACTAGTTACCTTAATGGACTTAACATCTTAATTGACTTTCCATGTCCCGACATGTCCTTGTGACACACGCACTTTTCATGAATAATATTTCGAATATTATTTACGTTCATGATTAATTTTTATTAATTATTTTTAATTAACTAATGTAAGTAGCTAATTACTTGGGCTTTTACTAATTTGTTGCTTACTTACTTGGGCCCTTATTATTTTTTTACTTGAAAGCCCACCCTACTTTTCTTAATGGACTATTAGGAGCCCACTTTTATGCTAGTAATTTATTAAGACTAAACTAGATTAATTAAGCTAAGTTGGAGACAAAAATGTTTCAAGCATGCAAGACCTCTTTTTCATACATTTAACTTTAATCCATTTTAAGCTTACACCATCTTCCAACACTTGAAAGATCACTTTTGACTTACCCATTTTGGACTCCAAAACCGTGGGTTTTGAATGGGGAGGGAGATTCCATTTTCAATTTTTTTTGTTACTTATTTACTAGCCTTGACTTCATTTCACACACACACACACACACACATAATACTTACACTTATTTTCTCTCAACTTTTCTCTCAAATTGTAAGTAACAAACTTTATTTTTCTTCTCTTTTCTTCCTTGAATTCGAAATCAATCATCATCATTTACTTACTTCTAGTTTGTTGTTTGTTGTTAAAGATCAAGTTCTCTAGCTTGTATCTTCATGTAATCTTGTATCTTCCATCTTTGTTTGATGAGAAATCAAGAACAAGGATCTAAGTTCTATAACTTATGGTTCTACACTTAAGATGTTATAAAGATTTAAAGTTCATAAGCTTTATAATCATACTTGTGTTCATGTTTTGTAACTTAAGGTTTATTTTCTTAAAGATCCAAGCTTTGACTTGAATCTTCTTAAGTATGAACAAACATGAACTTATTACTTGTAGATCTAGTTTATTTCTTTCTTTTGTATGTAATTAAATTCGTGGCTTATTTATTGGTCAAGAATTACTAGTTAATCTTGATCTCATTATTCTTGAAACTAAAGTTTAAACTTTGTAAGTTCAAGAACATGGAAGTTTAACTTTCTAGTTATAACTTCATACACTTATGTTGGATCTAAGTTTCTATAGCTTATGGTCTTCCAATTTTGAAGTAAACAAGAGCTTATAAGCTTATATACATTTTACAAGATTAAAATCTAAGTTTCATAGCTTATGGTTTTATTAAAGTAAAGATCCAAGTTTTATAACTTAGGATCTAACTTAAGAACACTAGATCTAGACTTTCAAGTCTAGGATCTTTAAGATGTAACTAAGATCTAAGTTCTACAACTTAAGATCTTATTTATTTAGTTTACTTTCAAGTTTATAGCTTTATATTACTATTAGAACTCATGTATGTGTCGGATCTAAGATCTTGATGTAACTTTGGTTCATCAAACTACTTACAACACTTAAATGAGTTATGCTACATATATTAGACATACACTAGTGTTATGATGGTCAAAACTTGGTAAAGATAACCTGATATGGCCGAAACGGACGGTTTTTATTTGCGCGGTGTCGTTAGGCCGCGGCTCGCCAGGATCAGCCACTCGTGGGAGAGGGTACAGTTTTAAATTTATATTTAGCGGGGCCTAAATCTTACTACTCCTTATGAGTAAGGGAAGTATGACCTAGAGTCGTATTTTTGAGATATCAGTAACATCGAACCTATATTTTAGCCTAAGATAGTTAGGGAGTAGTGAATATTAATTTTGGGATTTTCTAATTTATAAGATAGATAAAGTAAATGCGATAAAATTTGCAATTCAGATAAGGTTAAAGTAAGCGCATACTATGATTTCATCAGTTATTCTGCCGAGATTATGGAATGCTGGCTCATGAATAGGCAGAGGCCTTGTACTCATTACACTGGTCCTAAACGCCCCTGTCATAAGACATGTCACTGGGTACTACGTTAGGCTTGAAGATTCTGAATAGACAGCAACGTCCCTTACCCCCGACGTCCATGCAGTCTGACTACAGGCATACATGTTTAGACGGCTCATCTAATTGAGCGACTCGGTTGGGTGACGTATTAACATTCCAAAATGGTCTAAACTTTCTTAAGCGTAATAGAATACATGGTTTACCATATCCGAGAGACGTGATGTGCTTCAATGCTTTCGTTAATGATTGGTAAAAGATAGTTAGGCCCTTAAAAAGAGTTCAACCATAAAGAACACCATGGCCAAGTCAAGATGACTTCCATGAACACGTTCGGTTATTCTAACGGTCCAATCCTTTATGTGTCTAAACAAACAGTTCCTTAATTAACTAAGAATCCCTCAAGCGGGGTGCAATGCTTGAGACCGCGTTATGGTGTAGTGTACTGGTCAACACTAACCGTGTTCCATGGCCTTACTTAGCAGAGGTACAGCTTACAACAACCGCTGTGCTTCAGCGTGCACGTACGAAGTTTATATGCTTGGTGACTACTCTAGCATGGTCTGGGACCGACAATGTACTAAGGGTCTAGTCAGATGTTTCACTACGAAAGAGTCCTCAGTCAGAGTCCAAAGCTTGATAGACTTACTATAACCGGTGTGCCTCAGTCGATCTTACGTTGTATCCGATAGACTTCTCTTACCAAGGGGTGACACAGATAGTGTACTCTGAATCGGGGTTCGTGACTTCCCAATAACAGAGCCTATAACTACGTTCTATTAGTTGGAAAAGCGATTGAGTTTAAAGCATAATCGGAAAGCATTTCGACAGCATACACAAACAATAATATTATTTCAGCATTATAACTGCTTACATCATAGCATACAGTAAGATAACTACTCGCTAATCATGGCAATAATATAATAAAACATTATATAAGATAAAGGATAGAGGTACCAGTAGATTAAATGAGTTCGGAATACAAAAGTGACAACTTCAAGACTCCAGACCGCTCCTAATACAATCTTCAGCGTTCTTCTCCGGGTACTAGGTTTCCCACACGGAGTCGAAGACCTTGAGAGTATGACTAATATTGTACAAGAGAGAGAAAGAAGTGAATTGATGTGTGTGTTGGAATGAATGACAAAGACCCATTAAATAGACTAGGAAAATGCCAAAATACGCCTGGCAGGCCGCATGGCAGGCAGTATGGTTGGGCGTATTTGGCAGACCGTATGGCTGGCAGGCCGTATGGTGAAGCCACTTGGTGGGGCGTATCTGGCAGGCCGTATCCATAGTGGTAGGCTGTATGGCGTGCTGGTTAGCCTTGATTCCCTGGATCGTAACTTGATTTCTTGTCTTTCACCGTTTTCGCTCTAGAATCTTCGTTTTAGCTCCGATTCTCTTGATTCTTTTTGCACCGCCATTGTAATTACTTGTTCTTCAATTCTAACCGACGAAGTGGGTATTATTCCGGTAAAGTTCGAATCTTTCTTGTTTTTGGGCCTTAATACCGGGGTGAAAACGTGACTTTTTATCCGATATCAAATATCCCACACTTAGACTTTGCTTGTCCTCAAGTAAACTCTCATTTTTTTAAGAATCTTTTCGGTGTTTCTTTTCTAATAGCCTAAGCAGTTTGCTTTTATTATAAGAGCAAAAAGATACGGTGAGTCATCTATGTTAGGATTTTGAAATTATCTCTGCAAGTATGCGAGGAGGTTACATGACATATGCTAGCTTTCACGGGTCACTCAAATCACTCAAGTGTTTAGGGTTCCCTATGGATCTAAGAAATGAAGTACGCTCATAGCCATTCATGCTACACCCATCCTCATAGGCTTGATAAAGACTTAAATCCTCGCTGCTAATGCGAGAACAGTAGTAATCTCAGCTTTATAGGTCATTTGTCAATGATAGAGAAGGAATTTTGGAGTGGTAGTGAAGTTGTTTTGAGATAACGGGTATTGTAGTCTTTATACAGACTTTTATTCGGATAGATAGGAGTGCTGAAGTATTTTGAGAAGCACTTTTGAACTTTTTCTTCATTTGATAATCATTTTCGGTCGAGTTCTCTTCGGCATTTCTCTTATTTAGTTCGGCTCCTTTTTTCAGAACTTGAAAATATCATCATTTTTTTTTGGAGACTTCATCTCGAGAAACTTTTTGCCGGTAAACTTTTTCAAGACCTTTGCCATGATACGTGAGAGGTTTATAACATCGAGTTTTCGGAAGGAATCTCATTTTCTGGGTTTTACGAGAGATGGTAAAGGTGATAAGGATGTGGTGGTAGAGTAGAAGTAGTGGAGGTGCGGAAGGTTTATGTGTGACAAATGGATAGCTATTTGAGTACAACCGAAATGCGTTTCGCTGCTTGGAGATGTAGATCTAAAGCAAGTTCTGATTCTGAGCACAGACATCGGCACTCTCAACGGAAAATAGTGAAGCATTAAAGATGAATGCTGGTCTTATTTGGGGTGCCTCACTATAATCAATTTAGGTCGATAATGCCTTAGTCATGCAATGCTCTATTAGATATTTCAATCTAACAAGAATTCCACCTTACTTAAGCCTTATTTTTATTGACAAACGTTTTAGGTTTTCAAAAATACTCTTTCGAAAAGGGTTTCTTTTGCAAAAATTTTGAAATTTGGCTTAAGGACTTGGATTCTTCGTAATGGTTTATTATAATACAACATAAAAAGATACCAACATCCCACACTTAGACGAACACTGTCCTCAATGTTCCTAGTGTATCCCACACTTAGGAGTTTTAGTTGAAGATTTGGGAGTATTTGTCTAGTGTTTTGATTTGGGTGTTATCCCACACTTAGTGAAAAGCTAGGATGTGGCATATTTTGAATCTTGAGCTAGTAGCAAAAAGAAAGAAATACCCCTAGTAGATGCGGCTGGCTTCCTTGCTTCTTTATCTGCTCATTTGTCATCCTTTATTCTTCTACTCTACTTTATTGCACGGGTTGCCTCCCGAGAAGCGCTTTTGTTTAAGGTCTTTGGCTCGATCGTAGTAATGCTTCAAAAAGCGAACATTCATCGCTGATGGTTGTGATTTTGGTCTTTTTGAGGGAATGTGAGTCTTGGTGGATAAGTCCTGAGAAAGTGTCGGACCAACAGTGGTAACAGATCCGGTACTTCTCTTGAAGATCTTCTGAAAGATAAGTAGTGTGCAGTTTCGGCTCTTGATAAGTCTTGAAGTCCGATGAGAATACGATCCACAGCTCTGCTGGTTGACCCATGAATGTCAATTATAGAAGCAGTGCCGGTGTTGATGATTTCTCTGACGGGATGCTCATTTCGGAGGTCTTCAAACAATGTAAGAAACTGTATTTTTAGAATTTCGAAGTCTTTGGAACGGTGATCTCCACAGTAGGAGTCTGTAGCTTTGCACAGATTAGTTAAGAGACGAAGCTGGAAAGAAGTGAACAGCAATCCTGATCCGAGTATTAGTTTCACCGTCTTTGAGTATATCTCCCAACATCCAGCTTTAAATGTGAAACTAGGATCCGTGGACTTGTGGAAGATACGTGATAGCTGCTTCGTAACATAGGTGGCAATGTTGACTCGATCTGGTTCAATATGAGAGAATGGATTGTTTCACCTTGCTTCCTCCATAACTGCGTCTTGTAACTCTTTGATAATCAGATCAGCGTGGTGATCAATTGTTACGTAAATCACTAGTCTGTCTGGTGTGCTTTCAAAATTATCTCTATCCAGAAGAGCGAAAAGACTGTGAATATCCTCAATCATTTGCAAATCAGAGTGATAAGTTGGGCGGCCAGTGGAAAGATCCATATGCTTCCGGATGAGAGTCAGTAGTGCTCGTTGGTTTCGCGAGAACGAAAGTGCAGATCCGGCTAAGGCATTATAAACCGTAGAGTAAATGATCTTCTGATCTCGACAGAATCTTGTTTCGAGAATAGTGCGAACTACTGAGTTATGCTCTCGTTGCCTTTCTTCGTGATAGATATGATCGTGAAGAGAATTGATAAAGTCTTGAATGCGTTCTTCTAGGATTTCAACATCATTGTCTTCTCTTCGGATATAGAGGTGGTGCTCTTCTCTGATAGCCATAATTCGTTCTGTTAAGCGTAGTGAAAAGTCAATGGTTGACTTTCGGATGGCTTCGAGAATGTCTTCAAATTCATCCGTATCATTGATGAAGGTGATCATGTCTGCATGTGTGGATATAACTGGAATTCGATCTGAAGAAGAGTTCGGCTCCCCTTGATCTAGTTCGGTTGGAGAGTGTGAGTTAGTCAGAATGTGTTCATGATGCTCTTCCTCGTCCTTATTGGTATCTGGTTCCTCTGAGGATGCGTCCGATGAATGGGTTTCTTTAGTATTCTGATTCTCCACTTTGATACTTACAGGATCAATTTCTATTTCCTTAACCTCAGCCTTGTCAGTCTTCTTCTTCAAGTGAATGATTAAACTGTGATCTTCCGTCTCAAGCCTCATTATTTCTTCATGACGTTCAGTGCTTGGAACAGGTATTGTCGCAGTTTCTTTTACGTCTTCCATTTCCTCTTCCTCCTCAGATTCTTCCTCTTCCTCTATTTCTTCGCTGGGATCCTCTTCTTCCATTTCTGGGTCGTTTACAGACTGTGATCCGACACCCATTTCCATATCATCGGCTGGTGGTGACTTGTCATCGGAAGTGATCCGTCTAGTGGAAATAGCAAACATCTCTGACTGCCCAGAAAGATCGGTTGGTCGGTCAATTTTGAAGGTAACGCTCTCCTCATGTGATCGTAAGATCATGGTTTGATTGTACACATCAATGACAGTCCTAGCCATATTCATGAAAGGTCTTCCTAACACTACTGGGGTGTGTAGGTCTTCCTTGATATCCATCACTACGAAATCCGTAGGATACAAGAATTTGTAGATTTTCACCAAGACGTTCTCAACTATGCCCTTAGGATATCGAATTGTATAATCGGCAAGTTGGATTGTCATTTTGGTTGGTGACAAGTCTCCTAACTCTAATCTCTTGTAGAGAGAGTAGGGGATTAGGTTGATACTTGCTCCTAAATCTGCTAGCGCATGAATGGTTCCAGATTGGTAGATTGAACTCGGGAAAACGAATCGGCCCATATCTCCTAGCTTTAGTGGTAGAGAGTTTCTAATTAATGCGGAGCATTCTTCATTCAGTGGAATTTTGTTAGAGTCTGGTATCCTCTCCTTTGTAGAAAGAAGCCTTCGGATGTATCTCTTCTGGTTGGGAACTTTGGACATGGTGTCCAAGAATCTTCCATCAAGTTTGAAGGAATCAAGCTTGTATGGTTCTTCTTGTAGCCTCCCAGGATAAGGTACGCGAACTGGAGTTTCAGGAGTCAGCTTCTGAGTATATGTCGATTTGTTCTTGAGCCTAGTTGACCTTTTCCTTGGTTCTTCCTCCGGGATTACGGAATTCATTTGCTTTGCTTCTTCTATGTGGGGATTTTGGATAGTATTACTTGGCAATCTTCCCTGCGATCGGGTTTCAAGGCGTTGTGATAACTGTCCGAGCTGCGTTTCCAAACTTTTGAGCAGAGCCAATTGATTTCTCATTAGTATCTCCGTCTGATCTTGTCTGGTTGTAGTTCTCTAATTTAGCTGTTGTTGTCCTTGGATGAACTGAGTTAACTGATCATTAGCTCTGAGAGTGGGGTTAGTTGCTTTTGTAATCCGGGTGGTAGGGGAATTTTCCTCAACTGGGGGACCAGTGAGTGAAAGTGGTTGATCATAGGTCAATTGAGATTGTTGGGCTGGGTAAGGTGGATAGCGATAACGGAAAGGTTGATTGCTTCACTGAAATTGATTAACCCTAGGTGGTTGATTGAATCCGGGATTTGGTGGACGAGCTGGGTATTGGACGTAACAGACTGAACCGTCAGGGTTTTAGTACTCAACTTGATAATCTTCAGTAGGTTGCGGGTTGGTAAAATTAACATAAGCCTGAGCTTGGTTAACCTGCTGCGGCTGTGTCTTCAATTCTCCGAGTTGTTTGGCAAGAGATTCCATCTTATCCGTGAGGGATTTGATGGCCTCCGTTTGATTATTAATTGCTGAGAGTGGTGCAGATGATGAAGTTGTTTCACCACTGTTCCAGTCATGATGATGCATCATCATGTTCTCGAGCAATTCCTATGCTTCATCTGCGGTTTAATTCATCAGATTCCCTTGAGCTGCTGCATTGATCGTCGTCCTATGATTTACCGTAAGACCATTGTAGAAGGTGCAGATTTGGGCTGACCGTTCTAGCTGGTGGTTAGGGCATTTCTTCAGCAGGGTTTTGAGACGCTCCCATGCGGTGTAAAGAGATTCATCGTAACTTCGTTTGAAGTTAATGATGTCATTCTTTAGTTTGGTTTGTTTAGAAGGAGGGAAATATTTGGTTAGGAATTTAGTAGCCATCTCCATCCATGACGCGATGGAATCTTTTTCCAATCCTTCAAACCAAGTTTGAGCATGATGAGTGAGAGAATATGGGAACAAGTATAGCCGGACTATATCTTGTCCTATCCCTGGCTGTTTATAGGAGTTCGAAAGAGATATGACTTTATCAAGGTGAGAATTAGGATCGTCATTCGGTAATCCGTGAAACTGATAGCTATTCTGAATGAGCTGGATGATGTGATGTTTTAACTCGAACGAGTGTCCTTGAATCTCTGGAAATCTGATTGGTCCTCCTCGACCTTCAATCAAGGGTTTGGTATTTTCTGCTAAAGTAACGCGTAATGCCATTTAGTTTCTGATTCTTGCTTCCTTACGTGCTTTAGAGATTATTGCGTCTGGATCAGGTACGAATAACAACGGCCCTGGTCTAGATCGGGTTTGGGTCATACACTAGGTGTGCCTTTTTGTTTTTAATTTTCGCAAATAAGCTAAATTATAGCTTTTTAATTTTCGCAAATAAGCTAAATTATAATGAGCTAAACTAAACTAAGTTAATCTAATTCTAAGGTAATCTAATTTAATCTAAGGTAATCTAATCTAAGGTAGTCTAAGGTAATCTAAAGTTCTCTAACTAATTAACTAACTATCCTAGGGTGGAATACATTTTTGGTTCTGGCTACTGATTTTCTGGTATTTCGGTAACAGAGCTTCGCACAAACTATTCAACAAACCAAGTGGCCAGGCCGACTACGGAGAGGTAGGATCCTTTTGGTCCCAATATAATTGGCAACTGTACGGAAAATCCAATAACCAAGTCCGTGTATAATTGTCTTTCTTACACACCACTAAATGCTTGTGAATAAGTTTGATAGAGAGCAGTATTTCCTGATACCAGTTCCCCGGCAGCGGCGCCAAAAACTAGGTTCTCTCCTGATATGGTCGAAATGGACGGTTTTTATTTGCGCGGTGTCGTTAGGCCGCGGCTCGCCAGGATCAGCCACTCGTGGGAGAGGGTACAGTTTTAAATTTATATTTAGCAGGGCCTAAATCTTACTACTCCTTATGAGTAAGGGAAGTATGACCTAGATGTAGTGACCTGAACTTTTCCATGTTTATATATATTAATTGAGATTGATATTTACATGATTAAATATTTCCAACATGTTAAGCAATCAAACTTGTTAAGACTTGATTAATTGAAATATGTTTCATATAGACAATTGACCACCCAAGTTGACCGGTGATTCACGAACGTTAAAACTTGTAAAAACTATATGATGACATATATATGGATATATATATAGTTAACATGATACTTTGATAAGTAAACATATCATTAAGTATATTAACAATGAACTACATATGTAAAAACAAGACTACTAACTTAATGATTTTTAAACGAGACATATATGTAACGATTATCGTTGTAAAGACATTTAATGTATATATATATCATATTAAGAGATATTCATACATGATAATATCATGATAATATAATAATTTAAAATCTCATTTGATATTATAAACATTGGGTTAACAACATTTAACAAGATCGTTAACCTAAAGGTTTCAAAACAACACTTACATGTAACGACTAACGATGACTTAACGACTCAGTTAAAATGTATATACATGTAGTGTTTTAATATGTATTTATACACTTTTGAAAGACTTCAATACACTTATCAAAATACTTCTACTTAACAAAAATGCTTACAATTACATCCTCGTTCAGTTTCATCAATAATTCTACTCGTATGCACCTGTATTCGTACTCGTACAATACACAGCTTTTAGATGTATGAACTATTGGTATATACACTCCAATGATCAGCTATTAGCAGCCCATGTGAGTCACCTAACACATGTGGGAACCATCATTTGGCAACTAGCATGAAATATCTCATAAAATTACAAAAATATGAGTAATCATTCATGACTTATTTACATGAAAACGAAATTACATATCCTTTATATCTAATCCATACACCAACGACCAAAAACACCTACAAACACTTTAATTCTTCAATTTTCTTCATCTAATTGATCTCTCTCAAGTTCTATCTTCAATTTCTAAGTGTTCTTCATATATTCTACAAGTTCTAGTTACATAAAATCAAGAATACTTTCAAGTTTGCTAGCTCACTTCCAATCTTGTAAGGTGATCATCCAACCTCAAGAAATCTTTGTTTCTTACAGTAGGTTATCATTCTAATACAAGGTAATAATCATATTCAAACTTTGGTTCAATTTCTATAACTATAACAATCTTATTTCAAGTGATGATCTTACTTGAACTTGTTTTCGTGTCATGATTCTGCTTCAAGAACTTCGAGCCATCCAAGGATCCGTTGAAGCTAGATCCATTTTTCTATTTTCCAGTAGGTTTATCCAAGGAACTTAAGGTAGTAATGATTTTCATAACATCATTCGATTCATACATATAAAGCTATCTTATTCGAAGGTTTAAACTTGTAATCACTAGAACATAGTTTAGTTAATTCTAAACATGTTCGCAAACAAAAGTTAATCCTTCTAACTTGAATTTTAAAATCAACTAAACAAATGTTCTATATCTATATGATATGCTAACTTAATGATTTAAAACCTGGAAACACGAAAAACACCGTAAAACCGGATTTACGCCGTCGTAGTAACACCGCGGGCTGTTTTGGGTTAGTTAATTAAAAACTATGATAAACTTTGATTTAAAAGTTGTTATTTTGAGAAAATGATTTTTATTATGAACATGAAACTATATCCAAAAATTATGGTTAAACTCAAAGTGGAAGTATGTTTTCTAAAATGGTCATCTAGACGTCGTTATTTCGACTGAAATGACTACCTTTACAAAAACGACTTGTAACTTATTTTTCCGACTATAAACCTATACTTTTTCTGTTTAGATTCATAAAATAGAGTTCAATATGAAACCATAGCAATTTGATTCACTCAAAACGGATTTAAAATGAAGAAGTTATGGGTAAAACAAGATTGGATAATTTTTCTCATTTTAGCTACGTGAAAATTGGTAACAAATCTATTCCAACCATAACTTAATCAACTTGTATTGTATATTATGTAATCTTGAGATAACATAGACACGTATACAATGTTTCGATCTATCATGTCGACACATCTATATATATTTCGGAACAACCATAGACACTCTATATGTGAATGTTGGAGTTAGCTATACAGGGTTGAGGTTGATTCCAAAATATATATAGTTTAAGTTGTGATCAATACTGAGATACGTATACACTGGATCGTGGATTGATTTAAGATAATATTTATCGATTTATTTCTGTACATCTAACTGTGGACAACTAGTTGTAGGTTACTAACGAGGACAGTTGACTTAATAAACTTAAAACATCAAAATATATTAAAAGTGTTGTAAATATATTTTGAACATACTTTGATATATATGTATATATTGTTATAGGTTCGTGAATCAACCAGTGGCCAAGTCTTACTTCCCGACGAAGTAAAAATCTGTGAAAGTGAGTTATAGTCCCACTTTTAAAATCTAATATTTTTGGGATGAGAATACATGCAGGTTTTATAAATGATTTACAAAATAGACACAAGTACGTGAAACTACATTCTATGGTTGAATTATCGAAATCGAATATGCCCCTTTTTATTAAGTCTGGTAATCTAAGAATTAGGGAACAGACACCCTAATTGACGCGAATCCTAAAGATAGATCTATTGGGCCTAACAAACCCCATCCAAAGAACCGGATGCTTTAGTACTTCAAAATTTATATCATATCCGAAGGGTGTCCCGGAATGATGGGGATATTCTTATATATGCATCTTGTTAATGTCGGTTACCAGGTGTTCACCATATGAATGATTTTTATCTCTATGTATGGGATGTGTATTAAAATATGAAATCTTGTGGTCTATTATTATGATTTGATATATATATATATATATATATATATATATATATATATATATATATATATATATATATATATAGGTTAAACCTATAACTCACCAACATTTTTGTTGACGTTTTAAGCATGTTTATTCTCAGGTGATTATTAAGAGCTTCCGCTGTCGCATACTTAAATAAGGACGAGATTTGGAGTCCATGCTTGTATGATATTGTGTAAAAACTGCATTCAAGAAACTTATTTTGTTGTAACATATTTGTATTGTAAACCATTATGTAATGGTCGTGTGTAAACAGGATATTTTAGATTATCATTATTTGATAATCTACGTAATGCTTTTTAAACCTTTATTGATAAAATAAAGGTTATGGTTTGTTTTAAAATGAATGCAGTCTTTGAAAAACGTCTCATATAGAGGTCAAAACCTCGCAACGAAATCAATTAATATGGAACGTTTTTAATCAATAAGAACGGGACATTTCAGTTGGTATCCGAGCGTTGGTCTTAGAGAACCAGAATTTTGCATTAGTGTGTCTTATCGAGTTTGTTAGGATGCATTAGTGAGTCTGGACTTCGACCGTGTTTACTTGAAAAATGATTGCTTAACAAATTTTGTTGGAAACTATATATTTTTAACATGTGTATATTATGTGATATATTAATCTCTTAACGCGTTTGATATTATGTGATAGATGTCTACCTCTAGAACAAGTCCCATTGACTCACCTAATAATAATGAAGAGTCAAATGTAAATTGGAATGATTCATGAACTGATTCACAAGTTCCCGAAGAGGAACCGGAAGAAGAGTCGGAACCGGAAGAAGAATCGGAACCGGAAGAAGAATCGGAACCGGATGAAGAAATAGAACCGGTGGGGGAAATAATAAAACGGTTAAGTAAAAGAAAATCCTCAACCAACCGACCAAGGTTAATTATGGTCAATGGTGTTTCCGCCAAGGAAGCAAAATATTGGGAGGATTACCAATTCTCCGATGAATCGGATTCCGACGAGAATTCCGATGATGTTATAGAAATTACCCCAACTGAATTTAAAAAGGCAAAAGAAAATAATAAGGGAAAGGGCATAAAAATAGAGAAATCTAATTCCAACCCCGATGAACTTTATATGTATCGTTAACCCCCAAAGTCCTTAAGTTGTAACAATGACCCGGGAACCTCTAAACCACCAGGTTTTTCTAAACCAATGTGGAAAACGACGGCTCGTATTAGGGGAACATCATATATCCCTAGAAACTTGGCAAAACGAACCAAAACCGAAGAAGAAGAAACAAGCGAGTCGGAATAAGACAGTTGTATTCGTGTGGTGTAATATATGTAATATAATGTGCTTATGCTTTATGATATATGTAAAAATTACTTGTATTAATAAGTATTTTTTTATGAATCTAACTCTTGTCTATTTTACAGTATAAAAACACAAAATGGATAGACAACCCAATATTTTAAGAGACCTACCCGGAGACATGATTGATGAAATCTTGTCTAGAGTCGGTCAGAATTCTTCGGCACAACTATTTAAGGCGAGATTAGTTTGTAAGACATTCGAAGAACGTTCCAAGAATGCCTTGGTTTATAAAAGGCTTTCGTTCGAAAGATGGGGGATATCACATTGGGAAATCCATAAGTTACGATGTGTTTACTTTGACGCATATATTGCGGGGAACCCAAATGCTATTTTACGCAATGGGTTAAGAAATTATTTTGACTGAATATATCCGAATATTGGACTTCGTGATTTAGAAAAAGCGGCTAACATGCAACATAAAGAAGCATGTTATGCTTACGGATTAGTAATGTTCGCTTCTCACCAAAGTGAGAACAAGAACATCGAGCTACAACTATTAAACAAAACGTTTCCACAAGTGACGGAGTCGGTAATTGGGGTAAGAAATGAGGTTTTTAGATTGTTACGGGACTGTTGGACATTACGTAACCCTCTTCCCTTTGACGACGTTACAACACGCTGTCTTATCAACGGCCATAACGGTTATGTTCCACAACACCAAGTATGGGAAGTAATCCTAGTAAAACCAGAATGCATGACTTGTTTCT
The DNA here is from genome assembly GCF_046630445.1 of Rutidosis leptorrhynchoides. NCBI lineage: Eukaryota > Viridiplantae > Streptophyta > Magnoliopsida > Asterales > Asteraceae > Rutidosis > Rutidosis leptorrhynchoides. The sequence continues at coordinate 364,892,790 of NC_092333.1, read as the reverse complement.
GGACGTATGAATTACGTGTCTTTATTGCCTTTGCTGAACGACTTGTGTACTAGCTAGAATTATCTTCACAACCATCTTGTATCAAATTTATTGTGTGCTATATTTCATGCTATATGTAAAATAAGCGGTATTGTAAGTTTGTAAAATATTGTGTAAAAGTTTGAACGCGAAATATTATTATAATCAGTTTTTCATATAGAATTGTAGTAGTTGAATTGTATATTAGCTACTAAGTATGAACTTAACGGGTAGGTACTACCCGAATTTAAACTTATAAAACGCTAATATGAAGAAAAAGCTTTTATAAATGAGTTCATATTATGCTACAAAATACTATTAACTACTCTTAATATTCTGTATGATTAACTTGTTCCATTTGACTATTTTGAAGGAAATGGCACCGACTACTCGACACACCGTGAATATGAATGAAGAGGAATTCCGTACTTTTCTAGCTTCAAACATAGCCGCAGTACAGGCTGCGCTACATACCAACAATAACCTTGGATCTAGCAGTACAGGAAATCGTGTTGGATGCACCAACAAAGAATTCACTGCCTGCAAACCTTTGGAATTTGATGGAACCGAAGGACCAATAGATCTATCTTTAGGATTCGCGTCAATTAGGGTGTCTGTTCCCTAATTCTTAGATTACCAGACTTAATAAAAAGGGGCATATTCGATTTCGATAATTCAACCATAGAATGTAGTTTCACGTACTTGTGTCTATTTTGTAAATCATTTATAAAACCTGCATGTATTCTCATCCCAAAAATATTAGATTTTAAAAGTGGGACTATAACTCACTTTCACAGATTTTTACTTCGTCGGGAAGTAAGACTTGGCCACTGGTTGATTCACGAACCTATAACAATATACACATATATATTAAAGTATGTTCAAAATATATTTACAACACTTTTAATATATTTTGATGTTTTAAGTTTATTAAGTCAGCTGTCCTCGTTAGTAACCTACAACTAGTTGTCCACAGTTAGATGTACAGAAATAAATCGATAAATATTATCTTGAATCAATCCACAACCCAGTGTATACGTATCTCAGTATTGATCACAACTCAAACTATATATATTTTGGAATCAACCTCAACCCTGTATAGCTAACTCCAACATTCACATATAGAGTGTCTATGGTTGTTCCGAAATATATATAGATGTGTCGACATGATAGGTCGAAACATTGTATACGTATCTATGGTATCTCAAGATTACATAATATACAATACAAGTTGATTAAGTTATGGTTGGAATAGATTTGTTATCAATTTTCACGTAGCTAAAATGAGAAAAATTATCCAATCTTGTTTTACCCATAACTTCTTCATTTTAAATCCGTTTTGAGTGAATCAAATTGCTATGGTTTCATATTGAACTCTATTTTATGAATCTAAACAGAAAAGTATAGGTTTATAGTCAGAAAAATAAGTTACAAGTCATTTTTGTAAAGGTAGTCATTTCAGTCGAAAGAACGACGTCTAGATGACCATTTTAGAAAACATACTTCCACTTTGAGTTTAATCATAATTTTTGGATATAGTTTCATGTTCATAATAAAAATCATTTTCTCAGAATAACAACTTTAAAATCAAAGTTTATCATAGTTTTTAATTAACTAACCCAAAACAGCCCGCGGTGTTACTACGACGGCGTAAATCCGGTTTTACGGTGTTTTTCGTGTTTCCAGGTTTTAAATCATTAAGTTAGCATATCATATAGATATAGAACATGTGTTTAGTTGATTTTAAAAGTCAAGTTAGAAGGATTAACTTTTGTTTGCGAACAAGTTTAGAATTAACTAAACTATGTTCTAGTGATTACAAGTTTAAACCTTCGAATAAGATAGCTTTATATGTATGAATCGAATGATGTTATGAATATCATTACTACCTTAAGTTCCTTGGATAAACCTACTGGAAAAGAGAAAAATGGATCTAGCTTCAATGGATCCTTGGATGGCTCGAAGTTCTTGAAGCAGAATCATGACACGAAAACAAGTTCAAGTAAGATCATCACTTGAAATAAGATTGTTATAGTTATAGAAATTGAACCAAAGTTTGAATATGATTATTACCTTGTATTATAATGATAAACTACTGTAAGAAACAAAGATTTCTTGAGGTTGGATGATCACCTTACAAGATTGGAAGTGAGCTAGCAAACTTGAAAGTATTCTTGATTTTATGAAACTAGAACTTTTGGAATTTATGAAGAACACTTAGAACTTGAAGATAGAACTTGAGAGAGATCAATTAGATGAAGAAAATTGAAGAATGAAAGTGTTTGTAGGTGTTTTTGGTCGTTGGTGTATGGATTAGATATAAAGGATATGTAATTTTGTTTTCATGTAAATAAGTCATGAATGATTACTCATATTTTTGTAATTTTATGAGATATTTCATGCTAGTTGCCAAAAGATGGTTCCCACATGTGTTAGGTGACTCACATGGGCTGCTAAGAGCTGATCATTGGAGTGTATATACCAATAGTACATACATCTAAAAGCTGTGTATTGTACGAGTACGAATACGGGTGCATACGAGTAGAATTGTTGATGAAACTGAACGAGGATGTAATTGTAAGCATTTTTATTAAGTAGAAGTATTTTGATAAGTGTATTGAAGTCTTTCAAAAGTGTATAAATACATATTAAAACACTACATGTATATACATTTTAACTGAGTCGTTAAGTCATCGTTAGTCGTTACATGTAAGTGTTGTTTTGAAACCTTTAGATTAACGATCTTGTTAAATGTTGTTAACCCAATGTTTATAATATCAAATGAGATTTTAAATTATTATATTATCATGATATTATCATGTATGAATATCTCTTAATATGATATATATATACATTAAATATCTTTACAACGATAATCGTTACATATATGTCTCGTTTAAAAATCATTAAGTTAGTTGTCTTGTTTTTACATATGTAGTTCATTGTTAATATACTTAATGATATGTTTACTTATCATAGTATCATGTTAACTATATATATATATATCCATATATATGTCATCATATAGTTTTTACAAGTTTTAACGTTCGTGAATCACCGGTCAACTTGGGTGGTCAATTGTCTATATGAAACATATTTCAATTAATCAAGTCTTAACAAGTTTGATTGCTTAACATGTTGGAAATATTTAATCATGTAAATATCAATCTCAATTAATATATATAAACATGGAAAAGTTCGGGTCACTACAGTACCTACCCGTTAAATAAATTTCGTCCCGAAATTTTAAGCTGTTGAAGGTGTTGACGAATCTTCTGGAAATAGATGCGGGTATTTCTTCTTCATCTGATCTTCACGCTCCCAGGTGAACTCGAGTCCTCTACGAGCATTCCAACGAACCTTAACAATTGGTATCTTGTTTTGCTTAAGTCTTTTAACCTCACGATCCATTATTTCGACGGGTTCTTCGATGAATTGGAGTTTTTCGTTGATTTGAATTTCATCTAACGGAATAGTGAGATCTTCTTTAGCAAAACATTTCTTCAAATTCGAGACGTGGAAAGTGTTATGTACAGTCGCGAGTTGTTGAGGTAACTCAAGTCGGTAAGCTACTGGTCCGACACGATCAATAATCTTGAATGGTCCAATATACCTTGGATTTAATTTCCCTCGTTTACCAAATCGAACAACGCCTTTCCAAGGTGCAACTTTAAGCATGACCATCTCTCCAATTTCAAATTCTATATCTTTTCTTTTAATGTCAGCGTAGCTCTTTTGTCGACTTTGGGCGGTTTTCAACCGTTGTTGAATTTAGATGATCTTCTCGGTAGTTTCTTGTATAATCTCCGGACCCGTAATCTGTCTATCCCCCACTTCACTCCAACAAATCGGAGACCTGCACTTTCTACCATAAAGTGCTTCAAACGGCGCCATCTCAATGCTTGAATGGTAGCTGTTGTTGTAGGAAAATTATGCTAACGGTAGATGTCGATCCCAACTGTTTCCGAAATCAATAACACATGCTCGTAGCATGTCTTCAAGCGTTTGTATCGTCCTTTCGCTCTGCCCATCAGTTTGTGGATGATAGGCAGTACTCATGTCTAGACGAGTTCCTAATGCTTGCTGTAATGTCTGCCAGAATCTTGAAATAAATCTGCCATCCCTATCAGAGATAATAGAGATTGGTATTCCATGTCTGGAGACGACTTCCTTCAAATACAGTCGTGCTAACTTCTCCATCTTGTCATCTTCTCTTATTGGCAGGAAGTGTGCTGATTTGGTGAGACGATCAACTATTACCCAAATAGTATCAAAACCACTTGCAGTCCTTGGCAATTTAGTGAAGAAATCCATGGTAATGTTTTCCCATTTCCATTCTGGGATTTCGGGTTGTTGAAGTAGACCTGATGGTTTCTGATGCTCAGCTTTGACCTTAGAACACGTCAAACATTCTCCTACGTATTTAGCAACATCGGCTTTCATACCCGGCCACCAAAAATGTCTCTTGAGATCCTTGTACATCTTCCCCGTTCCAGGATGTATTGAGTATCTGGTTTTATGAGCTTCTCTAAGTACCATTTCTCTCATATCTCCAAATTTTGGTACCCAAATCCTTTCAGCCCTTTACCGAGTTCCGTCTTCCCGAATATTAAGATGCTGCTCCGATCCTTTGGGTATTTCATCCTTTAAATTTCCCTCTTTTAAAACTCCTTCTTGCGCCTCCTTTATTTGAGTAGTAAGATTATTATGAATCATTATATTCATAGATTTTACTCGAATGGGTTCTCTGTCCTTCCTGCTCAAGGCATCGGCTACCACATTTGCCTTTCCCGGGTGGTAACGAATCTCAAAGTCGTAATCATTCAACAATTCAATCCACCTACGCTGCCTCATATTCAGTTGTTTCTGATTAAATATGTGTTGAAGACTTTTGTGGTCGGTATATATAATACTTTTGACCCCATATAAGTAGTGCCTCCAAGTCTTTAATGCAAAAACAACCGCGCCTAATTCCAAATCATGCGTCGTATAATTTTGTTCGTGAATCTTCAATTGTCTAGACGCATAAGCAATCACCTTCGTTCGTTGCATTAATACACAACCGAGACCTTGCTTTGATGCGTCACAATAAATCACAAAATCATCATTCCCTTCAGGCAATGACAATATAGGTGCCGTAGTTAGCTTTTTCTTCAATAACTGAAACGCTTTCTCTTGTTCATCATTCCATTCAAATTTCTTCCCTTTATGCGTTAATGCAGTCAAGGGTTTTGCTATTCTGGAAAAGTCTTGGATGAACCTTCTGTAGTAACCAGCTAGTCCTAAAAATTGGCGTATGTGTTTCGGAGTTTTCGGGGTTTCCCACTTTTCAACAGTTTCTATCTTTGCCGGATCCACCTTAATACCTTCTTTGTTCACTATGTGACCGAGGAATTGAACTTCTTCCAACCAAAATGCACACTTTGAAAACTTAGCATACAATTCTTCCTTCCTCAATACTTCTAACACCTTTCTCAAATGTTCACCGTGTTCTTGGTCATTCTTTGAGTAAATAAGTATGTCATCAATAAAAACAATGACAAACTTGTCAAGGTATGGTCCACACACTCAGTTCATAAGGTCCATGAACACAGCTGGTGCATTAGTTAAACCAAACGGCATGACCATAAACTCGTAATGACCGTAACGTGTTCTAAAAGCAGTCTTTGGAATATCATCTTCTTTCACCCGCATTTGATGATACCCGGAACGTAAGTCAATCTTTGAATAAACAGACGAGCCTTGTAGTTGATCAAATAAGTCATCGATTCTCGGTAGTGGGTAGCGGTTCTTGATGGTAAGTTTGTTCAACTCTCGGTAGTCGATACACAACCTGAAAGTACCATCTTTCTTCTTGACAAACAAAACAGGAGCTCCCCACGGTGATGTGCTTGGTCGAATGAAACCACGCTCTAAAAGTTCTTGTAATTGGCTTTGCAGTTCTTTCATCTCGCTGGGTGCGAGTCTGTAAGGAGCACGAGCTATTGGTGCAGCTCCTGGTACAAGATCTATTTGAAATTCAACGGATCGATGTGGGGGTAATCCCGGTAATTCTTTCGGAAATACATCGGGAAATTCTTTTGCAATGGGAACATCATTGATGCTCTTTTCTTCAGTTTGTACTTTCTCGACGTGTGCTAGAATAGCATAGCAACCTTTTCTTATTAGTTTTTGTGCCTTCAAATTACTAATAAGATGTAGCTTCGTGTTGCCCTTTTCTCCGTACACCATTAAGGGTTTTCCTTTTTCTCGTATAATGCGAATTGCATTTTTGTAACAAATAATCTCTGCTTTCACGTCTTTCAACCAGTCCATACTGATTATCACATCAAAACTCCCTAACTCTACTGGTATCAAGTCAATCTTAAATGTTTCGCTAACCAGTTTAATTTCTCGATTCCGACATATATTATCTGCTGAAATTAATTTACCATTTGCTAATTCGAGTAAAAATTTACTATCCAAAGGCGTCAATGGACAACTTAATTTAGCACAAAAATCTCTACTCATATAGCTTCTATCCACACCCGAATCAAATAAAACGTAAGCAGATTTATTGTCAATAAGAAACGTACCCGTAACAAGCTCCGGGTCTTCCTGTGCCTCTGCCGCATTAATATTGAAAACTCTTCCACGGCCTTGTCCATTCGTGTTCTCCTGGTTCGGGCAATTTCTAATAATGTGGCCCGGTTTTCCACATTTATAACAAACTACATTGGCATAACTTGCTCCGACACTACTTGCTCCGCCATTACTCGTTCCGACACCATTTGTTCCTTTCGTTCTATTAACCCCTGGTCCGTAGACCTCACACTTCGCCGCGCTATGACCATTTCTTTTACACTTGTTGCAAAATTTGGTGCAGAACCCCGAGTGATTCTTTTCACACCTTTGGCATAGCTGCTTCTGATTGTTGTTGTTGTTGCGGTTATTATTGTTGTTGGGATGATTGTTGTAGTTGCTGTTGTTGTTGTTGTTGATGTTGTTGTTGGGCCGTTTGTTGTAGTTGCGATTGATGTTGCGATTGTTGGGATAATTGTTGCGATTATTGTTGTAATTGCTGTTGTTGTTGTATTGGTGATTCTTATCACCGTTTTCCTCCCACTTTCTTTTGACTTGCTTTACATTGGCCTCTTCAGCAGTCTGTTCTTTAATTCTTTCTTCAATTTGGTTCACGAGTTTGTGAGTCATTCTACATGCATGTTGTATGGAGGCGGGCTCGTGTGAACTTATATCTTCTTGGATTCTTTCCGGTAATCCTTTCACAAACGCGTCGATCTTCTCTTCCTCATCTTCGAATGCTCCCGGACACAATAGGCACAATTCTGTGAATCGTCTTTCGTACGTGGTAATATCAAATCCTTGGGTTCGTAACCCTCTAAGTTCTGTCTTGAGCTTATTGACCTCGGTTCTGGGACGGTACTTCTCGTTCATCAAGTGCTTGAATGCTGACCACGGTAGTGCGTACGCATCGTCTTGTCCCACTTGCTCTAGATAGGTATTCCACCATGTTAACGCAGAACCTGTGAAGGTATGCGTAGCGTACTTCACTTTGTCCTCTTCAGTACACTTACTTATGGCAAACACCGATTCGACCTTCTCGGTCCACCGTTTCAATCCGATTGGTCCTTCGGTTCCATCAAATTCCAAAGGTTTGCAGGCAGTGAATTCTTTGTAGGTGCATCCTACACGATTTCCTGTACTGCTAGATCCAAGGTTATTGTTGGTATGCAGCGCAGCCTGTACTGCGGCTATGTTTGAAGCTAGAAAAGTACGGAATTCCTCTTCATTCATATTCACGGTGTGTCGAGTAGTCGGTGCCATTTCCTTCAATATAGTCAAATGGAACAAGTTAATCATACAGAATATTAAAAGTAGTTAATAGTATTTCGTAGCATAATATGAACTCATTTATAAAAGCTTTTTCTTCATATTAGCGTTTTATAAGTTTAAATTCGGGTAGTACCTACCCGTTAAGTTCATACTTAGTAGCTAATATACAATTCAGCTACTACAATTCTATATGAAAAACTGATTATAATAATATTTCGCGTTCAAACTTTTACACATTATTTTACAAACTTACATTACCGCTTATTTTACATATAGCATGAAATATAGCACACAATAAATTTGATACAAGATGGTTGTGAAGATAATTCTAGCTAGTACACAAGTCGTTCAGCAAAGGCAATAAAGACACGTAATTCATACGTCCAGAAACAAGTCATGCATTCTGGTTTTACTAGGACTACTTCCCATCCTTGGTCTTGTGCAACATAACCGTTATGGCCGTTGATAAGACAGCGTGTTGTAACGTCGTCAAAGGGACGAGGGTTACGTAATGTCCAACAGTCCCGTAATAATCTAAAAACCTCATTTCTTACCCCAATTACCGACTCCGTCACTTGTGAAAACGTTTTGTTTAATAGTTGTAGCCCGATGTTCTTGTTCTCACTTTGGTGAGAAGCGAACATTACTAATCCGTAAGCATAACATGCTTCTTTATGTTGCATGTTAGCCGCTTTTTCTAAATCACGAAGTCCAATATTCGGATATATTGAGTCAAAATAATTTCTTAACCCGTTGCGTAAAATAGCATTTGGGTTCCCCGCAATATATGCGTCAAAGTAAACACATCGTAACTTATGGGTTTCCCAATGTGATATCCTCCATCTTTCAAACGAAAGTCTCTTATAAACCAAGACATTCTTGGAACGTTCTTCGAATGTCTTACAAACTGATCTCGCCTTAAATAGTTGTGCCGAGGAATTCTGGACGACTCTAGACAAGATTTCATCAATCATGTCTCCGGGTAGGTCTCTTAAAATATTGGGTTGTCTATCCATTTTGTGTTTTTAAACTGTAAAATAGACAAGAGTTAGATTCATAAAAAAATACTTATTAATACAAGCAATTTTTACATATATCATAAAGCATAAGAACACTATATTACATATATTACACCACACGAATACAACTGTCTTATTCCGACTCGCTTGTTTCTTCTTCTTCGGTTTTGGTTCGTTTTGCCAAGTTTCTAGGGATATATGATGTTCCCCTAATACGAGCCGTCGTTGTCCACATTGGTTTAGAAAAACCTGGTGGTTTAGAGGTTCCCGGGTCATTGTTACAACTTAAGGACTTCGGGGGTTGACGATACATATAAAGTTCATCGGGGTTGGAATTAGATTTCTCTATTTTTATGCCCTTTCCCTTATTATTTTCTTTTGCCTTTTTAAATTCAGTTGGGGTAATTTCTATAACATCATCGGAATTCTCGTCGGAATCCGATTCATCGGAGAATTGGTAATCCTCCCAATATTTTGCTTCCTTGGCGGAAACACCATTGACCATAATTAACCTTGGTCGGTTGGTTGAGGATTTTCTTTTACTTAACCGTTTTATTATTTCCCCCACCGGTTCTATTTCTTCATCCGGTTCCGATTCTTCTTCCGGTTCTGATTCTTCTTCCGGTTCCGACTCTTCTTCCGGTTCCTCTTCGGGAACTTGTGAATCAGTCCACGAATCATTCCAATTTACATTTGACTCTTCATTATTATTAGGTGAGTCAATGGGACTTGTTCTAGAGGTAGACATCTATCACATAATATCAAACGCGTTAAGAGATTAATATATCACATAATATTCACATGTTAAAAATATATAGTTTCCAACAAAATTTGTTAAGCAATCATTTTTCAAGTAAACACGGTCGAAGTCCAGACTCACTAATGCATCCTAACAAACTCGATAAGACACACTAATGCAAAATTCTGGTTCTTTAAGACCAACACTCTGATACCAACTGAAATGTCCCGTTCTTATTGATTAAAAACGTTCCATATTAATTGATTTCGTTGCGAGGTTTTGACCTCTATATGAGACGTTTTTCAAAGACTGCATTCATTTTTAAAACAAACCATAACCTTTATTTCATAAATAAAGGTTTAAAAAGTTTTACGTAGATTATCAAATAATGATAATCTAAAATATCCTGTTTACACACGACCATTACATAATGGTTTACAATACAAATATGTTACATCGAAATCAGTTTCTTGAATGCAATTTTTACACAATATCATACAAACATGGACTCCAAATCTTGTCCTTATTTTAGTATGCAACAGCGGAAGCTCTTAATATTCACCTGAGAATAAACATGCTTTAAACGTCAACAAAAATGTTGGTGAGTTATAGGTTTAACCTATATATATCAAATCGTAACAATAGACCACAAGATTTCATATTTCAATATACATCCCATACATAGAGATAAAAATCATTCATATGGTGAACACCTGGTAATCGACATTAACAAGATGCATATATAAGAATATCCCCCATCATTCCGGGACACCCTTCGGATATGATATAAATTTCGAAGTACTAAAGCATCCGGTACTTTGGATGGGGTTTGTTAGGCCCAATAGATCTATCTTTAGGATTCGCGTCAATTAGGGTGTCTGTTCCCTAATTCTTAGATTACCAGACTTAATAAAAAGGGGCATATTCGATTTCGATAATTCAACCATAGAATGTAGTTTCACGTACTTGTGTCTATTTTGTAAATCATTTATAAAACCTGCATGTATTCTCATCCCAAAAATATTAGATTTTAAAAGTGGGACTATAACTCACTTTCACAGATTTTTACTTCGTCGGGAAGTAAGACTTGGCCACTGGTTGATTCACGAACCTATAACAATATATACATATATATCAAAGTATGTTCAAAATATATTTACAACACTTTTAATATATTTTGATGTTTTAAGTTTATTAAGTCAGCTGTCCTCGTTAGTAACCTACAACTAGTTGTCCACAGTTAGATGTACAGAAATAAATCGATAAATATTATCTTGAATCAATCCACAACCCAGTGTATACGTATCTCAGTATTGATCACAACTCAAACTATATATATTTTGGAATCAACCTCAACCCTGTATAGCTAACTCCAACATTCACATATAGAGTGTCTATGGTTGTTCCGAAATATATATAGATGTGTCGACGTGATAGGTCGAAACATTGTATACGTGTCTATGGTATCTCAAGATTACATAATATACAATACAAGTTGATTAAGTTATGGTTGGAATAGATTTGTTACCAATTTTCACGTAGCTAAAATGAGAAAAATTATCCAATCTTGTTTTACACATAACTTCTTCATTTTAAATCCGTTTTGAGTGAATCAAATTGCTATGGTTTCATATTGAACTCTATTTTATGAATCTAAACAGAAAAGTATAGGTTTATAGTCGGAAAAATAAGTTACAAGTCGTTTTTGTAAAGGTAGTCATTTCAGTCGAAAGAACGACGTCTAGATGACCATTTTAGAAAACATACTTCCACTTTGAGTTTAATCATAATTTTTGGATATAGTTTCATGTTCATAATAAAAATCATTTTCTCAGAATAACAACTTTAAAATCAAAGTTTATCATAGTTTTTAATTAACTAACCCAAAACAGCCCGCGGTGTTACTACGACGGCGTAAATCCGGTTTTACGGTGTTTTTCGTGTTTCCAGGTTTTAAATCATTAAGTTAGCATATCATATAGATATATAACATGTGTTTAGTTGATTTTAAAAGTCAAGTTAGAAGGATTAATTTTTGTTTGCGAACAAGTTTAGAATTAACTAAACTATGTTCTAGTGATTACAAGTTTAAACCTTCGAATAAGATAGCTTTATATGTATGAATCGAATGATGTTATGAACATCATTACTACCTTAAGTTCCTTGGATAAACCTACTGGAAAAGAGAAAAATGGATCTAGCTTCAATGGATCCTTGGATGGCTCGAAGTTCTTGAAGCAGAATCATGACACGAAAACAAGTTCAAGTAAGATCATCACTTGAAATAAGATTGTTATAGTTATAGAAATTGAACCAAAGTTTGAATATGATTATTACCTTGTATTATAATGATAAACTACTGTAAGAAACAAAGATTTCTTGAGGTTGGATGATCACCTTACAAGATTGGAAGTGAGCTAGCAAACTTGAAAGTATTCTTGATTTTATGAAACTAGAACTTTTGGAATTTATGAAGAACACTTAGAACTTGAAGATAGAACTTGAGAGAGATCAATTAGATGAAGAAAATTGAAGAATGAAAGTGTTTGTAGGTGTTTTTGGTCGTTGGTGTATGGATTAGATATAAAGGATATGTAATTTTGTTTTCATGTAAATAAGTCATGAATGATTACTCATATTTTTGTAATTTTATGAGATATTTCATGCTAGTTGCCAAATGATGGTTCCCACATGTGTTAGGTGACTCACATGGGCTGCTAAGAGCTGATCATTGGAGTGTATATACCAATAGTACATACATCTAAAAGCTGTGTATTGTACGAGTACGAATACGGGTGCATACGAGTAGAATTGTTGATGAAACTGAACGAGGATGTAATTGTAAGCATTTTTATTAAGTAGAAGTATTTTGATAAGTGTATTGAAGTCTTTCAAAAGTGTATAAATACATATTAAAACACTACATGTATATACATTTTAACTGAGTCGTTAAGTCATCGTTAGTCGTTACATGTAAGTGTTGTTTTGAAACCTTTAGGTTAACGATCTTGTTAAATGTTGTTAACCCAATGTTTATAATATCAAATGAGATTTTAAATTATTATATTATCATGATATTATCATGTATGAATATCTCTTAATATGATATATATACATTAAATATCTTTACAACGATAATCGTTACATATATGTCTCGTTTAAAAATCATTAAGTTAGTAGTCTTGTTTAAGTTAGTAGTCTTGTTTTTACATATGTAGTTCATTGTTAATATACTTAATGATATGTTTACTTATCATAGTATCATGTTAACTATATATATATCCATATATATGTCATCATATAGTTTTTACAAGTTTTAACGTTCGTGAATCACCGGTCAACTTGGGTGGTCAATTGTCTACATGAAACATATTTCAATTAATCAAGTCTTAACAAGTTTGATTGCTTAACATGTTGGAAATATTTAATCATGTAAATATCAATCTCAATTAATATATATAAACATGGAAAAGTTCGGGTCACTACATAACAAACCCCATCTAAAGTACCGGATGCTTTAGTACTTCGAAATTTATATCATATCCGAAGGGTGTCCCGGAATGATGGGGATATTCTTATATATGCATCTTGTTAATGTCGGTTACCAGGTGTTCACCATATGAATGATTTTTATCTCTATGTATGGGATGTGTATTAAAATATGAAATCTTGTGTTCTATTATTATGATTTGATATATATATAGGTTAAACCTATAACTCACCAACATTTTTGTTGACGTTTTAAGCATGTTTATTCTCAGGTGATTATTAAGAGCTTCCGCTGTCGCATACTTAAATAAGGACGAGATTTGGAGTCCATGCTTGTATGATATTGTGTAAAAACTGCATTCAAGAAACTTATTTTGTTGTAACATATTTGTATTGTAAACCATTATGTAATGGTCGTGTGTAAACAGGATATTTTAGATTATCATTATTTGATAATCTACGTAAAGCTTTTTAAACCTTTATTGATGAAATAAAGGTTATGGTTAGTTTTAAAATGAATGCAGTCTTTGAAAACCGTCTCATATAGAGGTCAAAACCTCGCAACGAAATCAATTAATATGGAACGTTTTTAATCAATAAGAACGGGACATTTCACTAGAGTCGTATTTTTGAGATATCAGTAACATCGAACCTATATTTTAGCCTAAGATAGTTAGGGAGTAGTGAATATTAATTTTGGGATTTTCTAATTTATAAGATAGATAAAGTAAATGCGATAAAATTTGCAATTCAGATAAGGTTAAAGTAAGCGCATACTATGATTTCATCAGTTATTCTGCCGAGATTATGGAATGCTGGCTCATGAATAGGCAGAGGCCTTGTACTCATTACACTGGTACTAAATGCCCCTGTCATAAGACATGTCACTGGGTACTGCATTAGGCTTGAAGATTCTGAATAGACAACAACGTCCCTTACCCCCAACGTCCGTGCAGTCTGACTACAGGCATACACGTTCAGACGGCTTATCCAATTGAGCGACTCGGTTGGCTGACGTATTAACATTCTAAAATGGTCTAAACTTTCTTAAGCGTAATAGAATACATGGTTTACCATATCCGAGAGACGTGATGTGCTTCAATGCTTTCGTTAATGATTGGTAAAAGATAGTTAGGCCCTTAAAAGGAGTTCAACCATAAAGAACACCATGGCCAAGTCAAGATGACTTCCATGAACACGTTCGGTTATCCTAACGGTCCAATCCTTTATGTGTCTAAACAAACAGTTCCTTAATTAACTAAGAATCCCTCAAGCGGGGTGCAATGCTTGAGACCGCGTTATGGTGCAGTGTACTGGTCAACACTAACCGTGTTCTATGGCCTTACTTAGCAGAGGTACAGCTTACGACAACCGCTGTGCTTCAGCGTGCACGTACGAAGTTTATATGCTTGGTGACTACACTAGCATGGTCTGGGACCGACAATGTACTAAGGTTCTAGTCAGATGTTTCACTACAAAAGAGTCCTCAGTCGGAGTCCAAAGCTTGATAGACTTACTACAACCGGTGTGCCTCAGTCGATCTTACGTTGTATCCGATAGACTTCTCTTACCAAGGGGTGACACAGATGGTGTACTCTGAATCGGGGTTCGCGACTTCCCAATAACAGAGCCTATAACTACGTTCTATTAGTTGGAAAAGCGATTGAGTTTAAAGCATAATCGGAAATCATTTCGACAGCATACACAAACCATAATATTATTTCGGCATTGTAACTTCTTACATCATAGCATACACTAAAGATAACTACTCGCTAATCATGGCAACAATATAATAAAACATTATATAAGATAAAGGATAGAGGTACCAGTAGATTAAACGAGTTCTGAATACAAAAGTGACAACGTCAAGACTCCAGACCGCTCCTAATACAATCTTCAGCGTTCTTCTCCGGGTACTAGGTTTCCCGTACGGAGTCGAAGGCCTTGAGAGTATGACTAATATTGTACAAGAGAGAGAAATAAGTGAATTGAAGTGTGTGTTGGAATGAATGACAAAGACCCATTAAATAGACTAGGAAAATGCCAAAATACGCCTGGCAGGCCGCATAGCAGGTCGTATGGTTGGGCGTATTTGGCAGGCCGTATGGCTGGCAGGCCGTATGGTGAAGGCACTTGGTAGGGCGTATCTGGCAGGCCGTATCCATAGAGGCAGGCCGTATGGCGTGCTGGTCAGCCTTGATTCCCTGGATCATAACTTGATTTCTTGTCTTTCACCGTTTTCGCTCTAGAATCTTCGTTTTAGCTCCGATTCTCTTGATTCTTTTTGCACCGCCTTCGTAATTACTTGTTCTTCAATTCTAACCGACGAAGTGGGTATTTTTTTGATAAAGTTCGAGTCTTTCTTGTTTTTGGGACTTAATACCGGGGTGAAAACGTGACTTTTTAGCCGATATCAAAACCCATCAACGAGTTGTACACTTGAAGCTACAAGCATCAAGGATGAGAACCGTGATGAGCATCAAGCACCAAGAACCCACCGGAGCACCTTACCATCTGTTTTCTGGAACTGATCATTAACGTGGGCTACTGGAAAAGTTAATTTCCAGATTTTTCGGTTTGAGTAGATGACTTTTCATTTAATACTCGCCTTAATCCGATTTATGGTTTAGGATTTATAGCCTTTCGAAAGTCACTACACCCTTTTAACGTTGTGCTGAAATTTCTGACCTACTCGCACTTAAACCGTTGCCACGGTCAAACGAAGACGAGTTTGGTTCTGAATTTTGGTCAACAACTAGTGTACTTACATACGGAGCCATAGCCACTGATTACGCGTCTTTTTGATTTACGTAGAGGTCGTAGCATCTGATCAAAGTCAGCCTTTGTTTCGATCTCTATTCTTGATTGAAAACTTACTTTACCCTTTTGACTTATGATGAATGATGATGACACTTAAGACCTAATTTACATACATTAAAACCTTTGGGACGATTTACTGGCTTAGTAACTTTTGACTTGGGTTGAGGACCTTTCGGACCAACTACTTGCAAACTTATCTCAAATCAACTTAACTACTTTACACTGTGAGTTATAGCATCCCTTTTTTACTTTAACTATTTTGGGAAATAAGAATACATGCGCATTTTACGTTTTACATACTAGGCACGAGTACTTAAAATTTATATATGTGTGGGTTATACAACGGCATAAACTTTACCCTTAGCTCGGTAACATTTAGTCATTAGTCTTTGAACCGGTGAACGCGAATCTTAGATATGGATCCATAGGGTTTGACATCCCCACTCGGGCTAGTCGCGCTAGCATTTGTAGCGACCTGACAAAATCGTCATTGACAGCGCCGCTAACTTAGCTCCCGTTACGTGGTCGTAGTCCCTATATGAGGCTCGTTTGACCAAAATTATGTCGTATTCATTTGAAAAGTACAAGACTTACAAAGTTTAGATTACCAAACGGATCAACAACAAGTTTAAGTTTACAAAAGTATAATGTATAAATGAAATAAACCTGCGACATAATATAAGTTGAAAGTCACGGTTGCTATAAGTAGCGTAAGTATGTAAACAATATGTTTGAATCCAAAGGTGCTATCACTAGCGTATGCATGTATGTATGCTTGACTCCAAGCAAGAAATCAGAGTGTATGCATGTATGCTTGACCCCAAGCAAGTATGACTGTACACGGAAGCATGTATCAAATAGCCATGTATGAACCTGAGAAACATATAGAAAACTGTCAACGAAAAATGTTGGTGAAATCATATGTGTTTGTAATAAACGTTGTTTTTGAACCACAAGATTTAGTATTCCCATAACGTTGATTATCAAAATCGTTTGCATTCCAAAAGTATTGTTCGCGAGCACCCAATTATCAAGACTTAATGTATCCTTCCATAGAACCCCATCACAATAGTGTTAGAACATACACTATTTCTCAAAAATATATTTCATCCGTAGATGGTAGCGAACTGTCCGAAATGAGGGTTTGTCAAACCCGTATGGCCACACAATATAAGTTCTCACTTACACGCTGCAAGTGTAACTAATGATAATCGAATTGAGGATTTTTGTTCTAACTCGCTGTGGAATGTTTGTTTCATCGTACTTGTGTTCAAAGTGTAAAAGTAAGTAGTACAAAATGTAACAAAGTATATGTTTCTCAGCCCACAATTTAAAAGTATAAAAAGTTGTTGAAAAGGTGGGACTATGATCTCACCTCGAGTGCACGAGTATAAATGTACTTCACAAAGTAAACGTGTGCATGAAAGTTACTTAGCCTTGAACTAAACAAGTAAGTTGTATCAATTAACCGGTTACGACACAAGGTCGGGTGAAATGTGTCCAATTAGTCATATGGCTCATTACGACTCGATTAATATATAGCATGTGAGTCACGTTGTCAAGTTTCATGCAAGAATCAAGTATAAAAGAAAGATTAGGACGATTGCATAAGTATTTGGTTAAGTTTGACTAAAAGTCAAACTTAGTCAAAGTCAAAGTCAACAGGGTCGGGTCAGGTATCTGACAATTTTTCTAAGTCATATAATCATATATGAGCATGTTGGCCAAGTTTCATGTTAATCGGAGGTGCGTAGCATAGTTAGAATTAAACGGTGAACGACCAAGCGAAACAGAATCTGGCAGTTCATCTGGACGGCGTCCAAAGAGTCTGGATGATGTCCAGATGTGAAGGTTTGGACGGCGTCCAAGAGTCTGGACGGTGTCCAGATCAGCATACAGACCCTGTTTTGCTGAAACACACAAGTGCACGAACCAAAACTCAAACTAACACAATTTGTGAATCGAAAACACTTAGAACATGTATCTTATATTGTTGGAAAGGTATTTTGACAAGGAATACAACTAACCACATATCATCAATCGAGTTCATCATTTATAACAACAAAAACCTCGTCAAATGATCGTTAAATGTTCATAATCAAAGTCTCAAGTTCGCAAAATGCATTTCATGATTCGGGAATTAAATTTACACATACGATACGCCGTTTTGAAGGTAATGAAACATATAATATAACTAAACACTTACTAACAACGTTTCATGGCATTCAAATTATCAAAAGTCCATTTTAAGAGCTATCAAACCCTAACAAAAACTCACAAAATCAATATTCATGGGTTTGAAGTTTTCTTAATCAACCTATACATCAAAATGAAGCTAGTGATACTAGTAACACAATTAAAACATGAACTTTAACAATTTAACAACATTTAATCAACCAAAACTCAAGATTAAGCACACCCATTTCAAATGTTCAAACTAGTTACTCAAAACAACAAATCGAGCAAACAAAACATGTATTCATGTTATATTTGAGCCATAGACACTAATTAACACCATTTAGAGTATATAAAATGAATTTAGAGGAATCTAGTGTTTTTAGAAAGTTACCCAAACTTGATGAAATTGGTACCAAAATATAGAGGATGAAGAGAGGATCACGAAAATGTAATTTGTTTTGATGTTTGCTTCTTGATTCGGATTTGGATGATGAATTAATGGAGAAGATGAAAATGGTGTTCGTGAGCTTGAGAGGATAAGGGATGAGGAGGTGGAAGTATCAAATGAATGGGTGGTGGGAAGTGGGTTGACTAGTTGACCTAGTCAACTAGTTTGCCCACTTGGCAACTTCAGTCCCTCGAGTTTAAAGCGTGTGCAGGAATTAACCAAACGAGTATTTTAAAAACGCTCGAGTAAACTAGTAATGTTATAATTAAATAACAGGAATATTAAGAACGTTAGTTAATGGAAAATACGATTTTAAATAACGAAAGGTATTATTTAAAAAAAGACGGTGTTAAAAATAAATTTAACGGAAAAACGCGGGATGTTACAGCATTTAACGGTTGTTTAATTCTTCGTAAACTTACGCACTCGCCAAGTGTACTTTTAGGGGGTGTTATTTACGTTAAGTTAGTTACCAAGTGCCCACGGTTGAACATATACTTTATCATACTGAATTGAATTACTAATTTAAACTGCTGGTTGAAGCACTGAAATCTCGTGGCCTACATTACATTACTGATTACGAACAAACTATAGCTCACCAACATTCGTGTTGACTTTTTAAGCATGTATTTCTCAGGTGCTTAAACATTGTTGCTTCCACTATTAGACTTGCTGTCTTGGCATTACAGACTTGCTGTGTTAGCCTTTCGCTGCACTACTTAGAGATGTCTCAATCATGGGCCTTTTATTTTGCATTCGTAGCTTACGTTATTTTCAAACAATGGCTTTGTAACGACCTTTGGATCACGTACTTATGTTTATGCTTCTATTCATAGGAAGCACGTTATCTTTTGTAAAACGCTATATTTTCATGAATGTAAAACTGGTTTTCAAACAGCATATAGTGTATGACCTTGTAATGATCCGTACACGATGGTTTTGTACGGGGCATCACATTTGGTATCAGAGCATTGGTTGTAGGGAATTAGGTTGCATTAGTGAGTCTTGACCGAGTCGAGTAGGATTCACTAATAGGACTAATCTACAACTTGCTCATTTACTTGTTTCTGCAGAACCTGCTGCATGCTACTGTGTTATATTACTGCATGTTACTGCTTACTACTACTGTATGACACTGCTTACTTCTACTGCTTATACGAACTTGCTGCATGCTACTGCTTACCCTTACTGCTATGTAAAATTTGCTGTATGCTTTGCTTATTCTCGATACTACATGCTACTATCTGCTTCTTGCATGATACTTCTGTTGATACTGCTATTACTGCCATGCTATGTACCGCTGTAGATGATCTAGGCTGCTGTAGTTATTATGCCTGATTAGGTGCTTACTACCCGTCTGCTTTTCGCTGTACCGACTTGGAGAACTTACCCTTCCCAGTTTAGATGTTTTTCTTAATTACTTTCCTACTCGTCTAACCCTAAGAACTAGTAGTGTAATCCACCTGTTACTACTGTTCCACCATTCCAGAGATCAAAACATTTCTTCACGCAATCTAGAAGGAGTACCCCTCGGATTACGCGCCCACTAAAATTGATCCTCAGAGCAGGAGATATTGGAGGAATTGTCGGAGTAACTGCACCCCGAGCTCACTTTAATTAGCCACGTACAACGTATGAACAATAGCAGGGTGTTCAGTTGACACACATCCTGTATGCTTTCATGACCGTCACTTAACTCTTTCATTCTTCACCACTGCTCGACGATCTAACGACACTTCTGGACTTAGGTTCCAAACACTCTTGGGCATTGGAGAGGTCAGGAGGACATCTCCTTTCACAAGGTCAGAATGCCTTCTATAGATGCTTATCTATACCCAAAGATCTGGGAGTCGCCTCGAGACATATCATATCACTACTTGCTACACGTACAGCTCGACGCGAGACCGAGATTGAATTTCTAGAAAGGAACCTAACGACGTTACCTGAACCCGAACATTTTGAAGAAATTTTGGGACATTTAGGCATTAATGCATGACCTACGGAACCTACGCACCCAGACCGAGAAACTGCGAGATTAATTATGTAAAATTTGTTTTGAGATAGCATAGCTAAAGCACCATTAGATGAAATTAAGTATAACTGGAAGTGATCACATTACATTGACCATATAGAATGATATTGGAATGAACGTACAATATAGTACAATATAATGAAGCCAGGACAGCGTGATTATATTGAGGTAAATCATGCAGAAGTTCCAATGTTACTACATGAGGAATATGAGGTGATCTAGGGAAAATTTTGGCAGGGATCACTTGAGCATACGCATTATAGTCTGTTAAAGGTAAGGAAGGAATAACCACGTAGCCAAGATACTATACAAGAGGTGCCTTGATTGCAGAATTGATAACCCAAAAATTTGTTATAGATATCGACACGCTGGACATTTAAGGAAAAAGTTCTCATATAGGAAAAACTTTAAACTTACCTGCGGTAAAGCAATCGTTATGGAGACTTGCATGGATCCTGATTTTAGTTAGGGTACGTTTCGTCAAAACGTCTTATTGTTTCGGAGTTGTTTAATACTAGAACGATAGAAACTTTATATCTAAGAACCTTAGCGTTATGAATAATAAGCCATTAACAACCATGAGAGTTAAGTATTCTATAGGACAAGCAAGTGGTAAGCTGGCAGAGATAGGGGAATAATTTAAGGTAGTACCTTAAAATTAACAGGTGGGTCATTTGGAGATGACCTCATATTAATAAAACTTGGAAGTTTTAATCTGGTAGTTGAAAAAGATTAGTTACCTACGCACAAGTAGATGTTATTTGAGAAGATTGATAGAATTTTTCACGGTAGTATAATAAGATTCGATTGGAATGAACCTTAAACCCATCAAGTTAGGAAGCTTTGATGAAATAGTTGGAACGAACTGGCTTTCAAGGATGAAAGCGAAAGTTATTTATAGTGAGAAGATTATTCGTATACCTTGCGAGAATGTTGAGTCAAAAGCCATCCGGGTTACTTCAACAAACCTAAATCCCACAATGGAAATGGGAAGGAATAACAATGGATTTCATCACGAAACTACCAAAAATGGTAGGCGGTTATGACACTATCTTGGTTATTGTTGACCGTCTCACCAAAACTGCTCACTTTCTAGCCATAAAAGGAATCGATACAATGGACAAACTTGCACAACGATACATAAAGGAAATTGTATCCCGTCACTTCAGCGATTCAGATTCTATATTAAGGACTACCCAAGAATCTTATTTGATACTCATTCTTACGTGATTCTAAATCCTCACTTATTCCGAGAGATTCCTTATTCGATGATAACCACACCATCATCCTTCTTACTTCGACCGTAGTCATACCAGTTCGAAATTTCCGAAATCAATGGGTAGTTAATCCTCATCCTCATACTCTCTCATTAGTACCTCACTTATAAGCAACAGCTTCACACTTAAGCATTTTTTTTTGTCAAAGGACTTATGCCCTACTAACAGTCATCAACCACATTTAAGTTCAATAGTTTTATTACCTCAAATATCACCTGAAATTTTCAAAATCTTTTACTCAATCCTCATCAATCTTTTTCCAACTTGTAACCTCCGAAATATCAAAATTTTGTTTTTCCAAAATTTTACACACACTATTTTACTGTGCGATCCTCTCAAAGTTTTGTAAAAAAAAAAATTTATTTTATTTGCCATACGTGTAAATTTTAGAAACCCTATATGTTAAAGTAAATAATTACTTATTTTTGACTAGTGCATATGAGATTTTACTTTCACTTTTACAAACCAATTCTTTTATTCAAAGGATATTTTACTTAGAATAATACATGTTGTGCATAACTCTAGTTTACAAAGAATTTCGTTTCTTTCCTTACATCGTCACCTTAAACAATTTCTCTAAAAATTTTCGTTGCTTGTTATATAAAATTTTTCGTGTTATTCGTATCCAAGTCATCATGAAGACTTTACAACCGTCAAAATCGAGAGATTCATGTGCGTATGTGTTGAAGACACTTACTGCCACATCATTCAGAGCCTTTGGGCACCCACTAACACTTAAACCATTTAAAGTTATTGCATTACCCCAGGGATCTTATTCGCCACACCTGTTGGAACAATGCCCTTTCTTACACAACTCTAAGTCCTTACTTATTCCAAGAGACTCTCATTTAGTGATACTACCACCATCAATATTCCGACTTTATTATTAGTCATAACCTGTTTGGCATTTTGCAAAGTCAAGAAGCGATTAACTTCTCATCCTCATGCTCTATCCTTCATACCTCACTTTTTAGCAATGGCTCCACACGTGAACATTTTTGGCCCAAGGACTTATGTCCTGGCAATTATCAAAACTACATTTAATTCATTGGTTTTCATTACCTAGTAACATGTCACCCGATGATTCAAAGAATTTTTTTTCACCCGATCTTTTTCAACTCATAACCTCTGAAATACGAAAAACTATGTTTATCAAAATTTTTACACGTTGTTTATTTGTGCGGTCCTCACGAGATTTATGGATAAATGGAAGTAATAAAATTTTTCTGTCACTTATGCGATTTATAAAATCATATATGTATGTATATAATTAAGTTAATAAAATTACCCTTACTTATTTTGGTTAGTACATACTAAGTTATACCTTCAAATTATTTAAAAATCGCTCCTTTATTGAGTTGTTTAACTTAAGTCAAATAGTTTTGTGCAAAATGGTACACGTTGTACATACTTCTAAATTTACCAGGAACTTCGTTCCGTTTATGTTGTCACATCAAATGTTTAAAGGTTTTTCAAAACTTCCTTGGTTGATTTTATTAAAGGTTTTCGTATTAGACTACACCGTGTATGGATCACACTTCTCCTCGCCCTTCGTTGGGGATGAAGCTTACCATTAAGATCTTTGTTAAAAACTCTTGAGCCACTTTGGATTGCAGTTTTATAAAATTTGTTAGAAAATCTTTGCACCCATAAAATGTTCCTTTTAAGGTTAGACATGACAAAAGCGCAGGCCAATAAATCAGTTTTCTGAGGTACACTCAGTGGTCACCCTATTGTAGGAAAGGCACGAGGTGGGTTTCTGTTCTCAATACTTCATGGAAAATCGCAACACCCTCGTAAACCTCATCTCTATAAATCTGTATGTAGAGGTACAGGAATCATTTTTGGAGATTCCTTTCACTCGGAGTAATCCATTCTTTAGGACCAAAAGTTCACGTATCTTCTCATTCGCACATCCCCCTAAGTATAAGGATAAATTCAAAATGGACCGCTCGAAGAGTTCACTCTCATTCAAAGATCACACCTTTCGTGCGATTCTCTTTCAGAAATGTAATGTAAGATACTTTGAGAATCTAGGAATCTTGTTATCCTCTCGGAAGGGGGCTGCTTAAAACATCTACGACACTGATGCGGTTACTCTACATATTCCTTCCTTCGTTGGTTGCAACTATCTGTTGTCCTAATTAATGTTAACCCTAACTTCAACATGTAACTGAAAGGATGGAGTTACATTACGGAACTGTGCTTTTATTTCATCTAAGGATAAGTTCACCATGAGTATGGTAAACTGGGTGATATCCTTCATTTTTCATTCAGACCGTCCTGAAGACACTATAAATAATTATGGCTTGCAAGTCCGATTGGTCACTTTCAGCTAAAATTCCAATTCATTTATTCAAATGAAACGTTCTTAAATATCGAGTTCTTTATGCCTATGGCCTCCTTCTGAAATCAAGGGGTTAATAAAATTCATGGCTAACACTATCCAGACATCAAATCGCATGGTTGTGATCACCATGTTTTCCATTCTACCTGTCAGCTTTGTATTGCGACATAAGCGCTCAATGTTTTAGATGAGTTTAGAAACATTCATGATGCATTTCATGCATCCAGCCTACTGAAGATGCCTGTAAGGCTAAAAACACCATCTTTCCTTTTGTGGATATATATTCAGATGACATACTCTTGTTAAACAGAAACGAAATCAATTTGTCGATCTCTTAGGTCAAGATACTTGATTAATGGCATGTACCCATTCTTACTTTCATACACCGAAGTACCTTTCAAGGTAAATAACTCACTTCTAAGCCCACGAGTCTCACGGGACTTTGATACGCTCCTTCTTATTCAAATACGGTACCATTGTTGGTCACTCCTCAAAATTTCAGGACGAAATTTTCTTTAACAGGTGGGTAATGTAACGGCCCGACTTTTTCGACTTGCTTTTGTGCTTTCACAAAACTGCGTATTTGTGCGTACTGAGCTAGCTTATGCTCTGGGATCTTTAATCATGGTTAATTACTTTCGTTAATATCTTACAACGTGCTATTAAGTGTGTAATCAAATTTTAACTTGTTAATTACTTTCGTTAATATCTTGCGACAAAATTTTAACGTGTACCAAGTACGTATTTCGTTTAAAATGATAAGTGACACCAATGGTCGTAAAATCATTCGAGGATCAAGTTATTATGACTGCGTAAACTTGATTGTTATTTATTATAACAATTACTTGGCTTAAGGGCTTATTTAATTAAGCTTAGTGTTTACTAATGCTTACTAGTTACCTTAATGGACTTAACATCTTAATTGACTTTCCATATCCCGACATGTCCTTGTGACACACGCACTTTTCACGAATAATATTTCAAATATTATTTACGTTCATGATTAATTATTATTAATCATTTTTAATTAACTAATGTAAGTAGCTAATTACTTGGGCATTTACTAATTTGTTGCTTACTTACTTGGGCCCTTATTATTTTTAGACTTGGAAGCCCACCTTACTTTTCTTAATGGACTATTAGGAGCCCACTTTTATGCTAGTAATTTATTAAGACTAAACTAGATTAATTAAGCTAAGTTGGAGATAAAAATGTTTCAAGCATGCAAGACCTCTTTCTCATACATTTAACTTTAATCCATTTTAAGCTTACACCATCTTCCAACACTTGAAAGATCACTTTTGACTTACCCTTTTTGGACTCCAAAACCGTAGGTTTTGAATGGGGAGGGAGATTCCGTTTTCATTTTTTTTGTTACTTATTTACTAGCCTTGACTTCATTTCACACACACACACACATAATACTTACACTTATTTTCTCTCAAATTGTAAGTAACAAACTTTATTTTTCTTCTCTTTTCTTCCTTGAATTCGAAATCAATCATCATCATTTACTTACTTATAGTTTGTTGTTTGTTGTTAAAGATCAAGTTCTCTAGCTTGTATCTTCATGTAATCTTGTATCTTCCATCTTTGTTTGATGATAAATCAAGAACAAGGATCTAAGTTCTATAACTTATGGTTCTACACTTAAGATGTTATAAAGATTTAAAGTTCATAAGCTTTATAATAACGTATCTAAGTTTATTTTCTTAAAGATCCAAGCCTTGGCTTGAATCTTCTTAAGTATGAACACACATGAACTTATTACTTGTAGATCTAGTTTATTTCTTTCTTTTGTATGTAATTAAATTCGTGGCTTATTTATTGGTCAAGAATTACTAGTTAATCTTGATCTCATTATTCTTGAAACTAAAGTTTAAACTTTGTAAGTTCAAGAACATGAAAATTTAACTTTCTAGTTATAACTTCATACACTTATGTTGGATCTAAGTTTCTATAGCTTATGGTATTCCAATTTTGTTGTAAACAAGAGCTTATAAGCTTATATACATTTTACAAGATTAAAATCTAAGTTTCATAGCTTATGGTTTTATTAAAGTAAAGATCCAAGTTTTATAACTTAGGATCTAACTTAAGAACACTAGATCTAGACTTTCTAGTCTAGGATCTTTAAGATCTAACTAATATCTAAGTTCTACAACTTAAGATCATGTTTATTTAGTTTACTTTCAACTTTATAGCTTTATATTACTATTAGAACTCATGTATGTGTCGGATCTAAGATCTTGATGTAACTTTGGTTCATCAAACTACTTACAACACTTAAATGAGTTGTGCTACATATCTTAGACATACACTAGTGTTATGATGGTCAAAACTTGGTAAAGATGATGCAAACTCATCAACGAGTTGTACACTTGAAGCTACAAGCATCAAGGATGAGAACCGTGATGAGCATCAAGCACCAAGAACCCACCGGAGCACCTTACCTACTGTTTTCTGGAACTGATCAGTAACCTGGGCTACTGGAAAAGTTAATTTCCAGATTTTTCGGTTCGAGTAGATGACTTTTTGTTTAAGACTCTCCTTAATCCGATTTACAGTTTAGGATTTATAGCCTTCCGAAAGTCACTACACCCTTTTAACGTTGTACTGAAATTTCTGACCTACTCGCACTTAAACCGTTGCCACGGTCAAACGAAGACGTGTTTGGTTCTGAATTTTGGTCAACAACTAGTGGACTCACATACGGAGCCATAGCCACTGATTATGCATTTTTTTGATTTACGTAGAGGTCGTATCAGCTGATCAAAGTCAGCCTTTGTTTCGATCTCTATTCTTGATTGAAAACTTACTTTACCCTTTTGACTTATGATGAATGATGATGACACTTAAGACCTAATTTACATACATTTAAATCTTTGGGACGATTTACTGGCTTAGTAACTTATGACTTGGGTTGAGGACCTTTCGGACCAACTACTTGCAAACTTATCTCGAATCAACTTAACTACTTTACACTGTAAGTTATAGCATCCCTTTTTACTTTAATTATTTTGGGAACTGAGAATACATGAGCATTTTACGTTTTACATACTAGGCATGAGTACTTAAACTTTATATATGTGTGGGTTATACAACGGCATAAACTTTCCCCTTAGCTTGGTAACGTTTAGTCATTGGTCTTTGAACCGGTGAATGCGAATCTTAGATATGGATTCATAGGGTTTGACATCCCCACTCGGGCTAGTCGCGCTAGCATTTAACGGGTGTTTAATACTTTGTAAACTTACGCACTCGCCAAGTGTACTTTTAGGGGGTGTTATTTACGTTAAGTTAGTTACCAAGTGCCCACGGTTGAACATATACTTTATCATACTGATTTGAATTACTGATTTAAACTGCTGGTTGAAGCACTGAAATCTCGTGGCCTACATTACATTACTGATTACGAACAAATTATAGCTCACCAACATTCGTGTTGACTTTTTAAGCATGTATTTCTCAGGTGCTTAAACATTGTTGCTTCCGCTGTTTGACTTGCTGTCTTAGCGTTACAGACTTGCTGTGTTAGACTTCCACTGCACTACTTAGAGATGTCTCAATCGTGGAACTTTTATTTTGCATCCGTTGCTTACGTTATTTTCAAACAATGGCTTTGTAACGACCTTTGGGTCACGTACTTATGTTTATGCTTCTATTCATAGGAAGCACGTTATCTTTTGTAAAACGTTATATTTTCATGAATGCAAAACTGGTTTTCAAACAGCATATAGTGTATGACCTTGTAATGATCATGTTGTTAATGATCCGTACACGATGGTTTTGTACGGGGCGTCACATGATGGGTATGGTTCATGGGTATGCTCGTGAGGTCAATTTAGTGTTTATCATCTCTGTTGCGTCTACGTACTTTCCTGCAATATTGAATCACAATATTGATACGTGAGCACTCATAACTTAACTTTTATATATTATTAGTGTATCCCTGACTAGTGCTCGAGTTTATAGGATTATGCATGCTTGTACGTTTGATATTGTCGTTAGATAGTTTATGTTGAATCCTGAATTAGATACATATGCTACTGAGATAGGGTATATGATATGCATGTCGTTGGAAAGCTAGCGAAAAATTAAGAACTTTTCATTTGGAATTTGAACGATTTCGATGAACAGATTAGAAGTTATAGTCAACTGAATTTTTGTATTATTGTTAAAATGATTATTATTACTATCGTCGTTATTATCGTCGTTATTATTATTATTATCTAATTATTATTATTATTATTATTACTACTATTAATATTATCATTATTATTATATGTATCATTATTTAAAAATCATTATTATTATTATTATTATTATTATTATTATTATTATTATTATTATTATTATTATTATTATTATTATTATTATTATTATTATTATTATTATTATTGATACTATCATCAAAAATTATTATTAATATTATCAACATTATTATTATAATTACTAGTATTATTATTAATATTATTATAATACTCATTAGTAACATTATCATTAAAACTAATATTAGTAACATCTAATTATTACTATTACTATTATTATCATAAATGCGATATAAAAGAGGATTAAAAACTATTAAACAAATCGATTAGGAAACAATGAGTATATATATCATGATGAAATAAAAATATTGTAAATTATTGAATTAGATAAAAATATCGTTTTCATTATTTTTATCATTATTATTATTAAAAATATTATTAATAGTAAAACTATAACTTTTACAAAAATTATTATTTATAGGAATATCATTGTAATATAAAATATCATTTTTATCATAATATCATTTTTAGTAAATATAAATATTGTTATTATTATAATAATAATTATTATTATTATTACAAAATTATACAATTTTTACGTACTATTGTTATTATCGATATTATTATATCAAAATAAATATGTGATACAAAGATATTTTTCTACGTATAATTATTACACTAATAATACTTATCATATTATTTTTATGATATTAAAAGAACTTTATAAATTTTATTACTTAAGATATATAAAAGTATATTTTTATTATATAAATTTTAATATAAAATTTTATTTATTAATAAATGAATTATATTATTTACTCTAATAAATCTGTTAAAAATATTTAAAAATATAAAATGACTATATTTAAACTATATAATAATCATGTATAAATTTTGGAAATCATTTTGAGTCAAATTGACTTTTGTTAACTTTTGCATAGTAGTCTCGAGCATTAGGATTGTGGTACACTATGACTTGACCTAATTTGTTAGACAAATATTGACCAACATATAAATATATATAATTAATATAGGTTCGTGAATCCGAGGCCAACCTTGTACTTGTTCAATGCCATCATATGTTTAATTACTACGAAATACAGTATTGTGAGTTTCATTTGCTCCCTGTTACTCTGTACATTTTTGGGCTGAGAATACATGCGCCGTTTTTATAATTGTTTTACTAAATGCCTTGAGATATATTTTTTAACTGAGAATACATGAACTGCTTTTATAAACGTTTGACGAAATAGACACAAATATTCAAAACTACATTCTATGATAGAATTATTTGGATTCAGAGGTTCAATTTCTATAAAGATTGTATTATCGACCATCGGTGAGATGATTTTGTCATTGCACGCACG
The DNA here is from genome assembly GCF_046630445.1 of Rutidosis leptorrhynchoides. Lineage (NCBI taxonomy): Eukaryota > Viridiplantae > Streptophyta > Magnoliopsida > Asterales > Asteraceae > Rutidosis > Rutidosis leptorrhynchoides. Next base: position 364,862,952 of record NC_092333.1, on the reverse strand, counting down.
CATTAGCTCCCTAAATGGTTCGATTTTATAGTTAGTAATGGAGAGATGATTTTGCATTGCACGCACGCATTAGCTCCCGTTTTAGCTACCATCGGCGAGATGATTTTGCATTGCACCCACGCATTAGCTCCCGATGGATTGTATTGTATTGTATTCGATTTTATAGTTAGTAACGGAGAGATGATTTTGCATTGCACGCACGTATTAGCTCCCGTTTTAGCTACCCTCGGAGAGATGATTTTACATTGCACGTACGCATTAGCTCCCGTTGTAAAATTATATTGTATTAACTACCACGATGAGATGATTTTGCATTGCACACACGCATTAGCTGTAGCGACCCGACCAAATCGTCATTGACGGCGCCGACTACTTAGGTCCCGTTGCATGGTCATAGTCCCTATATGAGACTCGTTTGACCAAAATTATGTCGCATTCATTCGAAACGTACAAGACTTGCAAAGTTTAGTTTACAAAACAATTCGACAACAAGTCTAAGATTACAAAAATTGTAAAGTATAAATGAAATAACTTGCGACATAATTAGTTGAAAATCACAGTTACTATAAATAGCGTAAGTATGTATGTATGCTTGACTCCAAGCAAGAAATCAGAGTGTATGCATGTATGCTCGACCCCAAGCAAGTATGAAAGTACGCGGAAGCATGTATCAAATAGCCAAGTATGAACCTGAGAAAACATGTAGAAAACTGTCAACGAAAAACGTTGGAGAAATCATAGGTTTAGTAAATGAGTATGTAAGTAAAATAAGTTGAACCACAAGTTATAGTATAAGTCGATTTTCCGAATCGTTTGAATTCCATAAGTATTGTTGTTTACCGAGCACCCAATTATCAAAGCTTAACCGTATCATTTACCTCAGCATAAAAGTGTTAGAACATACACCGTACCAGAATATATTTCATTCGCTTAACGGTAGCGAACCGTCCGAATGAGGGTTAGTAAAACCCGTATGGATCCACACAACATAGTCTCGCTTACACCATCTGATGTAATTAATGATAATTGAATTGAGGGTTTTCATTCAAACTCGTTCGTATCTTTGTATTCGTATTCGTGTTCGATGTATAAAAGTATGAAAGGTATATATACATATGAAATGTATATAAGTATGTAACGTATATGTTTCTCAGCCCACGATTTAAAAATATAAAAGTTGTTGAAAAAGTGGGACTATGATCTCACCTCGAGTGCACGAGTATAAAGGTACTTCACAAAGTAAATGTGTGCATGATAGTTGCTTAGCCTTGACCTTAACAAGTAAGTTGTATCAATTAACTGGTTACGACATAAGTTGAGCGAAATGTGTTCAATTAGTCCTATGGCTCGATACGACTCGAATAGTATAGCAAGTGAATCACGTTGTCAAGTTTCATGCAAGAATCAAGTATGAACGCATGTTAGAACGTTTGCATAAGTGTTTTGTCAAACGGGGGTGCGTAGCATACTTAGAATTAAGCGAAAATTGACTTTTTTGGGCAGTCTGCCTCAGATGCGCCGCATCTGAGGCAGATGAGCCGCATCTGCAGCTGTATCAGCAATTCTGGGGCAGTTTTCACTTATACGATTTCAACTTCAAACAACCATAACTTTTGACTCGTTAACATTCAAAACACGTATCTTATATCGTTGGAAAGGTAATTTAAAGAGGAATACAACTAAACATATTTCATGAATCAATTCCATCATTAACAACAAAGAAAACCTCAATAAATGATCGTTAAATGTTCAAAATCGAAGTTTCGAGTTCATAAAACGCATTTCTTGACTCGGGAATCCAATTTACACATACGATACGCCGTTTTGAAGGTAATGAAATATACAATACAACTAAACACTTACCAACAACGTTTCATGGCATTCAAAACATCAAAAGTTCATTTTAAGCTTATCAAACCCTAACCAAAATTCACAAAAATCAATAATCATGTTTTTGAAGTTTTCTTAATCAACCTATGCATCAAAACGAAGCTAGTGATACTAGTAACACAATTAAAAATGGACTTTAGCATTTAAACAACATTTAATCTTCCAAAATGCAAGATTAAGCAAACCCATTTCAAATGTTCAAACTAGTTACTCAAAACAACAAATCGAGCAAACAAAACATATATTCATGTTTTACACGAGCCATAGACACTAACTAACACCATTTCAAGTATATAAAACGAATTTAGAGAAATCTAGTGTTTTAGAAATGTTACCCAAACGAGATGAAGTTGGTATCAAATTGTAGAGGATGAAGAGAGGATTCCAAATATGTAATTTGTTTTGTTGTAAGCCTCCTAGATAGAATTTAGATGATGAATGATTGAATTGGGTGTTTGTGTGTTCTTGAGATGGAGAGAAAAACAGATGAGGGAGATGATGAAAATGAATGAATGGTAGAAAGTGGGTTGACTAGTTGACCTAGTCAACTAGTTTGCCTGTAGTGACCCGGAAAATTTCGACTAATTTTAAATCAAACTCTCGATACGATTTCATAATTCTGACACGATAAGCAAAATCTGTAATGATGAGTCTCAAAAACTTTGAACTATGTCATGTAATTAATTACCCTTCGACTGTTCTCGACGATTCACGAACAACTATTTGTAAATAGATAACATATATATTTAAATAAGTATCTATAATTTGAAATATAATTTAGAATATTATATAATATGATTATTAGGATTTATATTGTAAAATAAATAAAATAAAATGCGATTAATGGAAACTATATTCAAGAATATATAGATATATATATAAATATGTATATAAATATTACTTGTAAATATATAATGTTATATTAAATCTATTTGTTTAAAAATATATAATATGTTTGTTTTAGTAATTAACTTTGCTATTTTAAAACTGTTTATATATAGAAAGAGAATATAAATGATTTCGAGCTTAATTAGTAAACGTCAGTAATACTTGGTTGACATTTCGTTAGCGTTCATATAGATTTAATATGAGTTTATGATGGATTAAAATAAAAGTTGAACTGTAAATCGATTACGAAGATTTTAGAATGGTTAAAAGTATTTTTACATTTTTAAGTTTAAATATTAGTACTCCGTACATATAAATTGGAACAGAAAATAAATAATTATCGAACCTTTTTGATCAGGTTTCAAACAGTTAATGAGTGAAATAATTAAATATATTTAATCTAAAAATTTAGAATTTTTAGGAACACTTTTATATTTTAACTGTTTAGCAATGAACCACGTTATAACACATTCCGTGATAAAGCGTCGGTAGATAAAATACAAAATTGTGGCTGCTTACTGTATCTTATTCTGTTTTTTTGGATTGAATTATATCATAAGATATTTTTAATATTATATTAATATTATTAATTATTACATGACACTTTACATTAATATTACATGAATATGAATAAGTATTAGAGAACCCATTTGCAAACCCACTTTGTTCTTTTCTCTTTGTTTTAAACGTAAGATCATAATCCATCACATTTTCTTTCTTTGGGAACTCATGACTAAAATCACTGCTCTCATCATCTCCTACCAAACTATCACCATTCATGCTACTTACTATGTTTCTACTTCGATCACAAAGCAAACCGCAACCTTTGTTGTTATTTTTCTTCTTCTCAAGAATCATCACCACCAAAACCGTGAGCTTACATTACATCCATCGACACCTTCACCAACGAGATCACCTTCAACAAACCCACAAAAATCTTTACTCGATCACGGGTTCATAATCAAAAACCCAGTTGTTAATGTTGAACCAAGACCAATCACCTGCGTTTTTCTATTGCAATGCAAACTCAAAAGCACCACCGTGAACCACACCAACGAGCACCTCACCATCACCACAACCACCATACCCGCCACCACCTTCACCCTCGTCCACACCTCCGGCACCAAACAAAACCGCCACCTTATTCCCTCCTCTCTCTCTATCCCTCTCATTCATTTTCTCTCTCTCTCTCTCTCTCTCTTCGCGAATAATCACCAGATCACTACCATCGTCACCTGCAACTTCTAATCGTGACTGTTTCACCACGATTGCTACTGCAGCTGCAAAAGGTGTTTTTTTTTTTAAATTCCAATACCGTTAAAGAATGATGATACAGAGAACCTGCAACTACTCGATACCTTTTTCTGTTTCAGTCTGGTACATTGATTGAACTCACTATCTATCTGTTTTCTTTCTTGTTTTAAAATCTTGTTTCACTTCTGGGTATCCCTTGAACAAAAACGTAAACGATAATAAAAGTGGGAGACGATGAATAGTGGAAACAATATTGAAGTAGATGACATTACAAGATCCGTGTAAATATGTACGCGATCCTCGTAGTTCTTTCACATAATTATACGTTTCATGTGAGCTTAAACACGATCCGCGTAGGTTGAGATGGTGATGAACGGGTCATATGAAAATTGATGATTCGGTGATCATGTGATCAAGACATGATGATGTTACGAAGATGATGATGAAACGATGATGATGATGTTACGAAGAAGACATTAATTTCGATGATGATGATACGATTAGGGAATGACTTGCTGCTACGTTGATGATGGATGTTCCTGCGTTTATCAAACCGTACCACAAACCCCACAAGAAATGGACTAAATAATCAATACTGGATGAGGTTAAATATTTAATTGGGCCGTTACTCTTACTTTGTTGGGCCGTTATTTTATTTATTTTGTTGGGCTAAATTGAGAAGAGAGGGAAAAATAGAACGTTATATTAAATGTTGTGGGGTTTAATGAAAGATAAAGTGATGCGGAGTAATGGTCTTGAGTGGTGTCGGGTTCCGAGAGGTCTCGGGTTCGAGCCCCGTCATGGGCAATTTTTTCTAGAAAAGCTTCCAAAAGGGTATACACATTTATATTTTCATTTTCATTATTATTATTATTATTATTATTATTATTATTATTATTATTATTATTATTATTATTATTATTATTATTATTATTATTAAATGTTATGAAATTGGTTATAACTTTAAATTATAGGAACTATAGATATAGATTACAAATTTAACACGATGTTATGATAAAATTTATTATTACTAACACTGTTATTATTATTATCATTATATTATCAAAGTAATGATTTATATTTTCATTTTCATTATTATTATTATTATTATTATTATTATTATTATTATTATTATTATTATTATTATTATTATTAAATGTTATGAAATTGGTTATAACTTTAAATTATAGGAACTATAGATATAGATTACAAATTTAACACGATGTTATGATAAAATTTATTATTACTAACACTGTTATTATTATTATCATTATATTATCAAAGTAAAGTATCATTGTATTTTAAAGTTTTCAAAGTTATTACTTTTATTAAAACTATCATTTACAGTAAAATTAATATTTTTACAGTTATAATTATTAATATCATTATTATTATCATTAATAGAATTATTAACATTATCATTTTATTAGTAATATTAAGTATTATAATTATTACCATTTTTACCACTATTAATATTATTTTGACTACTATTATAATTAATATACAAATGATATATATATATATATATATATATATATATATATATATATATATATATATATATATATGTGTGTGTGTGTGTGTGTGTGTGTGTGTGTTCAATTACAACTATGAATATTAATAAATATACAAATGATATAGGTTCGTGAATCCGAGGTCAACCCTACACTTGTTAAATGACGTCATATGTATTTTTACTACAAAATATAGTATGGTGAGTTTCATTTGCCCCTTTTACTCTTTATGTTTTTGGGCTGAGAATACATGCAAATGCTTTATTAACTATTTTACAATATTTACATGCGTGAGTTTCATTAATCTCTTTTTGAATGCTTTTGCAATATATATTTTTGGGACTGAGAATACATGCGCTGTTTATATAACTGTTTTACGAAATAGACACAAGTAATTGAAACTACATTATATGGTTGAATGATCGGAATCGAATATGCCCCTTTTTATTAAGTCTGGTAATCTAAGAATTAGGGAACAGACACCCTAATTGACGCGAACTCTAAAGATAGATCTATCGGGCCCAACAAGCCCCATCCAAAGTACCGGATGCTTTAGTACTTCGAAATTTATATCATGTCCGAAGGAGGATCTCGGAATGATGGGGATATTCTTATATACAAATTGTGAATGTCGGTTACCAGGTGTTCAATCCATATGAATGATATTTTTGTCTCTATGCATGGGACGTATGTTTATGAGAAATGGAAATATGAAATTTTGTGGTCTATTAAAATTATGAAATGATTATTTATGTTAAACTAATGAACTCACCAACCTTTTGGTTGACACTTGAAAGCATGTTTATTCTCAGGTACGAAAGAAATCTTTCGCTGTGCATTTGCTCATTTTAGAGATATTACTTGGAATCATTCATGACATATTTCAAAAGACGTTGCATTCGAGTCGTTGAGTTCATCAAGATTATTATTAAGTCAATTTTAGTTAGATTTATTATGAAATGGTTTGCATGACGTCAACCTCCGATGTAATGAAAGATCGTCTTTTCAAAAACGAATGCAATGTTTGTAAAATGTATCATATAGAGGTCAAGTACCTCGTGATGTAATCAACTGTTGTGAATCGTTTATAATCGATATGGACTTTGTCCGAATGGATTAGGACGGGTCTTCACAGTTGGTATCAGAGCGGTGGTCTTAGCGAACCAGGTCTGCATTAGTGTGTATAACTGATAAGTCATTAGGATGCATTAGTGAGTCTGGACTTCGACCGTGTCTGCATGACAAAAGTTTTGCTTATCGTTAGTGTCAAAAATTATTTTCTTATCATCCTTAAACTCTAGACAAGTCTTACTGCCTCTGTTGCATAGACAGTGTATAGATAAATTCATATCTTAGCGTATCTGTTGTTGTTACCTTTGCCTGACAGTTTCCGTAGATTCCTCCGTAACTTATGGGATTTTAGTATTATATATGCATATGTAAATTATGTATTGCAGGGTACTAATCTAATCCTATAATCTGTTTCTTATCGAAAATTCTTCATCTGATCGTACGAGATGAATCCCTCAACCAGTTCGAGTCCCTCAGATTTCGATAGTTATTCCGACAGCTATTCCGACATGAATGTTCACCTAAGCTCCGGGGGCAACGTCACTAGAATGAATCAACCAATCAACCATCCCCAATTCATCTGATGGGTTCGTAGTCGACTTAACCGATGGAGACGAGAGGAAGGCGATCCTTTCCACCCACCAACCGAATTTACCTCTTGGCAATGAACCTGAAGCACTTACCGGCGAACCAGTCTGAAACACCATTTTCACCCTCATTCCCGAATATCTCACCACGATTGTGTTCTATCTAAAATTCTAAATCTTATTAATTCGCTCGTTCTGACCGATAATCAACCCGAAATAATGGAAGAAGTCCACGAGCTTCACACCCGAGGTATAGCCTTGGAAAATATGGTGCAAAACGTACCAGCTTCAGCAACATCATCGGCACCAACAGTACCATCAACAATCCATGCCTCAACATCTCATTCTATACCTCGAGTATAATCATCGTTCTACGTATCGTTCTACATCAATTATCTTCGTTCGACATGACGATTATGTAATCTCTAATGTCTTAGAGATTATGTATTCTAGTTCTAACGGTAAATCAAATGAGATTAATATTATATTAACTCATTAAATCTATGATTACATTTGAAGAAAATATATATGTAAGTATTTTCATAAGGATTGTAATTAAAAATTCTTTTGTACAAACTGTTAATGTTGAAAATATTTTAACGGGTAGGTAATACCCGAGGAATATTTAGATTTCACATTAATAAGTTACATTGTACATTCTTCGAATTTGATTCAATGATCATTTACTATCCTATTTACATCCACAGATATACGAATCCGTTCACCGCAGAATAACCATTTTCATCCAATTTCATATTTGGATTTTGATTTATCAGAATTCAACAAGTGGCATAATGAAGAAAACATTTGACAAAATAAAATTTGTTAGAAACAAACAAATTAACTATGAGAAATTTTGTTAAGAATCCACGCTAACTGTTCCTAGCTAATTGTTCCTAGCTAACTGATTACATTTTATTTATCGTAATTTAATTATGGCAATTTACATTGTCGCAATTTTATTTATCGTCATTTAATTTCTGTTATTTACTTTACGCACTTTATTTATCGTTATTTAATTTATGTTATTTATTTTACGCACTTTAAATATCGGGACACGCATACAAAGTTTTGACATATCATATCGACGCATCTATATATATTATTTGGAATCACCATAGACACTCTATATGCAGTAATGATCGAGTTCTCTATACAGGGTTGAGGTTGATTCTATAATAATATATATACTTTGAGTTGTGATCGAGTCTGAGACGTATACGGGTCACGACATGTATTAATTAATTCGAATATTATATATTAAACTATATATGAATTATTGGACTATTAACTGTGGACTATCAACCGAGGACTATCAACATTGGACAATTAAAATGAATTAAAATATTGATTATAACATATGAAACTAAACAATTCTTCAAGTTTGCCACTTGATTTCATTCTAAACTTCATTAGTATCTTGACGATTACAATCTGCGTTCAAACCTTTCATGATTCTTGAAAACACCTCAATCGATAGGATGAATTAACCGCACTTCATCTACGGAAGAAAAGATTTATGCATATAGTTATGCACCTAAGAAACTCTCAACAATTGAGTAAAAGTTTAACACGTAGCCGCGTCAGATCCTTTGGCATTTATTAGCAAAAATAACTTTGCGATCCCTTTTCAAAGTAGCCAATTTTGTCACAGCTCCAGCAGGCCAACTTCGACTTTTCATTCGAGGTAGCCTTACTATAAATCCTGATATATACGATTACCCTTTTGTTACCGGGGAACCTTTTATATTTCATCTTATTACCAGCAGACGTACCAGCAACCTCGTTGCTCTTTGGGCTTAAATCCCTCAGACAAATCACTACATTTATCTATTGAAGTCTCATCATATTCTCATCCGCATCTTGTAACGAGAACTGTCATACCAAATACCGGGAATCAGCAATCGGTACTTTGAAAACTCACAGCATATCTACATCAACAGTTATATGTATAACATTTATCTTTTAAAATTATGGTCTTTCATTCTGAAATCCTGAAAAACACTCAGTCTACAAATCAAATACACTGAATGTTGAAAAAGCTGAATGAAGCAGTAGAAACCGTAGACAACCGTAAACGACCTTAATCGTCGAAAGTTGATGATAAAGAATTGTAGGTTGGCAAAGGTCAGAAAAAGTTTGAAACTAAAAAAACTGATTGAGCAAACTATGAAGGAAGCCGTGGACAAATCACAAAGAATAAGTTTGACTTCAAAGAATCTAAATGATTCAGTACCTGCTGAAGTCATTAACGAATACCTTGTTTTTGACTCCAAACTCTTGCGGACAAATTTTCTTCACCATCCTTCGATATTAGAAATTTCAAGACATCATCGTATCTTTCATTATAAATATTCTCCTTATTTCTGAAGATATTTTCATAACTGTTCTTATCGAAAATCATTAATCTCTTCGTGCTATCAGTGTTACATCATATAGAAATTGTTAGTTTCTATATTCTGTAAACTTTCGAGCTTAAAATATGAATGTTATTGAAGTAATGTTGGGGAACTGATGCATGAGTTAGTATAATATAATGACACTTGATCAACGTGATTATATTATAGTAAGTCGTGTTGAGTTTGTAATGGAACGTGATGATTCACCGATCTTAACGTCATCATGTGCCATGTTACATAACTCTGTCATTCTACTTAACCTCCGAACATATCAAGAAAAATATATTCTTGATAGTTCTATCTTTTGTAATTCTGGTAATTTAACCAATCAAATCGTGCTATTACAATTCTTCTGCTTAGTATATTATGATCATTCAAAATTTCATACATATGAATTTTGGATCGTTATTCGCTTGACTTGAGGTCGGGAAGAGAAAACAAAAAAAAACATGGAGCTCCAAAATATAAGAGAGAATATAAATCCCGATAACAACACATAAATTACAAACCGTGGATATCAATGTTAATCACAACATAAAGATATGGGAGAATTAGAAACAATATAACCCCAAGGGCGAAATAGAAGAAAGCAGATTCCTCCGGTGGAAGTTGGAAAAGGAGAATGATTGTTGCGATAGTAAGGATAAAGACAAGGATCAGAACTGGATTAAGCATTTTCACAATCTTTAGGATGTATGAACAAAGAAATAAAGTTTAGGAATGGTGAGAATAATGGAACGAAAGAGTTTAATTTATAAAGGAAAAATCAGACGTAACAAATCGAGACAGATGCCCGCATTTAATTATAGAGATCTTAATTTCCTTATTCGCCGAAGAATCAAATCTTTTAGATTTCGAAGATTTTCTTTAAATCCCTTGAATTCCGGAATTCAACCAAGACAACATCAAAAGTTAAGACGCACCTTATTTTCTAAATTCAAACCTGACTCTATCAAAAGCTAAGACAAATCTTTATCCTTCATTTCACTATTTTGTGACAGCTTCACTCGTACGCTCCGCATAATCAAATCGTTTTATCTATATTAATCAATAACGATAAAACTCTATTTATCAACTCATATTCGTCATGAAAACACTTTTATTGTTAGTCATGACGACCTCACTCAAATTTCGGGACGAAATTTCTTTAACGGGTAGGTACTGTAGTGACCCGGAAAATTTCGACTAATTTTAAATCAAACTCTCGATACGATTTCATAATTCTGACACGATAAGCAAAATCTGTAATGATGAGTCTCAAAAACTTTGAACTATGTCATGTAATTAATTACCCTTCGACTGTTCTCGACGATTCACGAACAACTATTTGTAAATAGATAACATATATATTTAAATAAGTATCTATAATTTGAAATATAATTTAGAATATTATATAATATGATTATTAGGATTTATATTGTAAAATAAATAAAATAAAATGCGATTAATGGAAACTATATTCAAGAATATATAGATATATATATAAATATGTATATAAATATTACTTGTAAATATATAATGTTATATTAAATCTATTTGTTTAAAAATATATAATATGTTTGTTTTAGTAATTAACTTTGCTATTTTAAAACTGTTTATATATAGAAAGAGAATATAAATGATTTCGAGCTTAATTAGTAAACGTCAGTAATACTTGGTTGACATTTCGTTAGCGTTCATATAGATTTAATATGAGTTTATGATGGATTAAAATAAAAGTTGAACTGTAAATCGATTACGAAGATTTTAGAATGGTTAAAAGTATTTTTACATTTTTAAGTTTAAATATTAGTACTCCGTACATATAAATTGGAACAGAAAATAAATAATTATCGAACCTTTTTGATCAGGTTTCAAATAGTTAATGAGTGAAATAATTAAATATATTTAATCTAAAAATTTAGAATTTTTAGGAACACTTTTATATTTTAACTGTTTAGCAATGAACCACGTTATAACACATTCCGTGATAAAGCGTCGGTAGATAAAATACAAAATTGTGGCTGCTTACTGTATCTTATTCTGTTTTTTTGGATTGAATTATATCATAAGATATTTTTAATATTATATTAATATTATTAATTATTACATGACACTTTACATTAATATTACATGAATATGAATAAGTATTAGAGAACCCATTTGCAAACCCACTTTGTTCTTTTCTCTTTGTTTTAAACGTAAGATCATAATCCATCACATTTTCTTTCTTTGGGAACTCATGACTAAAATCACTGCTCTCATCATCTCCTACCAAACTATCACCATTCATGCTACTTACTATGTTTCTACTTCGATCACAAAGCAAACCGCAACCTTTGTTGTTATTTTTCTTCTTCTCAAGAATCATCACCACCAAAACCGTGAGCTTACATTACATCCATCGACACCTTCACCAACGAGATCACCTTCAACAAACCCACAAAAATCTTTACTCGATCACGGGTTCATAATCAAAAACCCAGTTGTTAATGTTGAACCAAGACCAATCACCTGCGTTTTTCTATTGCAATGCAAACTCAAAAGCACCACCGTGAACCACACCAACGAGCACCTCACCATCACCACAACCACCATACCCGCCACCACCTTCACCCTCGTCCACACCTCCGGCACCAAACAAAACCGCCACCTTATTCCCTCCTCTCTCTCTATCCCTCTCATTCATTTTCTCTCTCTCTCTCTCTCTCTTCGCGAATAATCACCAGATCACTACCATCGTCACCTGCAACTTCTAATCGTGACTGTTTCACCACGATTGCTACTGCAGCTGCAAAAGGTGTTTTTTTTTTAAATTCCAATACCGTTAAAGAATGATGATACAGAGAACCTGCAACTACTCGATACCTTTTTCTGTTTCAGTCTGGTACATTGATTGAACTCACTATCTATCTGTTTTCTTTCTTGTTTTAAAATCTTGTTTCACTTCTGGGTATCCCTTGAACAAAAACGTAAACGATAATAAAAGTGGGAGACGATGAATAGTGGAAACAATATTGAAGTAGATGACATTACAAGATCCGTGTAAATATGTACGCGATCCTCGTAGTTCTTTCACATAATTATACGTTTCATGTGAGCTTAAACACGATCCGCGTAGGTTGAGATGGTGATGAACGGGTCATATGAAAATTGATGATTCGGTGATCATGTGATCAAGACATGATGATGTTACGAAGATGATGATGAAACGATGATGATGATGTTACGAAGAAGACATTAATTTCGATGATGATGATACGATTAGGGAATGACTTGCTGCTACGTTGATGATGGATGTTCCTGCGTTTATCAAACCGTACCACAAACCCCACAAGAAATGGACTAAATAATCAATACTGGATGAGGTTAAATATTTAATTGGGCCGTTACTCTTACTTTGTTGGGCCGTTATTTTATTTATTTTGTTGGGCTAAATTGAGAAGAGAGGGAAAAATAGAACGTTATATTAAATGTTGTGGGGTTTAATGAAAGATAAAGTGATGCGGAGTAATGGTCTTGAGTGGTGTCGGGTTCCGAGAGGTCTCGGGTTCGAGCCCCGTCATGGGCAATTTTTTCTGGAAAAGCTTCCAAAAGGGTATACACATTTATATTTTCATTTTCATTATTATTATTATTATTATTATTATTATTATTATTATTATTATTATTATTATTATTATTATTATTAAATGTTATGAAATTGGTTATAACTTTAAATTATAGGAACTATAGATATAGATTACAAATTTAACACGATGTTATGATAAAATTTATTATTACTAACACTGTTATTATTATTATCATTATATTATCAAAGTAATGATTTATATTTTCATTTTCATTATTATTATTATTATTATTATTATTATTATTATTATTATTATTATTATTATTATTATTATTATTATTATTATTATTATTATTATTATTAAATGTTATGAAATTGGTTATAACTTTAAATTATAGGAACTATAGATATAGATTACAAATTTAACACGATGTTATGATAAAATTTATTATTACTAACACTGTTATTATTATTATCATTATATTATCAAAGTAAAGTATCATTGTATTTTAAAGTTTTCAAAGTTATTACTTTTATTAAAACTATCATTTACAGTAAAATTAATATTTTTACAGTTATAATTATTAATATCATTATTATTATCATTAATAGAATTATTAACATTATCATTTTATTAGTAATATTAAGTATTATAATTATTACCATTTTTACCACTATTAATATTATTTTGACTACTATTATAATTAATATACAAATGATATATATATATATATATATATATATATATATATATATATATGTGTGTGTGTGTGTGTGTGTGTGTGTGTGTGTGTGTGTGTGTGTGTTCAATTACAACTATGAATATTAATAAATATACAAATGATATAGGTTCGTGAATCCGAGGTCAACCCTACACTTGTTAAATGACGTCATATGTATTTTTACTACAAAATATAGTATGGTGAGTTTCATTTGCCCCTTTTACTCTTTATGTTTTTGGGCTGAGAATACATGCAAATGCTTTATTAACTATTGACAAAATTTCATTCCTAGTCCCTGAACTTTACATCAAATTTGACTCCTCGTCCTTTTTCTTTTTTTTGTGCATTCCTCGTCCCTAATGTATCAAAAATCTACATCCCTCGTCCTCCCGTCTAGATTCTGTCAATTTCAGCCGTTTGTTCAGTCATGTGCAAAGCATGTGAGGGTACTTTGGTCTTTTTATTTTATTTATTATTTAACTTATCTTTTCACTCACATCCTCATCATTGTTCATCATTCCCAAATTAAAAACCCTAGTTTTATACTTTTATAAATTCAACAAATCAAAAACAAACCTTGAGCACCTAATCGATTTTGTAAGTCACCGTCATCATCATCAACTCGTCATCATGAACACCTAATCGATTTGGTTCAAGATCGTCTCATCTTCAACCCACCGTAATCGATTTGGCTCATAATTTGGTTCGTTTGGGTTATTATTGGCCACTAATACCAATCAGTAACTGGTTAATAGATGACCATAGAATAAGTGGTTCTAGGATCCATACAAAAGGCAAATGTAAGGTCAACTAAAAATTTCTAGAAGATGAAGACCTAATTACGATGAAGACCAATAAATATTGAGAGAAACAATATTTGGTGTTATCCAATTTAGAATTTCGCTTCTATCCAATTTACGGAGCTTTTTAGGTGAGTATATATCAATTTTTGGTGTTATCCAATTCAGAATCTCGCTTCTATCCAATTTAGTGAGTATTCAATTTTTACAGTTAAGTATTCAATTGTTCCAGGCTGTATGTGTGGGTATATATCAAACCCAGACAAATCAATATTGTTCTATATATATTAATAATAATACTTGTATATTAATAATAATACTTGTTGGCTTTTTTTAAAGAAGGGTGTAGGATAGATTTGCAAAAAGAAATGGTGATGTTATTTTTATTGAATTAAGAAATCAGGGTTTATGTTTTGAATCAATGAGGGAGAGGTCAGAATGGAGAAAAGAAGATAAAAAGAAGAAAATGATACAATGACTAAAATACCCTCACATATTCTGCATGTGATGGAGTTAACGGTCAAAACTGACAGAATCTAGACGGGAGGACGATGGATGTAGATTTTTGATACATTAGGGACGAGGAATGCACAAAGAAAAGAAAAAGGACGAGGAGTCAAATTTGATGTAAAGTTCAAGGACGAGGTATGAAATTTTGTCTTAACTATTTTACAATATTTACATGCGTGAGTTTCATTAATCTCTTTTTGAATGCTTTTGCAATATATATTTTTGGGACTGAGAATACATGCGCTGTTTATATAACTGTTTTACGAAATAGACACAAGTAATTGAAACTACATTATATGGTTGAATGATCGGAATCGAATATGCCCCTTTTTATTAAGTCTGGTAATCTAAGAATTAGGGAACAGACACCCTAATTGACGCGAACTCTAAAGATAGATCTATCGGGCCCAACAAGCCCCATCCAAAGTACCGGATGCTTTAGTACTTCGAAATTTATATCATGTCCGAAGGAGGATCTCGGAATGATGGGGATATTCTTATATACAAATTGTGAATGTCGGTTACCAGGTGTTCAATCCATATGAATGATATTTTTGTCTCTATGCATGGGACGTATGTTTATGAGAAATGGAAATATGAAATTTTGTGGTCTATTAAAATTATGAAATGATTATTTATGTTAAACTAATGAACTCACCAACCTTTTGGTTGACACTTGAAAGCATGTTTATTCTCAGGTACGAAAGAAATCTTTCGCTGTGCATTTGCTCATTTTAGAGATATTACTTGGAATCATTCATGACATATTTCAAAAGACGTTGCATTCGAGTCGTTGAGTTCATCAAGATTATTATTAAGTCAATTTTAGTTAGATTTATTATGAAATGGTTTGCATGACGTCAACCTCCGATGTAATGAAAGATCGTCTTTTCAAAAACGAATGCAATGTTTGTAAAATGTATCATATAGAGGTCAAGTACCTCGTGATGTAATCAACTGTTGTGAATCGTTTATAATCGATATGGACTTTGTCCGAATGGATTAGGACGGGTCTTCACATTGCCCACTTGGCAACTCCGGTCCCTCGAGTTTAAAAGCGGGTGCGGGATTTTACCGAACGAATATTTTAAAAATGCAAATTAACGAGCGATGTTATAATTAAATAACGGGAATATTAAGAATGTTAGTTAACGAAACATACAAATTTAGATAACGAAAGATATTATAAAAAAAAACGGTGTTAAAGATAAATTTAACAGAAAAATGCGGGATGTTACATTACCTACACCTTAAAAGAAATTTCGTCCCGAAATTTAGTTAGAAGTAGTAGTCGTTGTTTCTCCCTCGAGATCTTGCGTTGCCAATTCCACGAATAAGTGAAGGTACTTCCTTGGACATTCCAACGAACCTTGACGGTCGGGATTTTATGTTGTTTCAAAGTTTGGTTTCATGATTCAAAATTTCAACCGGTTCTCCTAGGAAGTAAAGTTTATCATTGATAGTAAGTTCATCGAAGAGGATAACAAGTTCTTGTTTCGCAAGACACACCTTTAAGTTTGATACACAGAATGTAGGATGAACGGAATTTTTTTGAGTCGGAAGTTCGAAACGGTAAGCAATGGGCACAACACGCCCCAAGATTTCAAAAGGATTAAAAATATCACAGATTTAGCTTTCTACATTTCCGAAACGAACTACACCTTTTCAAGGTGCGACTTTTAACGTTACGCGGTTTCCCACATGGAATTCGAAAGGTATACATCTAACATTGGCATAGCTCCTTTGGTGACTACGGGCCGTCTCGAGCCTTTCTCGGATTGGAAGGATTTTAACGGTTACACCATGAATGAGTCCAGGTTCGGTGACTTGATTATCATTTACTTGGTTCTACAAAAGGAGAATGACATTTCCGATCATATAAGATTTCAAAAGGTGTGACGTTAAGACTTGAACGATAACCATCGTTGTAAGGGAATTTGGTTAAAGGCAAAGACTTTTCTCAAGAAATTTGGAAGTTGATAACACAAATTCGTATTATGGTTCCCCAGGTTTAAATCGTACATTTGCTTTATTTGTCGGTGCGTGGATGATACGCGGTACCCATGTTTAAACGCGGTCCCGAGGCTTTTTGTAAGGTACCCTGAAATTTAGAAGTGAAACGAGAATCTCGATCCGAGACGAGGTACATTTCCTCAAGATATATTTGAACAAGTTTTTTTTTTTCCAAGAATTTCGCGCCGCGAAAGATTTATCGGTTTCCGAAAATGTTCGTTAGGACTATTCACCCTCGTTGCGAATACTAGTATAATGTGAAAAGTCTCTCTCTCCATTGAGAATTTAGAATAAAGATTTCCTTCAACGGAAATACGAGTGTAAGGCGAGAGAAGTTTCCGCCTCGATGTGAGCATAACAAGCATATTGTAGTTCGTCGATAAAATCATAAGAAAACGAGATAGTATACAAGTGTAACATATGTTTGAAGTTGAAAGAATTTGTCATCCGTTCGGAAGCATAAGTATGGTTCGATAATAATCGACGATGTGTCCCAGGTATGGTTGTTATCAGTATTCTCGGAATTGTCGGATGTCCAAACAAGAAAAATGAAATCACGTACATGGCACATGGTGGTGATTAGGTTGATCGAGTCCAATCACCATCACGTGTCATTAGAACTTTGGTATGAATTACCGTAATATAACCACGTTGATCGAGTATCGTTATATTACGCTATCTCATACCTCCATTCCCACATCACTCCATAGATTCAAGTTCGTGTAATCGTGAAAATTTAAAATGAATAAAGTGTAACGACGTCTCTAACGTGACTCGTATTGAATCGAAAGAATTAGTGCAACTCTAAAGAAGCGTTCCTCGAGGGAAATGTATAAATGATTGTCACGTCAATGCGGTTCAAGTCAAACAATAATGTATTCTGGTACGAGAAGTGTAACGAATCATGATAACGAATAGTACGCAACCGTAGTGATAAATAGTGATGACGAGACTCACCTAGAGTAGTGGTGGTAGTAACACGAAATGGTAGATAGTAAGGAACACCGGTGTGACACCGATAGTAGGTTGAGACGGTTGGTGAATAACAACGTGGGAGACAGAGTTCCCAAACTAGTGTGACTAATGAAGTCGTCGTCATCCTTACGCGTATGAATCTTGAATTTACGCTTGTTACCAGAAAGTTGCAGAATACGAGTTCGTATGATGAAAACTTGGTACCATTAAGAAGTTTGCCTAAGAATGATTCAAGTATAATGCACAAGTAGTCAAGTAAGTGCTATCTATAGCAAATGTATGTCAGAATGCAATGATTTACTATCCGGTTGTAGTCTAGATTCACTAATGCGTCCTAACGACTCTGTCAGACACACTAATGCACATCCTAGTTCCCTACAACCAACGCTCTGATACCATCTGTAGCGACCCGACCAAATCGTCATTGACGGCGCTGACTACTTAGGTCCCGTTGCGTGGTCATAGTCCCTATATGAGACTCGTTTGACCAAAATTATGTCGCATTCATTCGAAACGTACAAGACTTGCAAAGTTTAGTTTACAAAACAATTCGACAACAAGTCTAAGATTACAAAAATTGTAAAGTATAAATGAAATAACTTGCGACATAATTAGTTGAAAATCACAGTTACTATAAATAGCGTAAGTATGTATGTATGCTTGACTCCAAGCAAGAAATCAGAGTGTATGCATGTATGCTCGACCCCAAGCAAGTATGAAAGTACGCGGAAGCATGTATCAAATAGCCAAGTATGAACCTGAGAAAACATGTAGAAAACTGTCAACGAAAAACGTTGGTGAAATCATAGGTTTAGTAAATGAGTATGTAAGTAAAATAAGTTGAACCACAAGTTATAGTATAAGTCGATTTTCCGAATCGTTTGAATTCCATAAGTATTGTTGTTTACCGAGCACCCAATTATCAAAGCTTAACCGTATCATTTACCTCAGCATAAAAGTGTTAGAACATACACCGTACCAGAATATATTTCATTCGCTTAACGGTAGCGAACCGTCCGAATGAGGGTTAGTCAAACCCGTATGGATCCACACAACATAGTCTCGCTTACACCATCTGATGTAATTAATGATAATTGAATTGAGGGTTTTCGTTCAAACTCATCCGTATCTTTGTATTCGTATTCGTGTTCGATGTATAAAAGTATGAAAGGTATATATACATATGAAATGTATATAAGTATGTAACGTATATGTTTCTCAGCCCACGATTTAAAAATATAAAAGTTGTTGAAAAAGTAGGACTATGATCTCACCTCGAGTGCACGAGTATAAAGGTACTTCACAAAGTAAATGTGTGCATGATAGTTGCTTAGCCTTGACCTAAACAAGTAAGTTGTATCAATTAACCGGTTACGACACAAGGTTGAGCGAAATGTGTTCAATTAGTCCTATGGCTCGTTACGACTCGAATAGTATAGCAAGTGAATCACGTTGTCAGGTTTCATGCAAGAATCAAGTATGAACGCATGTTAGAACGTTTGCATAAGTGTTTTGTTAAGTTTGAATAAAAGTCAAACTTGGTCAAAGTCAACGAAAAAGTCAACGAGGTCGGGTCGGGTCCCGGACTATTTTCCTAAGCTTAGAAATCATATATGAGCATGTTGTCCAAGTTTCATGTTGATCGGGGGTGCGTAGCATACTTAGAATTAAGCGAAAATTGACTTTTTTGGGCAGTCTGCCTCAGATGCGCCACATCTGAGGTAGATGCGCCGCATCTGCAGCTGTATCAGCAATTCTGGGGCAGTTTTCACTTATACGATTTCAACTTCAAACAACCATAACTTTTGACTCGTTAACATTCAAAACACGTATCTTATATCGTTGGAAAGGTAATTTAAAGAGGAATACAACTAAACATATTTCATGAATCAATTCCATCATGAACAACAAAGAAAACCTCAATAAATGATCGTTAAATGTTCAAAATCGAAGTTTCGAGTTCATAAAACGCATTTCTTGACTCGGGAATCCAATTTACACATACGATACGCCGTTTTGAAGGTAATGAAACATAAAATACAACTAAACACTTACCAACAACGTTTCATGGCATTCAAAACATCAAAAGTTCATTTTAAGCTTATCAAACCCTAACCAAAATTCACAAAAATCAATAATCATGTTTTTGAAGTTTTCTTAATCAACCTATGCATCAAAACGAAGCTAGTGATACTAGTAACACAATTAAAACATGGACTTTAGCATTTAAATAACATTTAATCTTCCAAAATGCAAGATTAAGCAAACCCATTTCAAATGTTCAAACTAGTTACTCAAAACAACAAATCGAGCAAACAAAACATATATTCATGTTATACACGAGCCATAGACACTAACTAATACCATTTCAAGTATATAAAACGAATTTAGAGAAATCTAGTGTTTTAGAAATGTTACCCAAACGAGATGAAGTTGGTATCAAATTGTAGAGGATGAAGAGAGGATTCCAAATATGTAATTTGTTTTGTTGTAAGCCTCCTAGATCGAATTTAGATGATGAATGATTGAATTGGGTGTTTGTGTGTTCTTGAGATGGAGAGAAAAACAGATGAGGGAGATGATGAAAATGAATGAATGGTAGAAAGTGGGTTGACTAGTTGACCTAGTCAACTAGTTTGCCCACTTGGCAACTCCGGTCCCTCGAGTTTAAAAGCGGGTGCGGGATTTTACCGAACGAATATTTTAAAAATGCAAATTAACGAGCGATGTTATAATTAAATAACGGGAATATTAAGAACGTTAGTTAACGAAAGATACAAATTTAGATAACGAAAGATATTATATAAAAAAAACGGTGTTAAAGATAAATTTAACGAAAAAATGCGGGATGTTACATTAGCTACCATTGGTGAGTTGTTTGAAAGGTTCCAGTGTTCTTCATATGAATGATTTTACAGCAGGAGTAGACCTGCACAGATTGTTTTCTAAATATGAGTATCTTGTGGTCTATTATACTATTGGAAATGATTATTTTTGATAAACTAATGAACTCACCAACCTTTTAGTTGACACTTTAAAGCATGTTTATTCTCAGGTATTATAAAAATCTTCCGCTGTGCATTAGCTCATTTTAAGGATATTACTTGTGTAGTGACCCAAACTTTTCCATGTTTATATATATTAATTGAAGTTGATATTTACATGATTAAATGTTTCCAACATGTTAAGCAATCAAACTTGTTAAGACTTGATTAATTGAAATATGTTTCATGTAGACAATTGACCACCCAAGTTGACCGGCGATTCACGAACGTTAAAACTTATAAAAACTATATGATGATATATATATGGATATGTATATAGCTAACATGATATTATGAAAAGTAAGTATCTCACTAGGTATAGTAATAATGAGTTATATACATAAAATGAGACTATTGAATTATGAAACTCGAAACGATATATATAACGATTATTGTTATAGCAACGCCTTACTAAATACTTATGTATCATATTATGATATATTCATTATTGGTGATTTGTGTCACCAATATGATTTAAGTGTAATGGGATTAATTTGTTAACCAATATAACCTTGATAAATATCGAACAAGTTTGGGAAAGTGTGGAGTGCACACTTGTTTGAACTTATCTTGATTATGACGGGGGTTCGGGGGCAGCGCCCCTGATAGCGGGGTCCAAGGGGTGGCAACCCCTGGCGGGGTCTAAGGGGCAGAGCCCCTGGCTGGGTTAATATCGCTTTATTAAAAATGTGTTAAAATTTGATTTTAAGCTTTCGACAACATTAAATGAGATCGTTAACTTAAAGCTTTCAAAAACAACACTTACATGTAACGACTAACGATGACTTAACGACTCAGTTAAAATGAATATACATGTAGTGTATTAAGATGTATTAGTACACTTTTGAAAGACTTCAAGACACATATCAAAGTAATTCTACTTAGCAAAAATGCTTACAATTACATTTCCATTCATTTTCATCAACAATTCTACTCGTAGTCATTCAGTATTCGTATCCGTATTATGCACAGCTTCTAGACGTACTTACTCTGAGTATATACCAATAGAAACTAGCATGGGATTCCACTCTTGATTATGTCATGCATGACTAATCAAATTTAACTTCTACCATGAACTAGTCACTAACTAGAACTCCTTTTAACCCCACTCACCACTCATCATTCACCACTCACCAATCAATCCATTTCACTTCCAATTCTCTTTCTAATTCTCTCTCAACACCTACACACACTTATGAACAAATTTTTCCAGTAAACTAATCATCATCTTCATCAAAAATTACTTCAAGAATCAAGCTATAATCATCATAGGAAGAATACTTCAAGAACACTTCAAAAATCCTTTCAAGTTTACTAGTTTACTTCCAAGCTTTCTAATCCATTCCAAGTAATCATCTAAGATCAAGAAACCTTTATTATTTACAGTAGGTTATATTTCTTATTAAAGGTAATATTCATATTCAAACTTTGATTCGATTTCTATAACTATAAACTATCTTAATTCGAGTAAAAATCTTACTTGAACTTGTTTTTGTGTCATGATCCTACTTCAAGAACTTTCAAACCATCCAAGATCCTTTGAAGCTAGATCATTTCTTGTCACTTCCAGTAGGTTTACCTACTAAACTTGAGGTAGTAATGATGTTCATAACATCATTCGATTCATATTTGTATATATAACTATTTTATTCGAAGATTTAAAATTGTAATCACTAGAACGTAGTTTAGTATATTCTAAACTTGTTCGCCAACAAAGTTAATCCTTCTAACTTAACTTTTAAAATCAACTAAACACATGTTCTATATCTATATGATATGCTAACTTAATTATTTAAAACCTGGAAACACGAAGAACACCGTAAAACCGGATATACGCCGTCGTAGTAAAACCGGGGGCTGTTTTGGTTTGGATAATTAAAAACTATGATAAACTTTGATTTAAAAGCTATTCTTCTGGGAAAATGAATTTTATTTTGAACATGAAACTATATCCAAAAATCATGGTTAAACTCTGATGAAACATGACTAGGAACTTCGAGATCAACAAGTTTAATTCACACAAAGGCGGAATTAGTGAATCAAACCAATCAAAGTGAATATGGGTAGCTTTTTGGGATTAAATTAGTCAAACCACAACAAAGATTGTGATTAGATTAATGCCTAGAGCTATTATTCACTACCAGGAGTGATTTGGGTTGAGAGAGAATCGGATCAGGTGAACCAGATCTGAGTGATTGTGTGTGAGAGAGGCTTAACCTAAAATGAAGAACATAAGACTTTATATACCCCTGTTTTTGACTCACCCGTACGAGTCATCCATCACACGTACGAGTTAGCTTCATCAGCCGTACGGGTGATCACTCACTCGTGTCTTCTCATTCAGGTTATAATTATGACTTAGCTCAGCATCAACCGTGCGTATGAGCCTGTCAGCCGTACGAGTGATGCTTCACTCGTACGTCTGACTAAGTCTAGCATAGTCAAACATCCGTATCGCGTTCCTGCAGTACCTGTAACCACATACAAACACAGATAGGATAATAACAAACGATCATGGTATCCCATAAACTGAAGTACTAATCACAAACGTAGGCAAGATGTCTAGGGACTTACAGAACATGCATCAACAACTCCCCCTAGGACCTAGAACATCGATTACAATAAAGTAAACGTTCGTGAAGTACACATAAGTCTAAAAGTAGCATCAGTCTAATATCAATTACATATCCAGATTCTCTCTCTCTCTCCAAAATACATCATCATCAAAAACAAAAACAAACAAAAATTACTAACTAGCATCACAGTATTCGACACACATCAACTGGCTTGAACTTGGTTTGAGCTTTGAGCATCACTTTCTCTGTTGAGGTATGCATAGAGGACATTGATCACACGTTGATATCTCATAGATTCCTCCTTTCGATCGTCTCTGAATGTAATGTGATGGCGGTGAAGAGTCTCTACATCAAATCTCGACAAGTTCCTCAGCCACATAGGGTCTAGAATCCTCACATTGTCGAACTCTATGCTTCCATCATCCTTCTCAATTGCAATCAAGATCACTGCTTCTTCCGACAACTCATCATAGAACCACCATCTGAAGTTCTTACATATATCCTTGGGTAATGGCATTAAGGGAGATTGTTTCATATACTTAGCTGGACGGAACTTAACAACACGGATAGGTCTTCCCTTAGAATTTTTCTTTGTCGGGTGTATGGAAAACCTAGCGGCCGTTGACTTAAAGATGTCCCATTTCCATGTCTTATACTCATATCTGAGTTTTCTTTGAAACAACCTGGAAAGGTCACAATCTTCAGCGTTTAACATCTTCAGCTTAGAAAGTTGCATCATCTCGAAGTACGGTAGAGTTTTGAAGTGACTTGGACGTGCTATATAATATACTCCTCCTTCCCTCTTGATCACAAAACAATTGATCTCCTTGAAATAGCCCCAACTCAAAATTTTACCCTTGGAGTACTTCTTGGTTCTTTTACCTTTCTCATAGAAACTAACAAACTTCAACTCGAGTTCTGGCTTATCTACTTGATCAGGGTTAACAACGTTCTGTCTCCACCAACTTTGACGATCTTCGTCTTCCTTAACGTTTCTATTCACTTTAACCCTATCACGTTTGAACCATTCATTAATCTCATTCCATGTCTCGGCTTTAGCTTGTTCGGCTCAGAGTTTCTTATCTTTCAATTTAGTTTCTTTTCTTTCTTTCTCAATGAGCAATTTCTCATGTCGGATCTTCTTGTTCTTTTCTAACATAACATCCACTTCTTTAACTTGTTGTTTGTATACCTTCCTCACCTTTTCTAACTCGATTAAGTTCTTTCTTTTCTCCTCACAGCTCAGATTGAATAAATCACTTAAGGTGTTGAGTGACGGATGCGAGTATGGCTCAAGCGAAGGCATAACAATTTCAACTTCTTCTTCTTCTTCTTCTTCAGCATCAGATTCTGTCACAAATTCGTCCTCGGACTCGATAATCACATCCTCTTTCAAACTATATTTACCAACAGAATCTTCACTCTTCTCATCAGCAAACAAATTATCGAAATCACTTAAGTTGATATTTTGGATTGATTCGGGAGGGATACTTGACAATGACTCTTCTTGTGGAGCCTTGTTTTTAGCTTCAACTGACTCTGCATTCTCCGTATCATTTTCGCTATCATATGCCAGAGCAGCAAGCTGTTCCATCTGAAACTCACTTGGTGGAACGTCCCCCTTTTCAGCATCATTAAAAACATTTGAATAATTCATATAATATTCAACAGTAAAGACCTCACCATATTCATTAAAACTTCGAATAGGTATCACTAACGGTATATCAAAAGAGGGTCCTCCAGTTCCAGCATCTTCTTCATCATCTTTTTCATCACCTTCTCCCAAATCAGAAGAATACTCTTCTTCTCTCTCCTTAATCAACTTTGTTTTACCAGAGGTAAGCTGTTCAATCTTTTCATTCAACTTCTTCAGTTTCTCCCTGTTCGCACTCTTAATTGCCAAAAACTTCTTCTTCAACTTATCTGTCATTTCCTTCTGATGGTCCAGTCTATCAGATAACCTCTTGTTCTCTTCCACCAACGATTCAATCTTAGCATTACTGATCTTCTTCTCCTCAGTAGCTTGATTCTCCAGATTGGTTATTTTTGTCACCAAAGACATCAACAGATTTTGCTGAGTCTTATATTCATTTGACGTGACCTGAGGTGTTGTTGTGGCAGGTTTTGGTGAGGTAACAGCAGCCCTTGCATCCTTCATGAAACCGGATGGCTTTCTCTGAGCTTGTTGCCTTGAACCTCCCTGTGATGATTTCTGAGGTGACTCATAAGAATACTTCGTTCTTTTCTCCTTCTTCTTGAGTTGTTCTGCGGTCATAGGATCCTTTCCTTTCCTTTTTCTCTGAATTAAGCTGGTATTCTCCTCTGTCACTTCATCATCACCCTCGATAATCTCATCATCAACATTACCTCCTCCTTGAGCTTCACCAATAGCTCGTTGATTATCACCCTCACCTTCTTTATCAGAAACTTCGTAATCAGAGTCTAAATCCTCATTTCTCCACGCATTACCAGCTGGGCATCGATAGTTCTCCTTGATAAGATGACAAATGAGCTTTCTATTAAAGTCAGGCTTTAAATCAGCAATCCTTGTCTCTTCCATTCTGCGGAAAGTAATCGGATTCATCGGCTTCAGGTGGAGAATATCCTCTTCAAGCTTAGGTAGATCAGGTGCAGCGTCATTAATGATTAATTGAAGAAAGCGGGCATAGATCAGGTATCTCTGAGAAGAACTGAAGTGGTTTGCCTTGAAATAGTAGAAAACAAAACTCGAAAAATCATATGGAGCCTTGAGAACAAGTGCCACAAAAATACTCTGCACTTTCTCGTTCAACTTATCAAAGCCAGATTTGCGTCCACTCAAACAATGCATGATTACATGAGCAAGATATCTAAACTGTGGTGGCAGACATGTCTTCTCCAGCTCATATTTGCCAACAAGGTAACCAGAATAAGCACATCTTCTGAAACAACCATGAATTCGTTCTCTACTGATAGTCATATGGGAGCAGTTCTCGTCATTGAAACCCAAAATCCTTCTAATCACATCCTTAGAAGCAATAATATCATGACCTTGAATCTTACTAACAAGCTTATCTTCATCAACATCCAACACAACATTTCTCCAGAACTCTCTCTGATGACTGAAGTAAGTAGTGCATTCAGTAGAAATAGCAGTGTGTATCCTTGATCTCTTAAGAAACTTGACAATCTCCTTAAAGTGAGAACCTCTTTCAAGAGTAGTATCATAAAGAGCGACTTGATTATTCAGCTTTCCCATTTCTAACGGAATCTCTTGTTGAGCAGGTGGATTGATAGGATTAGCTTGAGGATTAGCTTGTGGATTAACTTATTGCTCCCCCTGTCCTTCAACGTTATCAACTGGAACGTTTACTTGTTGTTCTGCCATCTGATGATATCTAAACAGAAACTGAAACGATAACAGAGATGTTAGATATATAAATCAATCAACATAGAGCATTAAAGCATTTGCATCAACGCATCATAAAAGTGTTGAACAGGATGAAACGTGCGAGTGACAGTGTCACACGTGCGGCTGAGAGATCAACCGTGCGAGTGATATAGTCACTCGTATCACTGTTGACACGTTTGAGCAGTAATATGGTTTTAGACAAAGTACACGGTTGAGGCAAAAATTCTAAGCGAGTGAGTCAACCGTGTGGTGACTCGTGCAGTTAATCACACGTGTCAGCTCTTGCAGATGAGTGATCAATAAAATCAAGACAAACGAGTGAGCTCAAAGGTCCACATGGTTGATCATCAACCGTGCACTGACTCGTGCGAGTCATGTCTCACGCGTGCGAGTGACGTCACTCGTGCATGTATGATGAAACCGAATATTAAATGCCTTTTTCAAATCAACAAAATCACATAATTGTGCATTTTATGGACCGATTTACATCAAGATAGCATTATAAGGTACCGTAAAACACAAAACAACATTCAATTTCATGAAATTCGAGTTGTAGACACTTAGGGTTTCAACTCATTAAAACAACAAATTAAGGTACTAAACTTTGATGAAATCATACCTAAAAGGTGGCGCTGGAATTGTCTAAAGATGCTTAACATTCGATGCAAAGGAAAGCTTGATCGGTGATGATCGAATTTAGAGAGAGAAAAAGTGTTGGGTGCACAAATGTGAGCTGTTGAGCTCATCACCCCTATTTATACGCTCGTGATCAACCGTGCGGTTGATCACACGATCCACCATCAAACGCGCATCTCACCTAAATTACACGTGCGTGTGACCCAATTGTCTTAGGAGAAGTTTGATCAGGGTCATCCGTACGGTTAACCTCAAACGTGTGGTCAATCGTACGGTTCACACATCAAGCGTGCGAGTGAGCACTTAGGCAATTTCAAAACTTCAAAATTTTACAATCTTAGGATTTCAACTCGTTCGGCAATCTTAGATATAACAAGCACTTTCAACTTGAGTCGAAAATCACTAAACCTTCAAGAAATGACCATTAACACTCAGGCAGATAAAATCCTAACCTAAACAAGGTTATTACTCTAATCATTCTGTGTTCCAAGAGTAAATCCTACAGTGTAATGTCAACTTAAGTTCATTAGCAATCTAAATCATCAATGTCCTTCAAACAGTCACAAACTCTACGAACTTCTATCTCATTAATTTGGTGGCCCAATATCTTGATCTCAACAAAGTTCTTTCAGATGTCATTATGCACTCAGAGGATAATCAGAAAAACAAGGAAATGATAAAATCTTTATGGATTTTCTGATGCAAAATGTCATGCAACTAAAATTATGCAAATGAAAGACATTCTATCATGAAATGCAATAACCTGCAAACCAAAATCTTTTTGTTGTTTTATAGATTACAATGCAAACAAATTAACAGAACAGATATATAAGACATACAAATCCACATTCTTTTTGTGAGCAAGATGATTAACTATTTAAAAATGGATCAGAACTGACATATTGAATCAATTTTTGTTGTTCATTCCTAATTATTCAGTCTATGTCTATTATCATGTAATTACTGATATCAATCCTCATTAAACATGAACATATTCATTCCGGACATGTCGACAATCATGTTGGCATTAATTACTTGAACACTATAAAGCAATGATTTTTGAGATCATGCTAAGTTCATTAATCCTTGATTCTTCTATCACTTATGATTGTGTATTTTTATTAGGTTGTCAATTCATTACAAATAACTTTCCGTTATCTCTTTCCATGTACTTCATTCAAATTGAACAGGATGGTTCTCACGGCATTTTGAATAACCCTGTCAGCGTTTTTCTTCTACCAATGTGTTGACAATCTTCAATCTAGTTGGCTCGGCTGATCTAAGAGTATATTGGATTAACCGAATAGGCGCACTATTTACCACGGGGATTGGTCTACAGTTAAAGCAGACTTGCCTGATGACCAGTCGTCACACAAAATAAATCTTGAGGCCCTTAACTTCTTTATGTTCAAGTTGTCATGGAAAACGGAATTGAAAGTTAAACTTTCATATATTTAATTAGAGTATATCTAGATAAGTATCTTTCCAACTTACAGTCTTAATGGATATAACTCTATATTGCAGACGACAAGAATCTTGATAGTTCAGTGTGAACGTCGTGATTAAACAATTCAAGCTGCGCGGGGGCGTCACACTAAGAATGATCTGAGTTCTTTATGAGCACCTCATGAATCAGCATTCTTCATACTTTCAGGACTTTGCCATCTTGATACACCAATTTTATTGACATTGATTTTCTTTTGATATTTTATTTTTCAGCATATCACTGTCTTTCGATATATTGATTTTGAACGCCATCATGAATGGATTTCCCATTTTTATGCATGAACTCATGTTTCTTTGTTGTGTGCTCAGATCACTCGAAGGTGTTCTCCCTTAAATGCTTGAACGGTCATAAGCGAGAAGGGACATTTAAGCGAGAAGGGACACTTACTTTCGACATAAACTAATTTTCTCTGTATTTTCGGGGTTTAGTTTCGATTATTAAGTCTCAGGCCCGTGACAACGTGGTATGCACCAGCCAAACAGATAATCCTCAACCCCTTAAATGATCTATTAAATTTCCCATTCATAGCTATGAAGCTGAATTGGTAGAGCAACGTTGAATATTGCTTGGGGACATCCAACACCAACTTTCTCTAACGATTATCAATTATGATAGGGGATACCCTCAACCGACTGTTGAGTTCCTCAACAACTATCATTTCATACAGTTTCGGAGATAATTAGGTGATTACCTTCAAACGCTACAGATCGTCCATGACTTCTGAATCTTAGATGATCATTATTCTTATTATGATTGTCTAATACCAAGAATTCATAAGTCACATCTATCAGTACATCACACAACAGATAGACATAAACGTTCAAATCAGTCCTTACTAATCAAATATATCAATTCTCAGTACAGTAATTTCTTCATGTCCAACATATTAATCAAAACACGCTCATTTTCGGATTTTTCAACTTTTTAAGATTTTCTGGTGAGGCATTTTTCACTTTTTAGGTATTTTCTGCTGATAACATATACTCCCCCTAAAATGCTGAAATATAAAATCTTTTTGTGTTTTAGCATTTTAACCAAACAGAAAATAACTACAGACTATCATGCAAACATAAAATAAATCATGCAAAGGAATGCAGACAGAAAGCAAAAATATGCAATACATATAATTAACAACCAAAAATCTACATGTCATGAATCCTACATGCAAAGTCTAAAAGCTTGACTAACCCTCACACACAACATCCGTAATTACTTTGTCTCGATCAACAATGCCATTCATCTCTAGTAGGAGTAAGAACCTAGGTTTATCAAAAGCCTTAGTGAATAGGTCAGCCCTTTGGTCCTTAGTACCTATTCTCTTAACCTCAATAATCTTTTTCTCATGACAATCCCTAAGAAAATGATATTTAACACCTATGTGTTTAGTCTTAGAGTGTTGCACAGGATTCTTAGTAATTGCTATAGCAGTATTATCAATATAAAGAGGAGAGAAAGAGATTCTTAACCCGTAATCGTGAAGTTGTTGTTGGATCCAAACAACTTGCGAACAACAACTAGCAGCAGCTATATATTCAGCTTCACACGTGGAAAGAGCAACTGCAGTTTGTTTCTTGCATTGCCAGATCACCAGCCTTTCACCTAGAAATTGACATCCTCCTGATGTAGACTTGTTGTTGATTTTACAACTAACATAATCTGAATCGCTATAAGCTACAAGATCAAACTTCTCATCGTTCGAATACCAGATGCCGAGATTTGGCGAATGCAACAGATAACGTAGAATTCTTTTGGTAGCTGTAAGATGAACTGTATTTGGATTAACTTGATAACAAGCACACAGACATGTTGCGAACATAATATATGGCCTGGACGCAGTGAGATACATGAGCGATCCGATGATTGCTCGATAATATGTAGGATCAACAGGTTCTCCTTCGCACTCTAGCGAAATACCATGATTCACAGCTAACGGAGTTGACACGGGACGTTCTTGAGTCATATCGAATCGTTCGAGTATATCATTTACATACTTTGCTTGATGAAGAAAAATACCATTACTAGTCTGTTCGACTTGTAAACCAAGAAAGTAATGTAAGAGACCCAATTTACTCATTTCGAACTCATCCTTCATCACCTGTTCGAACTCATCAACGAGTTCCTGCTTAGTAGCACCGAAGATAATATCGTCAACATAAATCTGGACTAAAATAATGTCATCATCTTGAACTTTTGTGAACAGAGTACAGTCTACCGTGCCCATTTGATATCCTTTTTCAATCAGATAACTCATTAACCCTCCGTACCAAGCTCTAGGAGCCTGATGTAAACCATAAAGGGCTCGACGTAATCAGTAAACTTTGTCAGGATGAAGATGATCTTCAAAACCCGGAGGTTGACTGACATATACTCTTTCATTTAGCTTGCCATAAAGAAATGCACTCTTAACATCCATTTGATAAACTTTAAACTTCATAAAAGACGAGAAAGTCAAGAAAATGCTAATCGCTTCCAATCTGGCAACAGGAGCGAAAACTTCATCATAATCAAATTCAGGATCTTGCTGATAACCTTTAGAAACTAATCTTGCTTTGTTACGGGTAACATTGCCATCTTCGTCGAATTTGAACTTCCAAACCCATTTGAAGTTGATTACTTTCGCACCATGCGGCTTGTAACTAACTTCCAAATATCTAGACGATGGAATTGTTGAATCTCTTCTTGCATAGCCATGACCCAATCAACATGCTTCAAAGCTTCTTTTGTTGTCTTTGGCTCTATTCTAGAAATATGACATGAGTACTCGTAATATGCAGCAGCGGCTGTCAACTTGACCATCAAACTGAACTTGTCTTCTTGTCCTAACGCATGCATTCGGATCTCCAATTATATTTTCTCTAGGATGAACAGATGTAGTTCTGGGAACTGGGTGTGCGGAAACAGGTATTTCTTGATGTAGATTCGTGGTATCTCCATCTTCAGGATTATCAGAATTGTCACTCGAAATATCAGATCCGCAGGTATCGTACACTGGATCAACATCTTGATCTGAATATTGTGCTGGTTCAACGACAGTAGGTAATGGAGTTGGAGTAGGTGCAGACACTTCTGGCTTGTTCTGTAAATCAAACAGCATTTGTAACTCTACTTCATTCTCCGTCTGATCTGGAGCAAGATTAAATGAATCAATCAGCTCATCATAGTTGTAGATCCAAGATTGACTTTTGGTAGCAGTCTTTGTGTAATTCCGTTGGACGTCAACTTCAGACCATTCTTCAACACATCTCGTCTCATTGTTGAAAACTCGCTTGTTAGGAGAACTGTAACCGAGAAATACTCCAGTAACCACTTTTGAATCAAACTTACTTCCTGGTTTTCTCTTCAAAATGGTACACGGGGCACCAAATGGTTCTAGATGCTTCAACGAAGGTTTTCTCCCATGTAATAACTCATAGCATGTTTTACCCAGTCGTTTAACAGTTAAAACTCGATTCATAGTGTAACAAGCATTTACAATAGCTTCACCCCAAAAATGAACAGGTAAAGATGACTCAGCTAGCATAGTTCTAGCAGTCTCAATCAGAACCCTATTCTTCCTTTCAGCAACACCATTCATCTGTGGAGCGTATGCAGAACTGAACTGTATATTGATACCTTTTTCAATACAGAAACCTGCAAGAAACTGATTCTTGAATTCGGTACCGTTGTCGCAACGAATCTTTCTAACTTTCAAATTAAAACCTGTCTCTAATCAATTGATTAGCACTTTCAAGTTCTCAAACGTATCAGACTTCTCTTTCAAAAACATTACCCAAGAGAATCTTAAATAATCATCAGTTACCACCAGACAATACTTACTTCCATCAATGCTTTCAAAATGAATTGGACCGAAAAGATCCATATGTAACAATTCAAGTGGAGCAGAGATAGGATTGTACTTCACCAACTTATGAGCTTTCTTGCTCTGCTTACCCTTCTTACACGGAACACATGCTCCTGGAATCTGAAAAGATCGAAGATCAACACCTTCTACAAGATTGTTGTGAACCAGATGGTTCATCTTCCGAAAACTTAAATGACCCATGCGTTTTTGCCATGTAATAGAATCTTGTTCAGTCGCTTTAGAAACAAAAGCTTGATGATGTTCAGCAGTTGAAGTAGCAACATTCATATCCAGCATGTATAAATCATCTTGTCTAGGAGCCTTCATCAAAATCATTTCCGGAGGAATTACAAACTCTGGTTTCAAAATGTAGCTGAAATTGTCATCAAATGCTACTTTGAAGGATTTTTCACAGATTTGTGAAACTGATAACAAATTGTTTGCAAGCTCTTGACAGTAGTTTACTTTGTCGAAACTAACTTTATCATTCTTCAATAAACCTTGAGCTGAAATGTGACCTCCTTTATCTCTAACAAATGCAACATAACCTCCCTTAATTAGGTGTACATCCGAGAGAAGAGATAGCTGTCCAGTCATATGTCTCGAAGCGCCGCTATCCACTATCCAGGTGTTGTTTGTAGGTAGCCTGGTTCCCTGCATATCACATTAAAAGAATTAATTGATAATGGGAACCCACGCCGGACGGCAGTAGGTTGTCCATTAACACCCATAGCTTGAACTTCCATCCATTTCCCATTTGAGTCAGGTGGTACCTCATCATCTAAAACCATAAACTTAGATAGTTTAGAAGAAGCAACATTGCTCTTCTGGTTTTTCACATTTTGCTCATCTTCAAAGCGATTCACTCGTGGTCTGGTATGGGAAAAATATTTCCTATGACTAGCTTTTTGCAAAGGTGATCGTGCCTTAAATTCATAGGCTTTACCTCGATCACTTGATTCGGCAACTCTTGCCTCGGTATCCTTCTTAGGAACCTTAATCTTCACAGGGGAAATTGACCTATTGAAGTTCTTTCTCTTATAGTCTCCATAGACAACATTTGTCGTATGTAACATCCTCAATTGGGCCTAGTTGTAAGATTACTATTTTACCCTTAAGTTAGTATTGTGTTATTATATGCTTTATTTTTCTTTAATATTTACTATTAAATAATATTGTGGTTAGGACCAGTTTGAGACAAGGGTCACTGAACAGGTTTGTTTATTTAATTTGGACTTCGTTTGGGTTGCCAAATGATGTACGAAAGATATCAGATAACTGATAAATACCCGTGTGTTGCACAGTGTAGGAATTTAACCCACTTTAGATGACTAGGGAGCTGTGTTCTTCTCATTTTTCAGACTCTTCCACACACTCCCGTACCTTCATCTCTTTCACCTAATTAACCCTAATCTTTAATTCTTGTTTTAGAGCTCAAATCATTTACATTATCTTGTTCCTTGTGTTTTACTGATTCTATCAAGGTAAGAATCACAAGTTTTCATGCTTTAATCTTTGAGAAAATGGAGTTTTTGTGTTAGTTTTTACAAAGTGTGTATTTTGGGTCAAAAGAGTTAGATTTGATGTTGTTTGAGTCCAAATCTTGTGGGTTTATGTTCCTACATGTTTAGTGTCTTCGATTTGGTAAGTTTTGAGGTTAAAAACGAGCTCTAGATCGAGAATTGGTGAGTTTGGTGAGAAACCCGTCACTTTGGTAGCTGCTGCTGCAGATGAACTACCATCGGCCGATGGTCTCTGACCACCGACCGATGGTGTGTGACGATCGGTCGATGGACTAGACTATCAACCGATGGTGGAAGTCCTTCGACCAACGGTTGTAATTTTAACGATCGGCCGATGGTGTAGTGACGATCGGCCGGTCGTCTCTGACGATCGACCGATGGTCTATGCAGTAGAAATTTTTACTAAGTGTTGAGTTTTAGCCGTTATGCTGCCTGTTTGTATTTTGATGATATTGATGTAAATTTTGAAAGTGCACAAGTGTTAAGCAAAAATTTTTAGCGGATACTTTATCTGAAAAAAATTTCTGTATTGTGTTATTTGATGTTAATGGACAAAAACTAACTTGTGTATATGTCTTTCTCAGGAGAAAAGGAGAAAGAGAAGGTTCAGTGATTAGATAGCTGAATACCTTCTCGTTTGCTGGTATTTGGTGAGTGGGACTAACTGGAGAATATTGTATATAGAAGCATGTTATATTATGATTGCCATGCTTGTTAGATATACTTATTGTTCTGGTTAGTTAGTACTTTGTGATGGCTGCATGTTAGTTGATGCTTGTCTGCTGGATCCCAGTGCGTACCTATTGTGAGGTAGCCTCGGTAGGAGAGATCAACCTGCGGGTTGGGTTCCTCTGTGGTAGACTAGACAACCGTGGTGTATATATATGTGAATGACGCGTCCGTCGCGTGTGGATTATGTATATACATACGGTGGTGGAGGAACTTCTGGTAAGCCCAAGTCCGATCAGCTGGTGGTTAATGGTTTGGCCGAGCCGCCAGAGTCTCTGTAGACGGCACTTGGGTGATGTTTGTGTGTTAGACTATGTGACATGATTAGTATAACACTTTTGTATGCTATGGCCTGTAGTTAATTGTACTCACTTAGCTACGTGCTAACTCCCCTCCATCTCCTCCCTGCAGGTTGATAGGTTTTGTAGATTGTGCTTTTTGGGAGAAGACGAGCATGGTGATGTTATGTTTGACAGGAGTCAACTCTGATGTTATCTTGTTTTGTTTAAACAGTGATACTTTGTAAATGTATTGTAAATACGTCTTCTCCATATAAATAAGTATTTTGTAATGACACGTGACACTAGTTGTATTAACAATAGTTAATGTTTATTATGTAATTAATAAATAAATGCTTCCGCCACGTATAAAAGAAAAAAAAAGTTTAGCGGTGTCACAAGTTGGTATCAGAGCTGAGTTTGGCAGCATGTGCATTGTGATCTGCCTGTCATGTTCCCAAACTTAGAAGAGTCATGTCAAACATAACATGCTGGGGATGGGTTA
The DNA here is from genome assembly GCF_046630445.1 of Rutidosis leptorrhynchoides. Lineage (NCBI taxonomy): Eukaryota > Viridiplantae > Streptophyta > Magnoliopsida > Asterales > Asteraceae > Rutidosis > Rutidosis leptorrhynchoides. Next base: position 364,826,749 of record NC_092333.1, on the reverse strand, counting down.
AGTGAGTATTAGGACATGATATGTGTTAGCTGTTAGTACTTATAGAGTTTATACTAAGCTTTGGTGTGAGTGTTGTGGTAGTGATGTAATGGCAGATAATCAAGCTAACGCTCCTGGCCCTGCCGCCCCTGGAACTTGTACCTTTCGAGCCCCTGATGAAGATGGGCATGTGTCATCGAAAGAGGAAACCTCACAAGAAGTTATTAACCTTCAAAGCCGATTATTATAAGCTCAGGAGAAAATCAAAGAATTAGAACAAGAACGGGCACAATGGAACCCTCATACCACTGCGTTAAACACAACCTTTCCTCCTAACTTTTTAAAATCAAGCCGGTGGCAGTTCTCAGCCACAATTTCCTCAAACCACCTATCAAAACCTCGCAATGCCATTCCCGTTTAACCAGACATTTCCAAATCAAATGATATACCCTTTTCAAATTCCCGAGACGAGAAAGAAGTGTACCTATAAATAGTTTCTAGACTGCAAACCTCCTGAGTACAGTGGTCACACGAACCCTATAGTGACACTCAATTGGTTAAGAGAAGTAGAGTGAGCCTTGGAAGCATGTTTCTGTGAGCCTGAATCTATGGTACTGTTTGCAAGTAGACTTCTCAAGGGTGAAGCAATGGAATGGTGGGATTCTATTACTGCATATTTACCCAAGGAATAGATCAGCCAGATTACTGGGAACAATTTGCTGCTAAGGTTCGTGAGCAGTACTGTTCTGAGTATGAGATGGAAAGATTGAAAACTGAGTTTCTGAGTATGAGGATGACGGAAAATATGACAATTGATGAAGTTTTTAGAGACTTCACATCTAAGTTAAGGTTTGTTCAGCAATGGGTACCGACTGAGAAGGATAAAATTCAGCATTTCATGCTGGTGATTAAGCCATAGTACAGAACCGTTGCGAGATTTGCAACAACCTTGGCACAGGCTCATGAGATGGCTAATGTTACTGAAGGTGATGTAATGGTAGCGAAAAGAGAAAGTTCGAGAGGTGGATCGTTTGGAGGAAAATCGGAAAGTCAATCAGGCGGACAGTCGACTCAGCAGTCGAGTAAACAATCTGGTTTTCGTGATAAGAAGTCAGGCGGGTTTAAACAGAAAAGTAAGTCTGGTATGAGTGGATCGGGTTCAAGTCAGTCTGGGTGGTGTAATGTTTGCAAGTCGACCCATGTAGGTCCGTGTTCTCCAATGACCAGAAGGTGTTTGAAATGTGAAGTGTTAGGTCATGAATCAACAGCTTATTCTTTTAAGTCTAATGTTTGTTGGAGTTGCCATCAGGAGGGGCATAGATCTGCAAATTGTCCATCTGCGTCAAGAGCCGGTTCTTGGGCAGGGTCAGGGGCGAGGTCAGTTACTTCCGGGGGATCTTCTGCTTCTACTGCCGGGCAGAAGAGAAAGAATCCTCCAACAGCAGAGGCAAGGGCTTTTCAGATGACGGTAGACGCTGCAACCGCTACCGATGACATCATCACCGGTATGTTTTTGGTTAATTCCTTGCCAGCTCGTGTGCTATTTGATTCTGGAGCGAATCGTTCTTTTATGTCCTTAGGCTTCTGTGATAAGTTGAAGTTGCCTGTTAGGCTGTTAGATGCACCTTTGGGAATAGAAGTAGCTGATGGTAAAATGGTTCCATGCACATCATCTGTGTCTGGGATTACCATCGAGATTGATGTCCATTCCTTCCCTTTAACCTGTTTGTTAATGCCTATACCTAGTTTTGATGTAGTCATAGGCATGAATTGGTTAAGAGCTAATAGGGCTAATATTAAGTGTGATAAGAAGATGATTTCTTTCCGTTTAGCCGACGGATCCTGAGTGATAGCTAGGGGAGAGCGCAGTGGATTTAACTTCCCTATGGTTTCCCTAATGAAAGCTCAGAAGGCAATAACGAAAGGGTGTGATTCATTCTTAGCCTACGTGATTGATGTTAAGAAAGTGAAGAAGCAGGTGACCGATATTCCCGTTATGTCAGAATTTCCAGAAGTATTTCTAGATGATTTACCAGGGTTACCTCCAGTACGTAAAGTAGAGTATAAAATTGATTTGGTTCCAGGTGCTACGCCAGTTGCAAAAGCTCCTTACAGATTAGCTCCGTCAGAAATCCGAGAAATGATGTCTCAGATTCAGGAACTGTTAGATAAGGGGTTTATCCGACCAAGTTCTTCACCGTGGGGTGCGCCTGTTTTGTTTGTGAAAAAGAAAGATGGATCGCTTCGTATGTGTATAGATTACCGCGACTTAAATAAGAGAACAATCAAGAATAAGTATCCGTTACCAAGAATAGATGACTTATTTGATCAGTTACAGGGTGCTTCCTACTTTTCAAAGTTTGATTTACGTTCAGGGTATCATCAGGTACGTGTTGCAGAGAGTGATATACCGAAAACAGCGTTCAGAACTAGATATGGTCATTATGAATTTTTAGTTATGCCATTTGGGTTAACAAACGCGCCAGCAGTGTTTATGAATTTAATGAACAGGGTGTGTCATCAGTATCTTGACAAGTGTGTGATTGTCTTCATAGATGATATCTTGATATATTCAAAAACCGAGAAAGATCATGCTACACATTTGCGATTGGTATTAGAACTTATGAAACATGAATAGTTGTACGCTAAGTTTTCTAAGTGTGAATTTTGGTTGCGAAAAGTACAGTTTCTGGGTCATGTGATTTGTGAGCAGGGTATTAAAGTAGATCAATCTAAGATAGAGGCCGTAATGAATTGGAACTCACCGAAAACGCCGACATAAATTAAGAGTTTCCTGGGTTTAGCAGGTTATTACCGTCGATTTATCAAAGACTACTCTAAAATAGTAGGTCCATTGAATAAGTTAACTAGAAAAGATGTAGACTTTCGATGGACTGATGAACAAGAAAAGGCTTTTCAGACTCTCAAACAGTTGTTATGTCAAGCTCCGGTTTTAGCTTTACCAGAGGGAACAGAAAATTTTGTGGTTTACTGCGATGCATCACGCGCAGGTATTGGTTGTGTTTTGATGCAGAGAAATAAAGCCATAGCGTATGCTTCACGACAGTTGAAGAATCATGAACGAAATTACCCTACTCATGACCTAGAGTTAACTGCAGTTGTGTTTGCTTTGAAGCTTTGGAGACACTATTTGTATGGTATGCATTGCGAAATCTATACAGATCATCAGAGTCTTCAATATATCTTTTCGCAGAAAGAATTAAATATGCGTCAACGTTGATGTTTAGAATTGATTAAAGACTACGATTGTGAGATTAAGTACCATCCGGGTAAAGCAAATGTGGTGCCAGATGCTCTGAGTCGCAAGAAAACAATCGAAAACGTTAGATTTATGAGAATTGAGATAGTTTCAGACTTGATTGATCGATTGAAAACAGTTCAGTTAGTAGCTTTGAATGACGAAAACCTAAATACTGAGCAAATAACCAAAAGAAAATTTGTCCTATGCAATGATTCTAGAGGATTAAAGACCTATAAAGACCGAATTTGGGTGCCTAAGCTTGGAGAATTGAGGGAATTAATCCTTACTGAAGCGCATAAATCTAGATTGACAGTACATCTAGGTAGTACTAAGATGTATAGAGATTTGAAAATGTTATATTGGTGGCCGACAATGAAGACAGATGTTGCAAGTTTCGTCCAAAAGTGACATATATGTGCGCAAGTTAAAGCAGAACATCAGAAACCATATGGGTCTCTACGACAGTTAGAAATTCCTCAGTGGAAATGGGATCATATAACGATGGATTTTGTAACCAAATTACCCCGAACCCAGAAAGGACTTGACATGATCTGGGTGATAGTGGATCGTCTAACGAAGAGTTCTCACTTTTTAGCTACTCGTGAAACAGCTTCGTTAAGTAATTTGGCAGAATTGTACTTGAAAGAGATCGTTAGTCGACATGGTATACCGTTGTCAATAGTTTCCGATAGAGATACTAAGTTCGTATCGAACTTCTAGAATAGTTTACAACAGAATCTGGGTACGCGTGTGAATTTAAGTACAGCATATCATTCACAAACAGACGGTCAGAGTGAACGAACGATTCAAACATTAGAAGACATGTTAAGAGCGTGTGTCTTAGAATATGGTGGTTCTTGGGATTCGCATCTTTCACTGATAGAGTTTGCTTACAATAATTCGTATCATTCGAGTATTGGAATGTCGCCATATGAAATGTTGTATGGTCGTAAGTGTAGAACTCCGACATGTTGGTTAGAAGCAGGTGAGAAACAATTTGCAGGTCCCGAAATTGTTCAGATAACTGCAGAAAAAGTTGAAATTGCACGAGAAAAGTTAAAGGCAGCTAGAGACCGACAAAAGATGTATGCTGATCCACGTAGGCGTCCGGTAATTTTTAATGTAGGTAATCATGTATACTTGAAGGTATCACTGTGGAAAGGGGTGATCAGATTTGGCAAATGTGGTAAACTAGCTCCGTGGTTTATTGGGCCATTTTCAATCATAGAAATTCTAAATGATCAAACTGTTGTTTTAGATCTTCCATTAGAGTTAGTAGGAATTCACAACATGTTCAATGTGTGCTATCTGAGAAAGTGCAAAGTAGACGATGAAAGTCAGATTCTTCCATTGAAAGATTTGAAAGTCGACTTGAACAAGAAGTTAGTTGAAGAGCCGATTAGAATAGTGGACAAGAAGGTCACCAAGCTAAGAAAGAAATAGATTCCTATGGTGTTAGTGGAGTAGCGACACAGTTTAGGTTCTAACTTGAGGTGGGAAACCGAGGAGTTAATGAGGGCGCGCTATCCCCAGTTGTTTGACCTTTGCCAGATTCCGAGGACGGAATCTTCTTAAGGGGGTAGATTTGTAACATCCTCAATCGTGCCTAGTTGTAAGATTAATATTTTTCCCTTAAGTTAGTATTGTGTTATTATATGCTTTTATTTTTATTTAATATTTACTATTAAAAAATATTGTGGTTAGGACCAGTTTGTGACAAGGGTCACAGAACGGGTTTGTTTATTTAATTTGGACTTCGTTTGGGTTGCCAAATGATGTACGAAAGATATCAGATAACTGATAAATACCCGTGTGTTGCACAGTGTGGGATTTTAACCCACTTTAGATGACTAGGGAGCTGTGTTCTTCTCATTTTCCAGACTCTTCCACACACTCCCGTACCTTCATCTCTTTCACCTAATTAACCCTAATCTTTAATTCTTGTTTTAGAGCTCAAATCATTTACATTATCTTGTTCCTTGTGTTTTACTGATTCTATCAAGGTAAGAATCACAAGTTTTCATGCTTTAATCTTTGAGAAAATGGAGTTTTTGTGTTAGTTTTTACAAAGTGTGTATTTTGGGTCAAAAGAGTTAGATTTGATGTTGTTTGATTCTAAATCTTGTGGGTTTATGTTCCTACATGTTTAGTGTCTTCGATTTGGTAAGTTTTGAGGTTAAAAACGAGCTCTAGATCGAGAATTGGTGAGTTTGGTGAGAAACCCGTCACTTTGGTAGCTGCTGCTGTAGATGAACTACCATCGGCCGATGGACTCTGACCACCGACCGATGGTCTCTGACCACCGATCGATGGTGTGTGACGATCGGTCTGTAGTGACCCGAACTTTTCCATGTTTATATATATTAATTGAGATTGATATTTACATGATTAAATGTTTCCAACATGTTAAGCAATCAAACTTGTTAAGACTTGATTAATTGAAATATGTTTCATATAGACAATTGACCACCCAAGTTGACCGGTGATTCACGAACGTTAAAACTTGTAAAAACTATATGATGACATATATATGGATATATATATAGTTAACATGATACTATGATAAGTAAACATATCATTAAGTATATTAACAATGAACTACATATGTAAAAACAAGACTACTAACTTAATGATTTTTAAACGAGACATATATGTAACGATTATCGTTGTAAAGACATTTAATGTATATATATATCATATTAAGAGATATTCATACATGATAATATCATGATAATATAATAATTTAAAATCTCATTTGATATTATAAACATTGGGTTAACAACATTTAACAAGATCGTTAACCTAAAGGTTTCAAAACAACACTTACATGTAACGACTAACGATGACTTAACGACTCAGTTAAAATGTATATACATGTAGTGTTTTAATATGTATTTATACACTTTTTAAAGACTTCAATACACTTATCAAAATACTTCTACTTAACAAAAATTCTTACAATTACATCCTCGTTCAGTTTCATCAACAATTCTACTCGTATGCACCCGTATTCGTACTCGTACAATACACAGCTTTTAGATGTATGTACTATTGGTATATACACTCCAATGATCAGCTCTTAGCAGCCCATGTGAGTCACCTAACACATGTGGGAACCATAATTTGGCAACTAGCATGAAATATCTCATAAAATTACAAAAATATGAGTAATCATTCATGACTTATTTACATGAAAACAAAATTACATATCCTTTATATCTAATCCATACACCAACGACCAAAAACACCTACAAACACTTTCATTCTTCAATTTTCTTCATCTAATTGATCTCTCTCAAGTTCTATCTTCAAGTTCTAAGTGTTCTTCATAAATTCCAAAAGTTCTAGTTTCATAAAATCAAGAATACTTTCAAGTTTGCTAGCTCACTTCCAATCTTGTAAGGTGATCATCCAACCTCAAGAAATCTTTGTTTCTTACAGTAGGTTATCATTATAATACAAGGTAATAATCATATTCAAACTTTGGTTCAATTTCTATAACTATAACAATCTTATTTCAAGTGATGATCTTACTTGAACTTGTTTTCGTGTCATGATTCTGCTTCAAGAACTTCGAGCCATCCAAGGATCCATTGAAGCTAGATCCATTTTTCTCTTTTCCAGTAGGTTTATCCAAGGAACTTAAGGTAGTAATGATGTTCATAACATCATTCGATTCATACATATAAAGCTATCTTATTCGAAGGTTTAAACTTGTAATCACTAGAACATAGTTTAGTTAATTCTAAACTTGTTCGCAAACAAAAGTTAATCCTTCTAACTTGACTTTTAAAATCAACTAAACACATGTTCTATATCTATATGATATGCTAACTTAATGATTTAAAACCTGGAAACACGAAAAACACCGTAAAACCGGATTTACGCCGTCGTAGTAACACCGCGGGCTGTTTTGGGTTAGTTAATTAAAAACTATGATAAACTTTGATTTAAAAGTTGTTATTCTGAGAAAATGATTTTTATTATGAACATGAAACTATATCCAAAAATTATGGTTAAACTCAAAGTGGAAGTATGTTTTCTAAAATGGTCATCTAGACGTCGTTCTTTCGACTGAAATGACTACCTTTACAAAAACGACTTGTAACTTATTTTTCCGACTATAAACCTATACTTTTTCTGTTTATATTCATAAAATAGAGTTCAATATGAAACCATAGCAATTTGATTCACTCAAAACGGATTTAAAATGAAGAAGTTATGGGTAAAACAAGATTGGATAATTTTTCTCATTTTAGCTACGTGAAAATTGGTAACAAATCTATTCCAACCATAACTTAATCAACTTGTATTGTATATTATGTAATCTTGAGATACCATAGACACGTATACAATATTTCGACCTATCATGTCGACACATCTATATATATTTCGGAACAACCATAGACACTCTATATGTGAATGTTGGAGTTAGCTATACAGGGTTGAGGTTGATTCCAAAATATATATAGTTTGAGTTGTGATCAATACTGAGATACGTATACACTGGGTCGTGGATTGATTCAAGATAATATTTATCGATTTATTTCTGTACATCTAACTGTGGACAACTAGTTGTAGGTTACTAACGAGGACAGCTGACTTAATAAACTTAAAACATCAAAATATATTAAAAGTGTTGTAAATATATTTTGAACATACTTTGATATATATGTATATATTGTTATAGGTTCGTGAATCAACCAGTGGCCAAGTCTTACTTCCCGACGAAGTAAAAATCTGTGAAAGTGAGTTATAGTCCCACTTTTAAAATCTAATATTTTTGGGATGAGAATACATGCAGGTTTTATAAATGATTTACAAAATAGACACAAGTACGTGAAACTACATTCTATGGTTGAATTATCGAAATCGAATATGCCCCTTTTTATTAAGTCTGGTAATCTAAGAATTAGGGAACAGACACCCTAATTGACGCGAATCCTAAAGATAGATCTATTGGGCTTAACAAACCCCATCCAAAGTACCGGATGCTTTAGTACTTCGAAATTTATATCATATCCGAAGGGTGTCCCGGAATGATGGGGATATTCTTAAATATGCATCTTGTTAATGTCGGTTACCAGGTGTTCACCATATGAATGATTTTTATCTCTATGTATGGGATGTGTATTGAAATATGAAATCTTGTGGTCTATTATTATGATTTGATATATATAGGTTAAACCTATAACTCACCAACATTTTTGTTGACGTTTTAAGCATGTTTATTCTCAGGTGATTATTAAGAGCTTCCGCTGTCGCATACTTAAATAAGGACGAGATTTGGAGTCCATGCTTGTATGATATTGTGTAAAAACTGCATTCAAGAAACTTATTTTGTTGTAACATATTTGTATTGTAAACCATTATGTAATGGTCGCGTGTAAACAGGATATTTTAGATTATCATTATTTGATAATCTACGTAAAGCTTTTTAAACCTTTATTTATGAAATAAAGGTTATGGTTTGTTTTAAAAATGAATGCAGTCTTTGAAAAACGTCTCATATAGAGGTCAAAACCTCGCAACGAAATCAATTAATATGGAACGTTTTTAATCAATAAGAACGGGACATTTCAGTTGGTATCCGAGCGTTGGTCTTAGAGAACCAGAATTTTTCATTAGTGTGTCTTATCGAGTTTGTTAGGATGCATTAGTGAGTCTGGACTTCGACCGTGTTTACTTGAAAAATGATTGCTTAACAAATTTTGTTGGAAACTATATATTTTTAACATGTGAATATTATGTGATATATTAATCTCTTAACGCGTTTGATATTATGTGATAGATGTCTACCTCTAGAACAAGTCCCATTGACTCACCTAATAATAATGAAGAGTCAAATGTAAATTGGAATGATTCGTGGACTGATTCACAAGTTCCCGAAGAGGAACCGGAAGAAGAGTCGGAACCGGAAGAAGAATCGGAACCGGAAGAAGAATCGGAACCGAATGAAGAAATAGAACCGGTGGGGGAAATAATAAAACGGTTAAGTAAAAGAAAATCCTCAACTAACCGACCAAGATTAATTATGGTCAATGGTGTTTCCGCCAAGGAAGCAAAATATTGGGAGGATTACCAATTCTCCGATGAATCGGATTCCGACGAGAATTCCGATGATGTTATAGAAATTACCCCAACTGAATTTAAAAAGGCAAAAGAAAATAATAAGGGAAAGGGCATAAAAATAGAGAAATCTAATTCCAACCCCGATGAACTTTATATGTATCGTCAACCCCCGAAGTCCTTAAGTTGTAACAATGACCCGGGAACCTCTAAACCACCAGGTTTTTCTAAACCAATGTGGATAACGACGGCTCGTATTAGGGGAACATCATATATCCCTAGAAACTTGGCAAAACGAACCAAAACCGAAGAAGAAGAAACGAGCGAGTCGGAATAAGATAGTTGTATTCGTGTGGTGTAATATATGTAATATAGTGTTCGTATGCTTTATGATATATGTAAAAATTGCTTGTATTAATAAGTATTTTTTTATGAATCTAACTCTTGTCTATTTTACAGTTTAAAAACACAAAATGGATAGACAACCCAATATTTTAAGAGACCTACCCGGAGACATGATTGATGAAATCTTGTCTAGAGTCGGCCAGAATTCCTCGGCACAACTATTTAAGGCGAGATCAGTTTGTAAGACATTCGAAGAACGTTCCAAGAATGTCTTGGTTTATAAGAGACTTTCGTTTGAAAGATGGGGGATATCACATTGGGAAACCCATAAGTTACGATGTGTTTACTTTGACGCATATATTGCGGGGAACCCAAATGCTATTTTACGCAACGGGTTAAGAAATTATTTTGACTCAATATATCCGAATATTGGACTTCGTGATTTAGAAAAAGCGGCTAACATGCAACATAAAGAAGCATGATATGCTTACGGATTAGTAATGTTCGCTTCTCACCAAAGTGAGAACAAGAACATCGGGCTACAACTATTAAACAAAACGTTTCCACAAGTGACGGAGTCGGTAATTGGGGTAAGAAATGAGGTTTTTAGATTATTACGGGACTGTTGGACATTACGTAACCCTCGTCCCTTTGACGACGTTACAACACGCTGTCTTATCAACGGCCATAACGGTTATGTTGCACAAGACCAAGGATGGGAAGTAGTCCTAGTAAAACCAGAATGCATGACTTGTTTCTGGACGTATGAATTACGTGTCTTTATTGCCTTTGCTGAACGACTTGTGTACTAGCTAGAATTATCTTCACAACTATCTTGTATCAAAGTTATTGTGTGCTATATTTCATGCTTTATGTAAAATAAGCGGTATTGTAAGTTTGTAAAATATTGTATAAAAGTTTGAACGCGAAATATTATTATAATCAGTTTTTCATATAGAATTGTAGTAGTTGAATTGTATATTAGCTACTAAGTATGAACTTAACGGGTAGGTACTACCCGAATTTAAACTTATAAAACGCTAATATGAAGAAAAAGCTTTTATAAATGAGTTCATATTATGCTACGAAATACTATTAACTACTCTTAATATTCTGTATGATTAACTTGTTCCATTTAACTATTTTGAAGGAAATGGCACCGACTACTCGACACACCGTGAATATGAATGAAGAGGAATTCCGTACTTTTCTAGCTTCAAACATAGCCGCAGTACAGGCTGCGCTACATACCAACAATAACCTTGGATCTAGCAGTACAGGAAATCGTGTAGGATGCACCTACAAAGAATTCACTGCCTGCAAACCTTTGGAATTTGATGGAACCGAAGGACCGATCGGATTGAAACGGTGGACCGAGAAGGTCGAATCGGTGTTTGCCATAAGTAAGTGTACTGAAGAGGACAAAGTAAAGTACGCTACGCATACCTTCACAGGTTCTGCGTTAACATGGTGGAATACCTATCTAGAGCAAGTGGGACAAGACGATGCGTACGCACTACCGTGGTCAGCATTCAAGCACTTGATGAACGAGAAGTACCGTCCCAGAACCGAGGTCAATAAGCTCAAGACAGAACTTAGAGGGTTACGAACCCAAGGATTTGATATTACCACGTACGAAAGACGATTCACAGAATTGTGCCTATTGTGTCCGGGAGCATTCGAAGATGAGGAAGAGAAGATCGACGCGTTTGTGAAAGGATTACCGGAAAGAATCCAAGAAGATATAAGTTCACACGAGCCCGCCTCCATACAACAGGCATGTAGAATGGCTCACAAACTCGTGAACCAGATTGAAGAAAGAATTAAAGAACAGACTGCTGAAGAGGCCAATGTGAAGCAAGTCAAAAGAAAGTGGGAGGAAAACGGTGATAAGAATCACCAATACAACAACAACAGCAATTACAACAATAATCGCAACAATTATCCCAATAATCGCAACATCAATCGCAACTACAACAAACGGCCCAACAACAACAACAACAACAACAACAACAGCAACTACAACAATCATCCCAACAACAATAATAACCGCAACAACAACAACAATCAGAAACAGCTATGCCAAAGGTGTGAAAAGAATCACTCGGGGTTCTGCACCAAATTTTGCAACAAGTGTAAAAGAAATGGTCATAGCGCGGCGAAGTGTGAGGTCTACGGACCAGGGGTTAATAGAACAAAAGGAACAAATGGTGTCGGAACGAGTAATGGCGGAGCAAGTAGTGTCGGAGCAAGCTATGCCAATGTAGTTTGTTATAAATGTGGAAAACCGGGCCACATTATTAGAAATTGCCCGAACCAGGAGAACACGAATGGACAAGGCCGCGGAAGAGTTTTCAATATTAATGCGGCAGAGGCACAGGAAGACCCGGAGCTTGTTACGGGTACGTTTCTTATTGACAATAAATCTGCTTACGTTTTATTTGATTCGGGTGCGGATAGAAGCTATATGAGTAGAGATTTTTGTGCTAAATTAAGTTGTCCATTGACGCCTTTGGATAGTAAATTTTTACTCGAATTAGCAAATGGTAAATTAATTTCAGCAGATAATATATGTCGGAATCGAGAAATTAAACTGGTTAGCGAAACATTTAAGATTGATTTGATACCAGTAGAGTTAGGGAGTTTTGATGTGATAATCGGTATGGACTGGTTGAAATAAGTGAAAGCAGAGATCGTTTGTTACAAAAATGCAATTCGCATTATACGAGAAAAAGGAAAACCCTTAATGGTGTACGGAGAAAAGGGCAACACGAAGCTACATCTTATTAGTAATTTGAAAGCACAAAAACTAATAAGAAAAGGTTGCTATGCTGTTCTAGCACACGTCGAGAAAGTACAAACTGAAGAAAAGAGCATCAATGATGTTCCCGTCGCAAAAGAATTTCCCGATGTATTTCCGAAAGAATTACCGGGATTACCCCCACATCGATCCGTTGAATTTCAAATAGATCTTGTACCAGGAGCTGCACCAATAGCTCGTGCTCCTTACAGACTCGCACCCAGTGAGATGAAAGAACTGCAAAGCCAATTACAAGAACTTTTAGAGCGTGGTTTCATTCGACCAAGCACATCACCTTGGGGAGCTCCTGTTTTGTTTGTCAAGAAGAAAGATGGTACATTCAGGTTGTGTATCGACTACCGAGAGTTGAACAAACTTACCATCAAGAATCGCTACCCACTACCGAGAATCGACGACTTATTTGATCAACTACAAGGCTCGTCTGTTTATTCAAAGATTGACTTACGTTCCGGGTATCATCAAATGCGGGTGAAAGAAGATGATATTCCAAAGACTGCTTTCAGAACACGTTACGGTCATTACGAGTTTATGGTCATGCCGTTTGGTTTAACTAATGCACCAGCTGTGTTCATGGACCTTATGAACCGAGTGTGTGGACCATACCTTGACAAGTTTGTCATTGTTTTCATTGATGACATACTTATTTACTCAAAGAATGACCAAGAACACGGTGAACATTTGAGAAAGGTGTTAGAAGTATTGAGGAAGGAAGAATTGTACGCTAAGTTTTCAAAGTGTGCATTTTGGTTGGAAGAAGTTCAATTCCTCGGTCACATAGTGAACAAAGAAGGTATTAAGGTGGATCCGGCAAAGATAGAAACTGTTGAAAAGTGGGAAACCCCGAAAACTCCGAAACACATACTCCAGTTTTTAGGACTAGCTGGTTACTACAGAAGGTTCATCCAAGACTTTTCCAGAATAGCAAAACCCTTGACTGCATTAACGCATAAAGGGAAGAAATTTGAATGGAATGATGAACAAGAGAAAGCGTTTCAGTTATTGAAGAAAAAGCTAACTACGGCACCTATATTGTCATTGCCTGAAGGGAATGATGATTTTGTGATTTATTGTGATGCATCAAAGCAAGGTCTCGGTTGTGTATTAATGCAACGAACGAAGGTGATTGCTTATGCGTCTAGACAATTGAAGATTCACGAACAAAATTATACGACGCATGATTTGGAATTAGGCGCGGTTGTTTTTGCATTAAAGACTTGGAGGCACTACTTATATGGGGTCAAAAGTATTATATATACCGACCACAAAAGTCTTCAACACATATTTAATCAGAAACAACTGAATATGAGGCAGCGTAGGTGGATTGAATTGTTGAATGATTACGACTTTGAGATTCGTTACCACCCGGGGAAGGCAAATGTGGTAGCCGATGCCTTGAGCAGGAAGGACAGAGAACCCATTCGAGTAAAATCTATGAATATAATGATTCATAATAACATTACTACTCAAATAAAGGAGGCGCAACAAGGAGTTTTAAAAGAGGGAAATTTAAAGGATGAAATACCCAAAGGATCGGAGAAGCATCTTAATATTCGGGAAGACGGAACCCGGTATAGGGCTGAAAGGATTTGGGTACCAAAATTTGGAGATATGAGAGAAATGGTACTTAGAGAAGCTCATAAAACCAGATACTCAATACATCCTGGAACGGGGAAGATGTACAAGGATCTCAAGAAACATTTTTGGTGGCCGGGTATGAAAGCCGATGTTGCTAAATACGTAGGAGAATGTTTGACGTGTTCTAAGGTCAAAGCTGAGCATCAGAAACCATCAGGTCTACTTCAACAACCCGAAATCCCGGAATGGAAATGGGAAAACATTACCATGGATTTCATCACTAAATTGCCAAGGACTGCAAGTGGTTTTGATACTATTTGGGTAATAGTTGATCGTCTCACCAAATCAGCACACTTCCTACCAATAAGAGAAGATGACAAGATGGAGAAGTTAGCACGACTGTATTTGAAGGAAGTCGTCTCCAGACATGGAATACCAATCTCTATTATCTCTGATAGGGATGGCAGATTTATTTCAAGATTCTGGCAGACATTACAGCAAGCATTAGGAACTCGTCTAGACATGAGTACTGCCTATCATCCACAAACTGATGGGCAGAGCGAAAGGACGATACAAACGCTTGAAGACATGCTACGAGCATGTGTTATTGATTTCGGAAACAGTTGGGATCGACATCTACCGTTAGCAGAATTTTCCTACAACAACAGCTACCATTCAAGCATTGAGATGGCGCCGTTTGAAGCACTTTATGGTAGAAAGTGCAGGTCTCCGATTTGTTGGAGTAAGGTGGGGGATAGACAGATTACGGGTCCGGAGATTATACAAGAAACTACCGAGAAGATCATCCAAATTCAACAACGGTTGAAAACTGCCCAAAGTCGACAAAAGAGCTACGCTGACATTAAAAGAAAAGATATAGAATTTGAAATTGGAGAGATGGTCATGCTTAAAGTTGCACCTTGGAAAGGCGTTGTTCGATTTGGTAAACGAGGGAAATTAAATCCAAGGTATATTGGACCATTCAAGATTATTGATCGTGTCGGACCAGTAGCTTACCGACTTGAGTTACCTCAACAACTCGCGGCTGTACATAACACTTTCCACGTCTCGAATTTGAAGAAATGTTTTGCTAAAGAAGATCTCACTATTCCGTTAGATGAAATCCAAATCAACGAAAAACTTCAATTCATCGAAGAACCCGTCGAAATAATGGATCGTGAGGTTAAAAGACTTAAGCAAAACAAGATACCAATTGTTAAGGTTCGATGGAATGCTCGTAGAGGACCCGAGTTCACCTGGGAGCGTGAAGATCAGATGAAGAAGAAATACCCGCATCTATTTCCAGAAGATTCATCAACACCTTCAACAGCTTAAAATTTCGGGACGAAATTTATTTAACGGGTAGGTACTGTAGTGACCCGAACTTTTCCATGTTTATATATATTAATTGAGATTGATATTTACATGATTAAATGTTTCCAACATGTTAAGCAATCAAACTTGTTAAGACTTGATTAATTGAAATATGTTTCATATAGACAATTGACCACCCAAGTTGACCGGTGATTCACGAACGTTAAAACTTGTAAAAACTATATGATGACATATATATGGATATATATATAGTTAACATGATACTATGATAAGTAAACATATCATTAAGTATATTAACAATGAACTACATATGTAAAAACAAGACTACTAACTTAATGATTTTTAAACGAGACATATATGTAACGATTATCGTTGTAAAGACATTTAATGTATATATATATATCATATTAAGAGATATTCATACATGATAATATCATGATAATATAATAATTTAAAATCTCATTTTATATTATAAACATTGGGTTAACAACATTTAACAAGATCGTTAACCTAAAGGTTTCAAAACAACACTTACATGTAACGACTAACGATGACTTAACGACTCAGTTAAAATGTATATACATGTAGTGTTTTAATATGTATTTATACACTTTTTAAAGACTTCAATACAATTATCAAAATACTTCTACTTAACAAAAATTCTTACAATTACATCCTCGTTCAGTTTCATCAACAATTCTACTCGTATGCACCCGTATTCGTACTCGTACAATACACAGCTTTTAGATGTATGTACTATTGGTATATACACTCCAATGATCAGCTCTTAGCAGCCCATGTGAGTCACCTAACACATGTGGGAACCATCATTTGGCAACTAGCATGAAATATCTCATAAAATTACAAAAATATGAGTAATCATTCATGACTTATTTACATGAAAACAAAATTACATATCCTTTATATCTAATCCATACACCAACGACCAAAAACACCTACAAACACTTTCATTCTTCAATTTTCTTCATCTAATTGATCTCTCTCAAGTTCTATCTTCAAGTTCTAAGTGTTCTTCATAAATTCCAAAAGTTCTAGTTTCATAAAATCAAGAATACTTTCAAGTTTGCTAGCTCACTTCCAATCTTGTAAGGTGATCATCCAACCTCAAGAAATCTTTATTTCTTACAGTAGGTTATCATTATAATACAAGGTAATAATCATATTCAAACTTTGGTTCAATTTCTATAACTATAACAATCTTATTTCAAGTGATGATCTTACTTGAACTTGTTTTCGTGTCATGATTCTGCTTCAAGAACTTCGAGCCATCCAAGGATCCATTGAAGCTAGATCCATTTTTCTCTTTTCCAGTAGGTTTATCCAAGGAACTTAAGGTAGTAATGATGTTCATAACATCATTCGATTCATACATATAAAGCTATCTTATTCGAAGTTTTAAACTTGTAATCACTAGAACATAGTTTAGTTAATTCTAAACTTGTTCGCAAACAAAAGTTAATCCTTCTAACTTGACTTTTAAAATCAACTAAACACATGTTCTATATCTATATGATATGCTAACTTAATGATTTAAAACCTGGAAACACGAAAAACACCGTAAAACCGGATTTACGCCGTCGTAGTAACACCGCGGGCTGTTTTGGGTTAGTTAATTAAAAACTATGATAAACTTTGATTTAAAAGTTGTTATTCTGAGAAAATGATTTTTATTATGAACATGAAACTATATCCAAAAATTATGGTTAAACTCAAAGTGGAAGTATGTTTTCTAAAATGGTCATCTAGACGTCGTTCTTTCGACTGAAATGACTACCTTTACAAAAACGACTTGTAACTTATTTTTCCGACTATAAACCTATACTTTTTCTGTTTATATTCATAAAATAGAGTTCAATATGAAACCATAGCAATTTGATTCACTCAAAACGGATTTAAAATGAAGAAGTTATGGGTAAAACAAGATTGGATAATTTTTCTCATTTTAGCTACGTGAAAATTGGTAACAAATCTATTCCAACCATAACTTAATCAACTTGTATTGTATATTATGTAATCTTGAGATACCATAGATACGTATACAATATTTCGACCTATCATGTCGACACATCTATATATATTTCGGAACAACCATAGACACTCTATATGTGAATGTTGGAGTTAGCTATACAGGGTTGAGGTTGATTCCAAAATATATATAGTTTGAGTTGTGATCAATACTGAGATACGTATACACTGGGTCGTGGATTGATTCAAGATAATATTTATCGATTTATTTCTGTACATCTAACTGTGGACAACTAGTTGTAGGTTACTAACGAGGACAGCTGACTTAATAAACTTAAAACATCAAAATATATTAAAAGTGTTGTAAATATATTTTGAACATACTTTGATATATATGTATATATTGTTATAGGTTCGTGAATCAACCAGTGGCCAAGTCTTACTTCCCGACGAAGTAAAAATCTGTGAAAGTGAGTTATAGTCCCACTTTTAAAATCTAATATTTTTGGGATGAGAATACATGCAGGTTTTATAAATGATTTACAAAATAGACACAAGTACGTGAAACTACATTCTATGGTTGAATTATCGAAATCGAATATGCCCCTTTTTATTAAGTCTGGTAATCTAAGAATTAGGGAACAGACACCCTAATTGACGCGAATCCTAAAGATAGATCTATTGGGCTTAACAAACCCCATCCAAAGTACCGGATGCTTTAGTACTTCGAAATTTATATCATATCCGAAGGGTGTCCCGGAATGATGGGGATATTCTTAAATATGCATCTTGTTAATGTCGGTTACCAGGTGTTCACCATATGAATGATTTTTATCTCTATGTATGGGATGTGTATTGAAATATGAAATCTTGTGGTCTATTATTATGATTTGATATATATAGGTTAAACCTATAACTCACCAACATTTTTGTTGACGTTTTAAGCATGTTTATTCTCAGGTGATTATTAAGAGCTTCCGCTGTCGCATACTTAAATAAGGACGAGATTTGGAGTCCATGCTTGTATGATATTGTGTAAAAACTGCATTCAAGAAACTTATTTTGTTGTAACATATTTGTATTGTAAACCATTATGTAATGGTCGCGTGTAAACAGGATATTTTAGATTATCATTATTTGATAATCTACGTAAAGCTTTTTAAACCTTTATTTATGAAATAAAGGTTATGGTTTGTTTTAAAAATGAATGCAGTCTTTGAAAAACGTCTCATATAGAGGTCAAAACCTCGCAACGAAATCAATTAATATGGAACGTTTTTAATCAATAAGAACGGGACATTTCACGGTCGATGGACTAGACTATCGACCGATGGTGGAAGTCCTTCGACCAACGGTTGTAATTTTAACGATTGGCCGATAGTGTGGTCGATCGGCCGATGGTGTAGTGACAATCGGCCGGTCGTCTCTGAAGATCGACCGATGGTCTATGCAGTAGAAATTTTTACTAAGTGTTGAGTTTTAGCGGATACTTTTTCTGACAAAAATTTCTGTATTGTGTTATTTGATGTTAATGGACAAAAAACTAACTTATGTATATGTCTTTCTCAGGAGAAAAGGAGAAAGAGAAGGTTCAGTGATTAGATAGCTGAATACCTTCTCGTTTGCTGGTATTTGGTGAGTGGGACTAACTAGAGAATATAGTATATAGAAGCATGTT
Organism: Rutidosis leptorrhynchoides; assembly: GCF_046630445.1. Taxonomy (NCBI): domain Eukaryota; kingdom Viridiplantae; phylum Streptophyta; class Magnoliopsida; order Asterales; family Asteraceae; genus Rutidosis; species Rutidosis leptorrhynchoides. Next base: position 364,807,699 of record NC_092333.1, on the reverse strand, counting down.
ATATTATGATTGCCATGCTTGTTAGATATACTTATTGTTGTGGTTCGTTAGTACTTTGTGATGACTGCATGTTAGTTGATGCTTGTTTGTTGGATCCCAGTGCGTACCTATTGTGTGGTAGCCTCGGTAGGAGAGATCAACCTGCGGGTTGGGTTCCTCTGTGGTAGTGATGTCAAAGCTAAGGTATACGAAATAGTTTATATTTTACTAGGAAATACTATTAAATACGATACAATTTTATACAAGATATTTATTTATTTATAGAATGGATATACTTAAACCTTGCTACAACACTTATAGGCAGTGTACCTAATCGTACAGTAGTGTAGTTTTTAGTAAGTCCGGTTCGTTCCACAGGGAAATCTTTAAACAAAGCTCAACGCTATATTAGTTTACTTTTATAAAAATACAAATATATATATAAGTAATATTATTATTATAAAAGGGGGTTTTTACCGTTTAATGACCGGTTTGTCGATTTTAAAACTTTAGTCGCAGTTAAAACCTAATGTAAAATATTAAATAAATAAAAGACTTAAATTAAAACTTAAAGTAAATAACGATAATGAAATTGCGAATAATAAAAGTGCGATAAAATAAACTTGCGATAATTAAAAAGTACGATAATTAAAAGTGCGATTAAATAACAATAAATGAAAGTGCGATAATTAGAAGTGCAATTAAATATAAAATAAAGGAAATTAAATATGAAATAAAAGAATTATGCTTATTTAAACTTCCATAATCATGATGTTTGACGTGTTGATTTTAGTTTTATGCCCATGGGTTAATTGTCCTTTGTCCTGGATTATTTAATATGTCCGTCTGGTTTTTGTCCATAACAGTCCATCAGTCATAAATATAAAGTGCGAGTGTCCTCGTCAAATTATTATTATACCCGAAGTTAAATATTCCAACTAATTGGGGATTCGAATTGTAACAAGGTTTTAATACTTTGTTTAATGAATACACCAGGTTATCGACTGCGTGTAAACCAAGGTTTTACTACTTTGTTAACAATTACACCAATTACCCTTGAATGTAATTTCACCCCTGTTTTAATTATTCTAGTGGCTATTAATCCATTCCCGTGTCCGGTTAAATGAACGATTATTCGTACATATAAATACCCCGCCCATCGTGTCCGATCGAGTTTATATGGTAATTTATAGGGACGCCCAATTGTAAATCTTTATATTAACATTAACAAACTTTCATTTAGTTAAACAAATATAAAGCCCATTAATAGCCCACAGTCTAATTTCCACAAGTGTCGTTCTTTTGTCCAAACCCCAATTATGGTACAAAGCCCAATTACCCAATTTTAGTAATTAGCCCAACATCATGATTACTTCGTTTTAAATACGCATAATAATAACTTAGCTACGAGACATTAATGTAAAAAGGTTGAACATAACTTACAATGATTAAAAATAGCGTAGCGTTACACGGACAGAATTTCGACTTACACCCTTACAACATTCGCTAACATACCCTTATTATTAGAATTAAAATTAAAATATAAATTATATATATATATATATATATCGTTTACGTATGATAAGAGAAGAAAAAGATTATGAAAAATGATCAGAATTCGGTTTGCTTTATAGGCAGAGTCGATTTTTGGGGCTCCGCGACTCGCGGTGAAATCCTCTTCAAACTCCGCGAGTCGCGGAGAATGAATTTACAGCTCAGTCCTTGGAGTATTTCTCTGCCGACGGTTTTTTATTTATAAATATAATATATATAATTAATATAATTAATTATATATTATATTATATTTATATACATAGTTAACTTGTAATTTTTAGTCCGTTGCGTCGAGCGTTAAGAGTTGACTCTGGTCCCGGTTCCGGATTTTTGAACGTCCTTGCATACAATTTAATATCTTGTACTTTGCGTTTTGAATCTTGTACTCTTGTAATTTCGAGACGTTTCTTATCAATAATTGGAACCTTTTTGATTGTCTTTTGTACTTTTGAGCTTTTTGGTCGTTTGCGTCTTCAATTCGTCGAATCTGTCTTTTGTCTTCACCTTTTATTATTTAAACGAATATCACTTGTAAATAGAACAATTGCAACTAAAAGCTTGTCTTTCTTGAGGAATAATGCTATGAAATATATGTTCGTTTTTAGCATTATCAAATATTCCCACACTTGAGCGTTGCTTGTCCTCAAGCAATATTGTCTTGAAATACTAGAATCACTTCTTTATTCTTCACACTTTGTACATCAGTGATTTCTATACGGCGGTATAAACAATGGTAGTAACGATGTGGTTTACAGTCCCACATGACTATAAAAATTTAGATCCATTAAGGAAATTGGATCTTTATGAAAACATTTGATCTTTTGAAAATTAAATCTAGTTTTTACCCTAGATAAGTTTTCCGGGATAACCCTTTACCGGTGTTTGCAAAATATTTTTGTGGGTTTGGTGGGTTTCAGATTTGAAAATTTTAGCTCAAAACTTATGGTTTTGTGTCACCCACTTGCTAACCTTGTATTTGGAAAGCAACACGTCCAGTTTACTTGTTCCGTATATTACCTTTCGGCAAACTACCGTCCGGTTGTAAAGGAAAGCGTTGAACAAGCAACTGTTAAGCAATGTCCCGTGACATGCTTTTGATTATGGTCTATAACGTGTCGGACGCAATTACTATCCTTGGTAGGAGCAATAGTAAAGCTCACCCTTATAATTTTTCGGTATGGCACAAGGTCCTGTCTTTGACCACTATGCAACCACCGTTCTTACGGTTGACACCCGATTTAGTTCAGGTGACCTAATGAATTCCAGGTGAATTCCTAGGATTTTACGTTCAATGGTAATGAACGCATTAAAAATAGGGTTTTCAGAAAACAAATTGGTTTATAATTTTGATCAAAATATTTTCTCGTTCAAGCTCGAGTTTAGATATCATTGAATTCCATGAGTTTGTAATTCTCAATCTTTAAGGTCAATCTCTAGGATTGAGTAATATCAGTCTTAAAAGCTGATATTTAATCTTTAAGGAGATTATCCTTTCTGGGGATCTGATTCATTAGTCTTATCCAGGTAATTTGCATGGTGCCCCCCATTGTACGAGATAAATCCTTCTCATGGTTAGGATAAATCTGACCACTTGGCGACCCTGTTTAATGCTGAGGTCCGTGGATTTCCTGCTGATTTTAGTGATGACTTTTCTAGATTTTTCGTCAACCTACAGCTGGTCTGGACGACAACTTCATGACCTAAATCAAGAAGCGCGTGTCTTTTTCGGAAGACTTTACTTCCTTTTAGTGATGGAATTGATTCATCGTGTAGATCCATCTCTTCTTTTCTTTCATCGGGTAAAACAGTTTAGTTTAGTCCAAAGCAAAAGTATTTTCAGTTATTTGTTACAGATATATGTGACATATGTTTAAGATAACTTGGTAAATTTTCCCACACTTGGCTTTTATTTTCCTTTTTATCGTCCTCTATTCCATTTTAAATGAATTTTAACATTTTGGTTTGTTTCTCAATTTATGTCCTTTTTGAGGTAACAATAATTTCGGTGTTAAAACCTAGTTTTATCGTTCATAAATATGTATAAACATGATTTTGAATTCATTTAATTGAAAATTTTGAAAATTTTTACTAGAATTGGGTAGTCAGTATATAAGACTAGGGCTGTTCTTTTTTATCAGAGAGCACTAGATTCTAATACAACTACTGCTTTACTAGTATTTTTAATGGTAACCAAGTGTATAAAGTAAAAAATTTTAAAATCCGAAAGAATTTAACCCCTTCCCACACTTAAGATCTTGCAATGCCCTCATTTACAAGAAATCAGTAACAATTTAAATTATTGAGGGTGATTTGTGTGAAATTGATTAAATTTTACCAAAGTTTCCAAATATATTGGCGTTTGTTTGCTGAATGATAAATGGTGCACATCATTTGTTCATTCCGTCTTGTTGTTATTTCACATATATTTTGCATCTTGTCGTCAAAATTAGTTGCTTTTGCTGAACTTAATGCCAGTCTTTGAAAATGCGTTGTTTTACCCTGTTGTGTACATAAGATAAACTGCAAATATATATACATATTTTTGAAGTTTGGTATATTACCCCACATTCAAAAATTATTAAAATCTAAGAATAAAAGTTAGACAATTATAAAAATGATTACAATATTAACAAAAGTATTAAACGTATCAATAATTACAAATTACAAAATAAAAAATAATAATAAGTAAACTAAGGATGATATTGGTACCAATAGGGGTTCCAGGCATAACCATAGGTGCTATAGAATGCTTCGGCAGGGTCATACGTAGGATATGGTGGCTGCATCTCTATAGACCAGGGAGGGAAGATGGGTTTCGGTGTAGGAATATAGTTTCTACCTATATGTTGGCAATGAGCTATGATTTGGTTCTGATGAACTTGCCAATCTTCAAATGCTCTCTGTCTAGCATTTTCGTATTCCTGAGAAGCTATAAACCTATGCATTTCTTACATCTCATTCCCCCCTCCTACATTACCTTGCTGTTGGTTTCTCTCCACCTGTGGATGTCTACCATGGTATCGTACTGCGGCGTTATTTCGCCTTTTCAAAACTTTCGCACCATGGTATACATTTAAACCTATAGTATCGCGGGGTTCTGGTTCTTCTACTAATAATCCCCCCCGACTTATATCCACACCGAGATATTCACCAATCAAAGTAATAAAAATACCACCTCCTATTATGCTATGCGGTCGCATCCCCCGAACCATAGCTGATAAATAATAACCCACACAATATGGTATACTTACAGCGCTTTGTGGGTCTCGAATACACATATGGTAAAACAAATCTTGTTCATTTACTTTTTCCTTGTTCTTACCCCTTTGTGTAATCGAATTAGCTAAAAACCTATGTATCACTCTTAATTCGGCTCTATCTATATCCAAATAAGAGTAATTTCCCCCTTTGAAACGGTGATGGCTTGTCATTTGACTCCACACACCGTGTGTATCAAAATTCTCATCTATCTTTCTACCGTTTAGTATCAATCCTCTACAATCGGCAGACGCTAACTCCTCAGGCGTATATATACGTAAAGCCTGAGCCATGTCCAGTAAAGACATGTGGCGCATCGAACCGCCTAACAAAAATCTAATAAAAGAACGATCGGTTAAACTAGCTACCCGATCATTCAACTCTATACTACATAACAATTCTTCACACCATACTTTATATACAGGTCTACGTATGGTGAATAAATGTACCCAGTCATTAAAAGAAGAATTACCATACCTCTGTATAAGTAATTCCCTAATTGGCCCGGCCAATTCTACAGCTTCTAAGGGTCCCCATTCTATGACCCTCGGTACCTCAACAACCTTGGAATGAAGAGTATGCAAACCCCGTTGATATTTTGGATAATCTATCTAAAGTCTGTCAAATCTCAGGTTCGGGTGCAACTCTTCCAAGTGCATATCAGAAAAGGTCATGACTGGATGAGGTATATCCTGCTTGTAGTAGTTATCCACCTCCTGTTGTTCCAAATTCTCAGCAGGAGCATTGCGGGCTTGGGATGAAGATTCACCCCTTTCATTCTGCAAAACACATCAAACACAATTTTTGTGCTTCCAAATATGCATTAGTGTCAGCAAAATCATCAATCAAAATAATTACAATGACATTATCAATTTATATCAAACTTAAGCTCATTTTCACATTTTTATCAAATCTACACTTTTTCAAATAAGCATATACGAAAATGTTCGCCAAGTTCATAAGCATTCAACTCAAATAACATGTCAAAATAATCATTACTAGCAATTAAACAAGTCTCAAATGGCATTATCTTTCAAAAATCAAGTTCATGAATTTTAGACTTGAAAAAGTCCACTTTAATTCTCAAAATCATGTTTAGGCTCAAAGTTTGGATCATTTAACTACCTAGACATGTTACACTACTTATTTTAGCAACAATTCATGACAAAAATCGGCCATAACCTGTTTATATCAAAAAGCCCCAAATTTGCTCAAGAACACAAACCCTAGATTACTCAAAATTTGAAGTTTAAGGCTTCTAATCATGTTAAACAGCATCAATCTAGGTTATACAAGCATAATACATAAACAATTTAAGCCTAATTACACTAAAAAGCATCAAAATCAAATTGGAAAAAAATAGCTCAAGAACACCAAATTTCGGATTAAATGGTGTTTAGGTGTAGAAATTTACCGTTTTTCTTGAGTAATTCTTAGATAGCATCCTTCTCAACATGATTTTAGCAAAAGATTTGGTGATTAACGGTTAAAAATTGTGATTTTGGGGGGTTTTTTCGTGTTTTTCGGGTGCAGTTTTTCGCAGTTATTTTTGAGTTGGAGGTTGGACTTATCAGTTTGCAGCTCTTTTTTTTTTCTGATTTCCGACCCCTCCGCGAGTCACGGCGAAATGCACTTCAAACTCCGCGAGTCGCGGAGTTTGTTTTGTTTTTTTTTTATAATCATTAACTTTTGAAACAATTAAGTACTTAATTTTAAAATTTTGTTTCCCTTGTTATTTAGGACGAGGTCGTTTCGGATCGATGTCCTAGTCCGTCCTTCGACAAAATTTTAAAATTTGTCTTTTTGTAGCGATTGTTTTAAAAGCTAAGATTTTTGGGTTTTTTCAATGTTTTTGGCATACTCTAATTCAATAAGATTAAAAATAATGATAATAAAAGTTCTCGTCCCTCCCTCGGGTAAAGCAATTTCGGTTCAAAGACCTAGTCTTCAACTTACGACGAATTTTAAAAATCTTATTTTTAACTTAATGAGATAAAGTAAATTTTTGTTTTTTTAAAATCACACAACTTAAATATAAAATTCAAAATTCACACCAAACTTAAAAATTTGAAATGCATAAAATTAAAAATTCATTTTTTTAAAAATTAAAAATTCACACCAAATTTAATTTAAAAATTCATATTATAAATTCATACCAAACTTATATTAATTTTTCAAATATTTATAATTTTAAAAATATTGTTTTTACAAAGTTTACAATATTAATTTAAGATTTAAATATTAATTTTAAAAACATGGTAAAAATAAAATTAAAAATCTTTTTGTCTTTTTATCCCACTTTAATCAATCAAATATTATCAAAAATATTCGCCCCTCTTTTCGGTAAAGTAATTTCGGTTCCAAGACCTAATTTAACTCATGACGAATTTTTGAAATATTTTGGTTTGATTGATTAAAGATATTTATACCTTAAGAATAAACGTTAAATTTCGCAGTGATGTAATAAATTTTTGAATGATATCAATAATTTCGGTCGCCAAACCTAATTTTATTTAATACCAATTTAATACTTTTTAGCGAACAAATTAGCGTTTATTATCCAAAGGTTAAAAATAAAAATAAAAATAAAAACTGTACAGACATACCTGTGAAATAGATTTCTTAGTTATATGATCTATCCCATTCATAAGATAGTCGGTTTAATTGGTTTTCCATGGCTACATAGACGTAACCTCGAGCATTCAGTGTCTTTTCTTCTAAACATATGAACGGTCCGTCTCTGCATAAAGTAACAAATTCGGTATTTGAATAGGTTTGATTATTTGAACATTTACCTCCATGTGACCATTTTCTGCATTTGTGACATCGTTCTAGGTGTCGTGCTCTTCTTTTCGCTGCGGATTTTGATTTTCCTTTACCAAATTGTAACTTATTATCTTCGCATCTGGATTCTTTTCTAATTCCGTCCATTCTTTCTCTGATTACTGATACTATTTCACTCGGTAGTATGTCATTATTTCTTTTAGTGATCAAAGCGTGTAGCTTTAGACCATGGTTTAGTTCACATGCAGTCTTCATTTTGTAAAAACCTAAAAAAATAAAAATTCAGAATGGGGGGAGAAGACTAGTTCTTTAGGGTCTGCTAGGGAAAGACCATTCGGGTTCCATTTTCGAGATTTACACGAAAACAGACAATCTAACTCTAACAGAAATACATATTATCCTTTAAAGACTTGATTCTCCCCACACTTAGTTAGCTGTGGTGTCGAAATTGTGATTAACTTCGTTGTCGACTTCCATCGGACCATGTATGTAATGTTTAACTCTGTGACCATTAACTTTAAATTCAATCCCATTTGAATTTATTAATTCTATCGTTCCGTATGGGAAAACTCTTTTGACTATGAATGGTCCAGACCATCTTGATTTCAATTTTCCAGGAAATAGCTTGAATCGTGAATTGAAAAGAAGAACTCTGTCTCCTTCTTTAAATTCTTTTGAACTTCTGATTCTTTTATCATGCCATTTCTTCGTTCTTTCTTTATAGATTAACGAATTTTCGTATGCTTTATGTCTTAATTCTTCTAATTCGTTTAGTTGACTTAATCGTAGACGTCCGGCTTCATGTAAATCAAGATTACATGTCTTCAAAGCCCAAAATGCTTTGTGTTCAATTTCTACTGGAAGATGACATGCTTTTCCATAAACAAGTCTAAAAGGTGTGGTTCCAATTGGAGTTTTGTAGGCTGTTCTAAAAGCCCAGAGTGCATCCTCCAATTTAATGGACCATTCCTTCGGATTTGATCCTACGGTTTTCTCTAGAATATGTTTTAAAGCTCGGTTGGTATTTTCAACTTGTCCACTTGTTTGTGGATGATATGCGGTGGAGATTTTATGAGTTACTCCATATCTTTTAAGAACTTTCTCAAGTTGATTATTACAGAAATGAGTACCCCAATCACTTATTAAAGCTTTCGGTGTTCCAAACCTTGCAAAAAGACGTTTTAAAAAGTTGACTACAACTCGTGCATCGTTAGTTGGGAGAGCTTGTGCTTCCGCCCATTTAGATACATAATCAATGGCTACGAGTATATATAGATTATTATGAGATTTTGGAAATGGACCCATAAAGTCAATACCCCAAATGTCAAATACTTCACATACTTGGATGACATTTTGTGGCATTTCATCACGTTGACTTATTTTTCCGGCCCTTTGACATGCATCACAGGATTTGCAAAGAAGGTGTGCGTCTTTGTAAATTGTAGGCCAATAGAATCCAGCTTCATAAACTTTTCTTGCTGTTAGTTGAGGCCCATAATGCCCTCCTGTTGGTCCTGTGTGACAATGGTTTAAAATTTTACTAGCTTCATCTCCAAATACACATCGGCGTATTATTCCATCGGGACAACTTTTAAACAGATGTGGATCTTCCCAGAAATAGTGTTTTATATCACTGAAGAATTTCTTTCGTCTTTGGTACGATAATCCTTTTTCAAGGAATCCACAAACTAAGTAGTTTGCATAGTCTGCAAACCATGGGATTTCTTTATAATCTATCTTCAATAGATATTCATCAGGAAAGTTGTCTTGTATGGCTGATTTATTTAGAACTTCTAATTCGAGATTTTCAAGACGAGAAAGATGATCAGCGGCGAGATTTTCTGCTCCTCTTTTATCTCGGATTTCAATATCAAACTCTTGTAAGAGTAAGATCCAACGGATTAATCTTGGTTTAGCATCTTGTTTCGAAAGTAGGTATCTAAGAGCAGAATGGTCGGTATAGACCACCGTTTTTGCTAGAACGAGATATGATCAAAATTTGTCAAAAGCAAAGACAATAGCAAGGAGTTATTTTTCAGTAGTTGTATAGTTCGTTTGTGCTCCTTGTAATGTCTTACTAGCATAATATATAGGTTGAAATCGTTTTTCAATCCTTTGTCCTAAAACGGCTCCCATTGCAAAATCACTTGCATCGCACATTAGTTCAAATGGTAGATTCCAATTTGGTGTTATCATGATCGGTGCATTAGTGAGTTTTTCTTTAAGAATATTAAAAGATTTGATACATTCATCTGAAAAGATGAATGGCGCATCCTTTTCTAGGAGTTTATTCATAGGAGTGGCAATTTTAGAAAAATCTTTTATGAAACATCGGTAAAAACCGGCATGCCCTAGAAAACTCCTAACTCCTCTAACATTGGTGGGATGTAGAAGTTTAGCAATTACATCTACTTTAGCTCTATCCACTTCAATTCCTTCTTTTGAAATTTTATGTCCAAGAACGATGCCTTCTTTAACCATGAAATGGCATTTCTCCCAATTAAGTACTAGATTTGATTTTTCGCATCTAATTAGCATTCGTTCTAGATTAACTAGACATGATTTAAATGTATCACCGAAGACTGAAAAGTCATCCATGAATACTTCCATGCATTCTTCTATCATGTCGTGAAAAATCGCCATCATACACCCTTGAAAGGTTGCAGGGGCGTTACAAAGTCCAAATGGCATGCGTTTGTAAGCAAAAGTACCATAAGGGCACGTGAATGTGGTTTTCTCTTGATCTTCGGGTGCTATTGGAATTTGAAAATATCCGGAAAATCCATCTAGAAAACAATAGTAACTATTTCCGGCTAATCTTTCCAACATTTGATCTATGAAAGGTAAGGGAAAGTGATCTTTTCTGGTGGTGTCATTTAATTTTCTATAATCAATACATACACGCCATCCTATTACAGTCCTAGTAGGAATAAGCTCATTTTTCTCATTTGTGATGACAGTCATGCCACCCTTCTTAGGTACGCATTGAACTGGGCTTACCCATGGACTATCAGAGATTGGATAAATTAAACCTGCATCTAGCAGTTTAATAATCTCTTTCTTAACTACATCTTGCATATTAGGATTTAGTCTTCGTTGGCGTTGCACATACGTTTTATGACCTTCTTCCATAAGGATTTTATGTGTGCAATACGAAGGACTTATTCCTTTAATATCATGAATCTTCCATGCAATGGCTGGTTTATGAGCTTTCAACACAGAAATGAGTTATGATTTCTCATTTTCAGTAAGAGAAGACGATATTATTACAGGTAATTCAGATTCACCATGTAAATAAGCGTATTCCAAATGGTTTGGAAGTGGCTTTATCTCTAATTTCGGAGGTTCTTCTATCGATGATTTATATCGATATCTGTCTTCTTTTTTTAGCATTTGAATTTCTTCTGTTGTTGGTTCATATCCATTAGCTATAAGTGTAGCTAACATTTCAGCTTCATCAATTGGTTCATTACCTTCTCCTAAAGAACATTCTCCTGTTCCTTGTAATTCTGGAAATTCTTCTAATAATTCTGCATGTACATCTATAGTTTGAATATTATAACATGTATCATCTGCAGATTGTGGTTGTTGCATTGCTCTATCAACTGAAAAGGTAACACTCTCATCCTCTATACTTAGGGTCAGTTTCTTACCGAACACGTCTATCATTGCTTTAGCCGTGTTTAAGAATGGTCTTCCTAATATGAGAGGAACTTGAGAATCTTCTTCCATGTCCAAAACAACAAAATCTACTGGAAATACTAAATTACCAACTTTAACTAGCATGTTCTCCATTATCCCTCTAGGATATTTTATTGATCTATCGGCTAGTTGTATGCTTATTCTGGTTGGTTTCAATTCTCCAAGGTCTAGTTTAGCGTATAGTGAATATGGCATTAGATTTATACTAGCACCTAAGTCTGCCAATGCTTCTATTGAACTAAGACTACCCAGAAAACATGGAATTGTGAAACTTCCTGGATCAGATAATTTTTCTGGTATCTTATTCAACAGCACTGCTGAACAATTAGCATTCATAGTAACAGCCGAGAGTTCTTCCATTTTCTTTCTATTTGAGATTAGATCTTTCAAGAATTTAGCATATCTTGGCATTCCTGAAATCACATCAATGAAAGGAAGATTTACATTTATCTGTTTAAACATATCCAAGAATTTGGATTGCTCGGCTTCAAGTTTCTCTTTCTTCATTTTACTCGGGTAAGGAAGTGGTGGTTGGTATGATTTAACATAAGGTTTATCCTTAACTTTGTTATCTTCATTAACCTTCTCAACTACCGGTTCTTTTTCCTTATCTTGATCAGGTTGTGGTTCTTGTGGAGTAGGAATAGTTTCATCAGAAGTTACAGGTATTTCAGGTGGTTTAAGTGTTGTACCACTTCTTGTGGTAATGGCTTTAGCTGTTTCATTTCGGGGGTTAGCGTTTGTATCACTAGGTAGACTTCCCGGTTTTCTTTCACCTATTAACCTTGCTAGGTTACTCACTTCTTGTTCCAGATTTTGAATAGAAGCTTGTTGATTTCTAAATGCTTGTGCATTTTGTTCATTGGTTTGTTTCTGAGATGTGAAAAACTACGTTTGAGTTTCAACTAGCTTCGTCATCATATCTTCTAAATTCGGTTTTTTATCATCGGTTTGTTGTGGTGGTTTGTTTTGAAAATTCGGTCTTTGCTGATTATAAGTATTATTGGATACTTGTTGATTGCTAGGACCTTGTTGGTTGTTGTATGGAATATTTCGGTTATAATTCTGGTTTTGATTGTAAATTGGTCTTGGCGGTTGATAATTATTCTGATAATTATTTCCAGGCCTTTGGTTTATGTATGAAATATTCTCTTTTTGTTCCATTGTTAATTCAATACTGAGACAATCTTTTGTCAAATGTGGTTCTCCACACTGCTCACAACTAATTCGTATTGAGTGAATATCTTTAGTCATCTTTTCCATTCGTCTCTCCACAGCATCTATCTTTGCGGAAATGGAATCTAAGTCATGGCTAGAATTGGCTCTAGCTGCTTTAGATGATCTAATGATGTCTTTTTCTTGGTGCCACTCATGTGAGTGGGAAGCAGTGTTATCAATAATTTTGTAAGCATCAGTTTCGGTTTTCTTCATAATAGAACCACCAGCTGCTATATCTATGTCTTTTCTTGTAGTGATGTCGCATCCTTGGTAGAATATTTGTACTATTTGACAGGTGTATAAACCATGTTGCGGACATCCTCTTAACAACTTTCCATATCTTGTCCACGCCTCATATAGAGTTTCATTTGGTCTCTGTGTAAACGTAACAATTTCTGCTTGAAGTCTTACGGCTTTAGATGCAGGAAAGAATTGTTTAAGAAATTTGTCAACTAAAACGTCCCATGTATCGATCGCCCCTTCAGGTAACGATTCCAACCAATCTTTGGCTTCTCCCTTTAAAGTCCAGGGAAATAACATGAGATATATCTGTTCATCCTCCACTTCTCGTATTTTAAATAGTGTGCAGATCCTATTAAAGGTACGTAGATGTTCATTTGGATCTTCCTTCGGCGCACCACTAAATTGGCATTGATTAGTCACCATGTGTAGAATTTGTCCTTTGATTTCATAATCTGGCGCATTAATGTATGGATGAGTAATTGCGTGACCTTGGCCAGTGCGTTTAGCTCTCATTCGGTCTTCCATACTTAAAGGTTCCAGATTCTCCATAATTGAATTTGTTGAATCGGTATCACTAGATGATTCTGATTTAATGGTTCGTTCCTCAACAATCTCTGTTTGAATGATTGGTGGCTCCGGAGGAAAGTTTAATGGTTCAAGATCTAAGAACCGTTCCTGAATATTCTCTGGATTCTCAATTGTGATATTGGTTTCAAAAACTGGATTATCGGAAATTTGAACTGAAGTACTTGGTTGACTGGATGACGATTCTAAAGAAAAATCAACGGTGGTTATATTTGCTAAATGTCTTGATCTAGTTACAGGTGGTGAACGTACAAAAGGTGATGAACGTCTTGCTCGGTGCATTCACTGAATATCCTATTAGTTTTAAAAAGGAAAAAAAAATTATAATAAGTTATCCAATTAATAGACTTTTCTGATTTTGCCCACGTTTCGAATAGCCAAAAGATGCAGCAGAGGGGTAGGATTCGTTTGGTCTCAATATAATTGAGGACTGTTTGGCTCCAATAACCCGGTCCACGTACAAATCCAACTATTACTACGAACCAGAAAATTTTGATGTCTATTAATTTAACCACTTAAAATAAATTTTCGTAATTTTAAGAAATTTAGATAAGAAGTAGAAAAAATTCTAAGTCCTAAAAACTAGAATGGCGAGAAATAAGAGAGAAAAAGAGTTCGTCGCAAAAGGTCGAAAAAGAAAAAAAATGGTTGAAAAATAAAAGGTGACGGAAAAATAAAAGAAACTTATAAAAACTTAAAAATACTTGACTAACCTAACCTTATTACTACAACTAACTTAAAATTATAATCGCAAATTGAAATTACTAATTGGAATGATAATTGATACATAGTAAAAAGTGTCTAAAAATATTAAAGCTTACAGGAAAAACTAAATCCCAAATGGAAATAACTTAAAAAGAAGCTAAAACTTAAAAAGGCGTCGCAAAATTCTAAAGCACCTAAATCTTAGTCTAAAGAAAAAGCACTTAAGGAATTCTACGGCAAAGCCTAAAAATCTAGGAGTAAAAATAACTATAGCAAAAACTAAGTTTAAAATTAAATATGAGCTAAAAATACAAATATTACGCTACAATGATTAAAAAGGGATAAAATATAAAAATATATAAAAAGTTGTAAAAAGTACAATTTTTATAAAAATATTATTTTTATATTATTTTTTTTTAATAAAACTACTAATTTTACAATTTAATAAAACTAATTTAAACAAAATAAAACAAATTAAATAAAAAGAAATTTTAAAATAAAACTTAATTATAATAATAATACATAATTAGGGTTTATATTAATAATAATTAATAATAATCCGTAATAAATGCAGAATTAGGGCTTCTGTCGGCGTGTCAGAAAGTCTCCGCGAGTCGCGGTAATTAATGAAGAAAACCCCGCGAGTCGCGGGGTTCAGAAATTCAATTCTGGCACAGTTTGAATCGACGCGTTTTTTCTTTATTTATTTTTTTTTATTTTCTGTTTTCTGTTTTTTCTATATATAAAAGATATTTAATAAAACTTATATTTTTATAAATTAAAATAAGAATAAAGAAACTTATAAAACTTAAATATTTTAAAAAAATACTTATATTTTTGTTTTTCTTTTTATATTTTTGAATAATTAACACGTATTTTTACAAAAACGAATTTTTAATAGAAGTAAGCTAAAAATCTTTTTTTTTTTTTTTTATTATTAGCGTTGCTCTTCCGGCGTTTAGAAATCTCCCCGGCAGCGGCGCCAAAAATACTTGATGTCAAAGCTAAGGTATACGAAATAGTTTATATTTTACTAGGAAATACTATTAAATACGATACAATTTTATACAAGATATTTATTTATTTATAGAATGGATATACTTAAACCTTGCTACAACACTTATAGGCAGTGTACCTAATCGTACAGTAGTGTAGTTTTTAGTAAGTCCGGTTCGTTCCACAGGGAAATCTTTAAACAAAGCTCAACGCTATATTAGTTTACTTTTATAAAAATACAAATATATATATAAGTAATATTATTATTATAAAAGGGGGTTTTTACCGTTTAATGACCGGTTTGTCGATTTTAAAACTTTAGTCGCAGTTAAAACCTAATGTAAAATATTAAATAAATAAAAGACTTAAATTAAAACTTAAAGTAAATAACGATAATGAAATTGCGAATAATAAAAGTGCGATAAAATAAACTTGCGATAATTAAAAAGTACGATAATTAAAAGTGCGATTAAATAACAATAAATGAAAGTGCGATAATTAGAAGTGCAATTAAATATAAAATAAAGGAAATTAAATATGAAATAAAAGAATTATGCTTATTTAAACTTCCGTAATCATGATGTTTGACGTGTTGATTTTAGTTTTATGCCCATGGGTTAATTGTCCTTTGTCCTGGATTATTTAATATGTCCGCCTGGTTTTTGTCCATAACAGTCCATCAGTCATAAATATAAAGTGCGAGTGTCCTCGTCAAATTATTATTATACCCGAAGTTAAATATTCCAACTAATTGGGGATTCGAATTGTAACAAGGTTTTAATACTTTGTTTAATGAATACACCAGGTTATCGACTGCGTGTAAACCAAGGTTTTACTACTTTGTTAACAATTACACCAATTACCCTTGAATGTAATTTCACCCCTGTTTTAATTATTCTAGTGGCTATTGATCCATTCCCATGTCCGGTTAAATGAACGATTATTCGTACATATAAATACCCCGCCCATCGTGTCCGATCGAGTTTATATGGTAATTTATAGGGACGCCCAATTGTAAATCTTTATATTAACATTAACAAACTTTCATTTAGTTAAACAAATATAAAGCCCATTAATAGCCCATAGTCTAATTTCCACAAGTGTCGTTCTTTTGTCCAAACCCCAATTATGGTACAAAGCCCAATTACCCAATTTTAGTAATTAGCCCAACATCATGATTACTTCGTTTTAAATAAGCATAATAATAACTTAGCTACGAGACATTAATGTAAAAAGGTTGAACATAACTTACAATGATTAAAAATAGCGTAGCGTTACACGGACAGAATTTCGACTTACACCCTTACAACATTCGCTAACATACCCTTATTATTAGAATTAAAATTAAAATATAAATTATATATATATATATATATCGTTTACGTATGATAAGAGAAGAAAAAGATTATGAAAAATGATCAGAATTCGGTTTGCTTTATAGGCAGAGTCGATTTTTGGGGCTCCGCGACTCGCGGTGAAATCCTCTTCAAACTCCGCGAGTCGCGGAGAATGAATTTACAGCTCAGTCCTTGGAGTCTTTCTCTGCCGACGGTTTTTTATTTATAAATATAATATATATAATTAATATAATTAATTATATATTATATTATATTTATATACATAGTTAACTTGTAATTTTTAGTCCGTTGCGTCGAGCGTTAAGAGTTGACTCTGGTCCCGGTTCCGGATTTTCGAACGTCCTTGCGTACAATTTAATATCTTGTACTTTGCGTTTTGAATCTTGTACTCTTGTAATTTCGAGACGTTTCTTATCAATAATTGGAACCTTTTTGATTGTCTTTTGTACTTTTGAGCTTTTTGGTCGTTTGCGTCTTCAATTCGTCGAATCTGTCTTTTGTCTTCACCTTTTATTATTTAAACGAATATCACTTGTAAATAGAACAATTGCAACTAAAAGCTTGTCTTTCTTGAGGAATAATGCTATGAAATATATGTTCGTTTTTAGCATTATCAGGTAGCCTAGACAACCGTGGTGTATATATATGTGAATGACGCGTCCGTCACGTGTGGATTATGTATATACATACGGTGGTGGAGGAACTTCTGGTAAGCCCAATTCTGATCAGCTGGTGGTTAATGGTTTGGCCGAACCGCCAGAGTCTCTGTAGATGGCACTTGGGTGATGTTTCTGTGTTAGACTATGTGACATGATTAGTATAACACTTTTGTATGCTATTTCCTGTAGTTAGTTGTACTCACTTAGCTACGTGCTAACTCCCCTCCATCTCCTCCCTGCAGGTTGATAGCTTTTGTAGATTGTGCTTTTTGGGAGAAGACGGGCATGGTGATGTTATGTTTGACATGAGTCAACTCTGATGTTGTCTTGTTTTGTTTAAACAGTGATACTTTGTAAATGTATTGTAAATATGTCTTCTCCATATAAACAAGTATTTTGTAATGACACGTGACACTAGTTGTATTAACAATAGTTAATGTTTATTATGTAATTAATAAATAAATGCTTCCGCCACGTATAAAAAAAAAAATTTAGCGGTGTCACAAGGTATGTCTTCTAGTGCGAACTTCATCACGAACAGGTGAACCTGTTCTGTGAACATGAGGTGATCGGTGATCATCGTATGTGAGGTCAATCTTACGTCTTGTTGCTCTATACCTTGTAGGACAATTAGCAGCAATGTGTCCAAACACACCACAACTAAAACATTGTCGAAATTCTCTATATCCTCTAGATTGATATTGATTATTAGAGTTAGAGGAAGAGGGATCTTGTGTTTTTGCAAACACAGGAGAATCGTTTGAAATCTTTCTAGGAACAGGTTTACATACGTGTTTAGGTGTAACCTGTGGAACCACTCTATTAGCAAACTTTGGATTTTTCATAATCCGAATTGGCTCATCAGGTGTTATCACCTTCCTTTTCTCCGACTTATCTCCTAGACCAGTTTTCTTATCTTCCTCATGATCTAAAGATCCTTCAGTGATATCATCAGAAGGTGCATTCTCAGTTGAGCTACGCTTTTTGTTCTTCTCAACATAGTCCTCATAACTAGGTGGAATACAGTCTTCTGGTCGTCCATTAACAACATTTGCATTAACAAATTTGTTCTGAAATGGTGGAGCTGCGGCCTTTAATCCAATACCCTTTCCCTTGGTGCCATTTATTTCCACCATTAATGCATTCCATCGTGACGCACTTGCCCAACATTTCATCTTAATTGACATAGCTTCTAAATCAGCTTTAACACATTCATTTTCTTTCTTCAATTCGTTTATTGCGTCAACACGTTTAACTAAAGCTTAATTTATATCAAAGTTATAACATTTCAGATCGTGAAGTTGTTTTTTATAGACTTTGATTTGCTCTTTCAACTCATTTTCAACCTTAGTGGTCACATGGTCAGCATGCCATTTTTCTTTCATTTCCGCATATGCCTTAGTTAAATTATCTATTGTTACCTTAGATTCAGCACATTTAACACATTCAATAACAGTAGATGGATCAGAAGATACCTGTTGAGCATTATTTGATGAGGAAGTCTCAGCCATAAATGCAAAGAAATCTGTCTTCTTCCCATCATCGAGCTCATCTTCTGATTCTGACGAGTCTGTAAGAAACTCTGAAGTATCAGCATCTTTACCCAAATGAATCTGCTCTAGTTTATCCCATATATCCTTAGCTTTTGTCAAACCGGAAACCTTTTCAAGATCACTAGCTGATAAGTACATCTTCAATAAGTCTACTGCTTGCTTGTTCAATGCTTCAAAATCAGTTTGATCTATCCCAGTATGATCAGCTTTATCTTCAACCTCTGATTCTGACGTCTTTTCCGAATCATAAATTTCTGAATTTACACTCTCGAGATCTGAACCTTCACCCAAAAGAACTAACATCTCCAATTCAACATCAATCATTCTACCCCATTCTGCTAATTCCTTATCAGCATCAACCAATGTTTCTTCACTATGATCTACTTCTAGATTGTCTTCAAACATTGAGGTATCACCATACTTATCCTTCCAACTGTTGAAGTAGTAGTCCTCTGATGATGTCGGTGAAACACTTCCAAATTCAGGTGTACGAGGGACTGAATCACGTGCCTTTTTGAATTTGCTCACAACTTGCTTCTGAACCTTCTCTCTTTGAATGGTTCTTGACAATTCTTCAGCTCTTTCAACACGAGCAGTCAGCTTCTCAATTATGTTTTAACTAGTGACACAGTCTTCTTCTACTTCGGTGATCTTTGCCATGTTTGCTTTAGGTTGCTGATCAGCCACATTTAACTTCATAGACCAATCATCATCGTCTCCATGAATAACAACCAAAGCTTTGTTCAGACTTTCAGCTGCATCAGCTTCATTTACTTTATCAGTAATGTAGATCTCATGTTTAGTTGAATGACTTTGAGAACTGTAGTTCTGATTCTTGAATGGATTACGATTACCCTGCTTCTTCTGTTTTGTGCACTGTCTTGAAAAATGACCTAATTCTCCAAAGTTGTAACAAGTAACAAAATTCATATCAAAACCCAGTTTTGTATCCTTGGTCAGACTGATCGGTTTCCCAGTTCGCTCTTCATAATCTCTAGCATGTCTTACAAGATTTTCCACACCCCACATAATATCCATCTTCTCGGCTTCGTTCTTATCAAGTTGATGATAATCTTCAGTTGTTAGATGAATATTACCTACACGACCATCAAGATAACTATCATAAGAATTAACAAGGCTTGACAGCAAAGCTATATCTTCACTAATCTTTTCTTTCCCAACTTTCCTCATGTTTTTGATCTTAAGTGCAGAAAGAACATCTGATGCAGTCGGCGTAGATGACTCAGTAGTATTCGAAGTAGGCTGTGATTGATTGTTGAGTGAACATGGTGAAACTTGTGGTGGATACGAAGTTTGTTGAATAGGTACACTGCTAACATTCAAACCATACATATTCTGATTGTTAGTAGCAAAAGCTGTTTGAAATGGTGCATGAGCCGACTTAGGCAGTGTGTAACCATTTGAACTTGTTTAGACCTCTTGACTTTGTTTAACAACTCTAGTTCTTCTTCCTGAAGTCTTGCAATAAACGAGTTCACTGTAGCAGTAGCTAATTCTCCACTAGTTTTCATAGTTAATACAAAACCATTCCATTCTAACGGTAATGCTCCAGCTAGACATGTCACTTTGTCTTTCTCTTCAATAGTTACATCATGCTTATGTATTTCAGCTAGCAAATGACGATATCATTTAACCAATTCTGTAATAGACTCTCTAACTTGCCAGTGAAAACGATCAAACTCAGTTTTCAGCTCTAAGCCTTTTCTAGTTCTGTAAGATGAAATTCCGTCATTAAAAGTACGAAGTGCTTCCCATATCTTGAATGAATTATCATGACACAGAAATTGATGGAAAATCGGACCATCAAGAGCACTTGTCAAATTATAGTACATCTTTTTCTCCAAGTTATACTCCTCACGTTCTTCAGAAGGCATGTTGTGTGATACTATCAACCGTACGTGTGAAAGTATCAACCGTACGTGTCACAGACTCAAGCGTACGTGTTACTACTTAACCAAAAAAACCGAACACAAGTAACAACCGTGCGAGTGACAATCACCTGTGTGATTACTCGTACGTGTTACAATCAACCATTTGATCACTCGTGTGATCAGACTGTAGTCACTTAACCTCAAAAGGTTATGCTAATCCGTGCGTGTGAGTTCACGAGTGACGATCAACCGTGTGGTCAACCGTGCGTGTGATCAAAAAGTTTGACCCACTCGTGTGAACTTTTGTTCAGCTCAATTCACCCAAAAACCCTAAAAATTGATGTTAAACCTGAATTTCTTCGTCCAAAAACTGGATTAGCACTAAACAAACATAAACACACTCTCTAATTACAATTACACACGTAAAAATGATTCCTTTTTAATTAAAATCACTTTTATCTCAAAAACCCAAATAATAAACCCTATTAATTGAGACGACCCGACCCAATCCATAGGGAAGAATACAATAACATATGATAACATTGCGAGGTACTTGACCTCTATATGATACATTTTACAAACGTTGCATTTATTCTTAAAAGGAAAACTATCATTACATCAATATTTGACATTTTCGTCTAACATTTCATAATATCCAAATGACCTAATATGTCATTTACTTATTAATATTCTCTATTGAACTCCAATGACTCGAATGCAACGTCTTTGTATCATGGCTTAAAAGGTCCCAAGTAGTATCCTTAACATGAGCTAATGCACAGCGGAGGACTTAATTCATACCTGAGAATAACATGCTTTAAAACGTCAACATAAAGTTGGTGAGATATATAGGTTTGATGCTAGCAGCGTTATAACAATGGAACACAAGATTTCATATATAAACATTTTAATAAAAATATTCTAAGTGGTTGAGCACTTGGTAACCATACTTAACATTTAATCACGTCGCATATTCCCTTTATTATGAAATCTTACTACACCGTACCAAGTGTAGTCGCAAAACGAAGTACTGTGCAACCGTTGAATACTGGTCGTCCAGTCCGGTTGGGGTTGTCAGGCCCGATAGATCTATCAACAGGATTCGCGTTTACAATACCGCTGTAAATAATAGTTACCAAGCTACAGGGAAGTATGCCAGTGGTACAACTCAACGTAGAATATATTTTTCAGTTACTTGTGTCCATAACGTAAAACATAAAATACATGTATTCTCATCCCGAAATATTTAGAGTTTAAAAATGGGACTATATACTCACTTTGCCTTGAAGATATGTAATTTCGACTCGGTCTCCGATTGATATCACGAACCTATCCATATATAATATATCAATACCTTTTCTTTTTAAACAAACGTCACATATATATACTTATAATACTTTTAATACTTTGAATAATTCCTTAGTCCGTAGTTAGCAGTCCGATGTTAGTAATTCAATTTTAATGGTTCATTTTTAGGTGTTTAATAAACCCCCAATGTAATAAATAAAACCCCCATCGTATATGTATTGGTCGAGATTAATCTTGACCCACGGTACCGGTGTTGTCAAATGACGTGTTGCGTACATAAAGTACCGGTGTTGTCAAATGACGTGTTGCGTACAATCATGGGATCTTATGATTAATCTTCTCGTGTTGTTTACGGGTGATCCTGAACCATATAAAATTGAATTATAAGTACATATATATAAAATATCATGTTATCTTAAAAAGATGTGATTTATTTAATTTTTCCCAATTATTTTCGTGGCTAAACTAGTCTTGGATATCCGATTTTGTTTCGGTCATAGTTTCTTCGTTACAACTCCGTTTTCGTTGATTCAACTTGCCATCTCCTTGGATCGAGTTCCTCTTTAAGACTATGAACTGTAAATACCTTAGTTTGTATTCGAAAACACAGGTCATAGGTGAAACTTTGGTGAAACTTATGAAGTTAATCATTTTTGTTACAAAAATATCATTTAATGACCATTTTTCTAAAAATACTTATACTTTGAATTAAATCATGAAATTTTTATGTGTTATCATATTCATAGTAAAAATCATTTTTCCAGAAAATAAACCTCCAATTCAAAGTTTAAGATGGTTTTTAATTATCCAACCCAAAACAGTCCCCGGTTGCACTCCGACGTCGTAAAAACAGTTTTTAAGTTGTTCTTTGAAAAACCAAGTTATACCTTGTTAAATTAGCATATATTTATGTTATATTACAGGTCTTGAAGTATTTTAAAAGTTAAGTTAGAAGGATCTATTTAGTTTGCAAACAAGTTTGAAAACATTCTAACTATGTTCTTGTTGTTAAAATTTTATACCACAAAATAAGATAGCTATATATATATGAATCGAATAAGGTTATGAACAAAGTTACTACCTCAAGTTACTTGGACAAGATTGCTGTAAAATAAGAGTAAAAACCTAGAACAAAAAGAGTGATGGAATTAGATGAAAGATTGGAAGTAAGTTTGTGTTCTTGAAAGGATTCTTGAAGTGTTGTTGTAAGAGTTTTCTTATGGTGATTAAGTGATGTTTTTATGGCTAGATCCTCATGGATATTAGCTGAATGGTTATGGAGTTTAAGGCTCTTAAAAGTGTGTGTGTTTTTAGCTAGAGGTTTGAGGTAAAAAATGAATCAAAAATTGAAAATGGATGGAGTATAAATGGTGGTGTAAAAGGTGTATAAGTTTGTAATTTTGTGAAAAAATCTTTTAATCATGTGAAATTGTCATACTAGATAACAAAAGTAGTTACCTTATACATAAGGCATGAACAAGGGCTGGTTGGTGGTGATTTGATGTGTATATACCAATAGTAAATACGTATAGAAGCTAGGTATGATACGAGTATATATACTCTAGATATACGTATAGAAATCTTGTGAAAAATGGAATGAGGATTCAAATATAGCTATCTTTTGTGAATACACTTATATTGTTTTATGTATTTAAATCCTTAAAAAGTGATTAAATACATTACATATACGATATATGTATAAACATTATAGGTTATAAGTATTTATGTCAAATAACGTTACGTATGGTTATCGTTTTGAAAACTTAAGTTAGTAGTTTCAAAATATACTTATAACTTATTGTTATTAATACAAAATGAGATATTAAAACATCCATAAATCATGTTAAATATAAATAAATACATATATATACACAAACGTATAATTATCATATATTGTATAGTTCGTGATATCATCGATCAAAATAAACGGTCAAACGTTGTGTAAAATTCTTTTCAAAATCATAAATCTCAACAATTTAGATTGCTTATCATGTTGGTAAGGTTTAATTTATGTAAATATTAATCTTATAAGTGTAAAACGATCGGAAAAATCCGGGTCGTTACAGTACCCACCCGTTAAAGAAATTTCGTCCCGAAATTTGGTAGAGGTTGTCATAAATAACAATAGGAATGTTTTCATGACGAATATGAGGTATTAATAGAGTTTTATCATTATTGGAAGATATGGATAAAATGATTCGATCATGTGAAACGCACGAGTGAAGCTATCACAAAAGAATGAAATGAGTGAATATGGAATTGTTTTAACCGATGTCGAGATTAGGATTGATTTCCAGAATTTAAGGGATTTAAAGAAAATCTTATGTAATAAGATTTGGTTCTTCGATGATTTAGAAAACAGAATCTCCTTTGATTTAATGCGATAATCTGTTTCGATTTCTTTGTCGGATATTTCACTATAAATCCACCTCCTTCCCTTTCTTACTTCCATACCTCACATCTCTTACTCTTCCTCCTCTAATTCATACCTTAAGGTATCCTTTAAAATGCTTCATCCCGTTCTGATTTTTGTTATACTTCTAACTTTCATATCTTTCATTCTTCTCTTTCATCTACCGCTAGAAGAATCTATTCACTTTTATGATTTTCTTGGAATTATAATGTTTCTAATTCTCCCGTGTCTCTACGTCGCCATACGTATTGATATACACGGTTTGTAGTTTCTGGGTGGTTATTGGGTTTGATATCTTTCCTTATATTTCAATGCTCCTGCTTCTGTTTTCCATAATCATTGTCATCCATAGTTAATACTCTCTTCTATTTGCTGTGATCTATACCCCACTTTCTATTTTGGGACTTTGTCCCTTCGTTTCTTCTTCCCGTCCTTGACTCAAGCGATCAATAGTTCGAAATTCGTAGGTATAAAATTCGGAATGAACATAGCTAATGCTCTAAGAAAGGAATGGTAATGGCACGATTTTGATTTGTCAAATTACCAGAATATCCAGGAAAATAGAACTATCAAGATGATTTGTTCTTAATACGTTTCGGAATTGGATAGAATGTAAAAGCCGTGTAACATGGCACATGATGACGGTACTGTGAATCATCACATTCCATTAGAAACTTAACATGACTTACTGTAATATAATGAAGTTGATCAAGTTTCATTATATTATACTAATTCATGCATCAGTTCCCAACACTGCTTCAGAACATTCCTATTTTAAACTTGAAGGATTTAGAAACTAACACAGTTTCCTTTATATTGTAACGCAGATATTACAGAGAGATAAATGATTTCAGATAAGGATAGTGGTGAAAATATCTTCAGAAATATTGAGGATATTTATAATGAAAGATATGATAATATCTTGGAATTTCTAATGTCGAAGGATGATGATGAAGATTGACCCGTAAGAGTTTAGATTCAGAAGCAAGGTGTTTGCTATAGAATCGTCATAATTCTTTATGTACAAGTTTAGTCCTTGTAACTTGTTCAGAGTCTCCTTCATGGTTTGCTCAATCCGGTTTTCAGTACCAATTTTCTATCGAGCGTTCCTAACACTTCCTTCTTTTATCATCAACTTTTGGTCATTAAGACCTTCTACAACATGCTGCTTCGTCAGTATTTTCAAAGTTATCGGATCTGGGTCATTGGTTATCAAACCAAGATGGTTTAAGGAGAATTGTATTTTTAGATGATTAAACGCTGATGGTAATATGATGGAATATAAAAGGTTCTCCGGTAACGATGGCGAAAGAACAACGTATATATATATCGATATTGTAATAAGAGTAGTCTTACTGAGATATCGAAGTGGAGCTGTGACAAAATTAGTTAATTGAAAAGGAATCGCGTGATTGTTTTTGCTAATGGATGACAAGGAATTCGATGCGGATACGTTTTAACTATAACTTCGAGTTCGAAAATTTTCAGGTGCATAATTGTATGCATAAATCTATCTTCCGTAGACGAGGTGCGGCTGGTTTAACTTCTCGATCGAGATGTTTTCAAGAATCATGAAAAGTTATGAATGCGAATTGTAATCGTCAAGATACAAATGAGGTTTAAAATAGAATCAAGTGGCATACTTGAAGGATTGTTTAGTTTCATATGTAATAATCATCATTTTAACTCATTTTTAATTGTCCAAAGTTAGCAGTCCAATAGTCCGATTGTCCAATGGTTCAATAAATTCATATATGAACTAAATATATAATATTCGAATTACTTAATACGTATCGTGACCCGTGTATCGGTCTCGGTGTCGATCACAACTCAAAGTATATATATATTTTGGAATCAACTCCGACCCTGTATAAACAACTCCCACCTTCACATATAGAGTGTCTATGGTTGTTTCGAAATATATATACAGATGGGTCAATATGATAAGTTGAAACCTTGTATACGTGTCCCGTTATTTAAAATGCGTAAAATAAATAAATATATATCATGACCCATTATACAACGTGTTGTCTCAGAATTAATCCGACGTGTTGTTGTACATGTGTCCCGACGGTATGTAAAGTACAGAAATTAAAATTGCAAGAATGTAAATTGCGATAAATTAAATATTAATCAGTTAGCTGGGAACAGTTAGCCGGAACAGTTAGCGTGTAATCCTATCACAATCTGTTTCTAACAATTTTTATTTTGCCAATGTTTCTTCATTATGCCACTTGTTGGATTCCGATAGGTAAAAATCCAAATATGAAATTTAAATGGAAATGGTTAATCTGGGGTGAACGGATACGTATATCGGTAATTGTAAGTAGGATAATAAATGATCGTTGAATCAGATTCGAAGAATGTACAGTGTAACTTGTTAATGTGAATTCTAAATATTCCTTGGGTACTACCCACCCATTAAAATATTTTCATCATTAACAGTTTGTACGAAAGAAATTTTTAATTACAATCTTTATGAAAATATATTTGCATATATATTTTCTTCGGATGTAACTATGAATTTAATGAGTCAATAAAATATTCAACTCATTTGATTTATCGTTATTACTAGATTACATAATCTCCAAAACATTAGAGATTACATAATCGTCATGTCGAACGAAGAACGATACGTAAAGAAGAGGTAATCGGTGTAGAATGATATGTAGAACAAAGATCATATTCGAAGTTCAGATGATGATGTTGAGGTACGTGGTGCGGATGTGATTGTTGGTGGTGGTAATGATACGGTTGGTGTTGATGCTGATGATGCCGTTGACGTCGATGATGCTACTGGTACTACAGATTGCGAGGTTGATGTTGTTAACGGTACTGGTTATGCTGCTGGTGCTGCTGCTGGTGTTTGTAACCTTCGCACCGTGTTCTCCAAAGCCGTCACACGAGCGCGAAGTTCGTTAATTTCTGCTAGTACACCAGGATGATTGGCGGTTGGAGTGAGCGAATGAACAAGATCCGAAATATGGGATAGGATATAATCGTGACGAGATACTCGAGAAATGAGAGAGAAAATGGTTTCTCGAACAGGTTCACCGGTAAGTGCTTCAGGTTCGTCGCCAATGGGGAATTCGGTGGGTGAAAGGGATCACCTTCTTCTTGTCTCCAATAATTTAGTATACTACGAACCCATCCCCAATTCATCCAGAATAGATGATGAGAAATTGGTTGATCCATTCCAGTGACGCTGCCTTCGGAGCCCGAATGGAAATCCATATCAGCGTAGCTGTCGGAGTCGGAAGAATTCGAACTGGACGCGGAGTTCATCTTGTATAGTCGGGGAAATGGATTTTTGGTTTGGAATAGATTATAGGAGTTGGGTTTGGTATTCTTCAATACATAATTTACATATGTATTTATAATACTCAAAATCCCGTGAATTACGGAGAATCTTTGAAATTCGTCAGGCAATGTCTATAGCAACAGATACGCTAGGATACGAATTTTGTCTATACACTATCGATGCACTAAATGCAGTAAGACGTGTCTAGACTTAAGAATACTAAGCAGGCAATTCCTAAGGATGATAAGCAGATGATTTTCGACTAGATATGATAAGCAAAACTTTTGACATGTACACACGGTCAAAGTCCAGACTCACTAATGCATCCTAACAACTACCAGTTAGACACACTAATGCAAGGCCTGGTTCGCTAAGACCAACGCTCTGATACCACATGAGACGACCCGACCCAATCCATAGGGAAGAATACAATAACATATGATAACATTGCGAGGTACTTGACCTCTATATGATACATTTTACAAACGTTGCATTTATTCTTAAAAGGAAAACTATCATTACATCAATATTTGACATTTTCGTCTAACATTTCATAATATCCAAATGACCTAATCTGTCATTTACTTATTAATATTCTCTATTGAACTCCAATGACTCGAATGCAACGTCTTTGTATCATGGCTTAAAAGGTCCCAAGTAGTATCCTTAACATGAGCTAATGCACAGCGGAGGACTTAATTCATACCTGAGAATAACATGCTTTAAAACGTCAACATAAAGTTGGTGAGATATATAGGTTTGATGCTAGCAGCGTTATAACAATGGAACACAAGATTTCATATATAAACATTTTAATAAAAATATTCTAAGTGGTTGAGCACTTGGTAACCATACTTAACATTTAATCACGTCGCATATTCCCTTTATTATGAAATCTTACTACACCGTACCAAGTGTAGTCGCAAAACGAAGTACTGTGCAACCGTTGAATACTGGTCGTCCAGTCCGGTTGGGGTTGTCAGGCCCGATAGATCTATCAACAGGATTCGCGTTTATAATACCGCTGTAAATAATAGTTACCAAGCTACAGGGAAGTATGCCAGTGGTACAACTCAACGTAGAATATATTTTTCAGTTACTTGTGTCCATAACGTAAAACATAAAATACATGTATTCTCATCCCGAAATATTTAGAGTTTAAAAATGGGACTATATACTCACTTTGCCTTGAAGATATGTAATTTCGACTCGGTCTCCGATTGATATCACGAACCTATCCATATATAATATATGAATACCTTTTCTTTTTAAACAAACGTCACATATATATACTTATAATACTTTTAATACTTTGAATAATTCCTTAGTCCGTAGTTAGCAGTCCGATGTTAGTAATTCAATTTTAATGGTTCATTTTTAGGTGTTTAATAAACCCCCAATGTAATAAATAAAACCCCCATCGTATATGTATTGGTCGAGATTAATCTTGACCCACGGTACCGGTGTTGTCAAATGACGTGTTGCGTACATAAAGTACCGGTGTTGTCAAATGACGTGTTGCGTACAATCATGGGATCTTATGATTAATCTTCTCGTGTTGTTTACGGGTGATCCTGAACCATATAAAATTGAATTATAAGTACATATATATAAAATATCATGTTATCTTAAAAAGATGTGATTTATTTAATTTTTCCCAATTATTTTCGTGGCTAAACTAGTCTTGGATATCCGATTTTGTTTCGGTCATAGTTTCTTCGTTACAACTCCGTTTTCGTTGATTCAACTTGACATCTCCTTGGATCGAGTTCCTCTTTAAGACTATGAACTGTAAATACCTTAGTTTGTATTCGAAAACACAGGTCATAGGTGAAACTTTGGTGAAACTTATGAAGTTAATCATTTTTGTTACAAAAATATCATTTAATGACCATTTTTCTAAAAATACTTATACTTTGAATTAAATCATGAAATTTTTATGTGTTATCATATTCATAGTAAAAATCATTTTTCCAGAAAATAAACCTCCAATTCAAAGTTTAAGATGGTTTTTAATTATCCAACCCAAAACAGTCCCCGGTTGCACTCCGACGTCGTAAAAACAGTTTTTAAGTTGTTCTTTGAAAAACCAAGTTATACCTTGTTAAATTAGCATATATTTATGTTATATTACAGGTCTTGAAGTATTTTAAAAGTTAAGTTAGAAGGATCTATTTAGTTTGCAAACAAGTTTGAAAACATTCAAACTATGTTCTTGTTGTTAAAATTTTATACCACAAAATAAGATAGCTATATATATATGAATCGAATAAGGTTATGAACAAAGTTACTACCTCAAGTTACTTGGACAAGATTGCTGTAAAAGAGGAGTAAAAACCTAGAACAAAAAGAGTGATGGAATTGGATGAAAGATTGGAAGTAAGTTTGTGTTCTTGGAAGGATTCTTGAAGTGTTGTTGTAAGAGTTTTCTTATGGTGATTAAGTGATGTTTTTATGGCTAGATCCTCATGGATATTAAATGAATGGTTATGGAGTTTAAGGCTCTTAAAAGTGTGTGTGTTTTTAGCTAGAGGTTTGAGGTAAAAAATGAATCAAAAATTGAAAATGGATGGAGTATAAATGGTGGTGTAAAAGGTGTATAAGTTTGTAATTTTGTGAAAAAATCTTTTAATCATGTGAAATTGTCATACTAGATAACAAAAGTAGTTACCTTATACATAAGGCATGAACAAGGGCTGGTTGGTGGTGATTTGATGTGTATATACCAATAGTAAATACGTATAGAAGCTAGGTATGATACGAGTATATATACTCTAGATATACGTATAGAAATCTTGTGAAAAATGGAATGAGGATTCAAATATAGCTATCTTTTGTGAATACACTTATATTGTTTTATGTATTTAAATCCTTAAAAAGTGATTAAATACATTACATATACGATATATGTATAAACATTATAGGTTATAAGTATTTATGTCAAATAACGTTACGTATGGTTATCGTTTTGAAAACTTAAGTTAGTAGTTTCAAAATATACTTATAACTTATTGTTATTAATACAAAATGAGATATTAAAACATCCATAAATCATGTTAAATATAAATAAATACATATATATACACAAACGTATAATTATCATATATTGTATAGTTCGTGATATCATCGATCAAAATAAACGGTCAAACGTTGTGTAAAATTCTTTTCAAAATCATAAATCTCAACAATTTAGATTGCTTATCATGTTGGTAAGGTTTAATTTATGTAAATATTAATCTTATAAGTGTAAAACGATCGGAAAAATCCGGGTCGTTACATTAATCACCAAAAATCACTTGATGATGTTGAAATCACAACCAACTCTCTGATACCAATGATGAAACATGACTAGGAACTTAGAGATCAACAGGTTTAATTCACACAAAGGTGGAATTAGTGAATCAAACCAAACAAAGTGAATATGGGTAGCTTTTTGGGATTAAATTAGTTAAACCACAACAAGGATTGTGATTAGATTAATGCCTAGAGCTATTTTTCACTACCAGGAGTGATTTGGGTTGAGAGAGAATCGGATCAGGTGAACCAGATCTGAGTGATTGTGTGTGAGAGAGGCATAACCAAAAATGAAGAACATAAGACTTTATATACCCCTGCTATTGACTCACTCGTACGAGTCATCCATCACACGTACGAGTTAGCTTCATCAGCCGTACGGGTGATCACTCACTCATGTCTTCTCATTCAGGTTATAATTATGACTTAGCTCAGCATCAACCGTGCGTATGAGCCTGTCAGCCGTACGAGTGATGCTTCACTCGTACGTCTGACTAAGTCTAGCATAGTCAAACATCCGTATCGTGTTCGTGCAGTACCTGTAACCACATACAAACACAGATATGATAATAACGAGCGATCATGGTGTCCCGTAAACTGAAGTACTAATCATAAACGTAGGCAAGATGTCTAGGGACTTACAGAACATGCATCAACAAACTCAAAGTGGAAGTATGTTTTCCAAAATGGTCATCTAGACGTCATTTTTTCGACTGAAATGACTACCTTTACAAAAATGACTTGTAACCTGTATTTCCGACTATAAACTTGTGACGACCCGAAAATTTCTGAACAAATTTAAACTTAATATTTATATGATTCTGACATGATAAGCAAAGTCTGTAATGTTGAAATATCAAAAACTTTGAACTATGTTCATATAATCAATTACCCTTTGACTGTGCTCGACGATTCACGAACATTTATGTGTATAGATATGTATATATAAGATCTAGTTTTAATTGAAAACGTTAACAAAGTATTAGATGTATAATACCTTACATGAACGTATTTGTTTCAATATATATAGTGAATATAATTATAGACGGAATTAAAAGATAATATCAAATGATTGAATTATCATATACAATGTGATTATGATTACGAGTCTCTGTTGTGAGGTCCACGTTGATTTGAGAAATCTTTCCTTTTTAACAATATTCGGAATAAATGGTAAAGTGATTTACATGTAAGAACAAAAGTGTCAATTAACGAGAACTGGACAAAAGATAGTGGAGGTTCCTGCTTAATTTTCAAAGCATGCTTTACAATATTTTTCTCGTGACTCTTGATAAGTTAATTATTTAGCTTTTAGAATATTAAATGTAAAAGTGAAATCATGTAGAGTAAATGATTGAGATAATGGTTATCGACAAGATAAACCCATTTGAAATGTTACATCAAAATGAGTTCATACGTTTGATTATTCATAGACTTAACCCTACGATTCACGAACAATTAGTTGTAAATAAATATGTAAATATATATATATATATATATATATATATATATATATATATATATATACACACACATACACACACACTCATATATATAAGAATTCTATACATGAATAATATTATATATTGTAATTGATAAATGTTAAAAATTCAATATATTATAATTAGTAGATATGATATAAATAATAAATTGTATTATATTAAATTTAATTACAAGTTTTAAATATAATTGTTATATTAATATTATTATCATTACTTCCATTATTATTATTGTTAATATTAATACTAATATTTGTATACTTCTAATATAAAATATATATAAAATTGATATGTATAAGTTGTCATATTATTATTATTATTATTATTATTATTATTATTATTATTATTATTATTATTATTATTATTATTATTATTATTATTATTATTATTATTATTATTATTATTATTATTATTACAACTAATATTATTATTAGTATCATTAAAAGATTATTATTATGATTTTTATTATCATTATTATTAATTAAATTTATTAAAATTATCATTATCAACTTATTATTTATCATTTATTTTTACTAGCCTATTTATTAATAATGTTATTATTATTAGTAATATTATTAATAGCATTATTAATAGAAATAATATATTTGTTAATTATCAAAAACTATGAATTATATATATACATATACAGATATATAAATAGATATATAAAATTATATATATATATATATATATATATATATATATATACAGCTATAAATAAAAATACTGTTATATACATATACAATAATTACGTATTCATAATCACGCTTCAATTTTTCATCTGATATTAAAGTCTCTAAATTGTACGAATTGAATTAATGAATTATATCTGCTCTTATTTTCTTCATTTCCTGTTCCAAATTGTACAATCTGTCGAATCGATTCAGCTACAAAACAAGTTTTAACAAATCTGGTCACAGTAATTGAGCTCAATTATTCTCCATAAAATCATTGTTTCAATTCAATAAGTGAAATCAAAACAAAAAATTACTGAAAAGAACCAACGACCTCTGTTCTTGACCAAGAACATCAAAATCTCGAATTCGAATTCCATTTAAAAATCTATTAATACAAGATGGTTAGGAATCACCTAACTAAACTATATGTAAGTTTCTAATCATCAATTCTTTCTATTAAAATCGAATTTACGAGTCAAAGCTTATTTTCAAAAAGTCAACAAATTTGTTCATGATAAAATTCGAGTTTGTTTTTATGTTTTAGGATCAATTAAAGATCCATAAAGTTTCTAGAATCGATTTAGAACATATTTCATGTAAAAATTATTATCTAAAACAGTCTTAAATTCATAATCAAGATTTGAGTTTATAGTGTTCTTGGTTCAAAACTCAAAAACTAGAATTCGAATTCAATTGCAAAAAGTAATAATGTAGCGTTGTTAGAAATCATCCACTTAAACTATCTGCAAAGTTTGAACTTCCAATTCCTCGTAACGATTTCAAATTTTGAAGTCAAAGGTAATTTCTAAAAAAGTCAAACACTGTGTTCATCGCAAAATTCGTAATCGTTTTAATGTTTCTATTGAAATTGATGATTTAGAAAGTTTTTATGATCAATTTAGAATCTATTTCATGTTGTGATAATTGTCCAAAACTGGCTGGCAATTGAAATCATTATTTTTTTTTTAAAAAAAAAGCTGCGACAGTAGCTATGTTCTTTTTCAAAAAAAAAAATTTATTTTTTTATCTAATCACCATTAGTTATTTCTGTTTAAGTTTTAAATCTTTAAAAAAAAATTAACAAATAAATAATTTAACTCGTTGAAGTTGGTCATAGTTTTGTTCGATTGAAATTAAAGAGGAGAAAATAGAAACAGAAGAAAAACGAGCCAAATATAAATGGGTTACGTAATATGTCAGAAAAAAGGAATTGGTGGCATGGTTCAGAGTGTTAGCGGGTGAGCGACAGGTCATGGCTTCGAGTCCGGTTCAAGGCATTTTTTTAGAAAAAGCTTTAAAGGTAGATTTTTCTTTATTATTATTATTATTATTATTATTATTATTATTATTATTATTATTATTATTATTATTATTATTATTATTATTATTATTATTACTATTACTATTACTATTATTGTTGTTGTTGTTGTTGTTGTTATTATTAGTATTATAATTATAATTATTACTAGTATTATAATTATTATAAGCATTATAAGCATTATTATTATTATTATTAATGTATTTATTATTATTAATTTTATCATTTAAGTATTATTATCATTATTATTATTATTATTATAAAAATACTATAATTTATTATTTTATTCATAAATATTAGTATTAAAAACACTCTATAGTTACTAGTATCATCATTATGTATGATTATTATTATTAATATTATCAGATCATTATAAGTATTATTAATAATATCATGAGAATCATTATTATTATTATTATTATTATTATTATTATTATTATTATTATTATTATTATTATTATTATTATTATTATTATTATTATTATTACAATTATTAAATCATCATCTTAAACTATTATTAGCAGTAAAATTATTTTTTTATGAGTTAATATTATTATCAGTATTATCTATATCAATACTATTAAAATAATTATGATTATGAAAATAAAAGTTTTAATGACGTTGTTAAGATTATAAGCACAAAAAAATAAAGATTATATATAAATATATATTTATTACACATAACCTAACTATATTATTATTTCTATATATAAAATGAAAATATATATATAATGAAACTTATTAATTTATTATATATAAATTACATCACTAATAATAATAATATATATATATCTGTCCGATTACAATTACGTGTGTTAATATATATACAAATGATATAGGTTCGTGAATCCAAGGCCAACCCTGCATTGTTCAGTATCGTCGTATGAATATTTTTACTACAAAATATTGTATAGTGAGTTTCATTTGCTCCCTTTTTAAATGCTTTTGCAATATATATTTTTGGAACTGAGAATACATGCGCCGCTTTTATAAATGTTTTATGAAATAGACACAAGTAATCGAAACTACATTATATGGTTGAATAATCGAAGCCGAATATGTCCCTTTTGCTTGGTAATCTAAGAATTAGTAAACCAGTCTACTAATTGACGCGAATCCTAAAGATAGATCTATTGGGCCCAACAAACCCCATCCATTGTAGCAGATGCTTTAGTACTTCGAGTTTTATATCATGTCCGATGGATGTCCCGAAATGATGGGGATATTCTTATATGCATCTTGTTAATGTCGGTTACCAGGAGTTCAATCCATATGAATGATTTTTGTCTCTATGCATGGGACGTATATTTATGAGAAATGAAAATGAAAATCTTGTGGTCTATTAAAATGATGAAAATGATCGATTATGATAAACTTATGAACTCACCAACCTTTTGGTTAACACTTTAAAGCATGTTTATTCTCAGGTATGAAAGAAATCTTCCGCTGTGCATTTGCTCACTTTAGAGATATTACTTGAAGTCATTCGTGACATATTTCAAAAGACGTTGCATTCGAGTCGTTGAGTTCATCAAGATTATTATTTAGTCAATTATAGTTAGATATATTATAAAATGGTATGCATGCCGTCAACTATCGATGAAATGAAAGTTTGTCTTATAAAAACGAATGTAAAGTTTGTAAAATGTAACATATAGAGGTCAAGTACCTCGCGAAGTAACCAAATGTAATGTATTCGTCCAGATGGATTAGGACGGGTCTTTTCAGGTGGTATCAGAGCGGTGGTCTTAGCGAACCAGGTCTGCATTAGTGTGTCTAACTGATAAGTCGTTAGGATGCATTAGTGAGTCTGGACTTCGACCGTGTCTGCATGTCAAAAGTTTTGCTTATCATTTTGTGTCGAAAATTACCTACTTATCATCCTTAAGAAATTACCTACTTATCATTCTTAGTCTAGACACATCTTATTGCATTGATTGCATGAATAGTGTATAGACAAAACTCATATCTTAGCGTATCTACTAATTCATATCTTAGCGTATCTATTATTGTAAACTTTGCCTGACATATCCCGTAAATTCCTCCGTAATCTATGAAATCTTTTGATCTATATATATAGATATCCTATGTAATTAGAATACCACCCGATAGCCGAAAAATCATTTTATATCAAAAAATCCTTTATTCAACTGTACAAAAATAGAATTCATCATTAGTTCAAGTTCTTCGGATTCCGAAATGGAATCCCACTCAACCTCCGAAAGCAGTGTGACTGGAATGGATCAACCATTCAGCCATCATCTATTTTGGATGAATTGGGGATGGGTTCGTAGCCTCCTCAATCATTGGAGACAAGAAGAAGGTGATCATTTCCATCCACCACATTGCCCTCTTAGCGATGAACCTGAAGCACTCACCGCCGAACCTGTTCGAAACACCATTTTCTCTCTCATTTCCAGAGTATCTCGTCACGATTATATACTACATCAAATTCTAGATTTTATTTATTCGCTCGTCCGAACCGACAATCACCCCGGTGTAATAGAAGAAGTCGACGAGCTTCGCGCTCGGGTAGTGGCTTTGGAGAACATGGTGCAAAGGTTACAAACACCAGCAACAGCATCAGCAGCATAACCAGTACCACCATCAGCAATGCCAGCAGAACCGTTGCCACCACCAACCACAACCGCATCGTAAACCTCAACTTACAATCTGTCCCACGAGCACCAATGTCATACGCTCTGTAGATACCAAGGATTACCAACAACAACAAACGATGAAATGTTGATTCATAACTTCATTGGAGGAACATTATGCGACGATTATGTAGTCTCTAAAGTCTTAGAGATTATCTATTCTAGCCCTAACCATAAATCAGATGAATGAATCAAAATGATAGGAGGAAGAATAGAAATCCTGACAAGAATGGTGCGTGATTTACAAACTAGACTTGTTTTATCAGCAGCATCAATAGTACCGTTAGCATCACCAGCACAGTCAGTGCCGTCAGCATCGTCAGAATCAGCAGCACCTATAACATCACAAATGACCTCATTACGAATCAATAACGTGTATATTGTATCAACGAGTTATGAAGTATTAACTCATTCCCTCTGAAGAAATTATATGTATATTTTATACATATATAAATTTTGAGATCAAAATAAATCTTTCCGTACTAAGCTATTATGTGAGAATCTTAACTACTCGGTTAATTCATATTACAAATATGCGATGATGTACGTCCTTCGTCAGCAACTTAACCATCGTTAACTACAACCTCTGTCTCAATTCAATAAATTCCAATTCATAATAAATAAAGAGTATTATTCAAATATATGTTTGATTTTACACTTTCATCATCGATGTATTCGTACCTTGCGAAGTTCACAAGAATTTCACGAAGACCAACATCATGCATCAATAAATAACGAAGTATTGATTCATAATACTCCGTAAAAGTTATTTGATTTCTAAAGTTTAGGGATTATTCAATTCTAGTTTCAATCATAAATCAAATGGGTTTAATTTAATATTAACTCATTAAATCTATGTTACATATGAAGAAAATATACACATATATATTCTCATAAAGACTGTAATAAAATTATTTTGTATAAAATATTAATTGCGAAAAAAATTTAACGGGTAGGTAATACCCAAGAAATATATAAATTCACTATTAATATGTTACAATTCTTCGAATCTGATTCAGTAATCATCCCCTATACTCACTATTTTCATAACAATATACATTCTTTCATGGAAATCAAAACAACCATACTCATTCAATTTCAATTACATATTCTGATTTTGAAATTTCAAAATTCAATTCGAGATATAACCAAAAATCATCACTCTTAGATCCTTACATCTTTCAAAGCTATACTTTGACTTCAAAACTGTATTAGAACATCATATATATATATTAACGATTACAATCGGTGTTCAAACCCTTCGAAATTCCTGAAGACACTTCAAATAATGAATAATCGAGATGATGATCCAACCACATGTTACCCACAGTTATATACCTGAAAAACTTTTGAAACCAAAGTCATAGTTTAACACATATCCGTGTTAGACCCTTTGGCATTTATTAGCTAAAATGACTTTTGAATTCCTTTCTAAAGTAGTCAGTTTTGTCACAGCTCCAGCAAGTCAACTTCGACTTTTCAGTCTAAACAGCCTTATTATAACCTTGATATATACGTTGCCCTTTCGCCATCGTTACCGGGGAACCATTTATGTTCCACCACATTAGCGATAAATTTACCAACAACTTCACTGATCTTTGACTTTTCGAGAAATCATTATATATTTACTAAAACTAATCCTCACCTTGTAACAAGAATTGTCATGCCAATTATTGAGAATCAGCAATCAGTATTTTGAAATCTCGCAGCATTATCTACATCAACAGTATATATACATATAACGTCTACCTCAAGACTTACATACTTCGAATATGAAGTTTCTGAAAAACACCCTAAACTGCGAATTAGTTCTCAAAATTTTGAAAAATGCTGATGAAGCAGCAAAAACTGTAAACGACCTTAACAGTATAAAGTTTGATGATAAAGAATAGTGTATTGGCAAAGCTCAGAAAAAGATAAGGTTTGGAACTGGAAAACGGATTGAGCAAGGTATGAAAGAGGACGTGGATAAACCACAAAGACTAAACCTGCTTTCAAAGAATCCAAATGATTCAGTATCTGCTGAAGTCAATAACGAATACCTTGCTCCTGACTTTAAACCCCCGCGGATAATATTCTTCATCATCCTCTAATATTTGAAATTATAAGATATCATCGTATCAGTCATTATAAATATCCTCCATATTTCTGAAGATATTTCCATAATTATTCTTATCTGAAATCATTTATCTCTTTGCGCTATCTGTATTACATCATAAAAGAAACTATTCTAGTTTCTAGATTCCTAAACTTTCGAGTTTAAAAATAAGAATGTTTTTGAAGTAGTGTTGGGAACTGAAGCATGAGTTAGTATAATATAATGACACTTGATCAACGTAATTATATTACAGTAAGTCATGCTGAGTTTTTAAATGAAATATGATGATTCACAGACTATACCGTCATCATGTGCCATGTTACACGACTCTTGTATTCTATTTAATCTATAAAAATATCAAGAAAATATTTTCTTGATGATTCGGTCTTTTCTGAGGTATTCTGGTAATTTGACAAATAAAAATCGTACCGTTACAATTTTCTTCTTAGAACATTAACTATGTTCATTCCGAAATTCACATCTGCGAATTCTGGACCATTACAACCGGTGCTTAATCGCAAGAAGAGGAAACGAAAGAATGAAACTCCGAAATAGAAATGGGAGTATAAATTGCAGCAAATAGAAGGAAGCATTAACTGTGGATGACAATGATTATAGAAGGCAGAAGCAGGAACTTTGTAATATAAGGGAAGATATAAAGCCCAACACCCAGAAATTATAAACCATATATATCGATGCATATGGAAATATAAAGACACGGGAGAACTAAAAATACTATAAAACTTAGAGTATAGTAGAAGTAAATAGATTCTTCCGATCGCAGATGAAAGAGAAGAATGACAGATACGAAGGTTAGGAGTATATCGAGAATCAGAACTAGATGGAGCATATTGACAAATACTCTAAAGTATGAATTGAGGGAAAAAGAATAGAAGGTGTGAGTTGTAAGGAAAAGAAGGAGGTGGATTTATAGTGAAATATCCGACAGAGAAATCGAGATGGATTATCGCACTAAATCGAAGAGGATCATAATTTCCTTAATCACCAAAGAATCAAATCATATAGATTACAAAGATTTCCTTTAATCCGGAAAGCAACCGTGATGACGTCAAAAGATAAGGCAAATCTCTATTTTCTCATTTCACTCTTTTACGATAACTTCACTCATACGCTTTGAGGAATTGAATTATTTTATTCATATTTCTTAATCATGATAAAACCCTAGCTAGCAACTTATATTCTTCATAATAACATTCTCATTGTTAGCCATCACGACCTCTATCAAATTTCGGGGACGAAATTTCTTTAACGGGTAGGTACTGTGACGACCCGGAAATTTTCGACCAAATTTAAACTTTATCTTTATATGTTTCCGACACGATAAGCAAAGTTTGTTAAGTTAAATCTCAAGAATTTTAAACTATGTTCATTTAACCTCGACCAAACGAACCATTATATGAACGGATATGATTATATATGTATATGTGTATATGTTATAACTTGAAAACGTTAATAAAGTATTAGACGTATAATACTTTACATGAACGTATTTGTTTCAATATGTTTATCGATGAAATTAGAAGATGATATCAAATTATTGATTAATCGAGTACAATGTATGATTGCGGGTCTCTGTTGAGAGGTCCACTTTGATTTAGGAAACCTTTTTATTTTTAACGGTATTCGGAATATTTGGTAAAGTAATTTACATGTAAGAACAAATGTGTCAATTGACGAAGGTTAGACAAAAGTTAATGGAGAATTGGATTTCATAATATTCGACTGACCTATTTTAAAACGTAAGAAAATGATTTTAAAAACTGAATTATTGTAATCGGTTATATATAAAGGTAAATTGATTATATAGAATTAGTAGAATTTAAGCTTTATATTATAAAGGTATATATATAGTGTTTCTTAAACGAAAATGTTTTTCGATATAACAGACTTTTATTATTAAGAAGGTATTATGACATAACAACTTCTACTATTATAACCTTTGTAATAAAATGATTCCTAATATAAAATAATTTGATTATTAAAATGTCTATATGAACGCTTGTATATAAATGAATTATATCAATTCTAAACTTTAAAATACAAATGTTACGAAATAATATTTCTTATTATTTAAACATTTTCAAAAATATATAAGTTTTGAATATCATTAGTTTTAAAAAACTATATATTGTTAAATAAATATTTCAAATTATATTTCTAAATGAAAATATATATATCTACATATTTTAACTTAGTCATAAAACGTTCTGATTTAAAATAATACATTTTGATAAACAACGAGCCACTGATTTATAGAAGCAAATGACCACAACGCTCAAGTATAAATGTTACATTTCTTATAATATGATTCATCGACATTTAAGTCTAATTTTTGTAAAAGGTACACGTCGCGTAACGTAAAGTGTTAGTTTTCTAAGCGTACGAAAGGGCGTTCGAAAAACCGGAACCGGCATGTAAGTCGAGCGTCAACGTACAATTCATCGGTACTAAAATTACAAATCAACTATGTACGAG
This sequence comes from Rutidosis leptorrhynchoides, assembly GCF_046630445.1. Taxonomy (NCBI): domain Eukaryota; kingdom Viridiplantae; phylum Streptophyta; class Magnoliopsida; order Asterales; family Asteraceae; genus Rutidosis; species Rutidosis leptorrhynchoides. Next base: position 364,766,152 of record NC_092333.1, on the reverse strand, counting down.
AATATAATATAATATTTAATTAATTCTAAAAATTAAATATATTATATATTAAATAATAATATATATATATATATATTAAATAATTATGTCGGCGGATGAAATAAACCAAATGTGACCAGTGTCTCCTACTATGCGAGCGCATGGTAATTTCATGGGACACTCATGCGATCGCATGAGTGTCGGTGTCAGCAAACCTCTATAAAACGAATTGATTTTAAGCTCGGTTCATTCAATCTATTTATCTCTCGCATCTCTCTCTTTATATATTATTATTATTATTATTATTATTATTATTATTATTATTATTATTATTATTATTATTATTATTATTATTATTATTATTATTATTATTATTATTATTATTAAGATTATAATTAGGAGTAGTATTATTAGTATTATATATAAAATACTACGACGAGGTCATGAGCGGGTTATTTCAAAAACGGATTTTATGAGCGGGATAGAGCTAAGGAAATTATGGGTTATAGCTATGGATGTGATGGGTATGGTTCATGGGTATGCTCGTGAGGTCAATCTAGTGTTTATCATCTTTGTTGCGTCTACGTACTTTCCAGCAATATTGAATCACAATATTGATACGTGAGCACTCATAACTTAACGTTTATATATTATTAGTGTATCCCTGACTAGTGCTCGAGTTTATAGGATTATGCATGCTTGTACGTTTGATATTTCGTTAGATAGTTTATGTTGAATCCCGAATTAGATACAAATGCTACTGAGATAGGGTATATGATATGCATGTCGTTGTTAAGCTAGCGAAAAATTAAGAACTTTTCATTGAGAACTCGAACAATTTTGATGAACAGATTAGAAGTTATAGTCAACTGAATTTTTGTATTATTGTTAAAATGATTATTATTACTATCGTCGTTATTATCGTTATTATTATTATTATTATATAATAATAATAATTATTATTATTACTATTAATATTATCATTATTATTATATGTATCATTATTTAAAAATCGTTGTTATTATTATTATTATTATTATTATTATTATTATTATTATTATTATTATTATTATTGATACTATCATCAATAATTATTATTAATATTATCATCATCATCATTATAATTACTAGTATTATTATTAATATTATTATAATACTCATTAGTAACATTATCATTAAAACTAATATTAGTAACATCTAATTATTACTATTACTATTATTACCATAAATGCGATATAAAAGAGGATTAAAAACTATTAAACAAATCGATTAGGAAACAATGAGTATATGTATCATGATGAAATAAAAATATTGTAAATTATTGAATTAGATAAAAATATCGTTTTCATTATTTTTATCATTATTATTATTAAAAATATTATTAATAGTAAAACTATAATTTTTACAAAAATTATTATTTATAGGAATATCATTGTAATATAAAATATCATTATCATTTTAATAAAAATTATCATTTTTATCATAATATCATTTTTAGTAAATATAAATATTGTTATTATTATAATAATAATTATTATTATTACAAAATTATACAATTTTTACGTACTATTGTTATTATCGATATTATTTTATCAAAATAAATATGTGATACAAAGATATTTTTCTACGTGTAATATAATTACACAAATAATACTTATCATATTATTTTTATGATATTAAATGAACTTTATAAATTTTATTACTTAAGATATATAAAAGTATATTTTTATTATATAAATTTTAATATAAAATTTTATTTATTAATAAATGAATTATATTATTTACTCTAATAAGTCTGTTAAAAATATTTAAAAATATAAAACGACTATAGTTAAACTATATAATAATCTTGTATAAATTTTGAAAATCATTTTGAGTCAAATTGACTTTTTTTAACTTTTACATAGTAGTCTCGAACATTAGGATTGTGGTACACTATGACTTGACCTAATTTGTTAGACAAATATTGACCAACATATAAATATATATAATTAATATAGGTTCGTGAATTCGAGGCCAACCTTGTACTTTTTCAATGCCATCATATGTTTAATTACTACGAAATACAGTATTGTGAGTTTCATTTGCTCCCTTTTGCTCTTTACATTTTTGGGTTAAGAATACATGCGCCGTTTTTATAACTTTTTTATCCAATGCCTTGAGATATATTTTTAAACTGAGAATATATGAACTGCTTTTATAAACGTTTGACAAAATAGACACAAATATTCAAAACTACATTCTATGATAGAATTATTTGGATTCAGAGGTTCAATTTCTATAAAGATTGTATTATCGACCATCGGTGAGATGATTTTGTCAATGCACGCACGCACTAGCTCCCTAAATGGTTCAATTTTTTAGTTAGTAACGGAGAGATGATTTTGCATTGCACGCACGCATTAGCTCCCGTTTTAGCTACCATCGGCGAGATGATTTTGCATTGCACGCACGCATTAGCTCCCGATGTATTGTATTATATTGTATTCGATTTTGTAGTTAGTAACGGAGAGATGATTTTGCATTGCACGCACACATTAGCTCCCGTTTTAGCTACTCTCGGAGAGATGATTTTGCATTGCACGCACGCATTAGCTCCCGTTGTAAAATTATATTGTATTAACTACCACGGTGAGATGATTTTGCATTGCACGCACGCATTAGCTACCGTTGGTGAGTTGTTTGAAAGGTTCCAATGTTCTTCATATGAATGATATTACAGCAGGAGTAGACCTGCACAGATTGTTTTCTAAATATGAATATCTTGTGGTCTATTATACTATTGGAAATGATTACTTATGATAAACTAATGAACTCACCAACCTTTTGGTTGACACTTTAAAGCATGTTTATTCTCAGGTATTATAGAAATCTTCCGCTATGCATTAGCTCATTTTAAGGATATTACTTGGAGTCATTCATGGCAAATTTTGAAAAACGTTGCATTCGATTCGTTGAGTTCATCAAGATTATTATTAAGTCAATAATAGTTGGATGTATTATGAAATAGTATGCATGATGTCAACTTTCGATGTAAAGATAGTTTGTCTTTTAAAAACGAATGCAATGTTTGTAAAATGTATCATATAGAGGTCAAATACCACGCGATGAAGTCAACTACTGTGAATCGTTTATAATGTATATGAATGGGGCATTTCACAAATGGTCAAGCTCATGTATCTGGCATCGAGATCAAATTCACGATTCATTTTGTGCTTTAGCGAGCACCGCGCGTATATGTGCACACCGCGCATATGGCCTGGCAAGAATGAAATTGTTTGTTTTAAAAATAAGGGACGATGTGTTTTTCTTGTAAATATTTTGGGGTCGTTACAAGTGGTATCAGAGCATGGTCAAAAGGATTTAGACGACTTGAGATAGGTGTCTAGACTTAGACTTAATTATGTGTGCGTTTTATGCGGGACTTGTAGGATGCCGGTCAGACCTGGATTGGTTAGTGCCTTATGTAACACCCAAAATTTTATACATCAGAAGTGTGCATCAAAAAGTGTCAGTAAAAGTGTGCATCAAAAAGTGTCACTGAAAGTCAACCTAACACTTATGCATTTTCAGAATTTACATCAGAATCAGAATCTGTCAACCTCAGTCCCTGAACTTTTAAATTGAAACTAAGAACTGCAGTTATCGCGGTTGGAGCATACTTGTCGCGTTTTGGTACGTCGCGGAACGCGACAAACTGGGTCAAAACGCGACGCCTTAAAAATCCAACTCCTGGTCACTTCATCGCGTTCCAATTGATTTTGTCGCGTTTGGGAGGTCGCGAAATGCGACCAGATGTCGCGAAACATGACAATGTGGCAGAACTGATGTCTTGAACTCGTTTTTAAGGGGATTTTGGAGGGTGTTTTGGTCTTTTCACTTTGGAGTCCGATTTTTTGCCATAAAACTGATCCAACCTTATCATGAGCTCATTTCACACTCATTTCTCTCCCACCAAACATCTTAGAGAGAGAGAGGGGAGAGTTCTAGAGAGAGGAAGCTTCAAATGGTGATGAAGATGGTGATTCTTGCCCAAATTGGAGTGGTTCTTGGTGCTTACTGGTGTTTCTAGCTACTAGAGTTTGTTTTGGTACTTGAGGTAAACCCTAATCCGAATTATAGTGTTTGATTCTTGTTTGTGTTTAGGGTTTATGCTTGTTAGGGTTATAAACCCCATTTACTGTGATATTTAGGGGTTTTGGGTATGGTTAGTGTGAGTAGACCATATTATTGTGGGTTTAGGGTTTAATGATGAAATTGGCTAGATTTGTCATGAGTTTGGATGTTAATCACTAGATTGTAAGTGTGTTGGTGATTTTGATGTTCTTAAGAACAAAGTTTGCTAGTCAAAATGGGTGTTGACTTGGTTTGGTGTCAAAATGAGTTTTGAGTCAAGTTTTGGTGAATCGAGTATGTAAATACTTGGTTTAGGTGTTAATTGATGTTTTGAAAATATAATCACTAGCCGTTAGTGATTTTGGGCATTTTTGTGACTTTTGTCAAAACGGGTAAATTGAATTGGGTTAAATTTGATGATTACACTAATTTTGGTTTAGGATGTTAAACACTTTTGTTAAGTGTTAAATTTTGTTTTTGGATGTAATTACTTGCGAGAAGTAATTTTGGGTTAAAATGATATTTTAACATAAGTCAAACGTGGTCAAAAGCAATATGGGTCAATATTGTACGTGTTCGGGTTTTGGTGTAATTGACATTTGAAATAATTACTACCTAAGTAGTAATTTAGTGTTAAGACCTAAGTTGGTCTAATTGGTGTCAAGTAAAATTTGGGTTAAGTTATACTTGTTTGTATGGGTCGGAATTACCACCCTAGTGGTAATTGGTTCGTGTCAATTAGGTGTTAAATGGGCGGGTTGTGACGAGCAAGGTGTGATCTCTCGGCTAATGGATAATTGTGTCGGATTGTCTGTTAGAGAATGTATTTTATGTGTATATTGTGCCTATGTGCTATGTAACTATTTGCTCAGATATGAGGACAGAGATCATAATACACTACTTGTGCGGCCATTCCAAGGTGAGTGGAATAATTATACGTGTATGTATATAATTTATTTGCTTGTGTGCGGGGGTGGAATGTGGGTTCAAAGTTCGGGCGATCGATACCACATGGTACCTTTCATGTGATAAGGGTTTAAAGTTCGAGCATGAGTAATGCGTGGGATACGGGTTTTAAGTTCGGGCGTTCGATACCCTATCCTCATATGTGTGTGCGGCGTGAAATGTGGGTTTTAAGTTCGGGAAATCGATACCACATTGAGCGTGAAGGGTGGTCATAAGTTCGGGAGTTCGATACCACTCAAGGGGCTAGTGATGCATACTAGCGGCGTCTATGTGGCTAACGGTTCATTCGCGAGAATTGTTCCCTTTGGATTTTGGTTAACCATAGTTATGTGTTGTAGTGTAGCATGTTATATTGTTTGGACTATATGCTATTATTTCGTGCTAGCTTGTGATATTAGAGTTTTAGCATTTTACTTTACGATGGTATGCTAATTAGATTGCTAGCGTGTATGCGGTAATTGTGTAAGTAATTGCAAGTAAATATATTATATATGTATATGTATAGTTATTGCATTCATTAAGCTTTACGCTTACCCCTCTCGTTGTTTACCTTTTTACATGTATTGTGATTGTGAAGCTAGCTAGTTTATAGACTGGATACGTAGGAGCGCCTGGGCTCGATGGGGTAGCTTTTGGATATTTGGACGCGGATTGGGGATTTGGTAGTCCCCGGGATTATGCTCTTGGTATCGGGGTGGGTTATTGAGTCTTAACCCGTAAACTGTGTAATTGGGTCATTATTACAATTGCTTTTGTAATGTGTCCTTTATGTACCAAGGGTCATTATAAGTTGTTAAACGTAACGTTATGATATTATGCTTTTGGTTAAAACATAGTTGGAAATGTTGTGTAAAATGAATGCTATATTGAGACCTAACTTTAAAAAAAATAAAAATATAGTGCTTTGTTTTTGGTAAACGGATTTGGGGTCGTTTCAAGTGGTATCAGAGCATAGTCTAAGGGAATTAGGTGACCTTGGAATAGGTTCATAGTCTTAGATGTATTAACGATTGTGCGTTATTTGCGGGTCTTGTAGGAATACGAGTCGGATTGAGATTTGTTAGTGCCTTAGAGTAGGTGACTAGCTATGACCTGTGTTTGTCCAAAGTGTAAATATGTGGGCCTTATTTCGTGTGTAAATTAGTGCCTTAGATAGCTAGTGCCTAATGTAAGTAGGAAAACTTGAACGTTGTTTTAATGATACTCACCTAGGTTGTAGGTTGACTTGTTGTTGTGGTGTACGTGTGTATATTTATTATTATATGGTATATAGGTGTACAAACATGCATCTATTGGTGCAGTGTCCTAGAGATGAATCTATTGGAGAGATTTGGATGTTTATCGCGTGTTATTTAATGTGAATGCCGCGTCAGACCGGGTAAAGTACTTTGCGTGACCATGCGAAAATGGTAAGGTACGCAATTGTAATAGTGACTAATCACTGATATCGGCTAAAAAGTCACGTTTTTACCCCCGATATTAGCCTCATTTATGATAAAGTAATTGACTTTATCATCTAAATAAGCATTTATTTGCTTCATTTGGTAAATTATGTCATTACGAAGGCTATGTTTCAAGCATCACTAAAAACGGATGAAAAACGAGCAAAACCGGCTAAGACGATTAACTCGCGTTTAAATAACTTATTTTATAATTTTTATAAAAGTTTATCTACTTAATCTCATGTTGTAAGATATTCAGTTACGAACGCGTGGGCGCAAGAATCGTCAAAAACGGAGCTAAAACGAAGATTCTAGAGCGAAAATGGTGAAAGACAAGAAATCATGTTACGATCCAGCGAATCAGCAAGCCAAACGGCCTACCAAACGGGCTACCAAACGACCTGCCAGTATTGCAAATGGCCTGCCACAAGCCCAAAGCAAACGGACACATCAAACGGGCAAGGCTTGCAAACGGCCCCCTGCAAACGGCTTGCCAAACGGCCTGCCAGCCGTTTGCCGACAAAAATTCAAGTCCATGTTGATTAAATACTTGGAATAATCTAGAATGTGCTTGTTCTCCAAGTTATACTTGCTCTCCAAGGTCACCTTGGTCACCAAGTTCTCAAGATGATTTGGTTGGTCACCAAGCTCATTTATTTACAACTTTGCCATCAAGCCTTTCCTATAAATAGGTGGCTCATCCCACCATTTCAACACACACCATTTCTTTACTTCACTCTCAAATATCTCTCTATTGTCACTCTCTAGTGATCTATAGGAGATTAGTTCTCTCTCTACTTTCTCTCTCTAGATTCCAGAGAGAGAAAAGTACATAAATTACACTACAAGAAAAACGGGCTTATAGGACCAATTTTTATTTGGTCAAAAGCGCAAAGGTCTTAAAAAACTACATATTAGGACCATTAATTCAGGGTCCTAACAGGGTCATGGAAAGGGTCCTAACAGACTACTATTTAGGACCTTTTAGTAATTATGTCCTATATTTTGATTGACGGAATTTATTTAGGGTCCTAAAAGGTATAACTAATAGGACACTTTTTCAAATGTCCTATCATAACTTGTGACCTTTTTAAAAAGGGTCCTATAATGGGATTAAATAGGACCTTTTAGTAATGATGTCCTATATGTTGATTGATGAAATTTATTTAGGGTCTTAAAAGTTAGAACCAACATGACACTTTTTAAAGGTCCTATCATAACTTGTGACCTTTTTAAAAAGGGTCCTATAATAGGATTAAATAGGACCTTTTAGAAATGGTGTGCTATATGTTGATTGACGAAATTTATTTAGGGTCCTAAAAGGTATAACTAATAGGACACTTTTTAAAAGTCCTATCATAACTTGTGACCTTTTTAAAAAAGGGTCTTATAATGGGATTAAATAGGACCTTTTAGTAATGGTGTCCTATATGTTGATTGACGGAATTTATTTATGGTCCTAAAAAGTGTAACTAATAGGACACTTTTTAAAAGTCCTATCATAACTTGTGATCTTTTTAAAAGGGGTCTTATAATGGAATTAAATAGGACCTTTTAGTAATGGTGTCCTATATGTTGATTGACGGAATTTATTTATGGTCCTAAAAAGTGTAACTAATAGGACACTTTTTTAAAAGTCCTATCATAACTTGTGACCTTTTTAAAAAGGATCCTATAATGGGATTAAATAGGACCTTTTAGTAATGATGTCCTATATGTTGATTTATGGAATTTATTTAGGGTCCTAAAAGGTAGAACTAGCAGGACACTTTTTAAAGGTCCTATCATAACTTGTGACCTTTTTAAAAAGGGTCCTATAATAGGATTAAATATGACCTTTTAGAAATGATGTGCTATATGTTGATTGACGGAATTTATTTAGGGTCCTAAAAGGTATAACTAAGAGGACACTTTTTAAAAGTCCTATCATAACTTGTGACCTTTTTAAAAAGGGTCTTATAATGTGATTAAATAGGACCTTTTAGTAATGGTGTCCTATATGTTGATTGACGGAATTTATTTATGGTCCTAAAAAGTGTAACTAATAGGACACTTTTTAAAATTCCTATCATAACTTGTGACCTTTTTAAAAAGGGTCTTATAATGGGATAAAATAGAACCTTATAGTAATAGTGTCTTATATGTTGATTGACGGAATTTATTTAGAGTCCTAAAAGGTGTAACTAATAGGACACTTTTTAAAAGTCCTATTATAACTTGTGACCTTTTTAAAAAGGGTCTTATAATGGGGTTAAATAGGACCTTTTAGTAATGGTGTCCTATATGTTGATTGACGGAATTTATTTAGAGTCCTAAAATGTATAACTATTAGGACACATTTTAAAAGGTCATATTAACTCCAACATCATGAACTAGTAATAAATAATCAAGTGTTTTATAAAAAGTGAAACAATCAAAGTGGAGCAGGGACTCGAACCCACGACATCCCCTTTACATACCTATATGATAACCATTTGACCCATTGTGTTAACCTGAAAGGTTTTTCTTACCGTTAAGGTATAACTAATAGGACACTTTTTTAAAGGTCCTATGATAACTTGTGACCTTTTTAAAAAGGGTCCTATAATGAGAAGATCCAATGACTTAATAGAACATTTTTGTAATCTCTAGTTCAAATCTCAAGTTCAAACAACCAAAAGCAAACAACATAAATTTGTTCAAAGTTAATATTACAACGTAGTAACTAGTAATAGATTGATGGAACATGTTTGGTACCAATCAAAAACCATAACCAAAAGGACGATTACATTGTTTCAAGTTACAAAGATGCACTTACAACTTACAAACATAACATGACATAAATTGTTTCAACCTGACAGAATTACTTAGTTTTCACAGCCATAAATACAAAGATGCAATTAAAAACTAGCCAACCGTAAATTGTTTCAAGCAGCCCAAACATAACAGTTTTATAAAACAAGTTTCTTCCATATCAAAGTTCAATTAAAGTGCTTCAATCTTGATCATTAGCTGCTTGAGGAGTACCATCACTTCTGTCACCATCTGAAACCGTATGCGGGGGTGAAGGAAATGAATATCCTAGTTGCTTAATTAAAAAGCTGAGTGCATCGTTTGACCATTTAACCTGTGAAGCTTGTGTGGCAGGCGTTGTAGATTCACTTTGTGAATTGGTTGCCATTTTCTTAGTAGGATCGACAAAACGCAAAGGATCGTTCTTCTCTACTATTTCTAGCTTTCTTAATTGTTGTTCATCAAAAAATTTAGTATTTCCCACAACTTCCATGCCATTCAAAGCCTCCTAAGTAACAAACCCTAACCCAATTGCTAACTGGGTGACATATGCTCCTCCACACGCGGCACTATTGACACACTTCCCTGGGCCCTTATACAGAAACTTTGCAAGACACCTTGCCACATTACAAGACTTGTTCTCAACAATACAAGACATGTAAAATAGGTCATCCTGAGTGACAAGGTTAGTGCAAGTGCCTCGCTGATTAATAGTTTCAGCTACAACTCGATGGAGGATCCTGTAGGAAGGGCTAGGGATGTGTGTGGATGAAGTGTTTTTTTTTTTCGTATTCTCCAATACCAATGGATTTCCAAAATTCTCCATCCAACACATCAGATGGCCAACCAGTTAAACCATACTTAAAGTCATCACCTGCCACTTCCTCATCAGTATATAGTTTCATATAAAGAACAAAATCAAAAAATGACAGATTGTAGTTCTTACCGCCTAAAGTGAAGGGCATGGCTGACTTTGACTTCACGTCATCCTTGTGTTGGTTGAATCGGTAGGTGCTGTAGAACTCATGGACGAGTGGTTTATACACATTTTAGCTTGTGTCAAATAACCTTTTCCAGGCCGGAGTACACCATTATTTGAAAACATCAGCCACATTAAGTTTTTCAAGAGTTGGCCACCACAAAGTTCGAGGTCCCACAAACCTGACCTTATTTTGTAGTTGTTCCAACGTCACTGTAGGTTTAACTGAAAGTGGTATTGCAGACGCTTCAGTTGTTGATGTAGTCTTCTTTGGTCTCCCTCTTTTCTGTAATTATAAACAAAAATAAATCAACATAAATAAGTAAACACGTGTTTAGATTTAGTACATATATACCAAATATTAGGAAGTATATAAGGTAGTTGTAAACATTACCCTTTCAGAATCAGATGGCGGCATATACTCTCCATCTGGATCAGACCTATCAGCCTCCTTCTCTTTACCTTTCCTCGATTTACATCCATTTTCCATATCCCTTAAACATTTGGAAATATGTTTCAGTCCCAAAGATTCCACTTTGTCTTTGTTTTCTTTAATCCTTTGTTGTCTCAAAGCTTCATAATCAGTTGAACCACGGGTTTTTCGTTTGTTTGTTGCTGGCATTTGCTGCTTTTCTTTGGGTTTTTCTGCATTAAAAATATAAATAAGTAAAATAAATTAGTGTCAATGTTTTGCAATACTAGTCTGCACATTATCAACCTAACTGATTGTAATTAATGAACTGTGAAAATATACATCACCGATCATGCTATGACTATACATAATAATACATTTTTTTTATTTTTTATTTTTATTTTTATTATTTTTTTTGTACTCTACTAATATTATTACCATAGTTTGATACAGTACTATTTTACCTGGGGCTCGAGTGGAGCGTCACTGGGTGGTTGTGTCACAGATCGAGTTGTATCCGTTTGTGCATTGGTTTGTGGCTTTTCAGCGTTACCAACAAACCGCAAAGGAGCATCCTTCTCCACTATTTCCAGCTTTCTTAAGTAATCTTCCTCAATCAACTTAGTATAGGCTATCACTTTCAACCGCTTCAGATCTTCCTCATTCACCACCCGTAAACCAATAGCTAACCAGGTTATAAACGTACCTCCACACATTTTACTACTTTCACTCCTCCACATGCAGTTATACAAGAACTTTCCAAGACACTTAGCCAAATTACATGGCTTGTTATGAACAATACAGTACATGTAAAACAGGTCCTCATAATTGACAAGGTTAGTGCAACTGCCTCGCTAATTAATTGTTTCAGCCACAGTGTAGGTGGAATTGAAATTGGTACAGCAGACGTATGGGTTGGTTCTGTAGTCTTCTTCGATGTCCCCTTTGCTGGAATTATAAAAAAAGTTAATAAACATAAATAACTTAGCATGTGTATAGATTTTGCTCATACCGAACATTATGGAATACTTGTAATAATTAGTAAAGGTCAATTATGTAACCTTAAAAGGTATTATATGATGTATGTAGTAATTAGTTACTCAATTGTATGATACAACAACCATCATGCAATTTCTATTTAAAAAATTACGAGACATATAGGCGTTACCTTTTTAGGGTCGTTAGCATCTGCACTATCATCAGAATCACTCAGAAATAGAACTTGTGGCTCTTCTTGGCTGATCTTTTTTTATTATAATCTTTTGTGGGTTTGTCGTTGTTCCAAATTCTCACTAATCTGCGTTTTTTGACTTCGGGTTCTTGTACAGCAGCTGCTTGGTTTGTGTATGTTTGTTTTCTTTTTTGTCCATGTGTTGTTTTTGCCATTGTCTTTTGCCTACCCATTTTCTGCAAACAGAAAATGAAATTAGTTAATTATTCATGAAAAAGTAAGTAAAAAGTTAATCAAATGTTGACAAAAAGTGAAAAGGTATTATGTATTAGTATGTCACAACAAACCCAACTTATAAACAACATACACATACACATACACATGAAAATTGACATACCATTGTAACTAATGACAATCTTAATGTACATAAATTATCAGTAACTATAAAAAGAGTAAAGTTGATGTTAAAATAATGTATGTATTATTTTGTGAATCAAACCAACCGATTCTACATTACATTAACATCACAACTGACCACGAATTACTGGTAGATGTTTTATAATCGACTCACAAATCTGCCCTAATTAAGTCATAATTATCCATTTAACGTGTTGTTAGTGCATATTAGTTGTAATATATTGAGTGATTATACATAATCAAATTAACCCTCATAATTAAAACATGAATGCGATCACAACACGGTTGTTAAATTTTCAAAACTGAGAAAAGGAAGTAGAGAATATGGTTCGAAAAGTTAACATACCTGTCGATTTCTTGAACGGTTTGAGATGTCGATGAATGAGGATGGTAGGTCGAATTTGATGGAGATAGTGTTGACGGAAATTTAGGATAAAAAACAACTCCAATTCTATAATGCCCGTTCAATAAACTTGGAACACATGGAAGTTAAATTTTTTAAAATTTTAGAATATTAGATTTTTATACATATATTTTAACATATATTTTTTTATTCTATTTATGTTCTATTTTATAATAATTGTATATGATGATGCTGGGCACTCAAACTACAAACAAAAACAATTTTAGTGTGGTAAAATTACCATCAATGCGATTATGATGGTTATTGACTACACATCTAATGCTAATAATTATGCAAGTAAGACAGTTATTTAACGGAGATCGTATTAAAATGAAAAAACAATGTATTTTGTAAAAGTTACAGATTGTCGACTATTAATTTTATAACGAACACATTTTCCAATAGAAAACGTATTCAAACAAAAGTACAATAAAGAAACCCGAAGTGGCTCGAACCCTATACACTTAACATGCAGAAAAGTTCACATACAGAAATTACAATACTTCAAGGCCATGAATGGATAATGATAACAAACTATCGAAGGCAACACCACAGCCAGCAATACATAAGTAATACCAGATAAACTGAAAAAAACAGAACATAGTTCATAATATCTTACATTATTCATAATCAACACCATAAAACATAGTTCATAATATCTTATACAATCCATAAGCAACACCATAAAACATAGTAAAACCTAGCATAATAATAGTCACAACGCAAACACTAATCAAAAACTGCATATTTAGAAAAAAAAATTAGTATCATTGGAATAATAAACATGTTTGTTTGATAACAAAATTGAAAACAGCCTTAGAAGTTCCCTGAACCGCGCCCTCAACATGTTATTTATGAGCGGATTGAGTAGTGGTACCATAAGTTCTCTAATCAGCAGCAAACATATGCGGTGGTGGATCAAATGAATATCCTTTTTTTTAATCAAACAGTAAACAGCTTTACTAAGCCATTGTAACTCGCCCGTAATGGAAGTGTTACGGGTATCTCCAGAAGCTATCATGGGAGGTGCATGTGGTTCAGTTTGTTTCTCACTGCTGCTTGGTGCTGACTTTTTTTTAGGGCCAACCCTTTTCTGTCATTAAAGAAAGTTAATGACTACAAATAAATAAGTAGAACACATAAATATAAAAGAATAAGTTTAGGTCAATTAGGTAACCATATTAGCATATTTGTGAACAATACCTTTGTCCGAACTTCAACTATTGTAGGTTCATCATGAGTAGCCGGCTCCTTATCACTATATAACACAGCTTCAGATTCAGACTGAGGAACATATTCGCCATCTGAATCAGACGTGTCAATCTCTTTCTATTTTTCCTTCTTTTTTTCCACCATGTACCGTACGATTGAACTACTTACAATCTCTGGGATTCTTAAAGCATTGTACATCTTCTTATTCTCGCGAATCCCCTATAATCTTGAAACTTCAGCACCAACAACCACATCATCAGATTCAGAATTACAATAAGTATCTGGTACATTTTCTTCGCTGATGTATTCCCTATTCAATCCTTTAGATGGTGTGGTACGATCTGTCGGTTTGGGTAAAGTTGATGTGATATCAGGTGATAGAGGGGTATTTGTTGCTCGTTCGTGCTTATTAGTCAAAGCAGCATTTTTTGGTGATGGCAAATGCTTTTTTGTATTCTGTGTCTCCAATGTTTTTTTGTTTGTTTGATTTGTTCGCCATCATCAGAATCAGGGTCACTATTGAATATTTCAGTAGAATTTTGTTGGCTAATCTTTGTTCCATCCAACTTATTAGTACATTTTATAGCATTAGCAATTCGATAAGATCTTCGATTTTTTACTTCGGGTGCTTCTGCAGAACTTGGTGGTTTAGGAAGGGTGATTGGGGCTCCTTCTGGTATGTTATGTCGTAATGGGATTGCTGGTTTAAAGAAGTCAACGATATGTGATCTGTTTTGTTTTTTTGTAATTTGCGGATTTGTTTTTTGATTTTGTTTTGAGCAATTGATTGGTTACTTTTTCTTTTTGCCATTGTCTTTAATCTTCGCAAATTCTGCTAACACAACAATAGTGTATTGATAATGAAAAAATAAGTACAAAGTTAATCAAAACAATAAACCAAATTAAAAGGTATTATTATTAGTAAATCCTGGGTAAAAGAACCGAACATATTAACAAAATGCACAAACAACAGATAATTGATTGTTTTAATTATTTTATGTAAAATTATCACGTAACAAAAATAAATGTTTGTTAGCTAATGGAAGTAGTATACAAAAATAAAAATAAAAAGGTGTAAACCATACTCACATGTAATATAATACTAATCCATATCTTTTTTTTCCTTTTAATAACTATTTTAATTATTTTAATGATTATTGATCGATGGTGTTTCTAAGAGATTATTGAGCCAAACAAAACTAAAAAATGGCGGCTTAAAAATGATTGCGCTATATACTTACTTGATAAATATAAAAATATAAACACATAATCTCCTCAACTCTTCATCTACTCTCCATTTGCAAAAAATTAGTCACTTGCCAGTAAACATTTGCTTTCTAATTCTTCTTAACTACATCATCGTCCATGGCGAATTCAGGTTAGTGTGTTTTCAAGAATACACTTTAATTTGTTGTTATTGATAGTATAGGCTTGTGATGCTTTGTAATCGTTGAGGTTTAATTTAATATTAATTTTGATCTTTCAAAAAAAAAAAAAAAAAACAATGGGAATACCTGATTAATTTTATTTAAGGTTTATCATCACATTCACATATTATAATAAAAAAATTTAAAATCAAACTATGGATCTTCACTTTATATTGAGTTAGGTGCTTTATTTACACATAAATCGGTTTAAAAATTTTATGTGTAATTAATAGCTGTGTTTTGCTTCACAGATACATACATGAATTTTTTGTTATTTGTTTGAATATTAAGCAAAATTGGATTGTCACAGATACACACAATGCTAAAGTATTTTGGATTGTCGATTGTATGAATTGTGTGTAATTTTACAATTGTTTGGTTTGTTTATGTTGTTATCAATTGAGTATTTAAGTCTGCTTAACTTTATATATTATGTAAGGCTTTAAAGATTATTATGAAGTTTACTTTAAATAAAACATAATAATAAATAGTACTACTGTTTGCAAGTGCAGGTAATTATCTTACTGACAGGGAGAAACGTTAAATTGCCAACCACCAGCTCAATGTGTTGGAAAGCCACAACCATTTGAGCACTGATGATATAGCATATGTCATCGTGACTATACCACGAGGAACTTTTTGGGTGACTTATTTAAATTTTAAGTTATAATATTGATTACCCTTTAATTATATTTATTATTAAGAAATCATTAACAAATTTTTGACTGATATATATTTCAATTGTTATTTAGGAGCTGCCTGAGGAGTTGAATCAACTAGAACAGCTGAGACGCGATTGTAAGTAAGATTGCTTCGATCTGGATGGGAGAACCCATAAATTTGGTTTGAAACAAGCAAGAGGTGTAACAAATAGGAAGCTGGTAGTGTATTCAGGCTGGGTGACTTTTAAAGGGACGAATCGGTATCTTACATGTGAAAAATGTTTGATTGGGTTCTCTCGTATGTTAGAAAAGTTTTTTGTTGTCCTTGATGTACAAAAGGGTATTAATGTAAAACTTGTTTTATGTTTGAATTGTATAAATTAATCGTTTCTTGTTGTTTAAATCATATAGTTTCAATACTTCTCATTTGACTGCCAATAAATACAAATCACTTAAGTTGCACCTGCAGTATTTATTCTGTACAATAATGGCCATTACTATATGATGATAACGAATATCTTGCATGTACAAAATTACAACACAAATTCTGTTTTAACAAAGTCGGTCAAAATAACAACTAATAGAGAAGTATTTATTCTGGACAATCATGCCCAATACGAATCAGTTAAAATAGCATGTATGAGTAAATACATGTAATATTCTACCATATAGAAAATTACAACACAAAATCTGTTTTAACCAACTGACACAATGTGAAAAACAATATAGACGAAAGTCCATATCATGAAGCCTCTTCAGCAAAATTTTCATCTAGTGTTTCAATTTGTAAGGTAGTATTTTCAACAACAGTCCCCTCTAAATCCCTTCTAACCATTTCAATATCCACATCCACATCTTTATCAGGACCCGTAGACGTCGCACTTTGTAAAAGCATTTTGACGTCAACATTTGTTTGCTCATCCATGTCATATGAATCCCTAGGCGTTGTCTTGATAATGACCTTCCATCCCTTGTGAACACGATCTTTGACATAAAACACCTGTTGTGCTTGACTTGCTAATATGTATGGCTCTTTATCAGGCTTCACACCTACAAAATTGAGTAGAGTAAATCCATTCTCATCAACTTTTTTTCTTGAACCATTAGAAATCCAATCACAGAGGAACAAAACTATTTTATTCTCAACAGAATACTGCAGCTCAATTATCTCTTTTATAACCCCGTAGTATGTTACATCTCCAGTGACAGTATTGTTATTTCTAGTGCTCGAGAAGCTTCTTGTCAGGGCCTCAAGAATAACACCACTATTCTGGGTTTTTCTTTTCTTTTCAACAACTTTTATGTGAAAACGGTAACCATTTACGATAAATCCTTTATATGTTTTGACAAATTCACATGGGCCATTTGCCAAGTGCCTTAGGTCATCTGTAATGATATTATCCCCTATCTTATCCAGATGTGTAACCTGAAATTGTGCAACATATTTTTAAAAAACTGCTATTTACCAATTGTTTGAAGGTTTGAAAAGATTAGTCCTTACATGTTTGGCAAACCACGAGCGAAAAGTCTGACTGTGCAAGCGCTCCAGCTGCTACTTACGAAATTTTCAATTCTGATCACGTAAAATTTGCAGATGTTCTCTGCATTGTATAAATATAATGATGAAAGCGTGTAAGGTCAATTGAGAAAATAATATAAACTGCGAATTAAACAATATTTAATAACGTTACTCACGTTCTAAAAGAATCTAGTTCACTACAATTGAACAACACATAGGAATGTGCTTTATCCAAGGTCTCAAGGTCTAACCGTGTTGCCACTGTAGCACCAATGGGTCTACCAGGCATTGAAAATATAGGTAAGACATCCTCTTTACCACCGTCATCGTAGTTTCTACTTTTCTTATTATGTATCCTCTCGACATCACTGGATAAGTACAGTGAACAAAATGCCAAACACTCCTCAGCTAAATATACTTTGGCAATTGATCCTTTAGGTTTAGCCTTGTGTCGCACGTATGATTTTAAGGTACCTAAATACCTAGATGATCAGCAAGTATGTATGATCATGTTAGCAATAAAATATTAAAAAAAATTACATCAATATAGTAATGACCAAATTATAAATGCACACCTTTCTGTTGGATACATCCAACGGTAATGAACTGGTCCCCCTTGTTTGGCCTCAGTAGCAAGATGAACTGAAAGATGAATCATGATATCAAAGAATCATGGAGGAAAAATCATTTCTAGCTCGCAAAGTATTTTTCCAATGTCAATTTCCATTTGAACTAAATCATAAGGATTTAGAACCTTTCAGCATAGTTGTATGTAGTATCGACATAGGTTCATCACAACAGAACGCACTTTCTTAGGTAATACATTTCGTACAGTAACTAGAAGCAGATGCTGCATCAAAATGTTTATCGTGGCTTTTAAGTCCCGACAGTTTCGGGGGTTTTTGTTGAACGCACCTTGAGATATTAGCTGAATATCCATCTGGTACTTTCACCCCCATAAGAATCTCACAAAATAGTTCTTTCTCTTTTTTATCCATTGTGAAATATGTAGGCGGCATATACACTTTTCCATTTGGAAGGGGTGCAGGGTGAAGCTCAGCTCTGATTTTCATTTCTTGTAAATCACGACGTGATTTTAAATGATCTTTGGTTTTTCCATCAAGATTCAATAGCGTTCCAAGGACACTGTCACAAACCATTTTTTTCTGTATGCATGACATCTAAATTGTGACGTATTAAGTTATCTTTCCAATATGGTAAATAAAAAAAAATACTTCTTTTCTTCCAGTTATATGGTAGGGTTGGGTTAGTCTTCACAAGTTTTCCAAACTTAAATTCTCGAATACCCTGGAGCTGATCTAGAACTTGTTCCCCTGTTAAGCCATGGGGTTGAATTTCAAATTCTTTCGTGTCATCAAAAGATTTTCTTTTTTTACGAAAAGGATGCAAAATTTCCAACTATCGACGATGTGCCATGTATATATGTTTCGAGCAGTGCTTTAATCGTCTCGATTTGGTATGCTTATGACATACGGGACAAGCATATTTACCTTTGGTGCTCCAACCCGATAAATTCGTATATACAGGAAAGGCGTTTATTATCCATAACAAACTAGCTCGCATATTAAAGGTGTTCTTTATTGATGCGTCATAAGTCTCTACTCCAGTTTCCCACAACTCCTTTAACTCCTCAATTAAAGGTTGTAGATAGACATCTATATCATTACCTAAAGCCGATGGGCCAGGTATAAGTAAAGTTAAAAATAAATAAGGTTTTTTCATGAACATCCATGGATACAGATTATATAGCATCAAAACAATAGGTCATGTACTATGTGAAACATTCATGTTTCTAAAAGGGTTAAACCCATCACTCGCTAACCTAAGCCTGACATTCCGAAGTTCCCTAGCAAAATTAGGATAGGTATGATCGATTGTTTTCCAAGCTGGTGAATCTGCAGGATGTCTCATAAAACCATCTTTAGTGCGACTATCTTCATGCCATATTATGGCCACATCAGATTCAGGTGACATATACAACCTTTGCAACCGTGGTATGAGCAGAAAATAAGGCAAAATCTTTGCTCCTTTCTTCTTTTCTTTATCATTCGTGGTTGACTCATCATCTGAATCACTTTCATTTTTTTTATACGTTGACATTTTACATATATCACATTCTGTTTTGTCCTTTTTATCTTTCCGGTACAACATACAACCGTTAGGACAAGCATCAATTTCTTGATAACCAAGTCCAAAGTCACTTATTATCTTCTTTAGTTAATATGTTGACTTTGGTATGGATGCTTCTGGGAAGGCCACTCTTAAAATATCAAGCATGATGTCAAAAGCCTTGTCACTACATTTACCAATACACTTGATATGATATAGCGTAACGATAAAGGAAAGAGCAGAGAACTTTTTACACCCAGGGTATAGTTCTTTCACAACATCTTTCAATCTATTATAAAACCTTTTCTCATGTATATGTGGTATAGTATCTGTTTCCTTTTCGTGGCTGTTATCATCAAATTCAGTTTCTTGGTTGTTATCATCAAATTCATGGAAGTAGTCATTCAGCAGTCCTTGCATTTTATCTTCAAATTCAGTTTCTTTGGTATCCAACATAGGCTCATAAATTCTTTTAGACACATAAGGATCAAATTTATAACCTTTATAAAAATGTCAATAATCAAATGATTTTTAGCAGCTGCACAACCTACCCACATCTGATTACCACATTTTACACACGAACATAGTATCTCACCATTTTTACCTTTAGTAGAAAACATATGATCAAGATAATTAACAAGACCTTCTTGGTATGTTTTCGATGCTCTTGAGCAACTCATCCAACTCGTTGCCATGCTACACCTGAATTAAAAAAAGTTACAAATTTTTAACAAAATATTCATTGAACACTAGACTAGTTGATCAGATATTCATTAAACAACATTCACAAATATTAATTGATATGATGTATATATGTAATATCACATAATATTGATTAAACATTCATTCATATATTCATATATACAAAAAACTACATGAACATATTCATTAATCATTATTCTATACATAATACATAATACAAATACATATACATATACATGTGTAATCTATTTGACATTAAACGAAATAATTTAAACAGAGACACAAAGTAACCTTGTAAATTGGATTTCTGGATGGAATAATTTCGTAAGTGATAGCTTCTCTTGGTTTCTTTCCAACTCACATAGAAATAGAATATAGATCTGTAATGCCCAGTAAAACACAATGAATATCGATAAAAAATTATATATCGATTCCAACTCACGTACCAATAAGTCAGGTAACTTCTTAAAATAAGTTCGTTTGTTTCCTTTTTATTAGCAGATAATATTGGTGACAATCTAATTTGATTATATTATCCTATACTTTCCATTCGTATGTTTGAAAAATATAATTAGTAAAAAATACATACTATTAACTTATCATTCATATTAATCATATATTAATATTTAATATACATATCATATCATCGTATTATAATTATACATATACAGGTCAATTTAATTATAAATTTGCTTAGTTATGATTATGAACATTTATATATTCATCAATTATGAATGAGCAATACAATTGGTAATTATGAGGTGATCAAATCGAAATCTAAGATTAAAATAGGTATTATGAGGCGAAATTATCATAAAAGGGTAAAATTGTCATTAAAAGGCAAAATTATCATCAAATGGTAAATGGGTAACTCCAATATCGAAATTGCATGAGATATCTCATGTATATATTAGCTAAATTGAGGCCAGTTTTTCATATTTTCCTATAAGCCACCAGAGGTTACCTTTTATGGGCTCCATGATCCGATGAGAACGACAATGCACAATCATTTTATAATCCAATAATAACCAACATTTACCCTTTCATATAATATTGCACGATCGGGTACACTGCCCGTAAGTGTAATGTGTAGTTTTATGGTTTAAGGTGAAATCTTCATTATATGGTGAAATCATAATCAAAGGGTAATTTGATCATTAGTTACTAAATTTATAATCAAGTATTATATAGTATAACCAAGTATTATGCTATGTATATTTGGTCATATATGTAGTTAATTCCTTTTAGATACATATATGAACTTCATATTTATTCTGCTAGCTAAACACCACGAAAACATTATAACATGATCTTTTCTCGATAAGATAAATAAGAAGAAACAAAATACAATAGGCAATCCCGGACATCGCTCGAAACCAGTAAACTAAACCTAACGACTTTATACGTTAAATTATCATCTAAGAGTATATTGTTAATTATGAGGTTATTAGATTATCAAGAAATGGTAATTAATTAGTTACTATGAGGTTTTTCAAATTTTCGGCATATAAGGTTAAATTAGGCATTATGAGTTCAAATTATCATCAAACCGGTAAAATTATCATTTAATGGTAAAATTATCCTCAAAGGTTAAATTAGTCATTATAGTACTTTAACAATTTTGGTTGAGTGGTGCCTGAAATATGATATATTTTACATTTTTCAATATACAATAAAGGATAGCCAGTTGTATCAGTAGAAGGTAGTTTGCAATAAAGTTCGATATTTAATTACATACATGTTAAGCAACGCTTAATTACATATACGGTAGTTTAATCAAGTAATCTTAACAACGTTGCCAATTGTTTCAAAACACAAATTTACAAAACAACTAGCACAACATTCTGCATCTAGCGTAGATTGAACGGGTTACATCCAAATATTTTTTCTAACACCAACCAGTCGGAACTCACTGATGTCACCTTTCCATACAACTTCACACACATCACGCGGGTTTAAATTATTATCTCCTACAAATTTGAGCCAACCACCGTACACGTAGCGATTTGGCAGATTCTTGGTTTTATCTTCTTTAACATACTAATGAAATGTGACAACCCGGAGATCTGACCAAATTTAAACATAAATTCTTATATGATTTCGACACGATAAGTAAAGTTTGTTATGTTGAGTCTCAAAATTTTGAACTGTTTTCATACATTTATTTAACCTTTGACTATTCCCGACGATTCACGAATAACTATCTGTAAATAAATACATATATATTTAAATATATATATAAATTTGAAATAGAAACTTATATGATTTAATTAATATGTGTAAATGAAATAATATATGATATTACTATAAATCTATTTATATATATATGAAAAGTATATTGAATATACAAATATATATATGATTTAGAATTTATTTAATAAATGTTCGTAGCACTCGTTTGTCATCTTGATAGTTATTAATTAAGTTAAAAATGAACTTATGTGATTTTAAAATAAAAGGTGATCCGAAAATAAGTTATATGAATTTTAGGCTTATTAAAAATATATTTAGAAGCTAATTAGTAAATTTTAACACTTTTTATATTTTACCCAGGTTTGGGCGTGGACAGTGAGTAAATTTTTGTTTAATAATTTATGATCAAATTTTATACCATAATGAACAAAATAAATAAATATAGTTAATTTAAAAATTTGGGATTTTACCGAAAACTTTTATCCGCCACTGTTTAAACGACGGACTACGAATCATCACTCGTGTACAACTGTTGGTAGATATTAATTCTTGTGACCACGTTTTTAAAATTCTTATGTTTTTATTATTACAATAATAGGTACTGATTGAATGATTGATTTAAAGATTAGAGATTACTGTGCTAATTATTTGTCCTTACCGAACTCCCTTTCCTATCAATCTATCTAATCTCTTATATATACATGCATAATAATACTAGATTTAGAGAGATACATTCCTTCTTATTTCTTCCCGGTAATCCATCATCAACTTCTAATATTTTTCTGTTTAGTCGAACCCTCATTATCATCAAACCCACCATCGAACCACTGGTCATTAATCACCTCCACGACAACCTTCTTCCACGCTACTCGTTACATTTATGCTTCTCTCTATTTCTGCCAAACCAACACCACCTTCGACCTCTACTCCTATTTCCATTTTCTGTTTAATGCACCATGAACGACCACTCAACACTACCTCATTTAAACTATCATCACCACCATCTACCGTTACCAGTTTTACAGTCATCACACACCACCTCTGGTTAACCACCATCACTAAACCCAAACCCATTTTTGTTGTTGTGTTCCTTGCCGTTTTGGCTGATAACCTCACACGAAAAACACCCACACACCACCTCTATTACACCCACCTCGCCACCTTAAACCGTCACTCTCTTTCTCTATATCTCTCTCTATATTTAAACCATCATCTCTCTCATGTATTACTACTACTGCTCGACTGTTTTTCTGTTTAAACCAAACCCATATCACCTTCTCATCCTTCTGCTGCTGTAAGATATATTACTAAGATATACTACTACTGTATCTACTTTGTTACAACTATTCGATAACCAAGACATATCCAAAAACCCTCATACTACACTATCACTATATATTTGCAATCTTGGAATCACTTTATCAATTAAAAACAGCTGTAACGAATACCTTTGTTCCTTTTTTGGCCGACAAGTAAAAAGAATACAACCCATTTATCCTTTTATTCATTAGTGGGTTTTGTCATAATTAAATATCTTACGACAAATCCTCAAAACAAATGTTTGAGTGCTGTATCCACTTCCTATTATTTTAATTCTAAAGCTGAAACTTTTAAAAAGAATATTGCTGGCTTGTTTCCCACTTATCTATATCGAATTCTATTTTAAAAACTAACGAGTCATTTGATTTTGTTTAATTGGGCCGAGAACCAAACTTCATCATCTGTTGGGCCTTTACAAAACCCACCACAATTGTTGCTGCCGTATGTTTCTTTTCTGTTCAGCTATCTTCCTACTATTCTGTCACATCCAAACCTAAACACCCCACTGAAACCACCATAATAACCTTCATGTTTTGCTAGTAGTTGGTCACTGTTTTATGCTACTATTATTTGCGTTTATCTGTTAAAAACGAGGCCTTTTTGTTGTTGTTGCTGCTACTCGTGCTTCTGCTAAACAAAGGGAACATATACGACACATTTATTCTTATACAACAAAGCAACGATGATGATGATGGTGGAAGAACCTGATGATAAAGAATGATGAAAAATGGCGACGGTATTAGTAAAAGAAAATGAAGGAGAAGTAACAACTGAAACATATAGGATTACATAATTTAGGGTATTAATCATAACAGATTTGAGGTAGCGGATGAGTGGCTTGGACGTTTGCTTGCTGAACGAGAGGTCGCAGGTTCGAATCTAGGTGACTACATTTTTTTTTAGAATAGAAGACTGTGTTGAAAGCTTGGGCCGAGATCTAAGTTATTGGGCCGAATTCCTTTCTTTTTCTGATTGGGCCGAATCTTTGTTGGGCTATTCGAATTAAAGGGGTTATAAAGTTCTAGTTACATTTTATAATAGGAAAGTAACAAATGGAGCATTGGTTTGATGTGTTGTGTGTTTAGCGAGAGGTCTTGGGTTTGAGCCCGGGCTGAGGCAGTTTAATTCTTTTTGGAGCTTTTCTTATGAGGTAGTATTTATTATTACTCCTATTATTATCACTATTATTGTTATTATTACAAAAAAAAAATTATTTTAAAAAAATAGATTACAAATATATTAATATTACATATTACTAAATTTTTATTTTTAAAATGATATTAAGTAAGCTATATATAAAATATATTAATAATATAACTATATATATTCTTATCATATATAAATCTTGAAATAAATTTCTATTTTTAATATATTATGATAAATGATAAATATTATATTATTAAATTACTTTAATAAGTATTTATTATATTAATATTAATAAATGTATTATAGAAATAAATAATTACTACTTAAAGAATATAGGATAAATATAACTTACTTAGTAATATGATATGTAAAAACTTGTTAGTTGTTATTATATGTGTTAATATACACAATTGATATAGGTTCGTGAATCCGAGGCCAACCCTGAATTGTTCAGTATCGTCGTATGAATATTGTTACTACAAAATATCGTATGTGAGTTCATTTGCTCCCTTTTACTCTTTATATTTTTGGGACTGAGAATACATGCGCTGTTTTTACAACTGCTTTATTAAATGCTTTTGAAATATATTTTGAACTGCGAATACATGAAATGCTTTTATAAATGTTTGACGAGATAGACACAAGCAAAACATTCCTCGAATGAATTATTATGCAGACAGAAGTTCTGTTGATTATTGTTGAATTAGTTGGACGTGATAATTGCCACTAATTGTTATGAATATTTCCCCTGATTATTATTGCTTGGTAACCTAAGAATTAGAATCGGGAATGGCCCTTATTCACGCGAATCCTAAAGGTAGCTACCGGGTTTAACACTCTCACCCAGAATGTTCACTAGACGAAAAAGCTAGTGGCGTGGTGTTTAGTACTTCTAGGTTTATATATTATACAGACGAGATGTTCTGTTTTTGGGGATATTATTTATGTGCATTATATGTTAAGGTCGGTTACCAAGCAAGCAATGAATGAAAAGTGAATGTTATGTATCGAAAGAATGATTTTATACACGGGTTATGTGTATGATATTTTTGTACATGAGATATGTGTACGGTTACTAAGATTTATGAAAATGGTTTCGTACACGAGATAGGTGTACGGTATTTGAATCTTGTGGTCTATCAAAATGATGAATTTTATTGTTTACGATAAACTTATGAACTCACCAACCTTTTGGTTGACACTTTAAAGCATGTTTATTCTCAGGTATGAAAGAAATCTTCCGCTGTGCATTTGCTCATTTTAGAGACATTACTTGAGTCGATCATCACAATGGGACCAGATGTTGGTGACTTCGTCCAGATGGATTAGGACAGGGTATGACATGAAATAGGTCACCTTGAGCATTTCTGCAAATGACAGTACAACCGACGTTTACTCCACGAAGACCAACAAATGTAGACGGGAATTCCTACAAAAAATGAAAGTACAATTGGAAAGTAAAATGCATTAAATCGAAAGTTGTGTTATATATTGTGAGCATAGAATATTGAAATTTAATACCATAAGAGAGTGTAAGAAGCGTACCAAGTAACGTCCATATGGCACCGAAAAAAACTGTTATGTCATCAGACTCGACATCAGGTTCTTGTTTCATTTCTTCATCAGTTTCAGTAATATCATAAACACTTGAGGTTGATTTGTTTGCAGCTGTATGTATCTCCACCACAAGTTTTATGTCTGGAGTTATCCACTCACACCCATCATAACCGTACATGACCATATGAAAGTTGATATCATCAATTTTATACAGAATTAAACAATCATGAGTTTCAAGCATAATATCTTCCATAACTTGTTTCCACCCAGTTGTAAACACCATTTCATTATATGGGCCTAACTGAACCTTTATCGTTACTCTATAGCATCCAAGTGAGTTTATGAAAATGTTGGTTGTTGGGGATTCAGGCAGAGAATAGCAACTGGCCCATTGATCGTGCAAGTGCTGTAATCATGTAAAGAAATATCCTTCTATTTTAAACTATTATTATTTTGATAGCAATTATAATTAAATATGAGGTATGTAGATCAAATGAGAATACTGAAATGTCCCGTTCATATTGATTATAAACGTTCCATATTAATTGATTTCGTCACGAGGTTTTGACCTCTATATGAGACGTTTTTCAAAGACTGCATTCATTTTTAAAACAACCATAACCTTTATTTTATCTATAAAGGTTTAAAAAGCATTACGTAGATTATCAAATAATGATAATCTAAAATATACCGTTTACACACGACCATTACATAATGGTTTACAATAAGAATATATTACATCAAAAATAAGTTTCTTGAATGCAGTTTTTACATAATATCATACAAGCATGGACTTCAAATCTTATCCTTATTTTAGTATGCAACAGTGGAAGCTCTTAATAATCACCTGAGAATAAACATGCTTTAAACGTCAACAAAAATGTTGGTGAGTTATAGGTTTAACCTATATATTATCAAATTATAATAATAGACCACAAGATTTCATATTTCAATATACATCCCATACATAGAGATAAAAATCATTCATATTGTGAACACCTGGTAACCGACATTAATAAGATGCATATAAGAATATCCCCTATCATTTCGAGAAATCCTTCGGACATAATAAAAACGAATTCGAAGTACTAAAGCATCCGTTACTTTGGATGGGGTTCGTTAGGCCCAATAGATCTATCTTTAGGATTCGCGTCAATTAGTAGTTCGGTTTACTAATTCTTAGGTTACCAAGCAAAAGGGGCATATTCGGCTTCGATCATTCACCCATATAATGTAGTTTCATTTACTTGTGTCTATTTCGTAAAACATTTATAAAACTGCATGTATTCTCATCCCAAAATATTAGATTTTAAAAGTGGGACTATAACTCACTTTCACAGATTTTTACTTCGTCGGGAAGTAAGACTTGGCCACTGGTCGATTCACGAACCTATAACAAATATGTACATATATATCAAAGTATGTTCAAAATATATTTACAATAATTTTAATACGTTTTACTTTTTTAAGTTTATTAAGTCAGTTGTCCTCGTTAGTAATCTACAACTAGTTGTCCACAGTTAGATGTACCGAAATAAATCGATATATATATTATCTTGAATCAATCCACGACCCAGTGTATACATGTCTCAGGCTAGATCACAACTCAAAGTATATATATTTTTGGAATCAACCTCAACCTTGTATAGCTAACTCCAACATTACTCCATATAGAGTGTCTATAGTTGTTCCAAATAATATATATACATGGGACGATATGATATGTCAAAACATTTGCATACGTGTCTATGGTATCCCAAGATTACATAATATATTAGAATACATGTATAATACAATATAAGTTATCTAGAATATGATTTGTATAGAATTGTTACAATATTTCCCGTAGCTACAACAATCAAAAAATATCCAATCTTGTTTTACCCATAACTTCTTCGTTTTAAATCCGCTTTGAGTGAATCAAATTGCTATGGTTTTATATTAAACTCTATTTTATGAATCTAAACAGAAAAAGTATAGTTTTATAGTCAAAAATATAAGTTACAAGTCGTTTTTGTAAGAGGTAGTCATTTCAGTCGAAAGAACGACGTCTTGATGACCATTTTGAAAAACATACTTCCACTTTGAGTTTAACCATGATTTTTGGATATAGTTTCATGTTCATAAGAAAAATCATTTTCCCAGAAGAACAACTTTTAAATCAAAAGTTTATCATTGTTTTTAATTATCAAACCCAAAACAGCCCGCGGTGTTACAACGACGGCGTATGTCCGATTTTTCGGTGTTTTTCATGTTTTCAGATTTTAAATCATTAGGTTAGCATATCATATAAATATAGAACATGTGTTTAGTTGATTTTAAAAGTAAAGTTAGAAGGATTAACTTTTGTTTGCGAACAAGTTTAGAATTAACTAAACTATGTTCTAGTGATTTCAAGTTTAAACCTTTGAATAAGGTAGTTTTATATATATGAATCGAATGATGTTATGAACATCATTACTACCTCAGGTTTTGTGGATAAACCTTCTGGAAATGAGAAAAATAGATCTAGCTTCAAAGGATCCTTGGATGGCTTGAAAGTTCTTGAAGCAGAATCATGACACGAAAACAAGTTCAAGCAAGATTTTCACTCGAAATAAGATTGTTATAGTTATAGAAATTGAATCAAAGTTTGAATATGAGTATTACCTTGTATTAAAAAGATATCTTACTGTAAATAAGAAAAATTTCTTGAGGTTGGATGATCACTTTACAAGATTGGAAGTAAGCTAGCAAACTTGGAAGTATTCTTGATTTTTTGAAACTAGAACTTATAGAATTTATGAAGAACACTTAGAACTTGAAGATAGAACTTGAGAGAGATCAATTTAATGAAGAAAATTGATGAATGAAAGTGTTTGTAGGTGTTTTTGGTCGTTGGTATATGGATTAGATATAAAGGATGTGTAATTTTGTTTACATGTAAATAAGTCATGAATGATTACTAATATTTTTGTAATTTATGAGATATTTCATGCTAGTTGCGAAATGATGGTTCCCACATGTATTAGGTGACTCACATGGGCTATTAAGAGCTGATCATTGGAGTGTATATACCAATAGTACATACATCTAAAAGCTGTGTATTGTACTAGTACGAATACGGGTGCATACGAGTAGAATTGTTGATGAAACTGAACGAGGATGTAATTGTAAGCATTTTTGTTAAGTAGAAGTATTTTGATAAGTATCTTGAAGCCTTTCAAAAGTGTATGAATACATATTAAAACACTCCATGTATATACATTTTAACTGAGTCGTTAAGTCATTGTTAGTCGTTACATGTAAATGTTGATTTGAAACCTTTAAGTTAACGATCATGTTAAATGTTGTTAACCCAATGTTTATTATATCTAATGAGAAGTTAAATTATTACATTATCATGATATTATGATATATTAATATATCTTAGTATGATATATATACAGTTAAATGTTGTTACAACGATAATCGTTACATATATGTCTCGTTTCGAAATCATTAAGTTAGTAGTCTTGTTTTTACATATGTAGTTCATTGTTAATACACTTAATGACATGTTTACTTATCATTTATCATGATTAAACATAGTGTATCAATATCTTAATATAATTCATATGTATTTAGTAAGACGTTGTTATAACGATAATCGTTATATATATCGTTTTGAGTTTCTTAATTCAATAAACTCAATTTTATGTATATAACTCATTGTTAAAATACCTAACGAGATACTCACTTATCATAATATCATGTTAACTATATATATAATCATATATATGTCATCATATAGTTTTTACAAGTTTTAACGTTCGTGAATCACCGGTCAACTTGGGTGGTCAATTGTCTATATGAAACCTATTTCACTTAATCAAGTCTTAACAAGTTTGATTGCTTAACATGTTGGAAACACTTAATCATGTAAATAACAATTTCATTTAATATATATAAACATGGAAAAGTTCGGGTCACTACAGTACCTACCCGTTAAATAAATTTTGTCCCGAAATTTTAAGCAGTTGGAGGTGTTGACGTATCTTCTGGAAATAAGTGCGGGTATTTCTTCTTCATCTGATTTTCTCGTTCCCAGGTGAACTCGGGTCCTTTACGAGCATTCCATCGAACTTTAACAATTGGTATCTTGTTTTCTTAAGTCTTTTAACCTCACGATCCATTATTTCGACGGGTTCTTTGACGAATTGAAGTTTTTCGTTGATTTGGATTTTGTCTAACGGAATAGTGAGATCTTCTTTAGCAAAATATTTCTTCAAATTTGAGACGTGGAAAGTGTTATGTACAGCTGCGAGTTGTTGTGGTAATTTAAGTCGGTAAGCTACTAGTCCGACACGATCAATAATCTTGAATGGTCCTATATACCTTGGATTTAATTTCCCTCGTTTACCAAATCGAACAACGCCTTTCCAAGGTGCAACCTTAAGCATGACCATCTCTCTAATTTCAAATTCTATATCTTTTCTTTTAATGTCGGCGTAGCTCTTTTGTCGACTTTGGGCGATTTTCAACCGTTGTTGAATTTGGATGATCTTCTTGGTAGTTTCTTGTATTATCTCCGGACCCGTAATCTGTCTATCCTCCACTTCACTCCAACAAATCGGAGACCTGCATTTTCTACCATAAAGTGCTTCAAACGGCGCCATCTCAATGCTTGAATGGTAGCTGTTGTTGTAGAAAAATTCTGCTAACGGTAGATGTCGATCCCAACTGTTTCTGAAATGAATAGCACATGCTCGTAGCATGTCTTCAAGTGTTTGTATCATCCTTTCGCTATGCCCATCAGTTTGTAGATGATAGGCAGTACTCATATCTAGATGAGTTCCTAATGCTTGCTGTAATGTCTGCCAGAATCTTGAAATAAATCTGCCATCCCTATCAGAGATAATAGAGATTGGTATTCCATGTTTGGAGACGACTTCCTTCAAATACATTCGTGCTAACTTCTCCATCTTGTCATCTTCTCTTATTGGCAGGAAGTGTGCTGATTTGGTGAGACGATCAACTATTGCCCAAATAGTATCAAAACCACTTGCAGTCCTTGGCAATTTAGTGATAAAATCCATGGTAATGTTTTCCCATTTCCATTCCGGGATTTCAGGTTGTTGGAGTAGACCTGATGGTTTTTGATGTTCAGCTTTGACCTTTGAACACGTCAAACATTCTCCTACATATTTAGCAATATCGGCTTTCATACCCGGCCACCAAAAGTGCTTCTTGAGATCTTTGTACATTTTTCCTGCTCCGGGATGTATTGAGTATCTGGTTTTATGTGCTTCCTTAAGTACCATTTCTCTCACATCTCCAAACTTTGGTACCCAAATTCTATCAGACCTATATCGGGTTCCGTCTTCCTGAATTTTAAGATGTTTCTCTGATCCTTTGGGTATCTCATTCTTCAACTTTTCTTCTTTTACAACCCCCTGTTGCGCCTCCTTTATTTGAGTAGTAAGGTTAGTACGAATAATTATGTTCATAGCTTTTACCCGTATAGGTTCTCTGTCCTTTCTACTCAAAGCGTCGGCTACCACATTCGCCTTCCCCGGGTGGTAACGAATCTCAAAGTCGTAGTCATTTAACAATTCAATCCACCTACGCTGCCTCATGTTTAGTTGTTTCTGATCAAATATATGTTGGAGACTTTTGTGGTCGGTATATATAATACTTTTGACCCCATATAAGTAATGCCTCCAAGTCTTTAATGCAAAAACAACAACGCCCAATTCCAAATCGTGAGTCGTATAATTTTTCTCGTGAATCTTCAATTGTCTAGACGCATAAGCAATTACTTTCATTCGTTACATTAATACACAACCGAGACCTTGCTTTGAGGCGTTACAATATATCACAAAATCATCATTCCCTTTAGGCAATGACAATATAGGTGCCGTAGTTAGCTTTTTCTTTAACAATTAGAACAGTTCCTCCTGTTCATCCTTCCATTCAAATTTCTTTCCTTTATGCGTTAACGCAGTCAAGGGTTTTGCTATTTTGGAAAAATCTTGGATGAATCTTCTGTAGTAACCAGCCAATCCTAAAAATTAACGTATATGCTTTGGAGTTTTCGGGGTTTCCCAGTTTACATCGGTTTCAATATTTGCCGGATCAACCTGAATACCTTCTTTGCTCACAACATGTCCGAGGAATTGAATTTCTTTCAACCAAAATGCACACTTTGATAACTTAGCCTACAGTTTTTCTTTCCTCAACAATTCCAGTACTTTCCTCAAATGTTCTTCATACTCTTGATCATTCTTTGAGTAAATAAGTATGTCATCGATGAAGACAATGACAAACTTGTCGAGATATGGTCCACACACTCTGTTCATGAGGTCCATGAACACAGCTGGTGCGTTAGTCAATCCAAACGGCATAACCATAAACTCGTAATGACCGTAACGCATTCTGAAAGCAGTCTTCGGAATATCGTCCTCCTTCACCCGCATTTGATGATACCCAGAACGTAAATCAATCTTGGAATAAATTGACGAGCCTTGTAATTGATCAAATAAGTCGTCGATTCTAGGTAGTGGTGTAACAACCCAAACCAAACCACGAACAAACCCGCTTAAAATATAACAACAACAAAAAAATTATTTTCTCTGTTCAGCTAATTGCGCGGCGCGCCATATGGCCGCGCGGCGTGCCAAAACGGTCTGTCCCATTTTTCCATTTTTGCGAAAAAGATCGGCTACTTCCCGACATAATTAGACAAAACGCTTTTAACCACATATTTAAACATGTAAAACTAACACGATTCAAACATAAAATGAGTTTTACAAAGCAGGGCCCACACGACCCAAATTACAAGTTTAATACATAACGAGAGTTTCGACCACCAAAAAGTTTAAATGCCAAACGACTCAACGAGCATAGTGTTTGGGGTTAAACTACCCAAGTCTCGGTCAAACTCCAAAAAGCCAACACTTCTAAAAAGGCATCCCCTATCAACAAAGCGAGAGCTCTACTCCAAAATAATGCCCTTACCCTTGTCCATAACCGAACTTATAAAAAGATAAACAACGAGAGGGTAACCAAAGCTTAGTGAATGCAATAATTATACATATACATATATAATATATCTACTTGCAAACACTTACACAATACCGTACACAAGCTAGCTATTCGACAACCATGCAAAACATTATGCATATACCAATAACCGCAATTCACATTGAGCTAGCAATAACAAAAGCATATAGTTCATAATTAAATATGCTAATGCACAATTCATTAAAACCATGGTTAACCAATCGTAAAAGGAATGGTACTCAAATTTCCCATTGGTGTTCATAACAACCGTTAGTGCACAACACATATATCACTAACCCTTGGACAACACATATCCGTTTATAAAATCGTTAGTGTACAACACATATAACACTAAATCGGACAACACATATCCATTCATAAATCATTAGTGTACAACACATATAACACTAAATTGGACAACATATATCCGTTCGTAAAACCGTTAGCGTACAACCCATATATCACTAACTTGGACAACACATATCCATTTCTACAAGTAAGCACATCATATACGTACATGTATACTTATTCCACTCACCTCAAGGTCTTCAGTGAATCAATAAACCAAGCTTGAAACTTCAAGGTAACGCACCTATTATAATGTACATATAATTAATCAACCATTCAAGTTGGTCAAACTCACAACACTCACCATTACTAGCTCATTTTGACCCATTTGGACACTTAACCCTAAAATTGGGTCAACTCATACCAAAACCCTAATATTAGCCAAGATAGGTTTAAAACACACTTCAACACAAGGCTTATGCATTAATCACAAACATTAACTAACTTAGATCCATTTTGACCCATTTGACCAATTTAAGGTCAACACACCCATTTCGGTCATCCACTAACCCACACATCACCCATTTACACATACATAGGTGTGCTAGCAATTTACTAACTAATTTGAGTTCATAACATCAATTTAACACTTTAAAAACCCTAGTTAGTCATCTTTGAGTCTACATAACCCAAATTCACCCAAAACACCCAATTTACTAACAAAGTGGGTTTTAAGTTCACCATTAACCCTAACACTAACCCTTTCACAAAATTAAATTAGGAAATCAAGATTAGAGCATACCACTATTATCAAAACGTAGCTAGAGGATAGATGAACAACTTTAATGCTTGCACTTAGACCCGATTCAACCTCATTCTTTTTTGTTTTGAGCTCTCTCACACTAGAAACCCTTTCTCTCACTAAGATTTAATGGAAGAAGATAAGGTAGATGGAAAATGGAGTAAATGAGGCTCCACTACTGATCTAGGGCCTTAAATTCGGGTTCCAAGTGATTTTACCAATTTTCCCTTAAAATATCTATTTAAAAGAGGGAGTGAGCTGTCACAGCATAACGGCGCGGCGCGCCAAACGCCCAGACCAGTTTCTGCATTGCTTTTTAATATGTACAACCAAAACCCCACTTCAAGTATATAAACTACACTTATGTACACTACAAAAAACGGGTCTTACAACTCTCCCCCACTTGAATCGGAGCGCGTCCTCGCGATCCAAGCCGCATGACAAGAAGGAAGATAAACCAACACAAACTCTTCGGGCTCCCAAGTAAACTCGAAACTCTTACTATGACGCCATTGAACTTTAAAAGTCCTTACCTCTTTATGTCTCAACCTTTTGACCTTCTCATCAAGTATGGCAATCGGTTCCTCAATATACTCTAACTTGTTGTTTAGCTCAATTTCATCTAATGGTACCCAAGATGAATCATCCGCAAGACACTTACAGAGATAGGAGACATGGAAAGTATTATGAATCCCCGCAAGCTCTTCGGGTAATTCCAAATGATACGCGACTTCACCAACACGAGCTAAAACCTTAAATGGCCCAATAAACCGAGGAGCTAACTTTCCTCGTTTTCGAAACCGAATAATACCCTTCCATGGCGAAACCTTAAGCATCACCATGTCACCTTCTTGGAATTCGATCATTCGTCTACGTTTGTCGGCATACGACTTTTGCCTATCTTGAGCCTTTTTCAAATGCTCTCGAATTATATCAATCTTGCTATTGTCTCTAACACCAAATCAGTACTCCCGATTTCCCTTTGACCAATTTCACCCCAACAAATCGGAGTTCGGCACCTCCGTCCATAAAGCATCTCGTAAGGTGGCATCCCGATACTAGTATGATAACTATTATTGTACGAGAATTCCACCAAAGGTAAGTGCTCATCCCAACTACCACCAAAATCAATAATACACGCCCGTAACATATCCTCCAAAGTTTGGTTCGTACGTTCGGTTTGACCGTCCGTTTGAGGATGATACGCCGTGCTCAACTTCAATTGCGTACCCATATCTTCATTAAACTTTTCCCAAAACCTAGATGTAAAACGAGTATCTCAATCCGAAATAATAGATATAGGAACACCGTGTCGAGAGATGACTTTCTTGATAAACAACTTAGCCAAGGTCTCTGACGATATCGCTTCCCGAATGGGAAGAAACAAAGCACTTTTCGTCAACCGATCAACTATAACCCAAATCGAATCAAATTGGGTTCTCGCCGTTTTAGGTAACTTTGTGATGAAATCCATGGTAATGTGCTCCAATTTCCATTTCGGAATTTCTAACAGTTGTAACTTACCATACGGCTTTTGGTGCTCGGCTTTAACTTGCAAACACGTGACACATTGCTCAACATACTTTACAACGTCACGTTTCATGCCCGGCCACCAATAATCTTTCCTTAAATCAAGGTACATTTTCATCGCGCCCGGATGAATGGAATTGATAGGTCAGATCATGTTGAGATTGAGAGAAATGATAAGATAAAGAGAGATTCGGTATGTAAGAAGGAGACTCGGTATTAGAGAGAATCGGCAAAATTACATTCCACAGCTTCTAGAACTCGGTTACAATGCAATGGCTATCTAATTAGGACTACTTAGGTTCCTTATATAGCCCTCTTCTAAGGAACCTTCATTTAAGCTTATCACATTAACACTATACAACTTCGGGGTCCTAACAATCTCCCCCTTAGTGTTAAATGTGAACTTTACAACATAATCCTATTTTGTAATCTTGAGAGGTCCAAACGTTAGTTTCCATCGTGTGCCATCTGGTTTTGAAACTTCTACTTAATGTTCTGAAATTTGCTTAGAAGGTTTCCAGACACCCAACGCTTTTCTTGGATCTCCCTCATGTAATGGATATTCATCCATTTCCTTGAAATATCTTCTCTTTCTCTGTCCACAAAGTATCTCAAACTATCTTGTAAGAACCCGGAGTTTCAGACGATCCCTTATATGCTTTATGAATTCTCCAAGACCCATTATCATATCAATGTCATGGAACTTGCTTTGATGAATCTTAAGATACTTCAGTGCAGACTTAAGTGTTCCATCTGAATATTTGTTCAGCTCTTCAGTACGAATGAACACCTTTTCTTTTTGAGAATTTACAAAAACAAACCCTTCTGGTTCGAATTGCATTTGAAACATCCTCATATCCTTCAGTCCCTCTGTAAATTGATTCGGACACGTAAGTCGAATATTTTTCCTTTTTGCTTCGAGACCTATTTGAAAATCTTCACGTCTCATCAGTTCAATTGTCTCCATCATGTATCTTTTCACAGCTTCCAAAGCTTGAGCCTTAGCAAAAGGTCGTATGGTGATGATACTGAGGTAGTTGTAGATGTGAATGATGTCAAGCATATCTAGATTATGAAAATCTGTTTCAGTGAACTTATACTCTTTCTCATCTTCTCTGAGAACTCGATACATGCCTGATGAGATGATTCAAACTCCGCCAACCCAACGAGTAACTAGATCTAGGACTTCGACACCCATCGTCCGCCAAACAGTTACTCCAACCATTGGTGATACGGACCAAGACCTAGAGCCAATTAGGTCACCCTCACCCATCTCCGTATCACACCCATCTCCGTATCTTATCATTGCTCTGATACCAAATGATAGGTCAGATCATGTTGAGATTGAGAGAAATGATAAGATAAAGAGAGATTCGGTATGTAAGAAGGAGACTCGGTATTAGAGAGAATCGGTAAAATTACATTTCACAGCTTCTAGAACTCGGTTACAATGCAATGGCTATCTAATTAGGACTACTTAGGTTCCTTATATAGCCCTCTTCTAAGGAACCTTCATTTAAGCTTATTTCACATTAACACTATACAACTTCGGGGTCCTAACAGGAATATTTTGACTTATGTGCTTCCTCAAGTAGAACTTGTCGATAATCACCCATCTTCGGCACCCACACTCTTCCTTGAAAAGACAACAAACCACGCGAACCCATAGTAATGAATTCCGATTGTCCCACAATTCGTTCCGCATGCTTGTTGTGGACGTAAGCCTCTATTTGAATCACACCAAGTTTTTCAAGAAAATCGTTAGTAATAATCATACGTAACAATCCCAATCGTAACGTCGGGTGATGACCCTTTTGACTTAACGCATCCGCGACCACATTCGCCTTGCCCGGATGATAAAGTATTTCACAATCATAATCTTTCACCACGTCCATCCACCTACGTTGACGATAATTCAAATCTCGTTGATTAAAGAGATGTTTCAAACTCTTATGATCCGAATATATCGTACTCTTGACACCATACAAGTAGTGGTGCCAAATTTTCAACGCATGTACCACCGCTACCAACTCAAGATCATGAGTCGGATATCTCGTTTCGTGTTCCTTTAATTGTCGAGAGGCATAAGCGATGACTTTACCTCTTTGCATTAGAACACACCCGAGCCCATTTAACGAAGCATCACAATAAACCGTCATGTCTTCCACTCCTTCCGGTAACACTAACACCGGAGCTTGACACAACTTCTCTTTTAACAATTGAAAAGCAATTTCTTGCTCGTTCTCCCAATTAAACCTCGCGTTCTTCCTCGTCAATTTCGTCAACGAAGAAGCGATCTTAGAAAAGTCTTGGATAAACCGACGATAATAACCGGCCAATCCGAGAAAACTTCGGACCTCCGTAGGCGTAGTCGGTTGTCTCCAACTCTTCACCGTCTCAATCTTCCCCGGATCTACTTGAATACCATATTTGTTCTCAATGTGGCCAAGGAATTGAACCTTCCTTAGTCAAAATTCACATTTGGAGAACTTAGCATACAACTTCTCCTTTCGTAATGTCTTCAAAACCTCACGTAAATGACGTTCATGTTCATTCATACTTTTTGAGTAGACTAGTATGTCGTCAATGAACACAATCACCGACTTGTCCAACATAAGTTGGCACACTCGGTTCATAAGGTCCATGAATACCGCCGGTGTATTCGTAAGACCGAAAGGCATAACTACAAACTCAAAATGCCCATAACGCGTTCGAAAAGCCGTTTTCTCGATATCTTCCTCACGGACCTGTATTTGGGGATAGCTGGACCATAGGTCGATTTTAGAGAAATATGTTTCACCTTGGAGTTGGTCAAACAAATCGTCAATCCTAGACAAAGGATAACGATTCTTGATCGTCACTTTGTTCAACTCCCGATAATCGATGCACATCCGCATACTACCATCCTTCTTCACACTATTAACACTTTCAGAGCCCTTCTTGTTCTTTTTGTTGGAAAAGCTTGATTGACTCGAATTCTCGAACTTCCTCTTACCAAAAGTAAAACCACCCTTTCTTAACACGAGCGCCTCAAAACATTTCGCCATATTGAACAATTCATCAAAGCTCTTCACCACATTCACACTAATTTTCTCTTGATAATTATCATTCAAGATTCGATAGAAATCTTCTTTCAACATTTTATCGTTCACGACATACTCCGGGCAAAATTGGGTCTTGGACAAAAACACGGATTTGAGAGTGTTCAAATCCATAGACCCTTGCCTCAAGGAACGTAGCTCGTCCTTAAGCCTAGTAAGATCGGCCGAAGTTCGGTATTCATCGAAAAACTCCACCTTGAATTCATCCCATGTGAACTCCATGCATTGTTCTTCGCCATAAAGTCGGATCTTCGCGCCCCACCACAATTTAGCATCACCTCTTAACATGCTACAACCATATCTCTTCTTTTTATCAAGAGGGCATTCACACGTACGAAAAGCCCCCTCCATATCGGAGATCCAACGGGCACTCTTAAGTGGGTCCCGTTCACCATTGAAGGTGGGAGGTTGAGAGTCCTTGAAATTCTTATAGAAGAAGTCCTGTCTCCCCACATTATCCTCTTGAAGAACGGCCTTAACTAGCTCCTTTACCACGTTGACTAGTTGCTCGTCAATCGTGTCTAGGAACATCTTTTTAACATCTTCGAGAAACTCCGCTTTTTGACGTTTAAAGATGGCCTCAACTTTGGCCATGAACTCAACGTCCTCACTCGTACTTCCATCATTGGTGTCGTGTCCATTTCTCATCTTCATTCTATAAAATGGAAAAGATTTAAACACGAAACGAAAGGACTTAACACATATGTATATACATATACACCACACTACCCCATCTTGCTCAACAATCATCGTACATCGCTTGTTTGACACGATTTGCTCCCGTAACAACGGTAGCTAATCGTTGTTACGCGAGCACATCGCATTAACTTGCTAGTACCACGCCCATCTCGCTTGATGATTGCTAAACACAACACAATACCATTAGCACAAGGTTAGTTCATATAAACCAAAGTACTAACAATTCCCGATTAGACCCAAAGTCCTATTAGTACCGCATAAAGCGTACACACAATAAAGTCGAAGTCTAGGCACCTATCTCAAGTCGCCTAAATCCCTTAGACCATGCTCTGATACCACTTGTAACAACCCAAACCAAACCACGAACAAACCCGCTTAAAATATAACAACAACAAAAAAAATTATTTTCTCTGTTCAGCTAATGGCGCGGCACACCATATGGCTGCGCGGCGCGCCAAAACGGTCTGTCCCATTTTTCCATTTTTTGCGAAAAAGATCGGCCATTTTCCGACATAATTAGACAAAACGCTTTTAACCACATATTCAAACATGTAAAACTAACACGATTCAAACATAAAATGAGTTTTACAAAGCGGGGCCCACATGACCCAAATTACAAGTTTAATACATAACAAGAGTTTCGACCACTAAAAAGTTTAAATGCCAAACGACTCAACAAGCATGGTGTTTGGGGTTAAACTACCCAAGTCTCGGTCAAACTCCAAAAATCCAACACTTCCAAAAAGGCATCCCCTATCAACAAAGCGGGAGCTCTACTCCAAAATAATGCCCTTACCCT
Organism: Rutidosis leptorrhynchoides; assembly: GCF_046630445.1. Lineage (NCBI taxonomy): Eukaryota > Viridiplantae > Streptophyta > Magnoliopsida > Asterales > Asteraceae > Rutidosis > Rutidosis leptorrhynchoides. The sequence goes on along the minus strand of NC_092333.1, from coordinate 364,725,385 downwards.
TGTCCATAACCGAACCTATAAAAAGGTAAACAACGAGAGGGTAAGCAAAGCTTAGTGAATGCAATAATTATACATATACATATATAATATATCTACTTACAAACACTTACACAATACCGTACACAAGCTAGCTATTCGACAACCATGCAAAACATTATGCATATACCAATAACCGTAATTCACATTGAGCTAGCAATAACAAAAGCATATAGTTCATAATTAAATATGCTAATGCACAATTCATACAACCATGGTTAACCAATCGTAAAAGGAATGGTACTCAAATTTCCCATTGGTGTTCATAACAACCGTTAGTGCACAACACATATATCACTAACCCTTGGACAACACATATCCGTTTATAAAATCGTTAGTGTACAACACTTATAACACTAAATCGGACAACACATATCCATTCATAAATCATTAGTGTACAACACATATAACACTAAATTGGACAACAGATATCCGTTCTTAAAACCGTTAGCGTACAACACATATATCACTAACTTGGATAACACATATCCATTTCTACAAGTAAGCACATCATATACGTACATGTATACTTATTCCACTCACCTCAAGGTCTTCGGTGAATCAATAAACCAAGCTTGAAACTTCAAGGTAATGCACCTATTATAATGTAGATATAATCAATCAACCATTCAAGTTGGTCAAACTCACAACACTCACCATTACTAGGTCATTTTGACCCATTTGGACACTTAACCCTAAAATCGGGTCAACTCACACCAAAACCCTAATATTAGCCAAGATAGGTTTAAAACACACTTCAACACAAGGCTTATGCATTAATCACAAACATTAATCAACTTAGATCCATTTTGACCCATTTGACCAATTTAAAGTCAACGCACCCATTTCGGGTCATCCACTAACCCACACATCACCCATTTATACATACATAGGTGTGCTAGCAATTTACTAACTAATTTGAGTTCATAACATCAATTTAACACTTTGAAAACCCTAGTTAGTCATCTTTGAGTCTACATAACCCAAATTCACCCAAAATACCCAATTTACTAACAAAGTGGGTTTTAAGTTCACCATTAACCCTAACACTAACCCTTTCACAAAATTAAATTAGGAAATCAAGATTAGAGCATACCACTATGATCAAAACGTTGCTAGAGGATAGATGAACAACTTTAATGCTTGAACTTAGACCCGATTCAACCTCCTTCTTCTTTGTTTTGAGCTCTCTCACACTAGAAACCCTTTCTCTCACTAAGATTTAATGGAAGAAGATAAGGTAGATGGAAAATGAAGTAAATGAGGCTCCACTACTGATCTAGGGCCTTAAATTCGGGTTCCAAGTGATTTTACCAATTTTCCCTTAAAATATCTATTTAAAAGAGGGAGTGAGCTGTCACAGCATAACGGCGCGGCGCGCCAAACGCCCAGACCAGTTTCTGCATTGCTTTTTAATATGTACAACCAAAACCCCACTTCAAGTATATTAACTATGCTTATGTACACTACAAATAAACGGGTCTTATAAGTGGGTAACGGTTCTTGATGGTAAGTTTGTTCAACTCTCGGTAGTCGATACACAACCTGAATGTACCATCCTTCTTTTTGACAAATAAAACAGGAGCTCTCCATGGTGATGTCTTTGGTCGTATGAAACCACGCTCTAGAAGTTCTTGCAATTGGCTTTGAAGTTCCTTCATTTTGCTGGGTGCGAGTCTGTATGGAGCACGAGCTATTGGTGCAGATCTCGGTACAAGATCTATTTGAAATTCAACGGATCGGTGTGGAGGTAATCCCGATAATTCTTTCGGAAATACATCGAGAAATTCTTTTGCGACGGGAACATCATTAATGCTCTTTTCTTCAGTTTGTATTTTCTCTACGTGTGCTAGAACAGTATAGCAACCCTTTCTTATTAAATTTTGTGCCTTCAAATTACTAATAAGATTTAGCTTCACGTTGCTCTTTTCTCCGTACACCATTAAGGGTTTTCCTTCTTCTCGTACAATGAGAATTGCATTTTTGTAACATACGATCTCTGCTTTCACCTCTTTCAACCAGTCCATGCTGATTATCACATCAAAACTCCCTAACTCTACTGGTATCAAATCAATCTTAAATGTTTCGCTAACCAGTTTAATTTCTCGATTCCGACATATATTATCTGCTCCAATTAATTTACCGTTTGCTAATTCTAGTATAAACTTATTATCCAAAGGCGTCAATGGACAACTTAATTTAGCACAGAAATCCTTACTCATATAGCTTCTATCCGTACCCGAATTAAATAAAACATAAGCAGATGTATTATCAATAAGAAACGTACACGTAACAAGCTCCGGGTCTTCATGCGCTTCAACCACATTAATGTTGAAGACTCTTCCTCAGCCTTGCCCATTATTATCCCCCTGAATTGGATACATATTTTTGTAATGGCCCTTCTTCCCGCATCCGAAATAGGTAATGTCTGCATAACTTGTTCCGGCATTATTTGTTCCCTTAGCCATTGATCCGTAGATTTCGCACTTTGTCGCACCATGGCCCTTTCTATTACACTTAGTACACACTGCTGTACAAATCCCAGTTGGATGGTATCCTTCACATCTCTGGCAGAATTTCCGCCTCTTGTTGTTATTGTTGGGATTGTTGTTGTTGCGGTTGTTATTGTTGTTGAAACGCTTGTTGTAGTTGTTGCTGGGGTGGTTGTTCTTGTTGCATTTGTTGTTGCAAAAATTGGTGCGATTGTAGTTATGATTGTTGGGTTGATTATTGAAATTGTGACCCTTGTCACTGGTTTCTTCCCATTTCCTCTTGACTTGTTTCGTATTGGCTTCTTCGATCGCCTTTTCTTTAATCCTTTCCTCAATTTGATTTATAAGTTTATGAGCCATTCGACTTGCCTTTTGTATGGAGGCGGGCTCGTGTAAACTTATATCCTCTTGGATCCTTTCCGGTAACCCTTTTACAAATGCGTCGATTTTCTCTTCTTCATCTTCGAACGCTCCCGGACACAATATGCATAACTCTGTGAATCATCATTCGTACGTGGTAATATCAAACCCTTGTGTTCGTAACCCTCTAAGCTCTACCTTGAGCTTATTGACCTCGTTTCTGGGACGGTACTGCTCGTTCATTAAGTGTTTGAATGTTGACCACGGTAGTGCGTAAGCAGCATCTTGTCCCACTTGTTCGAGATAGGTATTCCACCATGTTAACACAGTACCTGTGAAGGTATGCGTGACGTACTTTACCTTATCTTCCTCAGCACATTTGCTTATAGCAAACACAGATTTGACCTTTTCGGTCCATCGTTTCAGTCCGACTGGTCCTTCCGTTCCATCGAATTCCAGAGGTTTACAGGCAGTGAAAGCCTTGTAGGAGCATCCTACACGGTTTCCTGTGGAGTTAACTCCACTGCTAGACCCTGAGTTATTATTGTTTTGCATTGCAGCCTGTACTGCTGCTATATTTGCTGCAAGGAAAGCAAGAAAGACTTCCTCACTCATGTTCAAGTTCTGACGAGTAGTCGGTGCCATTTCCTTCAAAAATAGCCAAAAGAATTAAGTTAATCCTATAGAATATTAAGAGTAGTCAATAGTATCCCGTAGCATAATATGAACTCATTTATAAAAGCTTATTCTTCATATTAGTGTTTTATAAGTTTTAATTCGGGTAATACCTACCCGTTAAGTTCATACTTAGTAGCTAACATACAATTCAACTACTACAATTCTATATGAAAATTGATTATAATAATATTTCACATTCAAACTTTTATACAATATTTTGCAAACTTACAATACTGCTATATTACATATAACATGAAATATAGTATACTTTGATACAGGACAGTTTTGAAGATAAATCTAGTTAATACGCAAGTTGTTCAGCAAAGGAAATAAAGATACATAATTCATAAGTCCAAAAACAAGTCATGCATTCTGGTTTTACTAAGACGACTTCCCATCCTTGGTCTTGTGGAAAATAACCGTTATGACCATTGGCTAGGCAGCATGTTGTAATGTCGTCAAAAGGAGGAGGGTTTCGTAATGTCCAACAGCCCCGTAATAATATAAAAACCTTGTTTCTCACCCCAACTACTGAATCCGTCACTTGTGGGAAGGTTTTATTTTAAAGCTGCAATCCGATGTTCTTTTTCTCACTTTGGTAAGAAGCGAACATCACTAACCCGTAAGCATAACATGCTTCTTTATGTTGCATGTTAGAAGCTCTTTCTAATTCACGAAATCCTATTTTGGGATTTGTTGAGTCAAAGTAGGTTTTTAACCCGTAGTGTAAAATTGCATTTGGGTTCCCCGCATTTAACGCTTTAAAGAAAACACGACGTAACTTACGGTATCCCCAATGTGATATACCCCACCTATCAAAGGAAAGCCTTTTATAAACTAAGGCATTTCTGGAAAGTCTTTCAAATGTTTGACAAGTTAATTTTTCCATAATTAATTGTGCTGATGAATTCTGACCGACTCTAGACAAGATTTCCTCAATCATATCCTCTGGTAGATCTTCTAAAATATTCGGTTGTCTACCCTTAAAGTCCATTTTGTTTTTATACTGTAAAATAGACAAGGATTAGATTCATAAAAGATAATTAACAAACAATACAATAAATTTTTACATGGAACATAAAAGTACAAGCACACTACAATACATATAATATACAACATGATTACAACCCACTAATCTGAATCACTAGTTTCTTCTTCTTCGGACTTGGTTCGTTTTCCTAATTTTCTAGGAATATATGGTGTTCCTCTAATACGAGCCTTCGTTTTCCACAATGGTTTAGAAAAACCTGGTGGTTTAGAGGTTCCCGGGTTATTGTTACTTTTAGGAAATACGGATGTTGCCGATACATATAAAGTTCATCGGGGTTGGAATCGGGTTTCTCTATTTTTATACCTTTTCCCTTATTATTTTCTTTCGCTTTATTAAATTGGGTCGAGGTAATTTCTATAACATCAGCGGAATCCTCATCGGGATCCGTTTCATCAAAAAATTGGTAATCTTCCCAATATTTTGCTTCCTCGGCGGAAACACCATTGACCATTATTAACTTTGGTCCATTGGTTGAGGATTTTCTTTTATTTGACCGTTTTTCTGTGTTTCCTAATACTTTCCCCTCCGGAACCTCTTCTTCTTCTGGTTCCTCTTCTTCTGGTTCTTCTTCTTCCGGTTCTTCTTCTTCCGGTTCTTCAAGAATTTGTGAATCTTCCCAATATATATTCGACTCTTCATTATTATTAGGTGAGTCAATGGGATTCGTGCTAGAGGTAGACATCTATCACACAATATCAAACACGTTAGGAGATTAATATATCACATAATATTTACATGTTAATAATATATAGTTTCCAACAAAAATGTTAAGCAATCATTTTTAAAGAAAACACGGTCGAAGTCCAGACTCACTAATGCATCCTAACAAACTTGATAAGACATACTAATGCAAATTTTCTGGTTCTCTAAGACCAACGCTCGGATACCAACTGAAATGTCCCGTTCATATTGATTATAAACGTTCCATATTAATTGATTTCGTCGCGAGGTTTTGACCTCTATATGAGACGTTTTTCAAAGACTGCATTCATTTTTAAAATAACCATAACCTTTATTTTCTCTATAAAGGTTTAAAAAGTATTACGTAGATTATCAAATAATGATAATCTAAAATATACCATTTACACACGACCATTACATAATGGTTTACAATAAGAATATATTACATCAAAAATAAGTTTCTTGAATGTAGTTTTTACATAATATCATACAAACATGGACTCTAAATCTTGTCCTTATTTTAGTATGCAACAGCGGAAGCTCTTAATAATCACCTGAGAATAAACATGCTTAAAACATCAACAAAAATATTGGTGAGTTAAAGGTTTAACCTATATATTATCAAATCATAATAATAGACCCCAAGATTTCATATTTCAATATACATCCCATACATAGAGATACAAATCATTCATATGGTGAGCACCTGGTAACCGACATTAACGAGATGCATATAAGAATATCCCCTATCATTCCGGGAAATCCTTCGGACATGATAAAAACGAATTCGAAGTACTAAAGCATCCGGTACTTTGGATGGGGTTCGTTAGGCCCAATAGATCTATCTTTAGGATTCGCGTCAATTAGTAGATCGATTTTCTAATTCTTAGGTTACCAAGCAAAAGGGGCATATTCGGCTTCGATCATTCACCCATATAATGTAGTTTCATTTACTTGTGTCTATTTCGTAAAACATTTATAAAACTGCATGTATTCTCATCCCAAAATATTAGATTTCAAAAGTGGGACTATAACTCAATTTCACATATTTTTACTTCGTCGGGAAGTAAGACTTGGCCACTGGTCGATTCACGAACCTATAACAAATATGTACATATATATCAAAGTATGTTCAAAATATATTTACAACATTTTTAATACGTTTTACTGTTTTAAGTTTATTAAGTCAGCTGTCCTCGTTAGTAACCTACAACTAGTTGTCCACAGTTAGATGTACAGAAATAAATCGATATATATATTATCTTGAATCAATCCACGACCCAGTGTATACACATCTCAGGCTAGATCACAACTCAAAGTATATATATTTTTGGAATCAACCTCAACCCTGTATACCTAACTCCAACATTACTGCATATAGAGTGTCTATGGTTGTTCCAAATAATATATATACATGAGACGATATGATATGTCAAAACATTTGCATACGTGTCTATGGTATCCCAAGATTACATAATATATTAGAATACATATATAATACAATATAAGTTAGCAAGGATATGATTTGAATAGAATTGTTACAATATTTCCCGTAGCTACAACAATCAAAAAATATCCAATCTTGTTTTACCCATAACTTCTTCGTTTTAAATCCGTTTTGAGTGAATCAAATTTCTATGGTTTCATATTGAACTATATTTTATGAATCTAAACAGAAAAAGTATAGGTTTATAGTCAGAAATATAAGTTACAAGTCATTTTTGTAAGAGGTAGTCATTTCAGTCGAAAGAACGACGTCTTGATGACCATTTTGAAAAACATACTTCCACTTTGAGTTTAACCATGATTTTTGGATATAGTTTTATGTTCATAAGAAAAATCATTTTCCCAGAAGAACAACTTTTAAATCAAAGTTTATCATAGTTTTTAATTATCAAACCCAAAACAGCCCGCGGTGTTACTACGACGGCGTATGTCCGGTTTTACGGTGTTTTTCATGTTTTAAGGTTTTAAATCATTAGGTTAGCATATCATATAATAGAAAATTTGTTTAGTTGATTTTAAAAGTCAAGTTAGAAGGATTAACTTTTGTTTGCAAACAAGTTTAGAATTAACTAAACTATGTTCTAGTGATTTCAAGTTTAAACCTTCGAATAAGGTAGTTTTATATATATGAATTGAATGATGTTATGAACATCATTACTACTTCAGGTTTTATGGATAAACCTTCTGGAAATGAGAAAAATAGATCTAGCTTCAAAGGATTCTTGGATGGCTTAAAAGTTCTTGAATCAGAATCATGACACGAAAACAAGTTCAAGTAAGATTTTCACTCGAAATAAGATTGTTATAGTTATAGAAATTGAATAAAAGTTTGAATATGAGTATTACCTTGTATTAGAAAGATATCTTACTATAAATAAGAAAGATTACTTGAGGTTGGATGATCACTTTACAAGATTGGAAGTAAGCTAGCAAACTTGGAAGTATTCTTGATTTTATAAAACTAGAACTTATAGAATTTATGAAGAACACTTAGAACTTGAAGATAGAACTTGAGAGAGATCAATTTGATGAAGAAAATTGATGAATGAAAGTGTTTGTAGGTGTTTTTGGTCGTTGGTATATGGATTAGATATAAAGGATGTGTAATTTTGTAAACAAGTCATGAATGATTACTAATATTTTTGTAATTTTATGAGATATTTCTTGCTAGTTGCCAAATGATGGTTCCCACATGTGTTAGGTAACTCAAATGGGCTACTAAGAGCTGATCATTGAAGTGTATATACCAATAGTACATACATCTAAAATCTGTGTATTATACGAGTACGAATACGGGTGAATACGAGTAGAATTGTTGATGAAACTGAACGAGGATGTAATTGTAAGCATTTTTTTAAGCAGAAGTATTTTGATAAGTATCTTGAAGTATTTCAAAAGTGTATGAATACATATTGAAACACTACATGTATATACATTTTAACTGAGCCGTTAAGTCATCGTTAGTGGTTACATGTAAATGTTGATTTGAAACCTTTAAGTTAACGATCATGTTAAATGTTGTTAACCCAATATTTATTATATCTAATAAGATATTAAATTATTACATTATCATGATATTATGATATATTAATATATCTTAGTATGATATATATACAGTTAAATGTTGTTACAACGATAATCGTTACATATATGTCTCGTTTCGAAATCATTAAGTTAGTAGTCTTGTTTTTACATATGTAGTTCATTGTTAATACACTTAATGACATGTTTACTTATCATTTATCATGATTAAACATAGTGTATCAATATCTTAATATAATTCATATGTATTTAGTTAGACGTTGTTATAACGATAATCGTTATATATATCGTTTCGAGTTTCTTAATTCAATAAACTCAATTTTATGTATATAACTCATTGTTAAAATACCTAATGAGATACTTACTTATCATAATATCATGTTAACTATATATATAATCATATATATGTCATCATATAGTTTTTACAAGTTTTAACGTTCGTGAATCACCGGTCAACTTGGGTGGTCAATTGTCTATATGAAACCTATTTCAATTAATCAAGTCTTAACAAGTTTGATTGTTTAACATGTTGAAAACACTTAATCATGTAAATAACAATTTCATTTAATATATATAAACATGGAAAAGTTCGGGTCACTACAAATACCAGTTCTGTAAGCTCGAAATCAGTTATGGGTTTGATGAAAGAAGGGTATCGCCGGTATGGAGAACGGGTGAACAACTTAAAATGAAATCTAGTAGGGTTGTTGAGTAGTGCTTGATCGAAATAGTTGGTTTGGCACATATCACGTCCATAAACCACCAAATCCCATTTAGTAACCTCAATGGCAGTGAAGCATATTGTATGACCATAGCTTAAATTGAGTTGTTGCATAATCTTAGACCACCCGGTTGTTATGAATCCCCTTTCACCTGTGTTGACAATTTTCAATTTGATTAAATACATGTTACTGTAAACGGATATGTTCCTTGAAGACCAAGATTTAGGAAATAGCATATTGATAAAATCTGTTGGCAACATCTGTACAAAATATTTAACGATTATACATTTACCAAAAAGGAGAAATCTGCAATGCATATAATACGTAATTACCTATATATCTGTTATTAGTGAATTAAAAATAATTACCAGTTGTTCAGTGTCTTGGGGATTGATAACGTGAACAAACGAAGGTGTCCCACCATAGTTTCTCATGTTTTCGCTGATGTGTAATATCACCATATGACAATCAAATTAATATGTCAGTGTTGGGAAGAAAAAAGAGTTATTTGTACTAAGTTCAACCATTAGATCAACATTATAACTAAAGGTATTTACATACAAGAAAATGTAGAAATCTAATAAACATTTCACAATCATACATTTACCTAATAAGATATTCCTGTATTGCTAAAAATTCAAAGCGACATACTAAAATTACAGTTGTTGAACAACAGAAAACATAATGCTAAACAACTGATGGATAGATACCTTTGTAAAACCCGTATGATCTAGATGTGATACAATTTTACTTTAATACTAAAGTTTATGTTTAACCTAAACAATGGAACCTTTACTAAAAACACAAAAAACCCTAATTTTAGAAAATACCATGCAGATAAATTTCATTGTTAAATAGAATATGTATTATTAAAGTATATAAGACAGCATTTTCGTTATACACTCAAGTGTATCGCAATTTTAAGCAAACAGAAGAAAAATAACCGTTTTTTACACTTCCATTGCAAAGTATCGATTGCAGTTACTAAGGATGTAGATAACGATTACATAAACCATATAATGTAAGTAAATAATGAAGTTTCAATGTTCTTTCACAGAGGAATGAATAGTTCCAATCGATAAGTGTCTTTATTACATGATTTTTGTTCAAATTTACAGCATACATATATGATATATGACAAAAATATAAATCCAAGAACAGCATCAAGAATACTCACCAGCGATTAAGAATTAATGAGGTCTGGAATTTCGAAGTATTAGGATCGTCTTCGTCTAGTACATTAGGGTATAATATTTGGAAGCCAGTGTTTTAATTAGAAAGATATTGATAATGTTGTAATTTATAATAATCTAATCTTATATATATATATATATATATATATATATATATATATATATATATATATATATATATATATATATATATATATAATATGTAATATAATATAATGTATGCTTTTAAAGATATATATAATATATATATATATACATACATGCATATACATATACATATACATATACATATACATATACATATACATATATAACAACAATTTGTTTGATAAGTACACTAGAAGTTACTAAACTACCCTTAATGATGTGTAACACAATTTCTAGTGTTGAAATATATTTGAGGGTAAAACTGGAAAGTAATAAAAATTTTGGTTCATATATCAATATTTTTTTTGAACGTGATTTTTTTGACATCAGTAGATCATTTATTTCAATGACCCTCATCACTTGCACGTAACACACACGTTCGGGCGGAAACCTGAACCCGATCGGCAAGACCCGGGAACACATCCATTCGGGCAGTGGTCTAGGTAGAGGTCCGTGAACGAATCCGGTAAAACCTCCCTTTAGGGTCAATATATACCACCATTATTGGTGTTCAATTGGTTTAAAGAAAATCATGCCATCATTAAGGATCGAACCATGACCTCTCCCTATCCCATGACACAAAGTACATGGGGTGAACCGTTAGACTATGCCCACAAGTTCGGTTCATGTATCAATTTGATGACTTTTTTTTGGTTTGCAATATTTGGATTAACAAGATCAGTGATCCATCAGATTTTGAGTTGATCGAGTTCCCCATCAATTTTATTGCTATTACAAAAGCATTATACTTGCGGACTGGACACCCTGTTCAAGGTCATCATTCGATAGTGCCTAATGCTTTGTTAGTTAAATACACTAAAAGTACAAAAAGCATATATTATACTTGTAACGTGGTCTAGGGGTTGGTGGCCGACCTTTCTCCTTCGAGGGAGGTAAGGAGTTTGACCCCCGTTGGCTACATAGTAACCCACAATTTCATCCCTACCATGAAGTTTCACCTATGTCACCTTTCCCACATCGCGTCTGGGGGGGGGGGGGTTTACCCATCCATGCGCCGTATGGGATTGGTACATGTTTCCTCCTAGGCACGCAGTTAGGGTGCACGGGTATAACTGTGTAGGAGATGAACGTGTGGGGTGGGTAAGTCCCCCTGGGTGATCCGATCCTAACAGATATCCAAAAAAAGTTAATGGGGTTATTACATGGCCTCAAGCAATTGAAGATAATTGTGCTCGAGATGAAGGTGATCATTGTGACGTAGTTGACGAGTCGGATGTTTCAAAGGATGATGCAACGAGTGGTGATATGCTTATATACGGCTCTCTGAATTGGTATCTTGGTTGATACAGGTGTAGGTGATTAAGCGACTTTAACATGAGTGTGTAGAACGACCGAGAGTTTTTAAAGTAGAATTCGTCTACATCATCGGATGAAGATATAATCTTCTCGCTGATGATCCTACTAGTAATCATCCTAGCTTGTGCTAATGTTCCCGGTTCCATTTTACCATCTTCTGATAATAATGTTCTTGTTGGTGCCAACGTACCATTGACTTCAAAGACAGTGTGAAGGTACCCAAGCATGCATGTTTCTTCGAAACAATACAACCAAGCAATCCACGATTTCTTCAGGCTATATATATTCAAAAAGTATTTCTTTGGCTGATCAAGGAATTTTCCCCAACCTACAAGTAGTGACAAATCATCAAGTGTTTTGATATATTCTTTTCCTAATCGGAATGGTAAAGGGGTTCACATATTTAGATAAGATTGATGGGATCATGAATCGCCCGGTCAAATTAAAGAAATCAAAAACGCGGATCCAAAACCGATTGAGCTGGAGTTTTCGGTGATTTTCGTTGGTATTTTGTATGTGCTTAGTTAGATTGCTTTATTGTTGCTATTTTCCTGTTTTATTGCTATTGTTCATTTAGATTTGGTCTTCTGTGAATCAAGTGATGTTCATAGTGGCTCGGTTAGAGTTTGCTAGGTTTATTCTTCAATCCGTTGAGGTATAACAAGTTTAATTTTTACGAGTTGTTCTTGTAATGTTTTATTGTATTTGCTCATAGGTTCCATCATTTATCTATGAATGTTCAAAATTTTAATATTAATCGTTAATTTTGCCAACAAACAAAAAAAATTAAATACAACAAATTGAAGACTTATACTTAATAATAATAATTTAAAATATATGGCAAGAAAAAATAATGTTTAATAAACAATTAAACAATACTATATAGTATACGTTTTTTTAAAGTCATACTAATATACGTTTACTACTCTTATAAATGTGGGATTAACAAACATTCATATATAATTAACTTATAAAATCGATCCATTCACCGAATCAACCGCTCTTAATTACCCCACGACCTAATAGAAAATTTTGAAACCAAAATTCATTCCCACCAAACCCAAAATTGACAAATTATTTGAATATGAAATTCATTCCCACCAAACCTACATTTGATATTATGTTGTGTTTCACCCCCATTTTACTCGGTTTTCATATTGAGATTAGAAAGAAGACTCTAATTTCACTCTATGAGGTACCGTTATATTTTCAACATGTATAATCAATAATCAACAAACATCATTATTTTAAACATAATTGTAGTTGACACTTTGATGTTCACATATTCGATTCGTAATCCTCTGTTTCATCATTCAATTTAAAACATAGTCTGTGCTTTGATTGATTATTTGTCTTAAAATTTTAACCATATTTGTAGTTGAAACTGTCATGTTTACAAACTCGAGTCGTAATCCTCTGTTGTTTAATTATTCAAAGTAAATCATAGTTTGTGCTTGGATTGATTAATTGACTAAAATTAATTTTTATTTTTACCATATTTGTAGTTGATACTCTCATGTTCACATACTCGAGTCATAATCCTCTGTTGTTTAATTATTCAAAGTAAATCATAGTTTGTGCTTGGATTGATTAATTGGCTAAAATTAAATTTTATTTTTACCATATTTATAGTTAATACTGTCATGTTCACATACTCGAGTCATAATCCTCTGTTGTTTAATCATTCAACTTAAAAAATAGTTTGTGCTTAGATTGATTATTTAGCTTAAACTAATTTCTATTTTACCCATATTTGTAGTTGATACTGTCATGTTCACATAACTGAGTCATAATCCACAGTTCCTTAATCATTAAAATTAAAACACAGTTTGTGCTTATATTGATTATTTGGGTTAAACTAATTTTTATTTTTACCATATTTGTAGTTGATACTGTCATGTTCACATATACTCGATTCATAATCCTCTGTTCCTTAATCATTAAAATTAAAACATATTTTATTCGTACTTAATCTATTTTTAGGGCTTGATTACAAAGAAGTCCAGTAATGGAACAATCGAAAAAGTCATCTAAAGTGCCTCAGCAAAACTTCAGTTTGTATGAGTATGAAAAAGTAAGAAAAAGGACTATGGAGGAAAACAAAAGAAAGTTTGAAGCTTTAGGTTTGAAGCGTGCCGCTGAGTCTATGACGGGTAAGCTTGGTAAAAAAAAGAAAAGAAAAGTAATAACAAATCAATCCTTCTATCTGATGAAGATGCAGAGTATAATCCTGCTGATGACTTTGACGGTGAAGGTGAGGAAACTGAAGAACAATCACAAGCTACCAAAGTTAGAAATCCTAAAAAGGTAAACTTAATGAACTATGATTATATAATTTCATTCTAGGTATTTTAAATACATTTCACTTTGTCTACAGAAAACAGCTGCAACCAAATCTGCACCTGCAACCAACAACCAAACCTCCAACTACACCTGTAGCTACAGCCGCAACAAAACCTTCAACCAAACCTCCAACCAAACCTGCAACCACATCTGCAACCAACCGTGCAACGTTCATTAAACCATTGACCATTAACCGAACGACTTATTTATCACAGAAACGCCAAACCACTTTTTCACCATCAACCCCTATTAAGAATACAAGATCTAAGTTGAACAACTTGCCATTGAATGACAAAGATATTGCAGTCACGAGTAAGAAAAAAGAGTCTATTTAAAGGGCAGATCAAAATGGAGCACAACAGACCAAATCAACAACAAAAGTCATGACTGGTGGGTTAATTTTTAATTTGTTTTTTAGACAAAAAGAAAGCCTTAGGTATATTATTTTTGATATTTAATGACTATTATGACTATGACTATTTACTTAACATTTTCATAACCGATTTTAATTGCAATTACAGAAACAAACAGGAATGAAGAACAAACTAAAACTAGCAATGACTTATTCAATGGAAATGAACGTGAAGTGCATGAAGAAAATACAGAAACTGATTATAAAGACGGTTTATTTGCTATATTCACATGAATATTTCATTTGTTTTCTAATACTTATATTCTTACTTTCATTATGATTGTTCTAATACTTAAATCATTTTTTATATTTAATGACTAGTATGATTATGAATATATACTTATACAATTTCATATTATTTTTTTGCAATTACAGAGACACATAGGAATGAAGAACAAAATGAAACTGGCAACGGCGTCTTCAATGGAGATGAGAATGAACTGCATGAAGAAAATCAAGAAACTGAATATGCAGACGATTTATTTGCTGTAGTCACATGAATCTTTCATTTGTTTACTAATACTTAAGTATATTCTAACTTTCATTATGACCGTTGTGATACACTAAAAGATATGTATGACGATAATGAAGATTACCACGGACAATATGATAGGGAAACTGAATACGGTAAATTTTCTCAACTAAGACAAATCTTTCTTTGAATTTATAACTCTTACATTATAACTTATATTATGACATTTGTGATGAAATACCAGAAGATGATGATGAGCTTCAACTTATGGACGAAGATGACACAGTTGACATAACAGAAATTACAGGAGGTTATTTTTGTCTATCTGGTTGCTTATATACACCGTTTGATTCATTTAATTAATTGGGATTGTTGGTTGTTTATTTATTTTATTACGCAGAAAAAAGCGAAAAGATCAGACTAAAAAGAGGCCCAACAAAATGCTAACAACTTGGGGAAAAGAAGAAGGAATTCGAACCACTGTTTTGTTTAATAATTTTGGGCAACCAGTTAGTAAAACTACTAGTGAACTCACCCATTTCTTGGGAACCATGGCCAGGAGTAGCGTATATTGCCCAGTCTACAGGAGATGGAGTAAACTAAGTTCTGATAAAAAGTAACATGTTGCTAAAAGGAAATCGTTCTTAACATAGTAAAGGTACATATTCGGAATTCTGTATTTGTACTACTAGTGCACTTAATTGATCAAGTTACATGTTATTGTTGTAGTCGAAATTCGATGTTCCTGATATTGCTGAAGGGTGGATCTTGAGATCATTAGGGAGGAAGGTAAAGAATTGGAGGGCAAGATTAAAAAAGCAATACTATGATCCAACTTTATCACTCCAAGAACAGTATAATTCTAGGTGTTCATGTGATGACCCGAAAATTTCTGACCAAATTTAAACTTAATCTTTGTATGATTAACGTTTCCGACACGATAAGCAAAGTCTGTAAAACTGAATCTCAAAATTTTTGAACTACTTTCATATGTTCAATTACCCATCGACTGTTCTCGACGATTCGAGAACAATTATATGTAAATAGATACATATATACACTATAACTTGAAAACGTAACAATGTACTAATTATATGATACCGTATATTAAACTTATTATTTTATATATCTATTTGAATATTTACGATAAGTTAGAATATTAATTGTTAAGAATTAATAATATGAATAACTTGCGATGTGTATTTAAAACGTGTTTTTAAATATTGGGAAAGATATTAACTTGGTTATGAAACGTTTGATAAATACTATTATATTAATAAATAATGAGACGATAATTTATAGAAGTAAATGACCAAAACACTCAAATGTATAACTTATATTTCGAGTGGTATAGTTTATGGATAATTTAAGTCTATATTTCGACAAAGGTACGAGTCACGAAATGCAAAGTACAAGTTTTCTAAACGTACAAAGTATCGTTTAAGAAACCGGAACCGGGACATAAGTCGAGCGTAAATGTACGAGTCATCAGAACTAAAATTTCAAGTTAACTATGCACGAGAATTTAATATAATATATAAATAAATATATAAATTAAATATATTATATAATATTATGTTGACAAACTAGAAAACAAAAGAAAGTGAGCTGTCCAGACAGGCCATACGATCGCATGGCATTTGCACTGGAAGCCCATGCGATCGCATGAGATCCAATTTCAGCAAAAGTCCTATAAATGCTCCAGTTTTTGCTGAATGTTTTACACTCTTTCAATATCTCTGCTCTCTCTATATATATTTATATTTATATTATGATTATTATTATTATTATTATTATTATTATTATTATTATTATTATTATTATTATTATTATTATTATTATTATTATTATTAAGATTAATATTATTATTAATCTTATAGTCCGGAGTATTATTAATTAGTATTATACATAAAATACTACGACGAGGTCATAAGCATGTCACTTTCAAAACAACTTTTCAAACGGGTTTAAGCTAAGGAAACTATGGGTTATAGCTATGGAGATTATGGGTAATGTTCATGGGTATTATTCGCAAGTCTAACCTAGTGTTTATCATCTCCGTTGCATCTACGTATTTTCCTGCAATATTGAATCACAATATTGATATGTGAGCATTCATATCTTATCTTTTATATATTAATAAGTGTATACATGTCTAGTGCTCGAGTATATATGTTTATGCATACCTGTATACTTTAATTTTGTCGTTAGATAGTTTATGATGAATCACGAATTTGATACATATGTTATTGGTAAAACGTATATGATATGCATGTCGTTGGAAAGCTATCGAAAAATTAATAACTTTTCATTTAGAAATCGTGTGTTTTTGAGAAACGGATCAAAAGTTATGGTCAACTGAATTATAATTAACATTAATCGAAATTGCTTTTGAATCTGCAATTGATATTTAAAGCAACTTGTTTATAAGATTGATAAATTGAATTTTCAAATATTACTAATTGAGTCAATGAATTTCTATATAGGCACGTCTCGTCTTATTGAACAATTGTCAAAGTTGACTGTCTTATCATGTTTTAAAGCTTTATAAACACTATAACCTGATTTTCAAGTATTGGAAAACTATATGAAAATCATGTTCGATTACGATGATAATTCAAGTATAATATAGCTCTGGAAATAAACAATATTTTGAGTTTGATAATCTATAAATTCATTCAATTATCAAGACTTATACTAAGTTAATAAACATGTATAGATTTAAAGATCATATTGGGTCAGGTTGACTTTTGAGATGACTTTTGTTAACTACTGCATGTCGGTCTCGAGCATTTGGATTGTGATACACTATGACCTGACCTAGCTTGTTAAACATTTATTGACCAACATATGTTCTCTAGGTTGAGATCTACGGTTATTTGGTATTTCGAGTTTCGGTCACATTTTGGTGAACGACTTTATGTGCTGCTAAGGTGAACTTCATTTCCTCCTTTTTTAATTGCTTTTGCAATATATATTTTTGGGCTGAGAATACATGCACTTTATTTTAAACGTAATGACACAAGTACATACTTAATTCTACACTGAGTTTGAACCGAAAATCCCTTAACTTTGGTAACTAGTAACTGCCAGTTATAAGAACTGGTGGGCGCGAGTAGTTGTATATGGATCCATAGGGCTTGACATCCGCTTCTGTTCCAGGTATAGAAACCCTAGCCTGAACTATAAAACAGACGTATGCTATTTGAGTTTAGTACATGTTGGATTGCGTGTATTGTACATGTTGGTTGCATGTATGTTAAAACAGGGGTACTTATTATATAGACGTTAAAGTTTAGTTACCAGGGTGCTCAATCTTGTAGAATATTTTGATAAACATTTCTGGATGAAACAACTGAAATCTTGTGATCCACCTTTATATACAGATTATACGAAACATTAATACTATGAACTCACCAACCTTTGTGTTGACTCTTGTTAGCATGTTTATTCTCAGGTCCCCTAGAAGTCTTCCGCTGTTTGCTTATATGTTATACAAGCTATGTGCATGGAGTCATACTTGCTTTATTCGAGAAATCGTTGCATTCACAAAATCATCACCATGTATATGTTTTGACTGCATTGTCAATAAAAGTATTATTGTAAATCATTATTTACGGTGATTGTCTATATGTAGAAATCATCAGATGTCAAAAACCTTGGATTTAAATATTCATTTATGGTGTGCCTTTTCAAAAGAATGCAATTATTATAAAACGTATTGTGACGCCCCGTACAAAATTAACGTGTACGGATCATCAACAACAGGATCATTACAAGGTCAAACACTATATGCTGTTTTAAAATAAGTTTGCATTCATAAAACGTAGTGACGTCTTAAACAACATTAAAAGTTTTACAACCGATATTGTGCTTCTACGAATAGAAGGCAATAATAATAGTACGTGACCCATAGGTCGTTACAAATTCATTGTTCAAAAGTAATAAAGTTTGAATGCAAAATAAACATTTCATGCGAAGACGTCTCTAATAAGCGCAGCGGGAGTCTACAAAGTATGGAAATTACAGCGGAAGAAATCAAACCTTAAGCACCTGAGAAAAACATGCTTAAAAACTTCAACACGAATGTTGGTGAGCTATAGTTTAAATGTAACAGTAATGTAAGGTAGGCCACGAGATTTCAGTGTTTCAAAACAGTATGAAAAGTATATGTATAACCGTGGGAAATTGGTAACTAACTTAACATAAATAACACCCCCTAAAAGTACACTTGGCGAGTGCGTAAGTTTACGAAGTATTAAACACCCGTTAAATGCTAGCGCTACTAGCCCGAGTGGGGATGTCAAATCCTATGGATCCATCCAGTTCAAAGACCAATGACTAAACGTTACCGAGCTAAGGGGAAAGTTTATGCCGTTGTATAACCCACACATATATAAAATTTAAGTACTCGTGCCTAGTATGTAAAACGTAAAATATGCATGTATTCTCAGTTCCCAAAATAGTTAAAGTAAAAAGGGATGCTATAACTCACAGTGAAAAGTAGTAAAGTTGATTCGGGAAAGTAAGCAAGTAGTTGGTCCGGAAGGTCCTCAACCTAAGTCAAAAGTAACTAAGTCAGTTAATCGTTTCCAAAGATTTAAAAGTATGTAAATTAGGTCTTAAGTATCATCATCATTCATCATTAATCAAAAAGGGTAAAGTAAGTTTCAATTAAGAATAGAGTTTGAAATAACGTCTGACTTCGTTCAGTCACCACGACCTCTATACAAACTGAAATGAGGTGAGACCAGTGGCCATGGCTCCGTATATGAGTCCCCTAGAGTCTGACCAATTTCTAGAACCAAACACATCTTCATTTGACCTTGACGATGGTTTAAGTGCGAGTAGGTCAGAAATTTCAGCACAACATTAAAAGGGTGTAGTGACTTTCGGATGGACATAAATCCTAAACCGTAACTCGGATTAAGACGACGTCTAAACGGAAAATCATCTACTCGAACCGAACTAGCAGGAAATCAGCTTTTACAGTAGCCCAGGTTACTGATCCGACCAGGAAACAGTAGGTAAGGTGCTCTGGTGGGTTCTTGGTGCATGATGCTCATCACGGTTCTCATCCTTGATGCGTATAGCTTCAAGTGTACAACTCGTTGATGTGTTTGCATCATATTTACTAAGTTTTGACCATCATAACACTAATGTAAGTCTAGGATATGTAGCATAAGTCACTTAAGAGTTGTATGAAGGTTGATGAACCAAAGTTACATCAAGATCTTAGATCCGACACATACATGAGTTCTAATAGTAATATTAAGCTATAAACTTGAAAGTAAACTAAATAAAAAAGATCTTAAGTTTTAGAACTTAGATCTTACTTAGATCTTAATGATCCTAGACTAGAAAGTCCAGATCTATTGTTCTTAAGTTAATCCCTAAGTTCATACTTGAGAAGATTCAAATCAAAGTTTGGATCTTAAGGAAATAAACTTCAAGTCTACAAAACATGAACACAAGTATGATTATAAAGCTTATGAACTTTAGATCTTTAAAACATTTAAGTGTAGAACCATAAGTTATAGAAACTTAGATCCTTGTTCTTGTTTTCTCATAAAACAAAGATGGAAGTAACAATATTTATGATGATACAAACTAACAAGTTTGATCTTTTAACAACAAAAAACAACAAACTAATGAAATGATGATGATTATTTTCGGTTTCTAGAGGAAAAAGAAGAAGGAAAATGAAACATATTACTTACAATTTGAGAGAAAAGTAAGAGAGAAAGTTGAGAGAAAAAGTGGTGTAAGTATGTGTGTGAGAAAATGAAGTAGAGACTAGTGTATAAGTATCAAAAATTGAAAAGAAAGAACTCCCCATGCCATCCCAAATGCCGACGGTTTCATGGTGCCCAAAGGGGAAGGTCAAGTTGCTACTTTTAAGTATTGGAAGATGGTGTGAGCTCAAAATAGATTAAAGTTAAATTGCATGGGAGCTTGGTGCTAGCATGCTTGTGACAAGTCTCTTCATTCACTTAATTGATCCTAGTTCTTAACCTTAATGAGTCATTAGCATAATAGTGGGCGTACTAGTAGTCCATTAAGAAAAGTAGGGTGGGCTTCCAAGTCCATTAATACAAGCCAAGTCCAAGTAAGCAACAAATTAAATAAAAGCCCAAGTAATTAACTAGTTACATTAGTTAATTAAAAATAATTAATAATAATTAATTATGAATGTAAATAATATTCAAAATATTATTCGTGAAAAGTACGTGTGTCACAAAGACAAGTCGGGACATGTAAAGTCAAATACGGTAACAAGTAAATGTATAAAAATACATTTATAACACGCAAGTATTAATAATAAATATTAATAAATATAAGTTGGAAAATCCAGGGTCGTTACATTACCCACCTGTTAAAGAAAATTTCGTCCCGAAATTTTAAGCTGAGGGAGATGGAGGAGGTGGGAAAAGGTGAGGATACTTCTGCATCATTTGATCCTCTCGTTTCCAGGTAAACTCAGGTCCTCGTTTGGCATTCCATCGGACTCAGACGATTGGAATCCTATTGTGTTTCAATGTTTTGACCTCACGGTCCATAATTTCGACAGGCTCTTTCACGAAGTGGAGTTTGTCATCAATTGTAAGTTCCTCCAATGGTATGACATGTTCCGGTTCAGCAAGATACTTATTCAAATTCGATACATGAAAGTTAGGATGAACTAAGCTCAATTGATTCGGAAGATCCAAATGGTAAGCAACGGGTCCAACACGCTCCAAGATTTCAAAAGGACCAATGTATCGCGAGTTGAGCTTCCCACGTTTTCCAAAACGAATTACACCTTTCCAAGGTGCGACCTTCAACATTACGCGGTCACCCACATTGAATTCGAAATCTTTATGTTTAAGGTCGGCATTACTCTTTTGACGATCACGGGCCGTCTTGAGTCTCGCTTGAATTTGGACAATTTTCTCAGTTGTTTCATGGACTATCTCGGGACCGGTGATTTGCTTTTCGCCTACTTTGGCCCAATAAAGAGGAGATCAGAATTTGCGGCCATACAACGCTTCAAAAGGTGTGGCATTAATACTCAAATGATAACTGTTGTTGTATGAGAATTCGGCTAGCAGCAAATGCCTTTCCCAACCCTTTTCGAAATCAATAACACAAGCACGCAACATGTCCTCCAAAGTTTGAATCGTGCTTTCGCTTTGTCCGTCGGTCTGCGGGTGATACGCAGTGCTCATGTCCCCAAGGCTTCTTGCAAAGAACGCCAAAATCTGGAAGCAAAACGGGGATCGCGGTCTGAGATGATTGATAAGGTCACACCATGACGAGATACAACCTCTTTTATATATAGTTGAGCGAGATGGCTTCTGATATTCGGCCTTAACTTTCGAGCAAGTCTTTGGTAGTTTCGTAATGAAGCCATTGTTATCCTTTCCCACTTCCATTACAGGATTTTCAGTTGCTGAAGTAACCCAGATGGCTTCTGATATTCGGCCTTAACTTTCGAGCAAGTCAAACACTTCCCAACATAAGTTGCACGTCCTTCTTAAGATTAGGCCACCAATACTGTTCCTTGAGATCGTGGTACATTTTGCCCGCTCCGGGATGAATCGAATATCTTGACTTATGGGCTTCATCTAATATAAGGCTCCGTAAATCTCCATAACGAGGTACCCAAATTCTTCCGGCATAGCATCGGAGTCCAGTTTCCTTAACTTCAAATCGAGAAACGAGAATGTTCAAGTATTCATGAGATATATTCTCCTTCTTGAGAGCCTCATCTTGGGCTGCCCGGATCTGGCTATTGAGGTTCAAATGAATGGTGATGTTCAGTGCCCGAACACGAAGAGGTGCCATCCTCTCCTTTCGGCTCAAATCATCAGCTACAACATTGGCCTTGCTAGGGTGATAACGAAGTTCACAATCATAGTCGTTCAGTGTCTCGATCCATCGACACTGTCTCATATTCAGTTGCTTCTGATCGAAGATGTGTTGGAGGCTTTTATGATCAGTGAAAATAGTGCTCTTAGTTCTATAAAGATAGTGTCTTCACAACTTTAATGCAAAGACAACGGCTCCAAGCTCGAGATCGTGAGTTGTGTAATTTCGCTCGTGAATCTTCAGTTGACGAGAGGTTTTAAGCGATAACCTTTGTTCGTTGCATCAGTACACAACCAAAACCACTTTTCGAAGCATTGCAATAAATGACGAAATCGTCACTGCCCTCAGGAAGTGATAAGATAGGTGCGGTGGTTAACTTCTTTTTCAAGGTTTGAAATGCTGATTCCTGTTCGGGTTCTCAAATTAACTTCTTCCCTTTGTGAGTCAGAGAAAAACCTTCAATAAATCTTCGGTAGTAACCGGCGAGGCCTAAAAATTGGCGGATATGAGTCGGAGTAGTGGGAGTTTCCCACTTGTTGATAGCTTCGATCTTTGCGGGATCAACTTTGATACCTTGATCGCTCACAATATGGCCCAGAAATTAGACTTCCTTCAACCAAAATTCACACTTGGAGAATTTGACGTAAAGTTGCTCTTGTCTCAAGAGTTCTAACACTAGACGAAGATGTTGTTCATTTTCTTCTTCGCTTTGGAGTAGATGAGGATATCATCTATGAAGATGATAACGAACTTATCCAGGTAGGGCTTGCATACACGATTCATGAGCTCCATAAATACGGCAAGTGCGTTGGTTAAACCTAATGGCATCACGAGAAACTCATAATGGCTATAACGAGTTCTGAATGCAGTCTTCATCACGTCGCTCTCTTTCACCATCAACTGGTGATAACCGGATCGCAAATCGATCTTAGAGTAAACGCTCAATCCTTGTAGTTGATCTAAAAGATCGTCAATTCGGGGAAGAGAATACCGATTCTTGATCGTCAATTTGTTGAGTTCGTAGTAGTCGATACACATGCGGAATGATCCGTCCTTCTTCTTCGCAAATAAAACAGGTGCGCCCCAAGGCGAGAAACTTGGTTGGATAAATCCACGGTCTAGCAGTTCTTATAGTTGACTCTGCAACTCTTGCATTTCGGAATGTGCGAGTCGATAAGGAGCGCGAGCTACAGGTGCAGCCCCTGGCACTAAATCGATCTGGAACTCCACTGCTCTCGGTGGCGGTAATGCAAGCAATTCTTCCGGAAAGACATCGGAAAATTCGTTCACAATTCGTACATCATCCACGCTCTTCACTTCGGTTTCTAATGTTTTCACATGTGCTAGAACAGCAAGACGTCATTTCTTCATGATCATTTGCGCTTTCATGCAACTAATGAGATTCAGTTTTGAGCTATATATCTCTCCGTAAATAATCAGTGGCTCACCATCTCCGTGTGGTATACGAAGAGCTGTATCTCCACAGATAATGTCAGCCCTTATCTTGGTCAACTAGTCCATACCGACAATAACATCAAAGCTTCCCAATTTAATGGGTATCAAGTCAATCTCGAAATCCACACCAGCTATATTGATAATATCTCCTCGGCTAATTTGGTCAACTTTCTCCAGTTTTCCATTGGCTACCTTAACAAGCATACTCTCTTTTAAAGGAACTAACGACCAATTTATCTTAGAGCAATAGTGTCTACATACATAACTCCTATCAGTACCAGTATCAAATAGGACAGAAGCTAATAGATTGTTGATAGTGAATATACCTGTGACCAAGTCGTGGTTCTCACGGGCATCCCTTGCGTTTACGTTGAAAGCTCTTCCACGCGGTGGCCCGCCGTCCTTTCTCTTGTTGGGACACTCATTTTTTAAGTGGCCCGGTTATCCACACTCATAGCAGTTTCTTGGTCCAGTGGGGTTTGTCTTCACATTCAGGGTGGTGATCTTGCAGTCTTTGCCAATATGCCTAGTCCTTTTACATTTTTCGCAGACCACGTTGCAGTACCCGGTGTGATGCTTGTAGCATCTCTTGCACTGCGACAGACTACCCTTGTAGTTAGAGTTCGAGCTAGGGTTCGGGTTGGGGTTCCTTCCGTCGTTGTGCCTCTTAGCAGGGTTTTGTTCAAAGACCCTCCCCTTGTTGTTGTCCCACTTACGCTTCTCACTACTACCCGATTCGGATTTAGCCTTTTCTGATTCTTTGCTGGTGATTTGGTTCATCAGGGTATGTGCCATGCGCATAGCTTCTGGGACATCAGCTGGTTTTGAAGAGGTGACATTTCCTTGGATGGACTTGGGAAGTCCCCACAAGTATATTTCCATTCGCTTAAATTCCGGGGTAACCATCGTGGGACACATCAGAGCTAATTCTAGGTACCTACGGTTATAACCATCGAGATCGGTTCCCACAACCTTCAAATCCCAGAACTCAGCCTCCATTTTCTGTATCTCTGTCCTAGGGAAATACTCTTTAATCATGGCCCCCTTAAATTCCTCTCACGGGGTAGCATACGCCTCATCAATACCCTTAGCTTGAGCAAGTGTGTTCTACCAGGTTAGGGCGCTGTCCGACAGTGTACAGGAGGCAAACTTGGTTTTGTTCATTTCTGAACAGTTGCTTACATGGAACACAGCTTCTAATTTCTCGAACCACCTTGTAATTCCAACTGGCCCCTCAGTACCACTAAAATTGTGGGGCTTGCAGCTTTGGAATTCCTTGTATGTGCACCCGTTATGATTGTGCTGGATAACCGGTGGAGCTTGGGGGTTCATTTCTGCTATAGCTGCAGCTACCCGTTCAGCTATCATTTCTTCAATCTGTGCTGTTGTGGCCGTTGATCTTACATTGGCCATTGATCTTCTAAACAAAATTTTTGACTCAAGTCAAAATCCAGCATTCAAATAATAATAATACAGTATATGGTAACCAACATGGAATCAACACAATACATGCTAATTAAGTAATGCAACTAGATACAGATACCACAAAATCATCATACAGTAACGTAAATAGAACACCGTACAAAGATTAAACAATACTAAGTTCCAT
Organism: Rutidosis leptorrhynchoides; assembly: GCF_046630445.1. Lineage (NCBI taxonomy): Eukaryota > Viridiplantae > Streptophyta > Magnoliopsida > Asterales > Asteraceae > Rutidosis > Rutidosis leptorrhynchoides. The sequence continues at coordinate 364,699,518 of NC_092333.1, read as the reverse complement.
TCATTAAATAATAAAGTGACATACATCCGCATACGGTTCGTACAATACATTAGCAAAACATGAAACTACAAACGGGATTACATAAAGAAACCTAACACAAAAGCCCTATGGTAACGGTGCGTAAAGGATGTCCATTATGTGGGATTACATAAAGAAACCTAACACAAAACCCGAGCACGGAGGGTATCCACCTCCCTCGTCAGTTCCTCGACAGAGTGAGAGGCTGGTAGAGCAGGTGGTGCTGATAGTGCAGGTGGTGCCGGTGGTGCAGATGATGCTGGAGGAGCTGGTGGTGCAGACGGTCCAGTACCAGAAGTAGATGCTGCATATCGAGAAGCCTTAGGCACGAATGGATCGGCAGGGTAAGGCACAACCCGCTTGCGGGTGGTGACCCTAACCTTCAGTCCATGTGCGTTAACGAACAATCTACCTCCGTTAACCCCTGGAATAACAGTACCATCAAAACGATACAGCTTCTTCGGCGGGGCAGAGAGCGGCTGCACGGGTGTCTCCTCAGGGTCCTCATCGGAATCATTATCGGAATCCTCGTCGCTGGAATCATCGGATGATGAGTTGTCGGAATCATCGGAGGGTGGATGTGCTCGGCCAGTAGTCATCAGTCGGTATCTTCCGGGTGGAATCGGCACCACACGTCCATCAGGAAGGCGTCTAGCCCAATGACCATGCTAATTCCAGAAAGGAACGTCCCCATATTCCTCAGGAATCACAGCACCACCGGAATGGTGTTGTGGCTCTGAAGGTCCTGGGATAAGTGGAGCTGGAATCTCCGGTGGATCCTCGTGTTCGTCTGAGATGATCACTGGGTCGGGTGCATGGCTACTGTCTCCAGAGGACAAAGCGCTAGAGTCGCTGGAGGGTAGAGAGGACGGGATATGTGAATCGGCAACAATGGCAGGCGATGTGGCAGATGAGTCTGAGTCGCTCTCCAAAATGATAACAGGTGGAATATCCGACATCTGAACAAGGAAAAATAACTTTTTCCATGTCAGTAAGTCATATAGCAAGCACGTATTAGGCAAAGTAACTACGACAGTCTAGATCATCTATAGCAGTAAGTAGCATGGCAATAATGACAAGTATCATGCAATCGAAAGCAGATAGTAGCATGCAGTAGTGAAAGCAAGTAGCAGTATACGGCATATAGTAGTAAAAGTAAGTAGCAGTATGCAGCAAGTACCGCAGAAACAAGTAAACCAGCAAGTTGTAGATTAGTCCTATTAGTGAATCCTACTCGGTCCGGTCTAGACTTACTAATGCAACCTAATTCCCTACAACCAATGCTCTGATACCAAATGTGACACACCGTACAAAATTAACGTGTACGGATCATCAACAACAGGATCATTACAAGGTCAAACATTATATGCTGTTTTAAAATAAGTTTGCATTCATAAAACGTAGTGACGTCTTAACCAACATTAAAAGTTTTACAACCGATAGTGTGCTTCTACGAATAGAAGGAAATAATAATAGTACGTGACCCATAGGTCGTTACAAATTCATTGTTCAAAAGTAATAAAGTTTGAATGCAAAATAAATGTTTCATGCGAAGACATCTCTAATAAGCGCAGCGGGAGTCTACAAAGCATGGCAATTACAGCGGAAGCGATCAAACCTTAAGCACCTGAGAAAAACATGCTTAAAAACATCAACATGAATGTTGGTGAGCTATAGTTTAAATGTAACAGTAATGTAAGGTAGGCCACGAGATTTCAGTGTTTTAAAACAGTATGAAAAGTATATGTATAACCGTGGGCACTTGGTAACTAACTTAACGTAAATAACACCCCCTAAAAGTACACTTGGCGAGTGCTTAAGTTTACGAAGTATTAAACACCCATTAAATGCTAGCGCTACTAGCCCGAGTGGGGATGTCAAACCCTATGGATCCATATTTAAGATTCGCGTTCACCGGTTCAAAGACCAATGACTAAATGTTACCGAGCTAAGGGGAAAGTTTATGCCGTTGTATAACCCACACATATATAAAATTTAAGTACTCGTGCCTAGTATGTAAAACGTAAAATGCGCATGTATTCTCAGTTCCCAAAATAGTTAAAGTAAAAAAGGATGCTATAACTCACAGTGAAAAGTAGTAAAGTTGATTCGGGAAAGTAAGCAAGTAGTCGGTCCGGAAGGTCCTCAACCTAAGTCAAAAGTTACTAAGTTAGTAAATCATTCCCAAAGGTTTAAAAGTATGTAAATTAGGTCTTAAGTATCATCATCATTCATCATAAATCAAAAAGGGTAAAGTAAGTTTCAATCAATAATAGAGTTTGAAATAAAGGCTGACTTCGTTCAGTCTCCACGACCATTATACAAACTGAAATGAGGTGAGACCAGTGTCCATGGCTCCGTATATGAGTCCCATAGAGGCTGACCAATTTCCAAAACCAAACTCGTCTTCGTTTGACCGTGGCAACGGTTTAAGTGCAAGTAGGTCAGAAATTTCAGCACAACGTTAAAAGGGTGTAGTGACTTTCAGATGGCCATAAATCCTAAACTATAACTCGGATTAAGACGAGGTCTAAACGGAAAATCATCTACTTGAACCGAACTAGCTAGAAATCAACTTTTACAGTAGCCTAGGTTAATGATCAGACCCGAAAAACAGTAGGTAAGGTGCTCCAGTGGGTTCTTGGTGCTTGATGCTCATCACGGTTCTCATCCTTGATGCGTATAGCTTCAAGTGTACAACTTGTTGATGTGTTTGCATAATCTTTACCAAGTTTTGACCATCATAACACTAATGTAAGTCTAAGATATGTAGCACAACTCACTTAAGAGTTGTATGAAGGTTGATGAACCAAAGTTACATCAAGATCTTAGATCCGACACATACATGAGTTCTAATAGTAATATTAAGCTATAAACTTGAAAGTAAATTAAATAAACAAGATCTTAAGTTGTAGAACTTAGATCTTAGTTATATCTTAAAGATCCTAGACTAGAAAGTCTAGATCTAGTGTTCTTAAGTTAAACCCTAAGTTATAGAACTTGGATCTTTACTTTAATAAAACCATAAGTTATGAAACTTAGATTTTTATCTTGTAAAATGTATATAAGCTTATAAGCTCTTATTTATAACAAAGTTAGAAGACCATAAGCTATAGAAACTTAGATTCAACACAAGTGTATGAAGTTATAACTAGAAAGTTATACTTCCATGTTATTGAACTTATAAAGTTAACTTTAGTTTCAAGAAATATGAGATCAAGTTTAACTAGTAATACTTGACCAAATTAACAATATTACAAATTTAAAGTACTTACAAAAGAAAGAAATAAACTAAAGTTACAAGTATTATGTTCATGTTTGTTTCATACTTGAGAAGATTCAAATCAAAGTTTGGATCTTAAGGAAATAAACTTCAAGTCTACAAAACATGAACACAAGTATGATTATAAAGCTTATGAACTTTAGATCTTTAAAACATTTAAGTGTAGAACCATAAGTTATAGAAACTTAGATCCTTGTTCTTGTTTTCTCATCAAACAAAGATGGAAGTAACAAGATTTATGAAGATACAAACTAACAAGTTTGATCTTTTAACAACAAACAACAACAAACTAATGAAATGATGATGATTATTTTCTGTTTCTAGAGGAAAAAGAAGAAGGAAAATGAAACATATTACTTACAATTTGAGAGAAAAGTGAGAGAGAAAGTTGAGAGAAAAAGTGGTGTAAGTATGTGTGTGAGAAAATGAAGTAGAGACTCCCCAAGCCATCCCAAATGCCGACGGTTTCATGGTGCCCAAAGGGGAAGGTCAAGTTGCTACTTTCAAGTATTAGAAGATGGTGTGAGCTAAAAATAGATTAAAGTTAAATTGCATGGGAGCTTGGTGCTAGCATGCTTGTGACAAGTCTCTTCATTCACTTAATTAATCCTAGTTCTTAACCTTAATGAGTCATTACATAATAGTTGGCTTACTAGTAGTCCATTAAGAAAAGTAGGGTGGGCTTTCAAGTCCATTAATACAAGACCAAGTCCAAGTAAGCAACAAATTAAATAAAAGCCCAAGTAATTAACTAGTTACATTAATTAATTAAAAATAATTAATAATAATTAATTTTGAATGTAAATAATATTCAAAATATTATTAGTGAAAAGTACGTGTGTCACAAAGACAAGTCGGGACATGTAAAGTCAAATACAGTAACAAGTAAATGTATAAAAATATATTTATTAACACGCAAGTATTAATAATAAATATTAATAAATATAAGTCGGAAAATCCAGGGTCGTTACATGTAACGACCCGGATTTTTTACGATCGTTTTATACATATGAGATTAATATTTACATAAATTAAACATTACCAACATGATAAGCAATCCAAATTGTTGAGTCTTGTGTTTTTGAAAAGAGTTTTACACAACTTTTGACCGTCCAATTTGACCGATGATATCACGAATTATATAACATACGATAATTATATGATTGTGTACATATACATATTTATACATATACGTATTTATACATATTTAACATGATCTAAGGATGGTTTAACATATCATTATGTACTAATAACAATGAGTTATAAGTATACTTTGAGACTACTAACTTAAGTTTTCAAAACGGTAACTATACGTAACATTCTTTGACACATATACCTATAACCTATAATGCTTATACAAGTATCGTATGGATACGTATTTAATCACTTTTAAAGGGCTTAAATACATAAAACAATAATAGTATATTCACAAAAGATAGTTATATTTGAATTCTCGTTCCGTTTCCTCAAGATTTCTACACGTATACTTAGGGTATATGTTCCCGTATTATACGCAGCTTCTAGATGTATTTACTATTGGTATATACCAATAGAAAATACCAATGATCAGCCATGAATGATTAAAAGACATGATAGCAACTTGTGGGAACCATCCTTTGTCATTAATCAAGACTTATGAACTAAAAATCAAAACATAAAATCTAAATATCACACCATATATACACATACATACACTTTCATATCAATTTTCTTCAAGCTAGATTATCTACTAAACTCTCTTATCTTCAACGTTCAAGAGTTCTTCAAAGTCTTCATAAGTTTCTAGCTCCATAATCAAGGTAAAACTATGTTTAAACTTTGATTCAATTCATGTAAGTTAATTATCTTAAATCAGGATATAAACTTACTTACAACCTTTGTTTCTTTCATGATTTCACTTCTTAATCTTCCAAGTCATCAAGAAAAAGTTCATATCTTGTTTATTCAGTAACTTTCTTCATCATACTTGAGGTATAACCTTTGTTCATCATCTTGTTCAATTATAACTATCTTATTAAGAATATACAAATCATAACAACAAGAACAAAGTTTGAATGATTTCAAACTTGTTTGCAAACTAAATAGATCCTTCTAACTTGACTTTTAAAACACTTCAAGACCTGTAATATATCATAATGATATGCTAACTTAACAAGATACAACTTGATTTTACAAAGAACACCTTAAAACTGAATCTACATCGTTGGAGTGAAACCGGGGGCTGTTTTGGGTTGGATAATTAAAAATCATCTTAAACTTTGAATTGGAAGTTTATATTCTGGAAAAATGATATTTCTTATGAATATGTTAATATATAAAAATCTCATGGTGTAACTCAAAGTGTAAGTGTTTTTGTAAAAATGATCATCTAGGTGTTGTTTTTACAACGGAAATGATCACTTTCATAAGATTCACCAAAGTTTGACCTATAACCTGTGATTTTGAATGCAAACTAAGGTATTTATAGTTCATATTCATAAATAATGACTCGATCCAAGGAAGTGGTAAGTTGAACCAACAAAAACGAAGTTGTATTGAAGAAACTATGGCTAAAACAAAATTGGGTATCCGAAGCTAGTTTAGGTACGAAATTAATTGGAGTAAAAGTAAACTAATCATTATTTGCTAATTAATATGATATTTTATATATATTTACTTATGATTTGATTTTATATATTTCAGGACCACCCGTAAACAACACGAGAAGATTAATTATAAGACCTCATGATTGTACGCAACACGTCATTTCACAATACGGTACTTTATGTACGCAACACGTCATTTTTCAACACGGTACCATGGGTCGAGATTAATTCCGATCAATACGAATACGATGGGGTCTTTATTTATTTTATTGAACAACTAATTGTGGACCACTAATATCGGACTGCTAATTACGGACAATTAGATATTAAAAGTATTATAAGTATACATGTAACGATTATTTGAAAAGAAAACATGTTGATATATTATATATGGTTAGGTTCGTGATATCTATCGGAGACCAAGTCGTATTAAATATCTTCAAGGCAAAAGTGAGTATATAGTCCTACTTTTAAACTCTAAATATTTCGGGATGAGAATACATGCATTTTATGATTTACGTTATGGACACAAGTGATTAAAAATATATATTCTACGTTGAGTTGTACCACTGGCATACTTTCCTATAACTTGGTAACTACTATTTACATGCGGTATTGTAAACGCGAATCCTGTTGATAGATCTATCGGGCCTGACAACCCCAACCGGACTGGAGGACCAGTATTCAACGGTTGCACAGTACTTCGTTTCGGTAACTATACTTGGTACGATGTAGTGAGATTTCATAATAAAGGGAATATGCGACGTTGATTAAATGTTAAGTATGGTTATCAAGTGCTCAACCACTTAGAATATTTTTATTAAAACGTTTATGTATATGAAATCTTGTGGTCTATATTTATAACGCTGCTAGCATTAAACTTATATCTCACCAACTTTATGTTGACATTTTAAGCATGTTTATTCTCAGGTGATAATTAAAAGCTTCCGCTGCATTATACCGAATTTAAGCAAGATTTGGAGTATGCATATTTGTGTCAAAAATAAAACTGCATACCGGAAGATTTGTAATGTGAAATATGTTGGAAATCGTATTGTTATTATTAAATGTAAAGTTTGTAAGACTAAGATTATCACTAAACGATAATCATTATTATGTGGTTTAAGCCTTTGGTTATAATAAAGATTATGGTTTGTATCATAAAAATGTATGCAAATTTTTTTAAAAAAATGTCACATATAGAGGTCAATACCTCGCAATGACACCAATGAATACGTGATGTTTATATTTGATATGAACGGGACGCTTCAGGTGGTATCAGAGCATTGGTCTTAGAGAACCAAAAAATTTGCATTAGTGTGTCTTATCGAGTTTGTTAGGATGCATTAGTGAGTCTGGACTTTGACCGTATTTAGAAAACTATTGCTTATCCTTGTTGGTTAAAAATTAATATGTAAATATTATGTGGTACTAACGTGCTAGTTGTTATGTGATAGATGTCGGGCTTAGAACTTGTTATCCCATTCAGCGACTCCAAACCAGAATCCTCAGATAGTGTTCCAGTCATTAACCTATCCGATGATGAAAATGACACCTTTAGGGAAGACTCACAATTTCCGGATGAATCAATTGAAGAGGAACCAGAAAGTGATCCTGAGGAGGAAGAAATACAGGAAATTACGAAAGACAAGTTCGAACGAGGAAAGAAACGAAAGGCTGCTGAATTGGAAAATCCAAATCCCGAGTTTAGTAAGGATGTTGTGTCACCAACTCCACCAGACACTTCCACTCCTATTCCCGCTATTCCTATTAGTTCTATCCCGAAATCCAGTTCTTCAGTCCCTCAGCCAAAACGCAGAGAGACAGCCATGATAAGCTTTAAGCAATTTCTTTAAACACAAACGTTTTGGGTTAAATGATGCGCTGTTGTTTTAAACCATGGGATCATATAACGTTTTGTATAATATTACTAGTGTGGTTTGCTTAATGTTTGATGTAAGATAATCATATATAAAATAGTGAAGTGTGAAATGTAATAATTTTCCATGGTGGAGTATTATTTGGATAGTAGTAATTAATTTCTGTACTAAGCTATTAAGTATGAACTTTAACGGGTAGGTACTACCCTAGATATACTTATAAAACGCTAATAGGAAGAAAAGGCTTTTATAATAATAACTGGTTCATATTATTAATAAGCTACGATGTACCGTAAATACACACTACATCCATAATATTCTATGTGAATAATTATTTTTTTTCATTCTTATTGAAGAATATGGCGCGATTGAACCGAATGACGGAACAAGAAATCAAGGAACTCATCAATCAGCGAGTGAACGACAGAATGTTATGGGTCGAGGCTGTAAGAGGTGCTACAGTTAACCCAAATCCTCGTGTGGGATGTACTTACAAAACTTTTCAAGGTTGCAAGCCCTCATCATTCAGTGGAACAGAAGGACCGGTCAGTTTAACTCAGTGGATCGAAAAGATTGAGTCTGTGTTTAAAATCAGTGGTTGTATTGAGAAGGACATGACCAAGTATGCATCGTTCACCTTACAAGATAGTGCACTCACGTGGTGGAAAAACTATGTGAAGGCAGTAGGAGGAGATGTAGCTTATGATACTCCATGGGAAGAATTCAAAACAATGCTAATCAACGAGTATTGTCCAAGGAACGAGGTTAGGAAGTTGGAAGCTGAACTACGAAACCTGAAAGTTGTTGGTACTGAACTCACCAACTACAATCAGCGATTCATGGAATTAGCTTTTCTATGTCCCGAATTGGTACCAACCGAAAACGGAAGATAGAACTGTACAAAGATGGTTTGCCTAAAAATGTCAAGGCAAATGTTACAGCATCAAAACCCAAGACTATTCATGAAGCCATCACTATGGCAAACGAGTTGATGGACCAGATTATTCTGGATAAGAACACCGATGTCAAGACATCGGAAAACAAAATAAAGTAGGAAGTTAATCAACAATCCAACAAGAAACAAGAAACCACGCAAGGTGCGGGTAGTGGTTCGAGCTCAAGTTATAAAGGATGAAATCCTTTATGTAACAGATGCCACAAACATCACACTGGTTATTATAATGTGGTGTGCGATAATTGTAATCGAAGGGGTCATCTTGCTGAAGATTGTAGGATTCCTATTACAAATACAAATAGCACCAAGACTCCTGCCACCAATGCAAATAGAACTACCTTGGCCACTGTTACTTGTTATGGGTGTGGGAAACAGGGTCATTATAAGAGCCAGTGCCCGAATCCGGAGAAGAATAACGGATCTACACATGGAAGAGCATTTATTATTAATGCTAGAGAGGCGTGTGAAGACCCGGAGCTTGTTACAGGTACGTTTACCATTAATAACTTATCAACATCTATTATATTTGATACTGGTGCCGATAGAAGTTATATGTGTAGAGAATTTTACGCTAAATTGAATTGTTCATCATTACCTCTAGATTCTAAGTACATGATTGAGTTAGCTAATGGTAAACTAATTAAAGCCGATAAAATTTGCCGTGATTGTAAAATAAATTTAGCCGTAGAAATGTTTAAAATTGATTTGATACCCGTAGAATTAGGAAGTTTTGATGTAATAGTCGGCATGGACTGGATGTCCAAAATAGGAGCTGAAGTTGTGTGTGCCAAGAAGGCAATTCGCATTCCTCGTATGGATAAAATGTCGGTAATGATTTATGGAGAGAAGGGTAACTCAAAGCTAAAACTCATTAGCTGTTTGAAAGCCCAAAAGCGCTTGAAGAAAGGGTGCTATGCTATCTTAGCACATGTTAATAAAGTCGAAATGAAGGAAAAAGAGAAGTGCATCAACGACGTGCCTGTGGCAAGAGATTTTCCTGAAGTCTTTCCAGAAGAGTTGCCGGGATTACCTCCATTTAGATCTATAGAATTTCAAATAGATCTAGTACCAGGAGCTGCACCAGTGGCTCGTGCTCCATACAGACTTGCACCGTCTGAAATGAAAGAGTTACAAAGCCAGTTACAAGAATTACTGGACCGTGGTTTCATTCGACCGAGCACTTCACCGTGGGGAGCTCCGATTTTATTCGTCAAGAAGAAAGATGGATCCTTTCGAATGTGTATAGATTACCGTGAATTAAATAAGTTAACTACTAAGAATCGGTATCCACTACCGAGAATTGACGACTTATTTGATCAACTGCAAGGATCATGTGTTTATTCGAAAATCTACCTAAGATCGGGCTATCATCAACTACGCGTCAAAGAAGAAGATATTCCGAAAACTGCTTTCCGGACACGCTACGGTCATTACGAATTGTTGGTCATGCTGTTTGGATTGACGAATGCGCCAGCTGTATTCATGGACCTTATGAATCAAGTTTTTAGTCCGTATTTAGATAAGTTTGTTATCGTTTTCATTGACGATATTCTCATCTATTCCAAAAATGAGCAAGAGCATGAGCAGCATTTAAGGTTGGTATTAGAATTATTAAGAAAAGAACAGTTATACGCCAAATTTTCTAAATGTGCTTTTTGGTTAGTAGCAAAGGAATTCAGGTTGATCCAGCTAAAATTGAGGCCATTGAAAAATGGGAGACTCCTAAGACACCAACACAAATACGTCAATTTTTGGGCCTAGCCGGTTATTATAGAAGGTTTATTCATGATTTTTCCCAAATAGCTAAACCATTGACAGCGGTAACACAAAAAGGGAAGAAGTACAAATGGACCTCTGAGCAGGAGAGTGCATTTCAATTACTGAAGAAGAAGTTGACTACGGCGCCTATTTTATCGTTACCTGAAGGAAACGATGATTTTGAGATATATTGTGACGCTTCGCGACAAGGTTTTGGTTGCGTCCTTATGCAACGAAAGAAAGTTATTGCGTACGTATCCTGACAATTGAAGATTAACGAGTGAAATTAAACGACGCATGATCTAGAACTGGGAGCAGTAGTGTTTGCATTGAAGATATGGAGACACTACTTATATAGGGTTAAATGCACTGTGTTTACCGATCATAAAAGCCTTCAACATATTTTCGATCAGAAACAGCTGAACATGAGGCAACGTAGGTGGGTCGAGCTGATAAACGACTATGATTGTGAGATTCGCTATCATCCCAAAAAAGCGAATGTAGTGGCCGACGCTCTAAGTAGAAAGGAACGAGAGCCAATTCGAGTACGAGCGATGAACATAAAAATTCGCATGAATCTCAACTCACAAATTAAAGAGGCTCAATGAGAAGCTCTTACTAAGGAAAACATAGGAAATGAAATAATGAAGAAGTATGAGAAGCAACTCGTTATACAAGAAGATGGAATTCGATATTTTGCAAAACGTATTTGGGTACCAAAGTTGGGTGGATTAAGGAAGTTGATATTGAACGAGGCACATAAGACAAGATACTCGATACATCCTGGAGTTGGAAAGATGTATCAAGATCTTAAGACGCATTATTGGTGGCCTAATTTAAAGACAGACGTTACAACATTTGTCAGGGAATGTTTAACTTGTTCCAAAGTCAAAGCAGAACACCAGAAGCCGTCAGGGTTACTTCAACAACCAGAAATCCCAGAATGGAAATGGGACGGTATTACCATGGGTTTTATCCCAAAGTTGCCCAGGACTGCATGGGGTTATGATACCATTTGGGTAATAGTTGATGGTTTCACCAAATCTGCACATTTCTTTCCTATAAAGGAAACGGATAAAATGGAGAAACTATTACGATTATACATAAAGGAAATTGTTTCAAGGCATGGAATACCTATTTCCATTATATCCGATCGTGATAGTAGATTTACATCAAAGTTCTGGCAATCACTACAGGAGGCCCTAGGAACTCGTTTGGATATGAGCACCACATATCATCCGCAAACTGACGGGCAGAGTGAAAGAATAATTCAGACTCTTGAAGACATGCTCAGGGCATGTGTGATCGATTTTGGAAACGGATGGGATAAATATCTACCATTAGCAGAATTCTCGTATAATAATAGTTATCATGCGAGCATTAAAGCTGCACCATTTGAAGCACTATATGGAAGGAAGTGTAGATCCCCTATCTGTTGGAATGAAGCAGGAGATCAACGATTAACTGGTCCCGAGATCATACACGAAACTAGTGAGAAGATAGTACTAATCAAGGAGAGATTGAAAACAGCCCGTAGTCGCCAAAAGAGCTACGCCGATGTCCGAAGGAAACCATTAGAGTTTCAGATCGGTGACATGGTTATGCTAAAGGTGTCACCTTGGAAAGGTGTAATACGTTTAAGCAAAAGGGGTAAACTGAACCCAAGGTATGTAGGCCCGTTCAAGATCATCGAACGCATTGGACTGGTAGCTTATCAACTCGAGTTACCACAACAACTCGCCGGAGTACATAATACGTTTCATGTTTCAAACCTTAAGAAGTGTCTTGTAAAGGAAGACCTCACCATTCCTCTTGAAGAAATCCAAGTCGACGAGAAACTACAATTCATAGAAGAACCAGTCGAAATCATGGACCGTGAAGTTAAACAACTCAAGCAGAGCAACATACCAATTATTAAGGTTCGTTGAAATGCTCGAAGGGGTCCCGAGTTTACTTAGGAATGAGAGGATCAGATGAAACAAAAGTACCCACATTTGTTTCCCGAGAACGCAAAATAGGTACAACTTTAAAATTTCGGGACGAAATTTATTTAACGGCTAGGTACTGTAACGACCCGGATTTTTTTCGATCGTTTTATACATATGAGATTAATATTTACATAAATTAAACATTACCAACATGATAAGTAATCCAAATTGTTGAGTCTTGTGTTTTTGAAAAGAGTTTTACACAACGTTTGACCGTCCAATTTAACCGATGATATCACGAACTATATAACATACGATAATTATACGATTGTGTACATATACGTATTTATACATATTTAACATGATATAAGGATGGTTTAACATATCATTGTGTACTAATAATAATGCGTTATAAGTATACTTTGAGACTACTAACTTAAGTTTTCAAAATGGTAACTATATGTAACATTCTTTGACATATATACCTATAACCTATAATGCTTATACAAGTATCATATGGATACGTATTTAATCACTTTTAAAGGGCTTAAATACATAAAATAATATAAGTATATTCACAAAAGATAGTTATATTTGAATTCTCGTTCCGTTTCCTCAAGATTTCTACACGTATACTTAGGGTATATGTACCCGTATCATATGCAGCTTCTAGATGTATTTACTATTGGTATATACCAATAGAAAATACCAATGATCAGCCATGAATGATTAAAAGACATGATAGCAACTTGTGGGAACCATCCTTTTTCATTAATCAAGACTTATGAACTAAAAATCAAAACATAAAATCTATATGTATATATACATGCATATATCATGCCATATATACACATACATACACTTTCATATCAATTTTATTCAAGCTAGATTATCTTCTAAACTCTCTTATCTTCAACCTTCAAGAGTTCTTCAAAGTCTTCATAAGTTTCTAGCTTCATAATCAAGGTAAAACTATGTTTAAACTTTGATTCAATTCATGTAAGTTAATTATCTTAAATCAGGATATAAACTTACTTACAACCTTTGTTTCTTTCATGATTTCACTTCTTAATCTTTCAAGTCATCAAGAACAAGTTCATATCTTGTTTATTCAGTAACTTTCTTCATCATACTTGAGGTATAACCTTTGTTCACCATCTTGTTCAATTATAACTAACTTATTAAGAATATACAAATCATAACAACAAGAACATAGTTTGAATGATTTCAAACTTGTTTGCAAACTAAATAGATCCTTCTAACTTGACTTTTAAAACACTTCAAACCCTGTAATATATCATAATGATATGCTAACTTAACAAGATACAACTTGATTTTACAAAGAACACCTTAAAACTGAATCTACGTCGTTGGAGTGCAACCGGAGGCTGTTTTGGGTTGGATAATTAAAAACCATCTTAAACTTTGAATTGGAAGTTTATATTCTGGAAAAATGATATTTCTTATGAATATGTTAATATATAAAAATCTCATGGTGTAACTCAAAGTGTAAGTGTTTTTGTAAAAATGATCATCTAGGTATTGTTTTTACAACGAAAATGATCACTTTCATAAGATTCACCAAAGTTTGACCTATAACCTGTGATTTCGAATGCAAACTAAGGTATTTATAGTTCATATTCATAAATAATGACTCGATCCAAGGAAGTGGCAAGTTGAACCAACAAAAACGGAGTTGTATTGAAGAAACTACGGCTAAAACAAAATTGGGTATCCGAAGCTAGTTTAGGTACGAAATTAATTGGAGTAAAACTAAACTAATCATGTATTTGCTAATTAATATGATATTTTATATATATTTACTTATGATTTGATTTTATATATTTCAGGACCACCCGTAAACAACACGAGAAGATTAATCATAAGACCTCATGATTGTACGCAACACGTCATTTGACAACACGGTACTTTATGTACGTCACACGTCATTTGACAACACGGTACCATGGGTCGAGATTAATTCCGATTAATACGAATACGATGGGGTCTTTATTTATTTTATTGAACAACTAATTGTGGACCACTAATATGGGACTGCTAACTACGGACAATTAGATATTAAAAGTATTATAAGTATACATGCAACGATTATTTGAAAAGAAAACATGTTGATATATTATATATGGTTAGGTTCGTGATATCTATCAGAGACCAAGTCGTATTAAATATCTTCAAGGCAAAAGTGAGTATATAGTCCCACTTTTAAACTCTAAATATTTCGGGATGAGAATACATGCATTTTATGATTTACATTATGGACACAAGTGATTAAAAATATATATTATACGTTGAGTTGTACCACTGGCATACTTCCCTGTAACTTGGTAACTACTATTTACATGCGGTATTGTAAACGCGAATCCTGTTGATAGATCTATCGGGCCTGACAACCCCAACCGGACTGGACGACCTGTATTCAACGGTTGCACAGTACTTCATTTCGGTAACTATACTTAGTACGGTGTAGTGAGATTTCATAATAAAGGGAATATGCGACGTTGATTAAATGTTAAGTATGGTTATCAAGTGCTCAACCACTTAGAATATTTTTATTAAAACGTTTATGTATATGAAATCTTGTGGTCTATATTTATAACGCTGCTAGCATTAAACCTATATCTCACCAACTTTATGTTGACGTTTTAAGCATGTTTATTCTCAGGTGATAATTAAAAGCTTTCGCTGCATTATGCCGAATTTAAGCAAGATTTGGAGTATGCATATTTGTGTCAAAAATAAAACTGCATACCGGATGATTTGTAATGTGAAATATGTTGGAAATCGTATTGTTATTATCAAATGTAAAGTTTGTAAGACTAAGATTATCGCTAAACGATAATCATTATTATGTGGTTTAAGCCTTTGGTTATAATAAAGATTATGGTCTGTATCATAAAAACGTATGCAGATTTTTTAAAAAAAATGTCACATATAGAGGTCAATACCTCGCAATGACACCAATGAATACGTGACGTTTATTTTCGATATGAACGGGATGCTTCATTACACGTATCATATAGAGGTCAAATACCTCGCAATGAAATCGATGAATGACGTATTCGTCCATATGGATTTGGAGCGATCGTCACAGTTGGTGTAGAGACCCGTCCTAATCCATCTGGACGAACACATTACATTTGGTTACATCGAGAGGTACTTGACCTCTATATGATACATTTTACAAACATTGCATTCGTTTTTAAAAGACAAACTTTCATTACATCGAAAATTGATAGCATGCATACCATTTCATAATATATTCAACTATAATTGACTTAATAATAATCTTGAAGAACTCGACGACTCGAATGCAACGTCTTTTGAAATATTTCATGAATGACTCCAAGTAATATCTCTAATATGAGCAAATGCACAGTGGAAGATTTCTTTCATACCTGAGAATAAACATGCTTTAAAGTGTCAACCAAAAGGTTGGTGAGTTCATTAGTTTATCATAATCATTCATTTTTATCATTTTAATAGACCACAAGATTTCATATATTTTCACGCGTAACTCGCGAATTAAAATTCATTCATATGGTGAACACCTGGTAACCGACCTTAACAGGACGCATATAGAATATCTCCATCATTCCAGGACTCACATCGGACATGATAAATTGAAGTACTAAAGCCATTCAAATTCTCTGAATGGGGCTTGTTAGTGCCCATAGATCTATCTTTAGGATTCGCGTCAATTGGTGGCAATTATAATAAACACCAATTCTTAGGCTACCAAGCTAAAAAGGGGCATATTCTATTTGATAATCCAACCATAGAATGTAGTTCCGATCACTTGTGTCTATTTCGTAAAGCATTTATAAAAGCAGCGCTTGTATTCTCAGTCCCAAAAATATATATTGCAAAAGCATTTAAAAAGGGAGAAAATGAAACTCACACTACTGTATTTTGTAGTAAAATACATATGACGACATTGAACAATGCAGGGTTGGCCTTGGATTCATGAACCTATATCATTTGTATATCTATTAATACATATAATCGTAATTGAACAATTTCATATATTATAACTTATGATATATATATATATATATATATATATATATATATATATATATATATATATATATATATATATATATATATATATATATATATATATATATATATATATATATATATATATATATATATCTAATTTGTGTATATAATTAAAATAGTTAATATTTATATAGTGATATATATACATATGATTAATATTATATTAAAAATCAATAATTTGTTATATGTAAATATTTATATAAATAATCTTAATGCATATAATTTTATGTGATGTTATGGTAGTGTAATAAGTATACTCTTATACAGGAAATACTTATTTGTTATAGTAATATTGTTACTAATAACAATCTATATGATAATTTTATTAATATTATAGATTTTGATAAAATGATAATAATAATAATATTAATAGTAGTAATAATAATAAAAATAATTATATTAACTATAATAATAATGATCTTTCTAATAATGATCATAATAATGATATTAATAATAATGATAATGATAATATTAAAAATAATACTTATGCTAATGATAATGATAATAATACTAATAATTATAAAAGGATACTAATACTAATATTAATGATAATAAAACTAGTTTGCGTTATTTTATAGTAATGATAGTAATAATAATCCTAATTATGATAATACTTATACTAGTAGTTAAAATAATAAAGTTACATTTTTAAATGATAGCATTAATATTAGTAACAACATTAAAAATCATATTTTTAATTATAATCATAATAATAATAAGTGACTTTCTATCATAATACTTATTTTTGTAATAATAATCTTAATAATTATAATACTAATAATAACAACAATAATAATAATAATAGTAATATTAATTTTCATCATATTTTTAATACTTATAATCATAATAATAACATCAATAATCAATAATAATCATAATATTAACAATAACAATAATAATGATAATAAAAGTAAAATAAAAGTTTATACCCTTTAAAAAGCTTTGAGTAAAAAGAAATGTTGTAGACGGGACTCGAACCCGAGACCTCTCGAAACCCCAACACCCACACAAACCATCCATCCGCCTGTTTCTTTCTGATTTTACCCACTTAGATAAATATATGAACCGATATTAACTGTTATCCTCTTCTTCTTCTAAATTCAAACGGCCAATTCGATAAACACTAATTACCACGAATTTTATTGTTGGATTTTGGTTTGTTAATAGAGGTAAATACAGTTTATTGTGATAGTTTCGAATTAACAAAAAAAAAATTATATAAAAATTTTGCAGCAGCAGTTATCAAAACAAAACAAAACAATTGGAACTTTGATATTTATTTTTTTTTAAATTCATAAAGTTTTTGGATTATACATATAACAGGAATTAATTGTTACTCGTTCATAGAGACTTCTGAAAATATCAATTGTTTATATCAATCGGAAAAAAAAAATTAAAATAGTCCCTGCTGGGTCAAGGTTTTCTTTTAAAAAAAAATTGATTATCAATTTAAGAATGATTTTGACAATTGTTATAACATGAAATATGTTCTAAATACTTCCTTAAAACTTTCGAAATCATCAATTTAATTTGAATCGTAACGGATTACATGAATTCAAAGGAAGAACAATGTTTGACTTTTTTTGAAACATCACTTTGACTCCAAAATTCAACATCAATATAAAGAATTGAAGCTTGAAATTTTACAGAGAGTTTGAGTAATAGATTCCTAACAAAATAGCATTTTTACATTTTGAAAATTTGATTTGATTTCGAGATTTCGATTTATAGAACACAATACAGAGGTTATTCGCTGAAAGAGAGAAAAAGTAAAAAATTAATTCAAAAATATAGAAAATGGGTAATTGATTAATGATATTGGAAGTCGACTGATTTAATATTCATAGATGAGACAATCGATTTCACTATATTGAAACTATGTATCGACCAAAAGTCACGAGCAACAGATTTCAGAAGAAAAAAATATATAACAGATAGAGATAGGAAAATAGATCATACGCGTAATTTTTGTCTTTTTATATTTGTAGTTAAATTTATGTTATCTTGCACTATATTTCAATATTTATTTATACCTAAATATATATTTGATTCTTTTATTTATAAAACAAAAAAAAATCTATTATGATTAAATAATAAAAATACCGATTATTATTAATAGTAACAACATAATAATAAAATTAATAATAATTATCCTAATAATAACAATTTTAAGATAACAACTTAATAGTTATAATAATATTTTTAATAATATCAATATTAATAATTTGTTTTATTGATATATAATATTAGTAGTAATAATAATACTTTTAATAATTATCTTTATAATTTAAATACTGATTTCCTAATATGTATCTTTATATATCTATTTGTATTTATATCTGTGTTTGTATAGCTCTTATTTTTTTATATACTTATATTCATAGGTAATTACTAATCTTATTAATATATATAACTATAACTATAATGTAATACTTTTAATAATAATAAAACAAATATAAATAATATGATGGTAATAGTAATATTACTAATGATAATGATAATAACTACTATAGAATGTATACCATAATATTGTTAATAACGATGATACTAATATTATCAATATTATTGTGTCATGACCCGGAAATTTTCGACCAAATTTAAACTTAATCTTTATATGAGTTCGAGACGATAAGCAAAGTCTGTAATATTGAGTTTCAAAATTTTTGAACTGTTTTAATGAATTCATTTAACATTTGACCAATTCCAATGACTCACGATACGTATTAATTAATTCAAATATTATAAATTAAATTATATATGAATTATTGGACTGTTAACTGTGGACTATCGATTGTGGACTATCAAGATTTGACAGTTAAAAATGAATTAAAATATTGATTATAACATATGAAACTAAATAATTCTTCAAGTTTGCCACTTAATTGCATCTTAAACCTCATTTGAATCTTGATGATTCCAATCCATGTTCAAATCTTTCATGATTCTTGAAAACACCTCGATCGAGAGGATGAACCAGCCGCACTTCATCTACGGAAGAAAAGATTGATGCATATAGTTATGCATCTGAAAAACTCTCGAAAACTGAGTAAATGTTTAACAAGTAGCTGTGCTAAATCCTATAGTGTTATTATTACCCAAAATAATTTGGTAATCCCTTTCATATTGATAATAAAAATAATATTATTATTAATAATAATAATACTATATCAATTCTATATATATTATGTTCGTATCTATAGATTATTAACAACACTAATGTTGATGTTAACATTAGAAGTAGTACAATGAAATTATATTTATACTTATGTTATATATATATATATATATATATATATATATATATATATATATATATATATATATATATATATATATATATATACATATATATATATATATACATATATATATATATATATATATATATATATATATATATATATATATATATATTATATATGTAATATAATATCTATTGATTCAAATATATATATATATATATATATATATATATATATATATATATATATATATATATATATATATATATATATATATATGATCACAACACTCGTTCATGAATCGTCGGGAATAGTCAAGGGTAATTGACTTCATGTAATTAGTTCAAAAATTTTGAGACTCAACATTACAGACTTTTCTTATCGTATCGAAATCATATAAAGATTAAGTTTAAATTTGGTCAGAAATTTCCGGGTCGTCACAGTAGCTACCCGTTAAAGAAATTTTGTCCCGAAATTTGATTGGGATGGTCATGGATGTCAACAAGTATGTCTTCATGACGCATACGAGTTAGAAATTAGAGTTTTATCATTAGTGAGTAATATGGATAATATAATTTGATTATTTGAAGAGTACGAGTGAAGCTATCACAAAAGAATGAAATAGGAAAAGTAAAGATTCGTCTTAACTTTTAACGTTGTCTTGGTTGAATTCTGGAATTCAAGAGATTTAAAGAAAATCTTCGAAATCTAAAAGATTTGATTCTTCGGCGAATAAGGAAATTAAGATCTCTATAATTAAATACGTTGATCTGCCTCGATTACTCTGTATGATCTTTTCATTATAAATTAAACTCTTCCGTTCCATTATTCTTCCATTCCTATACTTTCCTTCTTAGTTCATACATCCAAAAGATTGTGAAGATGCTTAATCCAGTTCTAATCCTTGATATTTTCTAATTATCATTTCTGTCATCCTTCTTTTCAATCTTTCACCAGAAAATTCTGTTTACTTCTACTATTACCTTGGGGTGATACTATTCTTAATTATACCGTGTCCTTATATTGCTATTCGTATTAATATCCACAGCTTGTAACCTCCGTGTTGTTGTTGGGCTTTATATTTTCTCTTATATTTCGGAGTCCCTGCTTCTGTCTTCTATATTCATTGTCATTCACAGTTAATGCTCTCTCTTATTAGCTGCGATTTATACCCCCTTTCTATTTAGGAGCTTCATGCTTTTGTTTTCTTTTCGCAAGTAATGGTCCAGAATTCGTAGGTATGGAATTTCTAATGAACATAGTTAATGTTCTAAGAGAGAGATTGTAATAGCATGATCTTGATTGGTCAAATTACTAGAATTCAAGAGAAAGATAGAACTATCAGGAAGATATGTTCTCGATATGTTTGAAAATTAAGTAGAATGTAAGAGTCGTGTAACACGGCACATGATGACGTTATGATCTGTGAATCATTACGTTCCATTAGAAACTTAGCATGACTTACTGTAATATAATCACGTTGATCAAGTGTCATTATATTATACTAACTCATGCTTCAGTTCCCAACACTACTTCAGAATTCATTCATAATTTATACTTAGGTTTTACAGAAGTTTCCAATATAATGTAATATAGATAGCACGAAGAGGTATATAATTTTGGACGAGGATATTTATGAAAATATCTTCAGAAATATCGAAGATATTTACGATGATATTTTGGAATTTCTAAGTTCGAAAGTTGATGAAGAAAAATTTTCCGCAAGATTTTAACATGACTTTGGAGCAAGATATTCTCTAAAGATTTCATCAGATCCAGAATTACCTGGATTCTTTGAATATAGGGTTTGGTCCTTGTATTTGTCCTTGGTCTCCTTCATGGTTAGCTCAATCCGTTTTTTAGTACCAAATTTTCTATCGAGCGTTCCCAACATTCCATTCTTTATTATCAAGCTTTTGGCCATCTAGACCATCTACAATTTTGCTGTTTCCTCTGCATTTAATGCTACCATATCTGAATCATCAGTTATCAATCCGAGGTGGTTTCAAGAGAATTGTGTTTTTAGATAATTAAACGCTGATGGTAATATGGTAGAATATAAAAGGTTTCCCTGTAACAATAAAAGAGCACGCATATATATCAAAGTTATAATAAGGTTGTTTCGAACGAAAAGTCGAAGTTGATTTGCTGGAGCTATGACAAAATTGACTAATTTGGAGAGGGATTGTAAAATTATTTTCGGTAATAACAACGCCAAGGAATTATAAATTTATTTTAAACTTCTACTTTGGTTCCAAGAGTTTTCCAGGGGTATGCCCATATGCATGATTCTTTCGTCTCGTCAGTGTGGTTGGATCATCCTCTCGATTGAGGTGTTTTCAAGAATCATGAAAGGTTTGAATTGCATATTGTAATCGTCAAGATACAAATGAGGTTTAAGATGAATTCAATTGGCAAACTTGAAGAGTTGTTTATGTTCATATGTTATAATCAATATTTTAATTCATTTCAATTGTCCAATGTTGGCAGTCCACAGTTAGCAGTCCACAATTAGTAATCCAATAATTCATATATAGTTAAATATATAATATTCGAATTAATTAATACGTATTCGTGACCCATTATATACATGTCTCAGACTCGATCACAACTCAAAGTATATATATTATTGTAGAATCAACCTCAACCCTGTATAGCTAACTCGAACATTACTGCATATAGAGTGTCTATAGTTATTCCAAATAATATATATAGATGCGTCGATATGATATGTCAAAACCTTGTATACGTGTCCCGATATTTAAAGTGCGTAAAATAAATAACAGAAATTAAATGACAATAAATAAAATTGCGATAATTTAAATTGCAATAAATAAATTGCGATAATTAAATTGCGATAAATAAATGTAATAAGGAATTAATAGTTATCTAGGAACAGTTAACTAGGACTTTGTTAGCGTGGATTCTTAATAGAATTTCTCATAGTTAATTTGTTTGTTTCTAATAAATTTTATTTTGTCCAATGTTTTCTTCATTATGCCACTTGTTGGATTCTGATATGTCAAAATCCAAATATGAAATTGAATGAAAATGGTTATTCTGCGGTGAACGGATGCATATATCGGTGGTTGTAAGTAGGATAGTAAATGACTGTTGAATCAGATTCGAAGAATGTATAGGGTAACTTATTAATGTGAAATCAAAATATTCCTCTGGTATTACCTATCCGTTAAAATATTTCCACCATTAACAGTTTGTACAAAAGAATTTTTAATTACAATCTTTATGAAAACATATATACATATATATTTTTTTCAGATGTAATCATAGATTTAATGAGTCAATATGATATTAAACTCATTTGATTTACCGTTAGAACAAGAATATATAATCTCTAAAACATTAAAGATTACATAATTGCTATGTCGAACGAACAAAAATGATGTAGAACGTCATGTAGAACGATGATTATGTTTGAGGTATAGATTGTGGTGTTGAGGAGTGTAATTCGGATGTTGCTGTTGGTGGTACTGCTATTGATGTTGGTGGTACTGTTGGTGCCAGTGATGTTGCTGAAGCTGGTACGTTTTGTACCATATTTTTCAAGGCTACAACTCGAGCGCGAAGCTCGTTGACTTCTTCTACTACACCGGAATGATTGGCGGTTCAGACGAGCAGACGAATAAGGTTTAGAATTGTAGTTAGAATATAATCGTGTTGATATACTCTGGAAATGAAAGAGAAAATGGTATTACGGACAGGTTCGCCGGTAAGTGCTTCAGGTTCATCGTCAAGAGGTGAATTCGGTTGGTGGAAGGGATCGCCTTCTTCGCGTCTCCATTTATTAAGTCGACTACGAACCCATCAAATGAATTGGGGAAGGTTGATTGGTTAATTCATTCTAGTGACGCTGCTTTCGGAGCTTAGGTGAACATCCATGTTGGAATAGCTGTCGGGTTCTGAAGAACTTGAACTAGTGACGAGTTCCATTTCGTACGATTGAGTAAAGGATTTTTGATAGGAAATGATTTTTGGTTATCAGATGGTATCCTAACTACATATAATATCTATATATATATATATAGAACAAAAGATTTCATAAATTACGGAGGAATTTACGGAATATGTCAGGCAAAGTTTACAGTAACAGATACGCTAAGATATGAATTAGCAGATGCGCTAAGATATGAATTTTGTCTATACACTATTCATGCAATCAATGCAGTAAGATGTGTCTAGACTGAGAATGATAAGCAAGTGATTTCCGACCAGAAATGATAAGCAAAAACTTTTGACATGCAACTAAGGTCGAAGTCCAGACTCACTAATGCATCTTAACAACTATCAGTTAGACATACTAATGGAAGACCTGGTTCGCTAAGACCACCACTCTGATACCACCTGTAGAGACCCGTCCTAATCCATCTAGACGAATACATTACATTTGGTTACATCGCGAGGTACTTGACCTCTATATGATACATTTTACAAACATTGTATTCGTTTTTAAAAGATAAACTTTCATTACATCAAAAATTGACGGCATGCATACCATTTCATAATATATCCAACTATAATTGACTTAATAATAATCTTGAAGAACTCGACGACTCGAATGCAATGACTTTTGAAATATGTCATGAATGACTCTAAGTAATATCTCTAATATGAGCAAATGCACAGTGGAAGATTTCTTTCATACCTGAGAATAAACATGCTTTAAAGTGTCAACCAAAAGGTTGGTGAGTTCATTAGTTTATCATAATCATTCATTTTCATCATTTTAATAGACCACAAGATTTCATACATTGTCACGCGTAACTCGCGAATTAAAATTCATTCATATGGTGAACACATGGTAACCGACCTTAACAGGATGCATATAGAATATCCCCATCATTCCGGGACTCTCATTGGACATGATAAATTGAAGTACAAAAGCAGTTCAAATTCTCTGACTGGGGCTTGTTAGTGCCCGTAGATCTATCTTTAGGATTCGTGTCAATTGGTGGCAATTATAATAAACACCAATTCTTAGGCTACCAAGCTAAAAAAGGGCATATTCGGTTCGATAATCCAACCATAGAATGTAGTTTCGATCAGTTGTGTCTATTTCGTAAAGTATTTATAAAAGCAGCGCATGTATTCTCAGTCCCAAAAATATATATTGCAAAAGCATTTAAAAAGTGAGCAAATGAAACCCACACTACTGTATTTTGTAGTTAAATACATATGACGACATTGAACAATGCAGGGTTGGCCTTGGATTCATGAACCTATATCATTTGTATATCTATTAATACATATAATCGTAATTGAACAATTTCATATATTATAACTTATGTTATATATATATATATATATATATATATATATATGTATATATATATATATATATATATATATATATATATATATATATATATATATATATATATATATATATATCTAATTTGTGTATATAATTAAAATAGTTAATATTTATATAGTTATATATATACATATGATTAATATTATATTAAAAATCAATAATTTGTTATATGTAAATATTTATATAAATAATCTTAATGTATATAATTTTATGTGATGTTACGGTAGTACAGGAAATACTTATTTGTTATAATTTTATTAATATTATAGATTTTGATAAAATGATAATAATAATAATATTAATAGTAATAATAATTATTATTATTATATTAACTATAATAATAATGATCTTTCTAATAATGATCATAATAATGATATTAATAATAATGATAATGATAATATTAAAAATAATACTTATGCTAATGATAATGATAATAATACTAATAATTATAAAAGGATACTAATACTAATATTAATGATTATAAAACTAGTTTGCGTTATTTTATAGTAATGATAATAATGATAATCCTAATTATGATAATACTTATACTAGTAGTTAAAATAATAAAGTTACATTTTTAAATGATAGCATTAATATTAGTAACAACATTAAAAATCATATATGTAATTATAATCATAATAATAATAAGTGACTTTCTATCATAATACTTATTTTAGTAATAATAATCTTAATAATTATAATACTAATAATAACAACAATAATAATAATAATAATAATAGTAATATTAATTTTCATCATATTTATAATACTTATAATCATAATAATAACATCAATAATCAATAATAATCATAATATTAACAATAACAATAATAATGATAATAAAAGTAAAATAAAAGTTTATACCCTTTAAAAAGCTTTGAGTAAAAAGAAATGTTGTAGACGGGACTCGAACCCGAGACCTCTCGAAACCCCAACACCTACATAAACCATCCATCCGCCTATTTCTTTCTGATTTTACCCAAAGATAAATATATGAACCCGTATTAACTGTTATCCTCTTCTTTTTCTAAATTCAAACGGCCAATTCGATAAACACTAATTACCACGAATTTTGTTGTTGGATTTTGGTTTGTTAACAGAGGTAAATATAGTTTATTGTGATAGTTTCGAATTAACAGAATAAAAAATATATAAAAATTTTGCAGCAGCAGTTATCAAAACAAAACAAAAGAATTGGAACTTTGATATTTTTTTTTTAAATTCATAAAGGTTTTGGATTATACTTATAAAAGGAATTAATTTTTACTCGTTCATAGAGACTTCTGAAAAACATCAATTGTTTATATCAATCGAAAAAGAAAAAAAATAGTCCCTGCTGGGTCACGGTTTTCTTTTTAAAAAAAAAATTGATTATCAATTTGAGAATGATTTTGACCATTGTTATAACATGAAATATGTTCCAAATACTTCCTTAAAACTTTTCAAATCATCAATTTAATTTGAATCGTAACGGATTACATGAATTCAATGGAAGAACAACATTTGACTTTTTTTGAAACATAACTTTGACTCCAAAATTCAACATCAATCTGAAGAATTGAAGCTTGAAATTTTACAGAGGGTTTGAGTAATAGATTCCTAACAAAATAGCAGTTTTACATTTTGAAAATTTGATTTGATTTCGAGATTTCGATTTATAGAACACAATATAGAGGTCATTCGCTGAAAGAGAAAAAAAGAAAAAAATTAATTCAGAAATATAAAAAATGGGTAATTGATCAATGATATTGGAAGTTGGCTGATTTAATATTCATAGATGAGACAATCGATTTCACTATATTGAAACTATGTATTGACCAAAAGTCACGAGCAACAAATTTCAGAAGAAAAAATATATAACATATAGAGATAGGAAAATAGATCATACGCGTAATTTTTGTATTTTATATATGTAGTTAAATTTATGTTATCTTGCACTATATTTCAGTATTTATTTATACCTAAATATATATTTGATTCTTTTATTTATAAAAAAAATCTATTATGATTAAATAATAAAAATACTGGTTATTATTAATAATAACAACATAATAATAAAATTAATAATAATTATCCTAATAATAACAATTTTAAGATAACAACTTAATAGTTATAATAATATTTTTAATAATATCAATATTAATAATTTGTTTTATTGATACATAATATTAGTTGTAATAATAATACTTTTAATAATTATCTTTATAATATAAATACTGATTTCCTAATATGTATCTTTATATATCTATTTGTATTTATATCTGTGTTTGTATAGCTCTTATTTTTTTTATATACTTATATTCATAGGTAATAACTAATCTTATTAATATATATATAATTATAACTATAATGATAATACTTTTAATAATAATAAAACAAATATAAAATAATATGATGGTAATAATAATATTACTAATGATAATGATAATAACTACTATAGAATGTATACCATAATATTGTTAATAATGATGATACTAATAATAGCAATATTATTGATAATAAAAATAAAATTATTATTAATAATAATAATACTATATCAATTCTATATATATTATGTTCGTATCTATAGATTATTAACAACACTAATGTTGATGTTAACATTAGAAGTAGTACAATGAAATTATATTTATACTTATGTTATATATATATATATATATATATATATATATATATATATATATATATATATATATATATATATATATATATATATATATATATCATTACTTATGTAATATAATATCTATTATATATATTAGCTTTTATTGAATAATTATTATCTATACATTCAAATTATATCACAAAATATATATATAGTTTCATTCCTAATATTAACTTTTTATCTTGTGTAATATTTTACATAATTAACTTAATTGATTAAGTCGTATTTTATTACTTCAATTTATTATATAAACTTATATTCTTGTATATATATATATATATATATATATATATATATATATATATATATATATATATATATATATATATATATATATATATATATCTGATCAAAACACTAATTCATGAATCGTCGGGAATAGTCAAGGGTAATAGACTTCATGTAATTAGTTCAAAAATTTTGAGACTCAACATTACAGACTTTGCTAATCGTATCGAAATCATATAAAGATTAAGTTTAAATTTGGTTAAAAATTTCCGGGTCGTCACAGTTGGTATCAGAGCGTTGATCCTAGCGAACCAGGTCTTGCATGAGTGTGTCTAACTGATAGTTGTTAGGATGCATTAGTAAGTCTAGACTTCGACTGTGTCTGCATGTCAAAAGTTTTGCTTATCATTTCTTGTCGGAAATTACCTGTCTATCATCTTAAGTCTAAACGCTTCTTACTGCATTAATTACATAGATAGTGTATAGACAAAATTCATATCTTGGCATATCTATTACAGTAAACTTTGCCTGACATCTTCCGTAAAATCCTCCGTAACTTATGGGATTCTGGTATTATAAATACATATGTAAACTATGTATTGAGGAGTACCAAATTAGTCCTATTATCTATTTCATTTCAAAAATCTTTTCCTTGATTACACAAAATGGATCCTGTATCTAGTTCAAATTCCTTAGATTCCGACAGCTATTCTGATATGAATTTCCACTCGAGCTCTAAAAGCAGTGTAACCGTAATGGACCAACCAATTAGCCATCATCTATTCTGGATGAATTGGGGATGGGTTTGTAATCTACTTAATCATTGGAGACAAGAAGAAGGTGATCCGTTCCATCTACCACATTCACCTCTTGGCGAAGAACCTGAAGCACTTACCGGCGAACCTGTTCGAAACACCATTTCCTCTCTCATTTCCAGAGTATCTCATCATGATTATATACTATCTCAAATTCTTAATCTTATTCATCCACTCGTCCGACCCGAAAATCATCCGGTGTAGTAGAAGAAGTCAACGATCTTCGCGCTCGAGTAGTGACTTTGGAGAACATAATGCGCAACTTGCAGGCATCACAGGCACCACCATCATCAGCGGTAACAATACCACCGACAACAACACCAACAGTACCATTACCACCACCAACAACAACATCCACATCACACGCCTCAACATCACAAATTGTACCTCAGATATCAACATCATACGCACCATAGATACCAAGGAGTACTAACAACAACAAACGATGAAGTATGGATTCATAACTTCATCGGAGAAATATTCTACGAAAATTTTATATAATCTATAATCTTAGAGATGATAGAGGGGAAAATAGAAACTAGAAATGGTGCGTGATTTACAAGCTACACTTGTTATACAAGCACCCCCAGTAGTTACGTCAACATCACCGCAACACCTGCAGCACCACGAGCTCCATAACCACCGATGATGTCGACACCACAATCACCAATGGGTATATTGTAATAATGAGTTATGAAGTATTAACTTATTATTTCCAAAGAATTTATATGTATTATATATATATATATATAAATTTTGAAACCATAATATATCTTTTCGTACTAAAGCAATTACGTATGAATTTTAAGGGGTAAATATTACTCGGTTAATTCATACTACTAAAATGCTATGATGTACATCCTTTGTTAACAACTTAACCATCGTTAACTACAATCTCTGTTTCAACTCAATGAATTTCATTTCATAATAAACCAAGAGTATTATTCAATTACATAATTGATTTTACATTTTCATTTTCGATGTACTCTAAACTTTCCAGAAAACATCATCTGTGCCTTGTAAGGTTCACAAAAAATTCCACGAGCAACAACATCCTTCACCAAGGAAATCCAATAAGAATAAATAATGAAGTATTGATTTCATTAGTGAAATATTCCGCGAAAATTATATGATCTCTAATGTTTTAGAGATTTTTCATTTCTAATTCAAGCCAAAAATCAAATGAGCTTAATATGATATTAGCTCATTAAATCTGTATTACATTTGAAGAAAATATACATACATATATTTTCATAAAGATTGTAATGAAAATTCTTTTGTACAAAATATTACTTGTGAAATCTTTAACGGGTAGGTAATACTCGGGAAGTATATAAGTTCACAATTAATATGTTACACTGTACATTCTTCAACTTTGATTAAAAAATTATTAACTATGCTCACAGCGATATACAATCGTTTTCATACAAATTCAATTATATATTCTGACAGAACAGAATCCAAGTCAAGATTTAACAAGTGACATCATTCTTAGATCTCTGCATCTTTCAAAGCTATACTTTGACTTCAAGACTGTGCAAGATCCTTTAGCATTGTTATTACCGAAAATAATCTTGCAATCCCTTTTCAAAGTATCCAGTTTTATCACACTTCCAACCAGTCAACTTCGACTTTTCAGATTAGCCTTATTGTAAGCTTGACATATAAGTTTTTGTTACTGGGGAACCTTTCATGTTTCACCACATTAACAGTAAATGTACTAGCAAATTCATTAATCTGTGACTCAAGTCTCTCCGAAAAACTATTATAATTGTTCATTGAAACCCTATCATGTACTCATCCACATCTTGTAACGGTAATTGCCATACCAACTATTGGGAATTAACAATCAGTATTTCGAATTTCGCAGCAATTCTACACCAACAGTTATATATATACCTATAATGTCTATCTCCTAGACTTACATACTTCGAATGTGAAGTTTCTGAAAAACACCCCAAACTGCGGAACTAATTCTCCGAATTTTGGAAAAATGCTGATGAAGCAGCAAAAATTGTAAACGACTTTAACAGTCGAAAGTTTGATGATAAATAGTAGTGTGTTGGAAAAGCACAGAAAAAGAGAAAGTTTGGTACTGAAAAACGGATTGAGCAAACCATGAAGGAGGCTGTGGAAAAATCACAAAGACGAAATCTACCTTCAAAGAATTAAAATGATTCAGTATCTGCTGAAGTCATTAACGAATACCTTGCTCTTGACTCTAAACTTTTACGAACAAATCTTCTTCATCATCCTTTGATATTAGAAATTTAAAGATATTATCATATCTTTCATTATAAATATCTTCGATATTTCTGAAGATATCTTCATAACTATTATTATCCAAAATTAATTATCTCTTCGCGCTATCTGTGTTACATCATAAAAGAAACTATTTTAGTTTTTAAATTCTGAAAATTTTGAAAAATGGATGTTTTTTAAGTAGTGTTGGGAATTGAAGCATGAGTTAGTATAATATAATTACACTTGATCAACGTGATTATATTATAGTAAGTCATGCTGAGTTTCTAATGGAACATGATGATTCACAGACCATACCATCATCATTTGCCATGTTACATGACTCTTACATTCTATCTAATCTCTAAACATATCAAGAACATATTCTCTTGATAGTTCTATCTCTTCTTTTGAATTCTGGTAATTTGACAAATCAAGATCGTGCCATTTCAATTTCTTTCTTAGAACATTAACTATGTTCATTTCGAAATGCATAGCTACGAATTCTGGACCATTATCCGCTTGACTTAAGGTCGGGAAGAGAAAACGAAAGCATGAAGCTCCGAAATATAATGGAGAATGAAAAGTCCGATAAAAACCCCAAAATTACAAACCGTGTATATCAATGCGTATAGCAATATAAAGACACGGGAGAATGAAAAACACTATAATCCTAAGGTAATAGTAGAAGAAAATAACCTCCTCTGGTGGCAGATGAAAAAGAAGAATGAAGGATACGATAGCCAAAAAATATCAAGAATCAGAACTGGATTAAGCATTTTCACAATCTATTAAGAAGTATGAAATAAGGAAGAAGATTATAGGAGTGGTGAAAATAAATGAAACGGAAGAGGTTAATTTATAGTGAAATATCAGACATAGCAATCGAGGCAGGTTACGCATCTAATAAAAGGAAATCTTAATTTCCTTAATTCCCGAAGAATCAAATCTTATTTAAATTATGAAGATTTTCTATTCCTTAAATTCTGGAAATCAATCGTTAATACGTCAAAAGTTAAGACGAATCTCTATTCTTCATTTCACTCCATTAAGATAACTTCCCTCATACGCTTCAAGTAATCGGATTGTTTTATCCATATTATTCAACGGTGATAAAATTCTATTTATCAAATCATATTCGTCATAAAAACATTTTTATTGTTAGCCATGACGACCTCACTCAAATTTCGGGACGAAATTTCTTTAACGGGTAGGTACTGTGATGACCCGAAAATTTCTGACCAAATTTAAACTTAATCTTTGTATGACTAATGTTTTCGAAACGATAAGCAAAGTCTGTAAAACTGAATTTCAAAATTTTTGAACTACTTTCATATGTTCAATTACCCATCGACTGTTCTCGATGATTCGCGAACAATTATATGTAAATATTTACATATATACACTATAACTTGAAAACGTAACAATGTACTAATTATATGATACCGTACATTAAACTTATTGGTTAATATATCTATTTGAATATTTACGATAAGTTAGAATATTAATTGTTAAGAATTAATAATATGAATAACTTGCGATGTGTATTTAAAACGTGTTTTTAAATATTGGGAATAGATATTAACTTGGTTATGAAACGTTTGATAAATACTATTATATTAATAAATAACGAGACGATGATATATAGAAGTAAATGACCAAAACACTCAAATGTATAACTTATATTTCGAGTGGTATAGTTTATGAATATTTTAAGTCTATATTTTGACAAAGGTACGAGTCACGAAACGTAAAGTACAAGTTTTCTAAATGTACAAAGTATCATTTAAGAAATCGCAATCGGGACATAAGTCGAGCGTAAACGTACGAGTCATCGGAACCAAAATTTCAAGTTAACTATGCACGAGAATTTAATATAATATATAAATAAATATATAAATTAAATATATTATATATATTATATAATATTATGTCGACAAACTAGAAAACAAAAGAAAGTGAGTTGTCCAGACAGGCCACGCGATCGCATGGCATTTGCACTGGAAGCCCATGCGATCGCATGGGATCCAATTTCAGCAAAAGTCCTATAAATGCTCCAGTTTTTCCCGAATGTTTTACACTCTTTCAATATCTCTGCTCTCTCTATATATATTTATATTTATATTTATATTTATATTTATATTTATATTATTATTATTATTATTATTATTATTATTATTATTATTATTATTATTATTATTATTATTATTAAGATTAATATTATTATTAATCTTATAGTCGGGAGTATTATTAATTAGTATTATACATAAAATACTACGATGAGGTCATGAGCATGTCACTTTCAAAACAAGTTTTCAAACTGGTTTAAGCTAAGGAAACTATGAGTTATAGCTATGGAGATTATGGGTAATGTTCATGGGTATTATTCGCAAGTCTAACCTAGTGTTTATCATCTCTGTCGCGTCTACGTACTTTCCTGCAATATTGAATCACAATATTGATACGTGAGCATTCATATATTATCTTTTATATATTAATAAGTGTATACATGTCTAGTGCTCGAGTATATATGTTTATGCATACCTGTATACTTTAATTTTGTCGTTAGATAGTTTATGATGAATCACGAATTTGATACATATGTTATTGGTAAAACGTATATGATATGCATGTCGTTGGAAAGCTGTCGAAAAATTAATAACTTTTTATTTAGAAATCGTGTGTTTTCGAGAAACGGATCAAAAGTTATGGTCAACTGAATTATAATTAACATTAATGGAAATAGCTTTTGAATCTGCAATTGATATTTAAAACAACTTGTTTATAAGATTGATAAATTGGATTTTCAAATATTACTAATTGAGTAAATGAATTTCTATATAGGCATGTCTCGTCTTATTAAACAATTGTCAAAGTTGACTGTCTTATCATGTTTTAAAGCTTTATAAACACTATAATCTGATTTTCAAGTATTGGAAAACTATATGAAAATCATGTTCGATTACCATGATAATTCAAGTATAATATAGCTCTGTAAATAAATAATATTTTGAGTTTGATAAACTATAAATTCGTTCAATTATCAAGACTTATACTAAGTTAATAAACATGTATAGATTTAAAGATCATATTGGGTCAGGTTGACTTTTGAGATGACTTTTATTAACTTCTGCATGTCGGTCTCGAGCATTAGGATTGTGATACACTATGACCTGACCTAGCTTGTTAAACATTTATTGACCAACATATGTTCTCTAGGTTGAGATCTATGGTTATTTGGTATTTCGAGTTTCGGTCACATTTTGGTGAACGACTTTATGTGCTGCTAAGGTGAGCTTCATTTCCTCCCTTTTTAATTGCTTTTGCAATATATATTTTTGGGCTGAGAATACATGCACTTTATTTTAAACGTAATGAACACAACTACATACTTAATTCTACACTGAGTTTGAACCGAAAATCCCTTAACTTTGGTAACTAGTAACTGCCAGTTATAAGAACTGGTGGGCACGAGTAGTTGTATATAGATCCATAGGGCTTGACATCCTCGTCTGTTCCAGGTATAGAAACCCTAGCCTGAACTATAAAACAGACGTATGCTATTTGAGTTTAGTACATATTGGATTGCGTGTATTGTACATGTTGGTTGCATGTATGTTAAAACAGGTGTACTTATTATATAGACGTTAACGTTTAGTTACCAGAGTGCTCAATCTTGTAGAATATTTTGATAAACGTTTCTGGATGAAATAACTGAAATCTTGTGATCCACCTTTATATACAGATTATATGAAACATTAACACTATGAACTCACCAACCTTTGTGTTGACACTTGTTAGCATGTTTATTCTTAGGTTCCCTAGAAGTCTTCCGCTGTTTGCTTATTTGTTATACAAGCTATGTGCATGGAGTCATACTTGCTTTATTCAAGAAATCGTTGCATTCACAAAATCATCACCATGTATCTATTTTGACTACATTGTCAATAAAAGTATTAATGTAAATCATTATTTATGGTGATTGTCTGTATGTAGAAATCATCAGATGTCGAAAACCTTGGATTTAAATATTCATTTACGGTGTACCTTTTCAAAAGAATGCAATGTTTATAAAACGTATCATATAGAGGTCAAATACATCGCAATGAAATCGATGAATGATGTATTCGTCCATATGGATTTGGAGCGATCGTCACAGTTCACAAGTTCAAGAAGATCATTGGCAAAAACTTGTAAGGTACTGGAATAGAAGACGCAACAAGGTATGCAATTGTTATCCTGCCACATCTTATATATTACTTATATCAATGTATTGTCATTTATGAGACATCAATTTCCTACCTCAGCAAGTTAGTGAAAAAAAAAACAAATCGAACCGGGTGAAGAAGAAGCTGATGCAACTCACTGGAAAAAAGAGTTATGCACGTGTTCGAAAAGAGACGAAGGTAATTAATTAAAGGGGAAAAGTTATTTTATGATAATATGTGGATATCATTTATTGTTAAACCAATTTTAATTTAATTGAAACAGGCAAATAATAATGGTCAAGAACCAAGCTGTTTTGAAATGTTTGAAAAGTGTTTCTCTAATAACGGCAATACAAATTGCTTGGAAGCTAAAGATGCCATTATAAGTAATATTGTTACTAGTGTCAATTTTTTGACTGAATGATTTTGCTCATGTGTAATATTTCTGTTACGCTGATTAAAAGTGTTTTAACATGTGGATTCTGACTTACGATGTTTATTATGCATGATACAACGTGAAATGAATCAACCTAAAAAGAACATTCCACCTGGTACAAGCGATGAGCATGGGCCATATGACATTTTCTCGAAGGTGAAGGGAAACGATAAATATGGAAATGCATACCTATACGGCTTAGTGTCCGGGCTACTTATCTATGGGGTGTAACACCATCTCGTATTGCTTACACACGAGAGAATCAAATGTTGAAATCAAGGATTGTTTAATTAGAGGCGGAAAAAGTAAAACTAAATCGGGAAAAGAATCGTTCCAACAGTGATTCAACTATTTCCCAAGTTACCTCACCAGTCGTTGAACCTCCACCTTTACGGGTATGTTTATGATATAAAAAACTTTGTCTTCTCAATGTTAACAAATACTCCATATAGTTTAACTCTTATTTGCTGTAAAATGATATTTCAGTCTGAAGTATATCTGAGGAGCATTCACAAGCTATTTGACATAGTAGCAAGAGGATGGGTTTTGAGTTTAGATCCAAAAGAGGTGGTGGGAGGGAAAGAGATTGGTACAAGATACTGTTCGTTTAATCCTCAGGTGGCAATTCAAAAAGACGAAGAGCTGGTTAGGCCGTATGGACAGATGGACACAATTATAGAAGCTATAGGCACGCCTATTGTATGGCCAAGAAGTTTTGTCGAGGTATGACCTTCTTAAAGTGTACTTTTGTAATTATAAGTTATATTAACGCGAATGTTTAAAACTAACATATGAATTTTTTATTTTTTTTTTAGGTAGTACCTCTAGATTAAGAAGATTGCTTCATGATCGATCTACTCGTTCTTAGTATTCATGTGTTTACTTCTTTATTATTATCGCCAAATGTTACTAGATGATGTGTGCGAGGTGTAGTACGAAATAGATTATATTTTACTACGAAATACTATTAAATACGATACAATTTACACAAGTTATTTATTTATTTATAGAATGGATATACCTAAAACTTGCTACAACACTTATAGGCAGTGTACCTAATCGTAGAGTAGTTTAGTTTTTAGTAAGTCCGGTTCGTTCCACATGGATCTAGCTGAGTTTAACGCTATAATTTTTTATTAACTATATTTGTATATATATATATATATATATATATATATACAATATATATATATATATATATATATATATATATATATATATATATATATATATATATATATATATATATATATATATATATATATATATATATATATATATATATATATATATAAGTAGTATTATTATTATTATAAAAGGGGGTTTTACCATTTAATGACCGGTTTGTCGATTTTTAAGTCCTAATGCAAAATAATAAATATAACTTAATTTAAAGCGTAAAGTAAATGAAGATAAATATAAGTACGATAATTAAAAGTGCAATAATTTAAAGTACAATAAATAAAATGACAGTAAATAAAAATGTGATGAGATATAAAATAAAGAAATTATGCTTATTTAAACTTCCGTAATCATGATGTTTGACGTGTTTGATTTTAATTTATTGCCATGGATTAATTGTCCTTTGTCCTAGATTATTTGATAAGTCCATCTGGTTTTGTCCATAATAGTCCATCAGTCATAATTATAAAGTGCGAGAGTCTTCGTCAAACTAACCTTATACCCGAAGTCAAATATTCCAACTAATTGGGGATTCAAACTACTGTAACAAGGTCTTAATACTTTGTTTAATGAATAACCAGGTTATCGACTGCGTGTAATCCAAAGTTTTAATACTTTGTTAAAAATTACACCAATTACCCTTGAATGTAATTCACCCCTGTTTTAATGAGTCCATTAACTATTAATCCATTCCCGTGTCCGGTCAAATGAATAATTATTAGTATTTATAGATATCCCGCCCACCGTACCCAGTCAAGCGTATGTGGTTAAATATAAATAAGTCAAATTATAAATCTCTATATTAAATTAAGAAGATATCATTTATCTAATTAAATATAAAGCCCATTAATAGCCCATAGTTCAATTTCCACAAGTGTCGGTCTTTTGTCCAAACCCCAATTATGGTCCAAAGCCCAATAACCCCGTCTTAATATATAGTCCAACATCACGATTACTTCGACTTAAATAAGCATAATAATAACTTAGCTACGAGACATTAATGTAAAAAGGTTGAACATAACTTACAATGAGTATTAATAGCGTAGCATTACACGGATAGAGTTTCGACTTACAAAACCTTAAGACATTCGACACTATAAGCTTATTATTATTATTAACTTAAAATTAAAATTATAATTAAAATATAAATATAAATATATTGAGAGAGTGAGAGATAGTTGATGAAGGTGTATACAACTCGTCGAATAAGCTGGCTATTTATAGGACCTGACCAGCATTTTGAGGCCATGCGATCGCATGGGATATATGCCTCCTGGCCATACGATCGCATGA
Organism: Rutidosis leptorrhynchoides; assembly: GCF_046630445.1. Lineage (NCBI taxonomy): Eukaryota > Viridiplantae > Streptophyta > Magnoliopsida > Asterales > Asteraceae > Rutidosis > Rutidosis leptorrhynchoides. Next base: position 364,661,389 of record NC_092333.1, on the reverse strand, counting down.
TGGCTTGGGACAGCTCGCATTCTTTTGTTTTCTTGTTTGCCGACATTTTATTTTATAATATAATATATATAATTTTGTATTATATTCTTGTGCATAGTTGATTTGTAATTTTAAGTCCATTGCGTCACACGTTGATACTCGGCTTATGTCCCGGTTTCGGATTTTCGAACGTTCTTTCGTATGATTAGATATCTTGTACTTTGCGTTTTGCGGCTTGTACTCTTGTAATTTTTAGACGTTTCTCATCAATAAATTGAACCACTTGGATTGTACTTTGTACTTTTTAGTATTTTGGTCGTTTGCGTCTTCAAATCGTCGAATCTGTCTTTTGTCTTCACCTTTTATTATTTAAACGAATATCACTTGTAAATAGAGCAATTGCAACTAAAAGCTTGTCTTTCTGGAAGGATAATGCTATGAAATATATGTTCGTTTTTAGCATTATCAAATATTCTCACACTTGAGCGTTGCTTGTCCTCAAGCAATATAGAACTTGAATATAACTTTACTAGAATCACTTCTTTATTTTTCACACTATATACATCAGTGATTTTGATACGGCGGTATAAACAATGATAGTAACATTGTGGTTTACAGTCCCACATGACTATAAAAATTTAGATCCGTTAGGAAATTGGATCTTTATGAAAACATTTGATCTTTTGAAAATTCAATCTAGCTTTTACCCTAGATAAGTTTTCCCGAATAACCCTTCACCGGTGTTTGCAAAATGTTTTTGTGGGTTTTGTGGGTTTCAGATTTGGAAATTTTAGCTCAAAACTTGCAGTTTTGTGTCACCCACTTGCTAACCTTGTATTGGGAAAGCAACACGTCCAGTTTACTTGTTCCGTATATTACCTTTTGGTAAACTACCGTTCGGTTGTAAAGGAAATCGTTGAACAAGCAACTATTAAGGCAATGTCTAATGACATGCTTTTGATTATGGCCTACATCGTGTCGGATGCAATTACTATCCTTTGTAGGAGCAATAGCAAAGATCACCCTATAATTTTTCAGTCTGGCACAAGGTCCTATCTTCGACCATGCTATGCAATCACCGTTCTTACGGTTGACACCCGATTTGGTTCAGGTGACCTAATGAATTCCAGGTGAATTCCTAGGATTTTACTTTCAATGGTAATGAACGCATTGAAAATAGGTTTTTAGAAAAAAAATTTGTTTTAATTTTGATCAAAATATTTTCTCGTTCAAGCTCGAGTATAGATATGATCGAATTCCATGTGTTTGTAATTCTCAATCTTTAAGGTCAATATCAAGGATTGCGTAATATCAGGATTAAATGCTGATTTTTAATCTTTTAAGGAGATTATCCTTTCTGGGGATCTGATTAATTAGTCTTATAAGCTAATTTGCACGGTGCCCCCCATTGTACGAGACAGATCCTCTCATGGTTAGGATATGTCTGACCACTTGGCGACCCTGTTTGTTGCTGAGGTCCGTAGATTTCCAACTGATTTTCGAGAAAACTTTTCATGGTTTTTCGTAGACTCTACAACTGGTCTGGACGACAACTTCCTGACCTAAATAAAGAAGCGTGTTTCTTTTTCTCGGAAGACTTTACTTCCTTTTAAATTCCATTTATATTATAATAAACTGGTAAAACTGATTAATATCGTCCAAAACAAAAATATCTTCAATTATTTGTACAAAAATATGTGATATATGTTTTAAATAACTTAGTAAACTTTTCCCACACTTGGCTTTTATTTTTCTTTCTTTGCCTTTTTATTCTCTTCTATTCCATTTTAAATGAATTCAAGCGTTTTAGGTTGTTTCTCAATTTATGTCCTTTTCGAAGTACCAATAATTTCGGTGTTAACACCTAGTTTTATCGTTCATAAATATGTATAAACATGATTTTGAGTTCATTTAGTTGAATTTTTTTTTAAAATTTTTACTAGAAGTGGGTAGTCAGTATATAAGACTAGGGCTGTTCTTTATTATCAGAGAGCACTAGATTCTAATACAACTACTGCGTTACTAGTAAAATTTAACGGTGGCTATTAAACCAAGTGTATAAGTCAAATGTTTAAAACTGAAAGAATTTAATCCCTTCCCACACTTAAGATCTTGCAATGCCCTCATTTGCAAGAAATCAGTACAATTTAAATTATTGAAGGTGATTAGCGTAGAAAATTGATTAAATTTTACCAGAGTTTCCAAATATATTGTTCTTTGTTTGAATGATAAATGGTGCACATCATTTGTTCATTCTTGCAGTTGTTATTTCACATATATTTTGCATCTTATCGTCAAAATTAGTTGCTTTTGCTGAACTTAATGCCAGTCTTTGAAAGTGCGATATTTTACCCTGTTTTGTACAATTCACAATATACATACAATACAAATATATACATGCATGGTAATTTGAAATGAGACTTAGTATCCCACTTTCAAATTATAAATATTAAATATTAGTAACACAATAATGAAAATGTTAAAAATTACATAAAAATATCAAAATATTATATGTTTAAACAATAATAGATAAAAATGATAAAAAGATAATAAATCACCAATGGAACTGTATCAATCTGGATATGGATTCCAGTTCATGTCATCGCTCTGGTTCCATGGCTGGTGATAGGTGTCCTGATAGGCTTGGTTAGGGTCGTACAGGTTAAAGGGTGGTCGTATGTCAGGCTGATGTGGTGGATAGTAAGTAGGTCAAGTCAGAATGTAGTTATCTGGTACCTGATATGATAGCTGGCTCATGATCTGGTGCTGATGATCTTGCCAGCTATAGTGTTGGCATCGCCTGGATTGCTCATACTCATCTGCGGCTCTCCACACTACTCATACTGACGATGCCTAGCCTGGTTATTCATTTCCATCTCATCTATATGCTAATAAACATCAGTATAACTATCCCTAATGACATCCCTAATGTCATATGCTTCCTCCATCTCCTCATCCGAACCCCTCTCTACCTGTGGATGGGTGTCCTGATATTGTATTGGCATATTGTGTCTCTGAGTTAGTACCTTTGCACCTTGATAAACCTGCAATCCTATTCTCTCGGCTTATTCCTCAATCTCTACCATCGGACCCCCTTGCTCTTTATCTACACCTAAGTACTCTCCAATGAGAGTAACAAAAATACCTTCCCTTATAATACTTCCTGCTTGCATTCCCTCAACAACTTTAGAAAGATAATGGCCAATGCAATAAGGAATATTAACAAAGCTCCTCGGGTCTCGAATACACTTAAGATAGAATAAATCGTTTTGGGTCATTTTCTCCTTGTTTCTACCCCGTTGTGTAATCGAGTTCGCTAAAAATCTATGTATTACCCGGAGTTCTGCCCTGTCAATATCTAAATAGGAGTGTCTTCCACACCGCGTGAACTCCCTAAATCTTGACATACGCCTCCATATGGCGTCATTGTCAAAATTCCTATCTACTCTCTCACCTTCGGCAATTAAACTATTACAATCAGGTGTACTAATCTCAGCGGGGGTATAGATTAATAAAGCTCTAGTCATGTCTAACATGGACATCCTATACATTCTACCGCCTAACAAAAATCTAATAAAACTTTTATCTCCTAACATAGTAACCTGATTATTTAACTCTATAGTGCTAAGCAATTCAACACACCATTCTCTATATATAGTTCTATGCGTGGTAAATAAGTGGATCCAATCGTTAAATGTAGAGGTACCATACCTCTGAACTAGTAAACCTCTAACCGAGTCGGCTAGGTCAACTGCTTCCAAAGGCTCCCAATCGATTACCCGAGGCATTTCAATATTTTTGTGGTACAGGATGTGCAAGTTCTTTTGAAATTTCAGGTACTCTGTCCAACAACGATCGAATCTTAGGTTGGGATGTAACTGTTGTTCATTGATAAGTAGGTGTGTAATCCTCGGGTGAGGCTGAAATTGACAATAATGAGTGTAAAACAGTTGTTCCAGCTCATGATATGGTAAATGTTGATCATAATATTGGTGTTGTTCTTGTTGTTGTGGTTCCAGTTGCATCTCTGGTTGTGGTTCTTGCTGTGGCTCTTGATCAGCTTGTCTAGACGATGATGCACCGCCAGTCTCTGTATTTCTCTGCAAAACACATTAAACACAAAATTTGTACATCTAAATATACATTAGTGTTAGCAGAATAACAACTTAACACAATTTTAATAACATTCTTAATTCATATTAAACTTATACACATTTTCATATTTTTATCAATTCTACAATTTTTCAAATAAGCATATATGAAAATGTACATAATGTTCATAAGCATTTAACTTAAATAACATGTCAAAATAATCATTATTAGCAATTAAACAAGTTTCAAATTGCATTCATATCAAATTAGTCAAGTTCATGAATTTTAGACTTAAAAAGTCCACTTTGATGCTCAAAAATCATGTTTAGGATCAAAGTTTGGATCATTTAACAACCTAAACTTTTTACACTACTTAATTTAGCAATAATTCATAACAAAAATTGGCCATAACCTGTTTATAACAAAAAGTCCCAAATTGCTCAAGAACACAAACCCTAGATTTCTAAAAAATTTGAAGTTTAAGGCTTCAAATCATGACAAATAGCATCAATCTAGGTTATACAAGCATAATATACTAACAATTTAACTCTAATTAGGCTAGAAATCATCAAACTAAAATTATTGCAATTAATTGTAATTATCTCAAAAATTAGGAAATTTAAGAGTTTAGAGGTGAAATTTTTACCTTTTTCCTCCTAAATCCAAGAAAAGGCATGATTATAGCAGATTGTAGCACGAAATTTGGATGATTTTGGTGAAAAATTAAAGATTTAAGGTGATTATGTGTGTGTGTTTTCGCGGATGTGTGCGTGAAAAGTGGGGAAGCAGAGAAACCAGTCGACTGACTTTGTAAACTGTCCAATATTTTGTTTCCATGCGATCGCATGGATTTACAGTACAAACCCCATGCGATCGCCTGGGGTATAATTTTTTATTTTTTTAATAAAACCTTTAACATATAAAATAATTAATTAATTAATTTAAAATTTTGTTTCTTTTTAGATTGAGGTCGTTTCGGTACGTTTACCTAGTTTGTCCCTCTACAAAATTTAAAATTTTCTATTTCAAAACGATTGTTTTAAAAGTAAAGATTTTTGGGTTTTTTTTAATGTTTTTGGCATACTTTAAATCAATAAGATTAAAAATAATGATAACAAAATTTATCGTCCCGCCCTCGGGTAAAGCAATTTCGGTTCAACGACCTAGTCTTCAACACACGATGAATTTTAGAAATCAATTTTTAACTTAATGAAATAAAGTAAATTTTGTTTTTAAATTCACACCAAACTTAAATTTAAAATTTCATATAAGTATTAATAATATTTATATACATTAGTTTACAAACTTATATTTAAAAATAATATAGATATATATTAATTTAGAAAACAAGATAAAAATAAAAATCTTTTTGGTCTTTTATCCCACTTTAATCAATCAAATATTAACAAAAATATGTGTCCCTCTTTTGGGTAAAGTAAATTCGGCTATCTTACCTAGTTTCACTCCTGACGAATTTCTGGAATATTTTGAATTGATTGATTAAAGATATTTATACCTTATGAGTAAACGGTAAATTTCGCAGTGATGAATTAAAATTTTGTCTGATATCAATAATTTCGATTTATTATACCTAATTTTATTGAATATTAATTTAATACTTTATAGCGAACGATTCAGCGTTTATTATCTAAAGGTTAAAAGTAATAAAAAAATAAAATAAAAACTGTACATACTTACCTGTGAGATAAAATTCTCAGAGACCTGCTTTAGTCGACTCATAGGAGAGTCGTTCGATTTAGTTTTCCATTGCTACATAAGCGTAACCTCGATTTTTCAATAACTTTTCTTCTAAACATATGAACGGTCCTTCTCTGCATAAAGTAACGAACTCGGTTTTGGAATGTGTTTGATTGTTCGAACATTTCCCTTCGTGTGACCATTTTCCGCATTTATGACATCTTTCAAGGTGTCGTGCTCTTCTTCTTGTTGCGGATTTTGATTTTCCATTACCAAAATGTGTCTTATTATGATCTTTCCTGAGTTCTTTCCTTACTTCGTCCATTTTGCCTCTTATGAATGATACCAGTTCACTCGGGAAGGTGTTATTATTATGTTTAATAATCATAGCATGTAGTAGTAGACCATGGTTCAAATTAAAGGAATTCTTCATCTCGTAAAACCTAAAAACACAAAAATTCAGAATGGAGGGATAAGACTAGTTCTTTAGGGACTGCTAGGGAAAGACCATTCGGATTCTATTTTCAAGAACTACATAAAAATAGAAAATCTAACTCTAGACAGCACTATATTATCCTTTAAAACATTTGAATCTCCCCACACTTAGGTAGCTGTGGTGTCGAACTTGTGATTTACTTCATTGTTAATTTCAATTGGAACATCAACAACTTGCATATCTCTGACTTTTGCTTCAAGCCATTTGTTGATTTCCTCTGTAACATTCACAAATTTAACTAACATCGCCTTTTCTTTGGGCAACAAATTGGATACTAATCGGTTACATAACTTAAAGTTACCCTTAATCCTAGCATCTTGAATCCGTTTATAAAGTTTCTTCATTGCACTGTTAAAAACGGGTTCATCTAATTTCGTATCAACAATAAGGTTCTTTGTTATCGGATCATCATTAGGTGTTTCTTCGTTTTCCCCACACTTAGGCATTTTTATTGGTTCAACAGTTTTGGTTGGTGGAGATTTAAACTTTCGGTTCACAAAGGTGACCGATTTGTCACCATCCCTAAGTGTCATTCTACCTTCTCTCACATCAAATAACGCCTCGGTGGTTGCTAAAAATAGGCGACCTAAAATTAGAGGAATATCAAGGTCTTCCTCCATATTAGTAACTATGAAATTTGCAACAAAGGTTAAACTTCCCACTTTAACAAGTAAATTATTGGCTATTCCAACCGGGTGTTTAATGGTTTGGTCAAATAGTTGAACACCTATTCTGGTTGGTCTTAATTTACCCACTCCTAATCTTTTGTATAAGGAAAGAGGCATAATATTCGCACTTGCCCCTAAATCTGTGATCCCATTATTCATAGCACCATCATTAAGCAAGCAAGAAATGATAAATTCATCTGGGTCTCCTACTTTAGTAAGTAGAGTTGGTTTGTTAACCTTTTTCGGGTGCTCTTTTCTTGGTTCTTTCACTTTTACTTGAACTTCTTGTTCATATATTTCTTCGTTTCTTGGAATGGGAGGTTTATATAGAAATTCTTCTTCATCACTCCAATTTGAAGCCTCCCCGTCTTCCAATTTTGGCTTTTCATATGTCGTTGAAAACATATTTATGTTTTCATTCTGAGGGTTTTCTTTGGTGGTGAAATTATGATTAACTTCATTGTCAACTTCCATCGAACCATGTATGTAATGTTTAACTCTGTGACCATTAACTTTAAATTCAATCCCATTTGAATTTATTAACTCTATTGTTCCATATGGGAAAACTCTTTTGACTATAAATGGTCCAGACCATCTTGATTTCAATTTTTCAGGAAATAGCTTGAATCTTGAATTGAAAAGAAGAACTCTGTCTCCTTCCTTAAATTCTTTTGAACTTCTGATTCTCTTATCATGCCATTTCTTAGTTCTTTCCTTATAGATTAACGAATTTTCATATGCATCATGTCTTAATTCCTCTAATTCTTTTAGTTGACTTAATCGTAGACGTCCGACTTCATGCAAATCAAGATTACATGTCTTCAAAGCCCAAAATGCTTTGTGCTCAATTTCTACTGGAAGGTGACATGTTTTTCCATAAACAAGTTTAAAAGGTGTGGTTCCAATTGGAGTTTTGTAGGCTGTTCTAAAAGCCTAGAGTGCATCCTCCAATTTTATGGACCATTCCTTCGAATTTGATCCTACGGTTTTCTCTAAAATACGTTTTAATGCTCGGTTGGTATTTTCAACTTGTCCACTCGTTTGTGGATGATAAGTGGTTGAGATTTTATGAGTACCCCGATCACTTATTAAAGCTTTCGGTGTTCCGAACCTTGCAAAAAGATGTTTTAAAAAGTTGACTACAACTCGTGCATCGTTAGTTGGGAGAGCTTGTGCTTCCACCCATTTAGATACATAATCAATGGCAACGAGAATATAGAGATTGTTATGAGATTTTGGAAATGGACCCATAAAGTCAATACCACAAACGTCGAAAACTTCACATACTTGAATGACGTTTTGTGGCATTTCATCACGTTGACTTATTTTTCCGGCCCTTTGACAAGCATCACATGATTTACAAAGAAGGTGTGCGTCTTTGAAAATTGTAGGCCAATAGAATCTAGCGTCGTAAACTTTTCTTGCTATGAGTTGAGGCCCATAATGCCCTCCTGTTGGTCCTGTGTGACAATGGTTTAAGATTTGACTAGCTTCATCCCCGAATACGCATCGGCGTATTATTCCATCAGGACAACTTTTAAACAAATGTGGATCTTCCCAAAAATAGTGTTTTATATCACTAAATAATTTCTTTCGCTTTTGGTACGACAACCCTTTTTCAAGGAATCCACATACTAAGTAGTTTGCAAAGTCTGCAAACCATGGAATTTTGTTATAATCAATTTTCAAGTGATATTCATCAAAAAGGTTATCTTGTATGGTCTATTCATTTAGAACTTCTAATTCGGGATTTTCAAGGCGAGAAAGATGATCAGCAGCGAACTCTTGTAAGAGTAAGATCCAACAGATTAATCGTGGTTTGGAATCTTGTTTTGAAAATAGGTATCTAAGAGCAGAATGATCAGTATAGACCACCATTTTAGCTGGAACGAGATATGAACGAAATTTGTCAAAAGTAAAGACAATAGTAAGGAGTTCTTTTTCAGTAGTAGTGTAATTCGTTTGTGCTCCTTGTAATGTCTTACTAGCGTAATAAATAGGTTGAAATCATTTTTCAATCCTTTATCCTAAAACTGCTCCCATTGCAAAATCACTTGCATCGCACATGAGTTCAAATGGTAGATTCCAATCTGGAGTTATCATGATCGGCGCATTAGTGAGTTTTTCTTTAAGAATATTAAAATATTTGATGCATTCATCCGAAAAGATGAATGGAGCATCCTTTTCAAGGAGTTTATTCATAGGAGTGGCAATTTTAGAAAAATCTTTTATGAAATGTCGGTAAAAACCGGCATGCCCTAGAAAACTCCTAACTCCTCTAACATTGGTGCGATGTTGAAGTTTAGCAATTACATCTACTTTAGCTCTATCCACTTTAATTCCTTCCTTTGAAATTTTATGACCAAGAACGATGTCTTCTTTAACCATGAAATGGCATTTCTGCCAATTAAGTACTAGATTTGATTGTTCGCATCTAATAAGCATTCGTTCAAGATTAACTAGACATGTTTCAAAAGTATCACCGAAGACTGAAAAGTCATCCATGAAAACTTCCATGCATTCTTCTATCATGTCGTGAAAAATCGCCATCATGCACCTTTGAAAGGTTGCAGTGGCATTGCAAAGTCCAAATGGCATGCATTTGTAAGCATAAGTACCATAAGGGCACGTGAAGGTGGTTTTCTCTTGGTCCTCGGGTGCGATTGGAATTTGAAAGTATCCGGAGAAACCATCAAGAAAACAATAGTAACTATTTCCAGCTAACCTTTCCAACATTTGATCAATGAAAGGTAAGGGAAAGTGATCTTTTCTGGTGGCGTCATTTAATTTTCTATAATCAATGCAAACACGCCATCCTGTTACAGTCCTAGTAGGAATAAGCTCATCTTTTTCATTTGTGATGACAGTGATGCCACCCTTCTTAGGTACACATTGAACTGGGCTTACCCATGGACTATCAGAGATTGGATAAATTAAACCTGCATCGAGCGGTTTAATAATTTCTTTCTTAACAACATCTTGCATATTAGGATTTAGTCTACGTTGGCGTTGCACATATGTTTTATGACCTTCTTCCATAAGGATTTTATGTGTGCAATACGAAGGACTTATTCCTTTAATGTCATGAATCTTCCATGCAATAGCTGGTTTATGAGCTTTTAGCATAGAAATGAGTCGAGATTTTTCATTTTCCGTAAGAGAAGACGATATTATTACAGGTAATTCAGATTCACCATGTAAATAAGCGTATTCCAAATGGTTTGGAAGTGGCTTTAATTCTAATATCGGTGGTTCTTCTATCGATGATTTGTATCGATATTTTTCTTTTTCTTTTAGCATTTGAAGTTTTTCTTTTGTTGGTTCGTATTCATTAGCCATGAGTGTGGCTAATATTTCAGCTTCATCAATTGGTTCCGTTCCTTCTCCTAAAGAACATTCACCTGTTCCTTGTAATTCTGGAAATTCTTGTAACAATTCTGCATGTGAATATATAGTTTGAATATAATAACATGTATCATCTGCAGATTGGGTTGTTGCATGGCTCTATCAACAGAAAAGGTAACACTCTCGTCCTCTATACTTAGGGTTAGTTTCTTACCAAACACGTTTATTATTGCTTTAGCCGTGTTTAAGAATGGTCTTCCTAATATAAGAGGAACTCGAGAATCTTCTTCCATGTCCAGAATAACAAAGTCTACTGGAAATACTAAAGTATCAACTTTAACTAGCATGTTCTCCATTATCCCTCTAGGATATTTTACTGATCGTTCGGCTAGTTGTATGCTTATTTTAATGAATATGACATTAAATTTATACTAGCACCTAAATCTGCCAATGCTTCTATTGAACTAAGACTACCCAGAAAACATGGAATTGTGAAACTTCCTGAATCTGATAATTTTTCTGGTAGTTTATTCAACAGCACTGCAGAACAATTAGCATTCATTGTAACAGCCGAGAGTTCTTCCATTTTCTTTCTATTTGTGATAAGATCTTTCAGGAATTTAGCATACCTAGGCATTCCTGAAATCACATCAATGAAAGAAAGATTTACATTTATTTGTTTAAACATATCCAAGAATTTGGATTGCTCTGCTTCAAGTCTTTCTTTTCTCATTTTACTCGGGTAAGAAAGTGGTGGTTGGTATGGTTTAACATAAGGCTTTGCCTTAACTGTGTTATCTTCATTAACCTTTTCAACTGCCAGTTCTGTTTCCTTCTCGTGCTCAGATTGTGGTTCATGTGTAGTAGGAATAGAGTCATCAGAAATTACAGGTATTTCAGGTGGTTTAAGTGTAATACCACTTCTTGTAGTAATGGCTTTAGCTGTTTCATTTCAAGGGTTAGCATTTGTATCGCTAGGTAGACTCCCCGGTTTTCTTTCACCTATTAACCTTGCTAGGTTACTCACTTCTTGTTCCAGATTTTGGATTGAAGCTTTTTGATTTCTAAATGCTTGAGCATTTTGTTCATTGGTTTGTTTCTGAGATGTGAAAAATTGCGTTTGAGATTCAACTAGCTTCGACATCATATCTTCTAAAATTGGCTTTTTATCATCTGTTTGTGGTGGTTTATTTGGAAAAATAGGTCTTTGCTGGTTGTAAGTATTATTGGATACTTGTTGATTGCTAGGACCTTATTGGTTGTTGTATGGAACATTTCAGTTATAATTTTTATTTTGATTGTAGTTTGGTCTTGGCGGTTGATAATTATTTTGATAATTATTTCCAGGCCTTTGGTTCATGTATGAAACATTCTCTATTTGTTCCATTGTTTGTTCAATACTGAGACAATCTTTTGTCAAATGTGGTCCTCCACACTGCTCATAACTAATTCATATTGCGTGAATATCTTTAGTCATCTTTTCCATTCTTCTTTCGAAAGCATCTAACTTTGCGAAAATGGAATTAAAGTCATGGCTAGAATCGGCTCTAGCCGCTTTAGATGAACCAAAAATATCTTTTTCTTGGTGCCACTCATGTGAGTGGGAGGTTGTGTTATCAATAATTTTGTGGGCTTCGGTTGTGGTTTTCTTCATAATGGAACCACCAGCTGCTGTGTCGATGTCCTTTCGTGTAGCAACGTCGCATCCTTGGTAGAATATTTGTACTATTTGATAAGTATCTAAACCGTGTTGAGGACATCCTCTCAACAACTTTCTGAATCTTATCCACGCCTCATATAATGTTTCATTTGGCTTTTGCGCGAACGTAACAATTTCTCCTTGAAGTCTCACGGCTTTAGATGCCGGAAAGAATCTTTTAAGAAATTTCTCAACTAAAACATCCCATGTATCAATCGCTCCTTCAGGTAACGATTCTAACCAATCTTTGACTTTTCCCTTTAAAGTCCAGGGAAATAACATGAGATAGATCTGTTCATCCTCCATTTCTCTGATTTTAAATAGAGTACAGATCATTTTAAAGGTTCGAAGATGTTCGTTTGGATCTTCTTTTGGCGTACCACTAAATTGTCATTGATTAGTTACCATGTGTAGGATTTGTCCTTTGATTTCATAATAATGTCTGGTTGAGTAATTGCATGACCTTGGCCAGTGCGTGCAGCTCTCATTCGGTCTTCCATACTTAGAGGTTCCTGATTTTCCATGATTGAATTTGTTGAATCTGAATCACTAGAGTATTCTGATTTAATGGTTTCTTCCTCTACAATCTCTGGTTGAATAATTTGTGGTTCAAGAGGAATGATTAGTGGTTCAGGATCTCTGAATTGTCCTTGAATATCCTCCGGGTTCTCAATTGTGAGGTCGGGTTCAAAAAATGGATTATCAGAAATTTGAATTAGAGTACTCGGTCAACTAGATGATGATTCTAAAGAAAAATCAACGACGATAATATTGGCTAGATGTCTTGATCGAGTTACAGGTGGTGAACATTTTGCTCGGTGCATTCACTGAATATCCTAATAGTTATAAAGATAAAAATTATATAAGTTATCAAATTAATAGACTTTTCTGATTTTGCCCACGTTTCGAATAGCCAATAGATGCAGCAGGTAGCCAGGACCCTTTAAATCGGAAGCCCACAACTCATCACTAACAAATCCAATTATTACTACGAACCAGAAAATTTTGGATGTCTATCAATTTAACCGCTTAAAATAATTTTTCGTCGAAATTTAAAGAAGACTAAAGAAAATTCTATGTCCTAAAAACTAGAGCGTAGAAATGAGAAAGAAAAAGCGTGTCGAAAAATAAGAGTCGAAAAACAAAAAGTCGAAAAATAAAAATAAGAAAGTAAAGCGTCGAAACTTAAAAGTCTAAAAAATAAAAATTAAAACTTGCGTCTAAAGTTATTAAAGCTTAAAAGAATTCTATATCCAAAATGGTAATAACTTAAATAGGCACTAAAATCTATTAAATATTAAAGCGATAAGCGACGTCGTAAAATTCTAAAACGTCTGAATCTTAATCTAAAGAAAAAGCACTTAAGGGATTTTACGGCAAAACCTAAAAATCTAGAAATATAAAATAACTACGGCAAAAACTAAGTTTAAAACTAATTATGAATGATAAATAGACAAATTATGAATTAAACGATTAAAATATATAATTTATAAAAATAAAAAATGATAAAATTACTTATTTTTATAAAAATATTATTTTTATATTATTATTTTATAAAAGTATTAATTATAAATTAATAATACTAATTCAAACTTATAATTATTAATTAAAACTAAACTTAAACTAATTATATTAAATTAAACTCTAATTCTAATTAATTAATAATAATAAAAATTAAACCGAACCCTAATTCGACATTCAAATGTTTCAGACCAGTCAAATCACCTCATGCGACCGCATGAGGTTTCTTTGATCTGACCATGCGATCGCATGGCTTCGGGTTCCAGGCCAGATTGTTTGGGCTTACACAGTACCAGGCCCGGTTACTTATCTATTTTTTTTTTAATTTTATAGAAAATAAAATGTAATAAAAACTTATATAAAAAAGAAATTTACTTATTAGTTTTTAAAACTTTTAACAAAAGTAATAATAAAAAATATATAAACTTTTTAATTTAAACACTTAAAAATATAGATATATATTTTTATGTTTTTATATTTTTAAACTTATATATTTTTTTACAAAAATAGATTAAAAACTAATATATTTTTTTTCTTAGAATATAGCGTTTTTCTTTTCTTCCCCAGCAGCGGCACCAAAAATACTTGATGTGTGTGAGGTGTAGTATGAAATAGATTATATTTTACTACGAAATACTATTAAATACGATACAATTTACACAAGCTATTTATTTATTTATTTATAGAATGGATATACCTAAACCTTGCTACAACACTTATAGGCAGTGTACCTAATCGTAGAGTAGTGTAGTTTTTGGTAAGTTCGATTCGTTCTACATGGATCTAGCTGAGTTTAACGCTATAATTTTTTATTAACTATATTTGTATATAAATATACATATATATAAGTAGTATTATTATTATTATAAAAGGGAGTTTTACTGTTTAATGACCGGTTTATCGATTTTTAAGTCCTAATGCAAAATATTAAATATAACTTAATTTAAAGCGTAAAGTAAATGACGATAAATAAAAGTACGATAATTAAAAGTGCAATAATTTAAAGTACAATAATTAAAATGACAGTAAATAAATATGCGACGAGATATAAAATAAAGGAATTATGCTTATTTAAACTTTTGTAATCATGATGTTTGACGTGTTGATTTTAATTTATTACCATGGGTTAATTGTCCTTTGTCCTGGATTATTTGATAAGTCCATCTGGTTTTATCCATAATAGTCCATCGGTCATAATTATAAAGTGCGAGAGTCTTCGCCAAATTAACCTTATACCCGAAGTCAAATATTCTAACTAATTGGGGATTCAAACTGTAACAAGGTCTTAATACTTAATTTAATGAATACACCAGGTTATCGACTGCATGTAATCCAAGGTTTTAATACTTTGTTAACAATTACACCAATTACCCTTGAATTTAATCCACCCCTGTTTTAATGAGTCCATTGACTATTAATCCATTCCCGTGTCCGGTCAAATGAATAATTATTAGTATTTATAGATATCCCACCCACCATACCCAGTCAAGTGTATGTGGTTAAATATAACTAAGTCAAATTATAAATATCTATATTAAATTAACAAGATATCATTTAGCTAATTAAATATAAATCCCATTAATAGCCCATAGTCCAATTTCCACAAGTGTCGGTCTTTTGTCCAAACCTCAATTATGGTCCAAAGCCCAATAACCCCGTCTTAATATTTAGTCCAACATCACGATTACTTCGGCTTAAATAAGCATAATAATAACTTAGCTACGAGACATTAATGTAAAAAGGTTGAACATAACTTACAATGAGTATTAATAGCGTAGCATTACACAGATAGAGTTTCGAATTACAAAACCTTAAAACATTCGACACTATAACCATATTATTATTATTAACTTAATATTAAAATTATAATTAAAATATAAATATAAATATATTGAGAGAGTGAGAGATAGTTGATGAAGGTGTATACAACTCATCAAATAAGCTGGCTATTTATAGGACCTGACCAGCATTTTGAGGCCATGCGATCGCATGGGATATATGCCTCCTGGCCATGCGATCGCATGGTCGCTTGGGACAGCTCACATTCTTTTGCTTTCTTGTTCGCCGACGTTTTATTTTATAATATAATATATATAATTTTATATAATTATATATATATTATATTATATTCTTGTGCATAGTTGATTTGTAATTTTAGGTCTGTTACGTCGCGCGTTGATACTCGGCTTATGTCCCGATTTCGGATTTTCGAACGTTCTTTCGTATGATTAGATATCTTGTACTTTACGTTTTGCGGCTTGTACTCTTGTAATTTTTAGACGTTTCTTATCAATAAATTGAACCACTTGGATTGTACTTTGTACTTTTTAGCATTTTGGTCATTTACGTCTTCAAATCATCGAATCTGTATTTTGTCTTCACCTTTTATTATTTAAACGAATATCACTTGTAAATAGAACAATTGCAACTAAAAGCTTGTCTTTCTGGAAGGATAATGCTATGAAATATATGTTTGTTTTTAGCATTATCACTAGACTTTTATATTTGATTTTTGTAACTATGTTTACTTTCATATGAAACATATATGAGATTCTGAGTTTGCTATTAAATAAAAATCAGTTGTTGGATGTCAATTTCATTTATAGAATTTGTTTGTTTTAATTATACTTTTAATATCATGCCCATGATTATTTTATATTTATCATGACCATTATAGCTGATTTCCACGACCCCAAAAATCGGTTTCATAATTTTACTTTGAGATTTAAGGACCCTTTTAAAAGGTCCTAATATATGTTTTTAGGACCAATTTGTATTGTATATTTATATTATAAGACCCTAAAAAGGGTTTCATAATCTTAGTTGAGATATTAGGACCTTTTTAATGGATCCTAATACATGTTTTAGGATCCATTTATAATGTAAATAATTATATTATAGGACCCTAAAAAGGGTATTATCATCTTAGTTAGGATATTAAGACCTTCATTAACAGTCCTAACATGTGCTTTTTAGGACCTCTTTTGTGTTTTTTAGGACTCTATCGAAAGGTCGCAATATAGTATTTAGGATTCTATTCGTGTGGTCCTTAATTAATTTATAAGACCCTTTTTATGGGTTTCAAAAAACTTATTTTAGGACCCTATATGTGTGGTTCTTAATGATATTATACGACCCTTATTAATGGCTTTCATAAACTTATTAGAACCTTTTTTAAGAATCCTGATATATTTTTTAGGACCCTTAAATAAAGTCCTTATATGTTTTAAAATATTAGAAGTCCCATTATATGACCCTATAATAAGGTTCTAATATGTTCATGGGACCCTTCTTAAGTGTCCTTAATGATATTATAGAACCCTTATTCATGGGTTTCTTAAACTTTTTTCAACTATTAGGACCCTTTTTAAAGATCCTGATATGTTTTTTAGGACCCTTAAATAAAGTCCTTATATGTTTTAAAATATTAGAAGTCACATTATATGACCCTATAATATGGTCCAAACATGTTCAAGGACCCTTCCTAACGATCCTTAATGATATTATGAAACCCTTATTCATGGGTTTCATAAACTTTTTTCAGCTATTAGGACCCTTTTTAAAGATCCTCATATGTTTTTTAGGACCCTTATATAAAATACTTATATGTTTTAACATATTAGATCTCATGACCCTAGAATAAGGTCCTAATATGTTCATGGGACCTTTCTAAGGGTTCTTATACATTTTTTAAAACCCTTTTCTAATAAGGTCCTAATATGTTCTTAGGACCCTTATTAGTCTATTGGGACGCCACTGTGAGAGGACCAATTCGTTAGTGGTCGTATCATCTCAAAGGTCCTATTAGAGTACATAATAGGACCTTTGTGGTGGTCCTATAAGGCCGTTTTTCTTGTAGTGTTAGGAAATGTAATTATATCTCTATTGTCCCTCTATAATGATCAATAGGAGATTAGTATGTAGTTAGTAGTAGAAGCTATTAAGCATAGTAACGCTATGGATATTATGAAGAAATACAAGTATTATTCTGCCGACATTATTCGGTAATATCTATCCTTTCTTTTATTATTTTAATATAATATTCTTGTTTGATGTTTGTGATTTATTAATATTAGAAATGCTTTTTGCCATGATGTGTGAGTAATTGCTTGATTGTTTGCCATGATTTAATAATGTTAGTTAGGGATGATTATCGTTTCGTATTGACTTTCTGTCTATGATATTAAACCTCGTTATTATCGTCCTTCCACCAATAAACGTGATTAAAATCTTTTATAAAGTCGACAATTATTAGGTAATTAATTGTCTGTGTTTATACATTGGTCAAGGTATGAACCCATCGGAAATACTATAAAGTACATGGAGAATTATCGCAACACTAGATCAAGATATTGGTCAAGAGTATAAGACTCATGTCGATGTACTATAGGAACACTTGTGTAACATCCCGCCTTTTTCTGTTTACTTTCCGTTTAACTATTTAAATTCCGTTATATGTTTATGACATCCCTCGTTAATACGCGTTTTTAAAATATCTCGTTTAGATAATTCATGCACCCGAATGAAACTAGAGGGACCATTGTTGCCAAGAGAGCAAAGAGGTGACTAGGTCAACTAGTCAACCGTTCACTCTCATCCTTTCACTTATTTCCTTTTTCTTTTTCCTTTTTCTCTAATACTTTCACTAAATCTCTCAAACACCACTTCAAGGATTCATCGTCCAAATCAAACGAGCAAGCATCCATCTAAACAAATTGCATATTCGGAATCCTCTCATCTTCCTCTTCGATTCCATACCAATTTCATCAAGTTTGGGTAACTTTCTAAAATCACTAAATTTTGTGTTCTTGACATTTTTAACTTATAAAGTTGTTAATTAGTGTCTATGGCTCAAGTCTAACATGAATATATGATGTATATGTTCGATTTTGTTATTTGAAGTAACTAGCATGAACATAAACTTTGGTGTGTTTGATTTGGTGATTAGGTTAATTGAATGATGTTAAATGCCATAAATGCATGTATTAAATGTGTTCCTAACATCATTAGCTTCAATTTGATGTGTAGGTTGCTTGAGAAAACTCCATAAACTTGATTAGTGATTTTGGTGAATTCGGGTTAGGGATTGATAAGCTTGAAATGAATATTTGATGCATTGAATGCCATGAACTATTGTTAGTAAGTAGTTAGTTGTATTGTATGCTCGATTACCTACAAAACGGCGTGATGTATGAATGCATTAAATGCCCGAATCATAAATGTGCACTTGCATTAAATGTTGAAATGACCCGTTCATATACATTATAAACGATTCATAATAGTTGATTACATCGCGAGGTATTTGACCTCTATATGATACATTTTACAAACATTACATTCGTTTTTAAAAGACAAACTTTCTTTACAACGAAAGTTGACGGCATGCATACCATTTCATAATACATCCAACTATAATTGACTTAAAAATAATCTTGATGAACTCAATGACTCGAATGCAACGTCTTTCAAAATATGCCATGAATGACTCCAAGTAATATCCTTAAAATGAGCTAATGCACAGCGGAAGATTTCTTTAATACCTGAGAATAAACATGCTTTAAAGTGTCAACCAAAAGGTTGGTGAGTTCATAGGTTTATCATAACAATCATTTCAATATATTAATAGACCACAAGATTTCCGTTTATAAATATATGTACACTCGCAAGTGTATAAAACCGTTCTGCTTATGTTGAGGCCTCAGTAACCAACCTTAACAATAATATAATAAGTCATCTTCGCAAAGATGGATACGTACACTCGCAAGTGTATAAATAATCCTCGAAGTACTAAACATCCGCCCACTAGCTCTTATGTCTAGTGCAGCCTACAGGATGGGGGTGTTAAGCCCGATAGATCTATCTTTAGGATTCGCGCTCACATGCTCTTATAACATGTAACTAAATTACCTAGCACATCAATCCGCAGAATTATCATTTTTGATCACTTGTCTCTATTTCGTAAAGCATTTATAAAAGCAGCGCATGTATTCTCAGCCCAAAAATATATATTGCAAAAGCAATTAAAAAAGGAGCAAATGAAACTCACCATACTGTATTTCGTAGTAAAAATACATATAACGTCATTTAACAAGTGCAAGGTTGGCCTCAGATTCACGAACGTATCAATATTGAGATTTAATATTGCAGGAAAGTACGTAGACGCAACGGAGATGATAAACACTAGATTGACCTCACGAGCATACCCATGAACCATACCCATCACCTCCATAGCTATAACCCATAATTTCCTTAGCTTCGACTCATTCAAAAAACTATTTTGAAATCACTCGTACATCACTCCGTCGTAATATTTTATGTATACTAATAATATCTTGAAATAATACAGAGCAAATATATATATATATATATATATATATATATATATATATATATATATATATATATATATATATATATATATATATATTTGTAAATCGATTGAGAGAGTTTAGAGAAATATATTTTCAAGTTTCTATGAAATAATGAAACCTATTGAATTCTATTTATAATAGATTTTTGAATTATTAAAGTGAATTATTAAAGTATGAATTATTAAAGTGAATTATTAAAGTATGAATTATTAAAGTGAATTATTAAAGTATGAATTATTAAAGTGAATTATTAAAGTATGAATTATTAAAGTGAATTATTAAAGTGAATTATTAAAGTTAAAGTAAAGTAAAAGTAAAGTAAAGGTAAAGTTAAAGTATAGTAAAAGTATAAAAACTATGTATGTATAATACGCGTATAAATATATATAATATTAATTTAAATCATTATATATATTTAATGAAATAAAATATAAATATCATTATATTTATTATACTGGTTAAGTAATGAGTTGTCAAAAGTGATTCTAGATATTTATAAAAGTTATATATATTTTAATAATAAAGTTCTTTTTAAACTGAAAACGTTTTTGTACGTTTGAAAATAGATTAATAGAATATTATGGAAACCAATTCTCCACTAACTTTTGTCTAGCTTTCGTAAATGACACTTTTTGTTTTTATTTATAAATAGCTTTACAAATTATTCCGAATATCGTTAAAAGGAATAGATTTTCTCAATCATAGTGGACCTCTCAACAGAGACTTGTAATCATAATTCAATGTTTCTGATAATTCAAGCATTTAATATATTTTTTTTTAATTTCGTCGATAATCATATTGAAACAAATATGTTCATGTAAAGCATTATACGTTTAAATACTTTTTTGACATTTTCAATTTATAATATATACACATATACATACATATTCATATATGTTCATTTAATGGTTCGTGAATCATTGGAATTTGGTCGAGGTTTAAATGAATGTATAAACATAGTTTAAAATCCTTGAGATTTAACTTAACAAACATTGCTTATCGTGTCAGAATAATATAAAGATAAAGTTTAAATTTAGTCGGAAATTTCTGGGTCGTCACAGTACCTACCCGTTAAAGAAATTTCGTCCCCGAAATTTGATAGAGGTCGTCATGACTAACAATGAGAATGTTATTATGACGATTATAAAGTTTTATCATGTCTAAGAAGTATGAATAAAATAATTCGATTACTCGAAGCGTATGAGGGAAGTTATCGTAAATGAAGGAAATAAGATTATAGTGATTCGTCATATCTTTTGACGTCATCACAATTGATCTCCGAATTTAAAGAAAATCTTTGTAATCTATGTTGGATTTGATGCTTCGGTGATTAAGGAGATTATGATTCTCTTCGAATTAATACGATAATCCATCTTGATTTCTCTGTCGGGTATTTCACTATAAATCCACCTCCTTCGTTTCCTTACAACTCACACCTTCTATTCTTTCTCCCTCAACTCATATTTTAAAGTATTTGTCAATATGCTTCATCCAGTACTGATTCTCGATATACTCCTCACTTTCATATCTGTCATTCTTCTTTTTCATCTGCCTCCGGAAGAATCTATTTACTTCTACTATACTCTTGGTTTTATAGTGTTTTTAGTTCTCCCGTGTCTTTATATTGCTATATGCATTGATATATACGGTTTGTGATTTCTGGGTTGTTGTTAGGTTTTATATCTTCCCTTATATTTCAAAGTCCTTGCTTCTTCTATAATCATTGTCATCCACAGTTAATGCTCTCTTCTATTTGCTATGATTTATACTCCCATTTCTAGTTCGGAGCTTTGTCCTTTCGTTTCTTCTTCTTGCGATTAAGTGATAAGGCTAAAAAGGAACATATATTTCATAGCAAAATCCCCCAAGAAAGACAAGATTTTAGTTGCAATTGTTCCATTTTCAAGTGATATTCGTTTATATTAAATAAGTGCGAAGACAAAAGGCGAAAACGACGAATTAAAGACACAAAGGTCCAAAAAGCTCAAATATACAAGATACAAATAAAAAGGTTCAAATTATTGATGAAGAACGTCTAAAAATGACAAGAGTACAAGTTGCGGAACGCAAAGTACACGATATAAAATAGTACGAAAGGACGTCCGAAAATTCGGAACCGGGACCCGAGCCAAGAAGAAACGCCCGACGTAATGGACCAAAAATATCTAGTCTACTATGCACATAAATATAATATAATATATAAATAATTATTAAAATTATTTATATTTTATATATATTTAATAAATATGTCGACGAACAAGAAGACAAAAGATATGTGAGCTGTCCAGCGTGGCCATGCGAGTCGCATGGCAAATAGGCATAAACCCATGCGAGTCGCATGGCAGTAAAAATCTGGCCAAATGCCTATAAAAAGGCAGTTTATGCACGAACTCAAACACATCTTTTTCTTTTCCTTCTCTGTAAACATATAACATAAATAAATAATTATAATTTTAATTATAATTTTAATAATTATGATTTAGTTTAGTATTGTAACAAATGATTTACGGGTTTTAAGTCGGAACTCTGTCCGTGTAACGCTACGCTATAAATAATCATTGTAAGTTATGTTCTTCCTTTTTAAATTAATGTCTCGTAACTAAGTTATTATTATGCTTATTTGAGCCGAAGTAATCGTGATGTTAGGCTAAAATATTAAGATGGGGTTATTGAACTTTGGACCATAATTAAGGTTTGGGCAAAAGACCGACACTTGTGGAAATTGGACTATTGACTATTAATAGATGGGGGGTATTGTCTAATTGAGTGACAACTCATTGGAGTCTGTCGAACCTATCTTCAAATTAATTAATCTAATAATTAATAATGATTATGGTTGTCCTATTTAGTGACGTTCATATGGAATCTGTTATAATAATTTAATTAATCAATTGGGTTGGGTAATTGATTATTCATTCTGATCAAGTGGATGAATTAATATTCATAAACTAATTAAAACAGGGGTGGATTACATACAGTGATAACTGGTGTAATTGTTGACAGAAGTGATAACTGCGTCACAGTTTAAATCCTTAATCAGTTGGAATATTTGACTTCGGGTATAAGGGTAATTTGACGAGGATACTCGCACTTTATATTTATGACCGATGGACTATTATGGACAAAAACCAGATAGACGTATCAAATAAACCAGGACAAAGGACAATTAACCCATGGTAATAAATTAAAATCAACACGTCAAACATCATGATTACGGAAGTTTAAATAAGCATAATTCTTTTATTATATTTCTCATCGTATCTTTATTTACTGTCATTTTATTACTCGCAATTTTATTTACTGTCATTTTATTTATTGTCATTATTTTACGCACTTTAATTATCGTCATTTATCTTTGCGCTTAAAATATAGAATCGACAAACCGGTCATTAAACGGTAAAACCCTCCTTTTATAATAATATTACTACTTATATATATATATATATTTATATAAATAAACTTAATAATATAGCGTTAACTTCACCAGCTCCCTGTGGAACGAACCGGACTTACTAAAAACTACACTACTCTACGATTAGGTACACTGCCTATAGTGTTGTAGCAAGGTTTAGGTATATCCCATCCGTAAATTAATAAAACTTGTGTCATATTTTGTAGTATTTCCTAGTAAAAATAATACTATTTCGTACCCTCACGCTACATCATCAAGTTTTTGGCGCCGCTGCCGGGGAGCGCTAAAACGCTATATTTTTAATTATAATAATATTGAAATAAAATATAATAATATAATAATATTGAAATAGAATATAATAATATAATAATATTTTAGAATCAAAATTTGTTACGTAAAGTTTTAAAAAGTCGTATTTATTAAATACTTCAGGAGTATATTATGTAACTTGTAATTAATAATTTCTATCATATCGCTTTCATGTGAATAGTAAATTAATTAATTTCTTTTCATTTACTATTCATGAATAGTAAATGAATTAAAAAAAAAGTTTTGAAAAAAAATAATAATTATAAAAAATTATTAATTTGTAAAAAAAAATCTTTTTTAAAAAATAAAAAAAAACGTAAAAAAAAAATGTAAAAAAAAAACAAAAACGTAAAAAAAAAAAAAAACGTAAAAAAAAAAACTATAAAAACCGAAAAAAATATATATATATATATATATATTTTAAAATCTATTTTTAAGTTTTTCTTTTATTTATAAAGTTATAAAGTATTTTTATTTTATTTTAGTTTTTAAAATTAAGTTTTTATTTTAATTATATATATATATATATATATTTTATTTAAACATAAAACAGAAAATATAAAAATAAATATAAATTAATTACGTGACCTGTCATTTGAACCTGTCTGTTTTGAACCTGCAAAGCAGGTCATGCGAGTCGCATGACCTCTCCCTTTGACCCATGCGAGTCGCATGGTTAATCTGACAAGGTCACATCTTCGCCCTAAAAACGCATTTAATACGTATTAATTTATTATTATTATTTAAACCCTAGTTTTATTTATTATTACTAATTAAGTTTTAGTTATTTAAATTAATTATTACTTTTAACTAGTTTTAATTATATAATACTTAATACTTTAAATTATAAAATATAAATATAATATTTTTATAAAATCTAATATTTTTATATAACTTTTTATTTATTTTATATTTTGTATCTTTTTTGTCATTTTAAGCGTAATTTTTGTATTTTCTTCATTCGTACTTAGTTTTTAGTCTAGTTTTTTTTTTTTTTTTTTCCCGTAGTTTTATTTTTACTTCTAGAATTTGTTAGGATTGCCGTAAAATCCCTTAAGTGCTTATTCCTTAGACTAAGATTTAGGTGCTTTAGAATTTTGCGACGCCGTTTTTCGTGCTACTTTCTTATTTTTATTTTTCGACACTTTTCGACGCGCAATCTATTTCTTTCTTATTTCTCGATACTCTAGTTTTTAGGACATAGAATTTTATCTACTTCTTATCTAATTCTCAAACGGAAAGAGAAATTATCTAAGTGGTTAAATTAATGGACGTTGACATTTTTCTGGTTCGTAGTAATAGTTGGATTTGTTAGTGGCTAGTTGTGGGCTTCCGATTTAAAGGGTCCTGGCTACCTGCTGCATCTTTTGGCTATTCGAAACGTGGGCAAAATCAGAAAAGTCTATTAATTGGACAACTTATATAAGTTTTTCTTATTTTTATAACTTATAGGATATTCCTGAACCACTAATCAATCCTCCTGAACTCCAAACCATTAAATCAGAATCCTCTAGTGATTCGGATACAACAAATCCAATCATGGAAAATCTAGAACCTCTAAGTATGGAAGATCGAATGAGAGCTAAACGCACAGGCCAAGGTCACGCCATTATTAAGCCAGAAGTTAATGCGTCAGATTATGAAATCAAAGGACAAATCTTACACATGGTCACTAACCAATGCCAATTCAGTGGTGCGCCGAATGAAGACCCAAACGAACACCTTCGTACATTTAATAGAATTTGTACACTATTCAAAATCCGAGAAGTGGAAGACGAACAAATCTGTCTCATGTTATTTCCCTGGACTTTAAAGGGAGAAGCCAAAGATTGGTTAGAATCGTTACCTGAAGGGGCGATTGACACATGGGATGTTTTAGTTGAAAAATTTCTTAAACAATTCTTTCCGGCATCCAAAGCCGTGAGACTTCAAGGAAAAATTGTTACGTTCGCGCAAAAGCCAAATGAAACATTATATGAGGCGTGGACAAGATTCGGAAGGATGTTGAGAGGATGTCCTCAACATGGTTTAGACACTTATCAAATAGTACAAATATTCTACCAAGGTGTCAACGTTGCTACACGAAAAGACATCGACATAACAGCTGGTGGTTCCATTATGAAGAAAACCGCGACTGAAGCTTACAAAATCATTGATAACACAGCATCTCACTCACATGAGTGGCACCAAGAAAAAGATATCGTTAGATCATCTAAAATGGCTAGAGCCGATTCTAGCCATGACTTAGATTCCGTTTCCGCAAAAATAGATGCTTTCGAAAGACGAATGGAAAAGATGAATAAAGATATTCATGCAATACGAATCAGTTGTGAGCAATGCGGTGGACCACACTTATTGAAAGATTGTAATGTTGAACCAACGATGGAACAACGAGAGAATGTTTCCTATATGAACCAAAGGCCGGGAAATGATTATCAAAATAATTATCAACCGCCAAGGCCGAACTTCAATCGAAATCAATACATTCTTTACAATCCAAAAGGACCCGAAAATAATTCGTATAACCAACAAGGTCCGAATAACCAACCAACTCAAAACAACACTTTCAATCAACAAAGACCTAGCTTGTATAAACCACCACAACAACCCGAAGAGAAAAAGTCAAATCTAGAAGAAATGATAGCAAAGCTAGTTGAATCTCAAACACAATTTATTACATCTCAAACCCAAACGAATGAGAGGTTTGATCAGTCACTTAGAACTCAACAAGCTTCCATTTTGAATCTAGAAAAACAAGTAGGTACTGTTGTTAGATTAATAAGTGAAAGAGAACAAGGAAAGCTACCGAGTAATACTGAAGTAAATCCTCGGAATGAGAATGTTAATATGGTGTCAACAAATTCTGAAAAACCAGCTCCAGAAGATGGGAAGGTTTTAGATGAGAGTAAAAATGAAGAAGTTACACCACCACCACCACTCGAGTATGTAAAGCCAGTGGTGGCACCATACAAACCACCTATCCCATTCCCAAGAAAAGGAGTTGAGTATGAGCAAGTAATAGGTAATAAAGATTGTGATACCTCTGGAAAGAAGAAGAAGAAGAAAAAGAAGAAGAAAGTACAAGAAACAAAAGCCGTAGAAGTAAACCCGGTGAAGACAATTCCACCAAAACCTCCACCTAGGGTAGGTGATCCGGGTGAATTTATTGTTCCTTGTCTTCTTAGTGATTGTGTCATGTATGATGCACTAGCAGATTTAGGTGCAAGTGTAAGTGTTATGCCTCTTTCCTTATATAAGAGATTAGGTGTAGGTAAGTTAAGTCCAACGGATATGAGTGTTCGACTCTTTGATCAAACCATTAAGCACCCAGTTGGAATTGCTGACAACCTACCCATTCAAGTAGGTAATTTAACCTTTCTAGTCGAATTCATTGTCATTGACATAGAAGAGGACCCAAACATTCCTCTAATTTTAGGTCGACCATTCTTTGCGTCCACCGGGGCGTTATTTGATGTAGGAAATGGAAGAATGACACTTAGTAGTGGTAACAAATCGATCACCTTTATGATTCGAAAGTCTAAATCTCCACCAACCAAAACCATTGAACCAGCAAAAACGATTGGTAACAACCATGTTGTTTTACCAACTCCAACGGTAGTGCTTAATAATAATGAAACGCCTAAGTGTGGGGAAAATGAAGTAACACCTAATGATGACATGATAACAAAGAACCCCGTTGTTGATACGAAATTAAATGATCTCGTTATTAATAGTTCAATGAAGAAACTTATTAAACGGATTCGCGATGCTAGAACCAAGGGGAACTTTAAGTTATGTAACCGGTTAGTATCCAATCTATCACCTAAAGAAAAGGAGAAACTAGTTGAAATTGTGGATATTACACAGGAATCCGACCAATGGCTTAAAGAAAAAGTCACGGATATGCAAGTTGATTATGGACCAAGAGAAATTAACGATGAAGTTAATCACAATTTTGACACCACGGCTACCTAAGTGTGGGGAGATTCAAATGTTCTAAAAAGAAAATGCTATCTAGAGTTAGTTGTTCTGTTCTCGTGTAGTTCCGAGAATGGAACCCGATTGGTCTTTTCCACTAGCAGACACTAAAGAACTAGTTTCCTCCCTCCATTCTGAATTTTTTTTTTATTTTGTAGGTTTTATATAAAAATTAATATGCTTTTTAAATTTAAGTTTTGTGTGATTTTAAAAACAAAATTTACTTTATTTCATTAAGTTAAAAAAAAAATTGATTTCTAAAATTCGTCGTGAGTTGAAGACTAGGTCATAGAGCCGAAATTGCTTTACCCGAGAGCGGGGCGAAAAATTTTGTTATCATTATTTTTAATTTTATTGATCTAAAATATGCCAAAAAAAAAAATTATATTTTATAAATTTTTGAACGTGGGGAAATATACCCAACTTCAAAAATATGTATATATGTTTGTAGTTTATATCATGAACACAACAGGGTAAAACAATGCACTTTCAAAGACTGTCATTAAAGTTCAGCAAAAGGTACCAATTTTGACGACAAGACGCAAAATAACAAATGTTATATAACAAATGGAGGAATGAACGATGAGGCGCCATCAATCATTCGACGAGCTTTGTAATTACAAACTCGGTATTTTTAATCACTTTTTTACACTAATCACCCTCATGAATTTATAATTATAGTCTGATTTCATGCAAATGAGGGCATTGCATGATCTCAAGTGTGAGGAAGGGTTATAAATTCTCTCGGGTTTATACTTAGTTTAATTGCCAAATTTCATGAAAATTTGAAAAATTTTCAACTAAAATACTAGTAACGCAGTAGTTGTATTAGAATCTAGTGCTCTCTGATAACAAGGAACAGCCCTAGTCTTATATACTGACTACCCACTTCTAGTAAAATTTTTCAAAATTTTCAATTAAATGAAGTCAAAATCATGTTTATACATATTTATGAACGATGAAAACTAGGTGTTAATACTGAAATTATCGTTACCTCGAGGACATAAATTGAGAAACAACCCAAAACGCTTGAATTCATTTAAAAAGGAATAAAGAAGAATAAAAAGGCAAAGAAAGAAACTAAGTGTGGGGAGAATGTACCAAGTTATTCAATTAAAAACTATCTATCACATGTTTCTGTAAAGTTATTGCAGGTGCTTTTGTTTTGGACTTAATTAACAGTTTTACCCGGTTTATTGTAATATATTTGAAAGAAAAGATGGATCTACACGATGAATCAATTCCATCATTAAAAGGAAGTAAAGTCTTCCGAAAAAGACACGCGCTTCTTGATTTAGGTCATGAAGTTGTCGTCCAGACCAGCTGTAGGTTGACGAAAAACCTAGAAAAGTCATCACTAAAATCAGCAGGAAATCCACGGACCTCAGCATCAAACAAGGTCGCCAAGTGGTCAGATTTATCCTAACCATGAGAAGGATTTATCTCGTACAATGGGGGGGCACCGTGCAAATTAGCTTGATAAGACTAATGAATCAGATCCCCAGAAAGGATAATCTCCTTAAAGATTAAAAATCAGCTTTTAAGACTGATATTACTCAATCCTAGAGATTGACCTTAAAGATTGAGAATTCAAACTCATGGAATTCAATGATATCTAAACTCGAGCTTGAACGAGAAAATATTTTGATCAAAAATACAAACCGATTTGTTTTCTGAAAACCCATTTTCAATGCGTTCATTACCATTGAACGTAAAATCCTAGGAATTCAACTGGAATTCATTAGGTCACCTGAACCAAATCGGGTGTCAACCGTAAGAACGGTGGTTGCATAGCATGGTCGGAGACAGGACCTTGTGCCAGACCGAAAAATCATAGGATGATCTTTACTATTGCTCCTACCAAGGATAGTACTAGCATCCGACACGTAATTAGACCATGAACAAATGCATGTCATTAGACATTGCCTTAACAGTTTCTTGTTCATCGCTTTCCTTTACAACCGGACGGTAGTTTACCGAAAGGTAATATACGGAACAAGTAAACTGGATGTGTGCTTTCCGATACCGGGATAGCAGTGGATTACACGAACCTAAATGTTTTTTGCCAAAATATTGATCCACAAATATATTTTGCAACACCGATGGTGGGTCAAATCAGAAAACTTGTCTAGGGTAAAATCTAGCTTGAATTTTTAAAAGATCAAATGTTTTCATAAAGATCCAATTTCCTAAAGGATCTACATTTTTATAGTCATGTGGGACTGTAAACCGCCTTTCAAATGTGCACTTTGCTTTGGAAACCGAAAGTAAATCGGCTATTTAATCGCAAGTGTCGTTGACCTAAACCCAAGGCAACTGTGGATGACACACCCACCTTTAACCATGGTTCTATTGTTAATATCATTGTTTATACCGCTCTATCAAAATCACTGATGTACAAAGTGTGAAGAATAAAGAAGTGATTCGTGTGATGTATTATATTATTTCAAGACTGTATTGCTTGAGGACAAGCAATGCTCAAGTGTGGGGATATTGATAAGGCTAAAAAGGAACATATATTTCATAGCAAAATCCCCCAAGAAAGACAAGATTTTAGTTGCAATTGTTCCATTTTCAAGTGATATTCGTTTATATTAAATAAGTGCGAAGACAAAAGGCGAAAACGACGAATTAAAGACACAAAGGTCCAAAAAGCTCAAATATACAAGATACAAATAAAAAGGTTCAAATTATTGATGAAGAACGTCTAAAAATGACAAGAGTACAAGTTGCGGAACGCAAAGTACACGATATAAAATAGTACGAAAGGACGTCCGAAAATCCGGAACCGGGACCCGAGCCAAGAAGAAACGCCCGACGCAATGGACCAAAAATATCTAGTCTACTATGCACATAAATATAATATAATATATAAATAATTATTAAAATTATTTATATTTTATATATATTTAATAAATATGTCGACGAACAAGAGACAAAAGATATGTGAGCTGTCCAGCGTGGCCATGCGAGTCGCATGGCAAATAGGCATAAACCCATGCGAGTCGCATGGCAGTAAAAATCTGGCCAAATGCCTATAAAAAGGCAGTTTATGCACGAACTCAAACACATCTTTTTCTTTTCCTTCTCTGTAAACATATAACATAAATAAATAATTATAATTTTAATTATAATTTTAATAATTATAATTATAAAGTGAATTATTAAAGTTAAAGTAAAGTAAAAGTAAAGTAAAGGTAAAGTTAAAGTATAGTAAAAGTATAAAAACTATGTATGTATAATACGCGTATAAATATATATAATATTAATTTAAATCATTATATATATTTAATGAAATAAAATATAAATATCATTATATTTATTATACTGGTTAAGTAATGAGTTGTCAAAAGTGATTCTAGATATTTATAAAAGTTATATATATTTTAATAATAAAGTTCTTTTTAAACTGAAAACGTTTTTGTACGTTTGAAAATAGATTAATAGAATATTATGGAAACCAATTCTCCACTAACTTTTGTCTAGCTTTCGTAAATGACACTTTTTGTTTTTATTTATAAATAGCTTTACAAATTATTCCGAATATCGTTAAAAGGAATAGATTTTCTCAATCATAGTGGACCTCTCAACAGAGACTTGTAATCATAATTCAATGTTTCTGATAATTCAAGCATTTAATATATATTTTTTTAATTTCGTCGATAATCATATTGAAACAAATACGTTCATGTAAAGCATTATACGTTTAAATACTTTTTTGACATTTTCAATTTATAATATATACACATATACATACATATTCATATATGTTCATTTAATGGTTCGTGAATCATTGGAATTTGGTCGAGGTTTAAATGAATGTATAAACATAGTTTAAAATCCTTGAGATTTAACTTAACAAACATTGCTTATCGTGTCAGAATAATATAAAGATAAAGTTTAAATTTAGTCGGAAATTTCTGGGTCGTCACAGTACCTACCCGTTAAAGAAATTTCGTCCCCGAAATTTGATAGAGGTCGTCATGACTAACAATGAGAATGTTATTATGACGATTATAAAGTTTTATCATGTCTAAGAAGTATGAATAAAATAATTCGATTACTCGAAGCGTATGAGGGAAGTTATCGTAAATGAAGGAAATAAGATTATAGTGATTCGTCATATCTTTTGACGTCATCACAATTGATCTCCGAATTTAAAGAAAATCTTTGTAATCTATGTTGGATTTGATGCTTCGGTGATTAAGGAGATTATGATTCTCTTCGAATTAATACGATAATCCATCTTGATTTCTCTGTCGGGTATTTCACTATAAATCCACCTCCTTCGTTTCCTTACAACTCACACCTTCTATTCTTTCTCCCTCAACTCATATTTTAAAGTATTTGTCAATATGCTTCATCCAGTACTGATTCTCGATATACTCCTCACTTTCATATCTGTCATTCTTCTTTTTCATCTGCCTCCGGAAGAATCTATTTACTTCTACTATACTCTTGGTTTTATAGTGTTTTTAGTTCTCCCGTGTCTTTATATTGCTATATGCATTGATATATACGGTTTGTGATTTCTGGGTTGTTGTTAGGTTTTATATCTTCCCTTATATTTCAAAGTCCTTGCTTCTTCTATAATCATTGTCATCCACAGTTAATGCTCTCTTCTATTTGCTATGATTTATACTCCCATTTCTAGTTCGGAGCTTTGTCCTTTCGTTTCTTCTTCTTGCGATTAAGTGATAAGGCTAAAAAGGAACATATATTTCATAGCAAAATCCCCCAAGAAAGACAAGATTTTAGTTGCAATTGTTCCATTTTCAAGTGATATTCGTTTATATTAAATAAGTGCGAAGACAAAAGGCGAAAACGACGAATTAAAGACACAAAGGTCCAAAAAGCTCAAATATACAAGATACAAATAAAAAGGTTCAAATTATTGATGAAGAACGTCTAAAAATGACAAGAGTACAAGTTGCGGAACGCAAAGTACACGATATAAAATAGTACGAAAGGACGTCCGAAAATTCGGAACCGGGACCCGAGCCAAGAAGAAACGCCCGACGTAATGGACCAAAAATATCTAGTCTACTATGCACATAAATATAATATAATATATAAATAATTATTAAAATTATTTATATTTTATATATATTTAATAAATATGTCGACGAACAAGAAGACAAAAGATATGTGAGCTGTCCAGCGTGGCCATGCGAGTCGCATGGCAAATAGGCATAAACCCATGCGAGTCGCATGGCAGTAAAAATCTGGCCAAATGCCTATAAAAAGGCAGTTTATGCACGAACTCAAACACATCTTTTTCTTTTCCTTCTCTGTAAACATATAACATAAATAAATAATTATAATTTTAATTATAATTTTAATAATTATGATTTAGTTTAGTATTGTAACAAATGATTTACGGGTTTTAAGTCGGAACTCTGTCCGTGTAACGCTACGCTATAAATAATCATTGTAAGTTATGTTCTTCCTTTTTAAATTAATGTCTCGTAACTAAGTTATTATTATGCTTATTTGAGCCGAAGTAATCGTGATGTTAGGCTAAAATATTAAGATGGGGTTATTGAACTTTGGACCATAATTAAGGTTTGGGCAAAAGACCGACACTTGTGGAAATTGGACTATTGACTATTAATAGATGGGGGGTATTGTCTAATTGAGTGACAACTCATTGGAGTCTGTCGAACCTATCTTCAAATTAATTAATCTAATAATTAATAATGATTATGGTTGTCCTATTTAGTGACGTTCATAGGGAATCTGTTATAATCATTTAATTAATCAATTGGGTTGGGTAATTGATTATTCATTCTGATCAAGTGGATGAATTAATATTCATAAACTAATTAAAACAGGGGTGGATTACATACAGTGATAACTGGTGTAATTGTTGACAGAAGTGATAACTGCGTCACAGTTTAAATCCTTAATCAGTTGGAATATTTGACTTCGGGTATAAGGGTAATTTGACGAGGATACTCGCACTTTATATTTATGACCGATGGACTATTATGGACTAAAACCAGATAGACGTATCAAATAAACCAGGACAAAGGACAATTAACCCATGGTAATAAATTAAAATCAACACGTCAAACATCATGATTACGGAAGTTTAAATAAGCATAATTCTTTTATTATATTTCTCATCGTATCTTTATTTACTGTCATTTTATTACTCGCAATTTTATTTACTGTCATTTTATTTATTGTCATTATTTTACGCACTTTAATTATCGTCATTTATCTTTGCGCTTAAAATATAGAATCGACAAACCGGTCATTAAACGGTAAAACCCCCCTTTTATAATAATATTACTACTTATATATATATATATTTATATAAATAAACTTAATAATATAGCGTTAACTTCACCAGCTCCCTGTGGAACGAACCGGACTTACTAAAAACTACACTACTCTACGATTAGGTACACTGCCTATAGTGTTGTAGCAAGGTTTAGGTATATCCCATCCGTAAATTAATAAAACTTGTGTCATATTTTGTAGTATTTCCTAGTAAAAATAATACTATTTCGTACCCTCACGCTACATCATCATTAAGCACCACTTGTAATGGTCCAGAATTCGCAGATATAAATTTCGGAATGAACATTGTTAATGTTCTAGGAAGGAAATTGTAATGACACGATCTTGATTTGTTAATTTACCAAAATACCCTGAAAAGACCGAATCATCAAGAAAATATATTCTTGATATTTTTAGAGATTAAATAGAATACAAGAGTCGTGTAACATAGCACATGATGACGTTATGATCTGTGAATCATCATGTTCCATTTAGAAACTCAGCATGAATTACTATAATATAATCACGTTGATCAAGTGTCATTATATTATACTAACTCATGCTTCAGCTCCCAACACTTCTTCAAGAATATTCCTATTTTAAACTCGAATGTTTCAGAATTTAGAAACTAAAATAGTTTCCTTTATGATATAATACAGATAGCGCGAAGAGGTAAATGATTTCAGATAAGAATAATTATAAAAATATCTTCAGAAGTATGGATGATATTTATAATGAAAGATACGATGATATCTTAGAATGTCTAATATCAGAGGATGATGAAGGATATTGTCCGCAGGGGTTTAGAGTTAGGAGCAAGGTATTCGTTAATGACTTCAGCAAGTAATGAATCATTTGGATCCTTTGAAGGCAGGTTCAGCCTTTATGATTTGTCCACAGCCTCCTTCATACTTTGCTCAATCCGTTTTCCAGTTCTAAAGCTTCTCTTTTTCTGAGCTTTGCCAATATACTATCCTTTATAATCCAACTTTTTACTGTTAAGGTCGTTTACAGTTTTTGTTGCTTCATCAGCATTTTTCAAAATTTCGAGAACTGGGTCGCAGTTTAGGGTGTTTTTCAGAAATTTCTCATTCAAAGAATGTAAGTCTTGGAGGTAGACGTTGTGTGTATATGTAATTGTTGATGTAGACATGCTGCGAGGTTTCAAAATACTGATTGCTGATTCTCAATAATTGGTATGGTAATTCTTGTTATAAGGTACGAATAAATATATGATAGGGTTTCGATAATTATAATGATTTTTTTTTTTGGAAAGTCAAAGATCAGTGAAGTTGTTGGTAAGTTTATTGCTAATTTGGT
Organism: Rutidosis leptorrhynchoides; assembly: GCF_046630445.1. NCBI lineage: Eukaryota > Viridiplantae > Streptophyta > Magnoliopsida > Asterales > Asteraceae > Rutidosis > Rutidosis leptorrhynchoides. Next base: position 364,626,213 of record NC_092333.1, on the reverse strand, counting down.
GAATATAAACGATTCCCCGGGAACGTTGGCGAAAGGGCAACGTATCTATCGAGGTTATAATAAGACTAGTTCGACTGAAAAGTCGAAGTTGACTTGCTGGAGCTGTGACAAAACTGTCTACTTTGAAAAAGAATTGAAAAGTCATTTTAGCTAATAAATGCCAAAGGGTCTGACACGGATACGCGTTGAACTATAACTTTGGCTTCGAGAGCTTTTTTGGTACATAAATGTGGGTAATATGTGGTTGGATCATCATCTCGATTGTTCATTGTTTGAAGTGTCTTCGAAAACTTCGGAGAGTTTGAACACAGTTTGTAATCTTTAATATACATATGATGTTCTAACACAGTTTTGAAGTCAAAGTATAGCTTTGAAAGATGTAGGAATCTAAGAGTGATGTCTTCTGTTAAATCATGACTTGGATTTTGATTTGTCAAAATCAGAATGCGTAATCAAATTTGGGTGAGAATGGTTGTTTTGATTACTATACAAGAATACATATTGTTGTGAGATTTTGGGAGTATAGTTGATGATTTGCTTAATCAGATTCGAAAAATGTAACATATTAATTGTGAATTTATATATCTCTCGGGTATTACCTACCCGTTAAATTTTTTTTTTTCACAATTAATATTTTGTACAACAGAATTTTATTACAGTCTTTATGAAAATATATATGTGAATATTTTCTTCAGATGTAACATAGATTTAATGAGTTAATATTAAATTAAACTCATTTGATTTACGGTTGAAACTAGAACTGAATAATCCCTAAAGACTTTAGAAATTACATAACTTCTACGGAGTATTTATTCAATAAAATTGAAATTATGAATTAATACTTCGTTATTTGTTGGTGTTTATAACCCTTGCACCATATTCTCTAAAGCCACTACTCGAGCGCGAAGCGCGTTGACTTCTTCTGTTACACCGGGGTGATTGTCGGTTCGGACGAGCGGATAAATAAAATCTAGAATTTGATGTAGTATATAATCATGACGAGATACTCTGAAAATGAGAGAGCAAATGGTGTTTCAGACCGGTTTGCCGGTAAGTGCTTCAGGTTCATCGCCAAGAAGGCAATGTGGTGGATGGAAGGGATCATCTTCTTCTTGTCTCCAATTATTGAGGAGGCTACGAACCTATCCCCAATTCATCCAGAATAGATGATGGCTAATTGGTTGATCCATTCCGGTCACACTGCTTTCGGAGCTTGAGTGGGATTCCATATCGGAATTCGAGGGACTTGAACTAATGACGAATTCCATTTCGTTCGATTGAATAAAGGATTTTTTGATATGAAATGATTTTTCGGCTATCGAGTGGTATTCTAATTACATAGAATATCTATATATATAGCGCAAAAGATTTCGTAGATTACGGAGGAATTTACGGAATATGTCAGGCAAAATTTACAGTAACAGATACGTTAAGATATGAATTAGCAGATACGCTAAGATATGAATTTTGTCTATACACTATTCATGCAATCAATGCAATAAGATGTGTCTAGACTAAGAATGATAAGCAAGTAATTTCTGACAAGAATGATGAGCAAAAATTTTGACATGCAGACACGGTCGAAGTCCAGACTCACTAATGCATCCTAACGACTATCAGTTAGACACACTAATGCAGACCTGGTTCGTTAAGACCACCGCTCTGATACCAACTGAAATGACCCTTCATATACATTATAAACGATTCATAATAGTTGATTACATCGCGAGGTATTTGACCTCTATATGATACATTTTACAAACATTACATTCGTTTTTAAAAGACAAACTTTCTTTACAACGAAAGTTGAAGGCATGCATACCATTTCATAATACATCCAACTATAATTGACTTAAAAATAATCTTGATGAACTCAATGACTCGAATGCAACGTCTTTCAAAATATGCCATGAATGACTCCAAGTAATATCCTTAAAATGAGCTAATGCACAGCGAAAGATTTCTTTAATACCTGAGAATAAACATGCTTTAAAGTGCAAACCAAAAGGTTGGTGAGTTCATAGGTTTATCATAACAATCATTTCAATATATTAATAGACCACAAGATTTCCGTTTATAAATATATGTACACTCGCAAGTGTATAAAACTGTTCTGCTTATGTTGAGGCCTCAGTAACCAACCTTAACAATAATATAATAAGTCATCTTCGCAAAGATGGATACGTACACTCGCAAGTGTATAAATAATCCTCGAAGTACTAAACATCCGCCCACTAGCTCTTATGTCTAGTGCAGCCTACAGGATGGGGGTGTTAAACCCGATAGATCTATCTTTAGGATTCGCGCTCACATGCTCTTATAATATGTAACTAAATTACCTAGCACATCAATCTGCAGAATTATCATTTTTGATCACTTGTCTCTATTTCGTAAAGCATTTATAAAAGCAGCGCATGTATTCTCAGCCCAAAAATATATATTGCAAAAGCAATTAAAAAGGGAGCAAATGAAACTCACCATACTGTATTTCGTAGTAAAAATACATATAACGTCATTTAACAAGTGCAAGGTTGGCCTCAGATTCACGAACGTATCAATATTGAGATTTAATATTGCAGGAAATTACGTAGACGCAACGGAGATGATAAACACTAGATTGACCTCATGAGCATACCCATGAACCATACCCATCACCTCCATAGCTATAACCCATAATTTCCTTAGCTTCGACTCATTCAAAAAACTATTTTGAAATCACTCGGACATCACTCCGTCGTAATATTTTATGTATACTAATAATATCTTGAAATAATACAGAGCAAATATATATATATATATATATATATATATATATATATATATATATATATATATATATATATATATATATATATATATATATATATATATATATATATATATATGTAAATCGATTGAGAGAGTTTAGAGAAATATATTTTCAAGTTTCTATGAAATAATGAAACCTATTGAATTCTATTTATAATAGATTTTTGAATTATTAAAGTGAATTATTAAAGTATGAATTATTAAAGTGAATTATTAAAGTATGAATTATTAAAGTGAATTATTAAAGTATGAATTATTAAAGTGAATTATTAAAGTATGAATTATTAAAGTGAATTATTAAAGTATGAATTATTAAAGTGAATTATTAAAGTATGAATTATTAAAGTGAATTATTAAAGTTAAAGTAAAGTAAAAGTAAAGTAAAGGTAAAGTTAAAGTATAGTAAAAGTATAAAAACTATGTATGTATAATACGCGTATAAATATATATAATATTAATTTAAATCATTATATATATTTAATGAAATAAAATATAAATATCATTATATTTATTATACTGGTTAAGTAATGAGTTGTCAAAAGTGATTCTAGATATTTATAAAAGTTATATATATTTTAATAATAAAGTTCTTTTTAAACTGAAAACGTTTTTGTACGTTTGAAAATAGATTAATAGAATATTATGGAAACCAATTCTCCACTAACTTTTGTCTAACTTTCGTAAATGACACTTTTTGTTTTTATTTATAAATAGCTTTACAAATTATTCCGAATATCGTTAAAAGGAATAGATTTTCTCAATCATAGTGGACCTCTCAACAGAGACTTGTAATCATAATTCAATGTTTCTGATAATTCAAGCATTTAATATATTTTTTTTTAATTTCGTCGATAATCATATTGAAACAAATACGTTCATGTAAAGCATTATACGTTTAAATACTTTTTTGACATTTTCAATTTATAATATATACACATATACATACATATTCATATATGTTCATTTAATGGTTCGTGAATCATTGGAATTTGGTCGAGGTTTAAATGAATGTATAAACATAGTTTAAAATCCTTGAGATTTAACTTAACAAACATTGCTTATCGTGTCAGAATAATATAAAGATAAAGTTTAAATTTAGTCGGAAATTTATGGGTCGTCACAAATGTGTACATTGATTGATCATTTGATTTGAAATGTCGGTTATGGCAAATAATGTTTTCGGTTGGTGAAATGTGTTTAGTTGTGTTCTTTGTCAAATTAGCTTTCCAACGATATATAATGAGTGTCATAAGTGGTTGAGGGTTGTGATTTGTGTTTGATCAGAGTTCAGAAAAAGACTTGATCAATTGAAACCAACCAGGCACCAGCACACGTTGTGTGCCGCGGCGCGGCCAGCTTATGTCGCGGTGCGACATAAGCCGTGTTCAGGTTCTGATCAACATGTCAATTTTATGAAAAATGTTTGGCACCCTATGGACCTCCGATTCGCATGTAACTTGTTCTAACATGCTTATATATGAATAAAAACCTCAGAAAAATAGTTCGGGACCTGACCCGAACGTGTGGACTTTTTTGTTGACTTTGACCGATAAAAAGTTTGACTTTTTGTCAAACTTAACCAAATGATTATGCAACCTTCCTAACTTGTTTCTATACTTGTATCTTGCATGAAACTTGACAATTTGATTCACATGCTACATAATCGAGTCGTAACGAGCCATAGGACTAATTGAACATCTTTGACCTATCGTGTTTACCGTTATTGATACGACCTATTTGTTTAGGTCAAGACTAGCATTATCCATCGCACACGTTACTTTGTGAAGTACTTTTCATACGTGCACTCAAGGTGAGATCATAGTCCCACCTTTCAAACAACTTTTATGCTTTAAACTATGGGATGAGAAAAATATACGTATCATACTTTTACACTTGAACATAAGTACGAAAATGAACATTCCACGTACGGGTTTGAACAAAAATCCTCAATTCAATTATCATTAGTTACACTTGCAGGGTGTAAACGTGAACTTATATTATGTGATCACATGGGCTTGACGAGCCTCATTTAGACGGTTCGCTACCGTTAGCGGATGAAATATATTTTCGGGTCTAGTGTATGTTCTAACACTACGCAAAGGGTGCAAAACAGTTAAGTTTGATAATTGGGTGCCCGCGAAACAAATAACAACTTTGGAATGTAAATGATTTTGATAATCATATTATATTAAATCTTGTGGTTCAAATGCAACGTTTACTAAAACACCTATGATTTCACCAACGTTTTCGTTGACAGTTTTCTATATGTTTTCTCAGGTCCTTGAAAGCTACTTGATACATGCTTCCGCACTCTTTTTGATACTTACTTGGATGTCGAGTATACATGCATAGTTGGAGTGTCTTTTGATTACTTTAAATTGTGTCACATAGGTTTCATTCGTACGTCAAACATTGTAATGTAACTAGTCTTGTGAACTACTTTTGTAAACTTGAAACATCCTTTTACTTATGAAATGAATGCGACATATTTTGGTCAAACGTCATGTTAAAGACTTATGACCACGTAACGGGACCTAAGTAGACGGCGCCGTCAAACATGATTTGGTCGGGTCGCTACAGATGGTATCAGAGCATTGGTTGTAGGGATTTAGAGTCCATTGGTGTCGACCCCGAGTCATAGGGTACATTGGTGAGTCTAGACTACAACCGGTATATAGACTTGAAGTAGGGATTACTTGACTACTTGTGCATTATACTCGAACTCGTCTATCAAATCTAATTCTTATTCAATCTTAATCTCACATTACTTGATTTAATTGACGCGCCACCTTGACTATATGAATTAGTGTCGAATGCACATATGAATTAGGGTAATATAATTTCCGGGATTATATTACGGTGACTCATATGAACATTCCGACATTATGACATAAAGAATTTAAGGCGAGTCAAGGAAAATTTATCTCTATCCTTATTCCATATCATGGTTAGTATTATTAAGAATACTAATCAACGGTATTCTTGTGTTTTTTAAGGAACAATGCCTCCTCGTCGTGTGCCACGCCATGAGACTCCCGAACAAGCACTACAACGAATGATAGCTACCACCGTGGAAGCGGCCATGGCCGATCACTCCTCCAACAATAACAACAACCACAACAACAATCAAGGGGCTGGTAACTCAAGCGAAGGGTGCTCCTGAAAAGCCTTCATGGGGTGCAAACCTCACACTTTTGATGGAACCGGGGGACCGGTTATGCTCACTCGATGGTTCGAACAAACGAAAGCCGTTTTTAGCATAAGCGGTTTTCGGGACCAAGATAAAGTCAAATATTCCACCCACACCTTTGCCTGTATCGCCCTCACGTGGTGGAACACGTATGTACAATCGGTGGGTACCGATGAAGCTCACGCCCTCTCTTGGGCCGATTTGAGAGAAAGGATGATCGTCGAATTTTTCCCTCGTGAAGAAACCCGAAAGCTCGAACAAGAGCTAAGAACTTTAAAGGCGGTCGGAAATGATCTTAAGGCCTACAATCAACGATACGCCGAGTAATCCTTGATGTGTCCCAACCTCATGAACCCCGAATCTCAAAGGGTAGAACTCTATATGGATGGTCTTCCAAAGAGCATCAAACAAGGAGTGATGTCATCCAAACCCGCTAACCTACAACAAGCTTTGAACATGGCCCGCCAATTGATCGAAACGGTTGATGAAATCGTCGTTTCGGCACCTAAGGCCGAGGATAAATTGGGCGGCAACAACAGAAAATGGGAAGCCCCCCAATCAAACAACAACTTCACCAAAAAGCCTTTCACCTCCGACGCCAAGAAAAGTTATGGCGGAAATAAACCCTTTTGCAACAAATGCCACAAACACCACTATGGTGAATGTAGCAATCTATTTTTCCATCGGTGCCAAAGGGGTGGTCATGTGGCAAACGATTGTAGAAGTGCCACCCCCGTCGCTCAAAAGGTGCCCAATGCACCAAAATCGGGTACTTGTTATGAATGTGGCCAAACGGGTCATTTTAGAAAAGCATGTCCGAAGAGAAAAGCCAACCCCAACACACGCGGTCGAGCTTTCAACATCAACACCGAGGAAGCCCGAGATGACAATGAATTAGTCACGGGTACGTTTCTTCTCAACAACACTTATGTTACTTGTTTATTCTATTCGGGTGCCGATAATAGTTTTGCATCCAAGACTTTGACTCATTCTTTTAATACTCCACCACTTCCACTAGATACCACTTATACCATTGAAGTGGCCAACGGAAAACTATTGAGTGCTGACACATATTACCGAGGGTGTACGTTAAACATTTTGGGTAATGAGTTTGAAATTGACTTGATACCCATGGAACTAGGAAGCTTCGATGTAATAATCGATATGAATTAGCTAGCCAAAATGAAATTTCACATCCTTTGTGATCTTAACACAATCCGAATTCCTATCGAGAATGGTGAACCTTTGATCGTCTATGGCGATAAGAGTTGCACCGGACTCAACCTCGTTTCGTGCATTAAAGTTAGAAAACTACTCCGTAAGGGTTGTTTTGCGATCCTTGCTCACGTTAAGAAAGTAGAGTCCGATGAGAAGCACATCGATGATGTGCCAATTGTTAGTGACTATTCCGATGTATTTCCCGACGAATTGCCGGGTCTTCCACCTCATCGACCGGTTGAATTCCAAATCGATCTTATTCTGGGAGCCGCGCCCCTAGCAGGTGCACCATATAGACTCGCTCCATCCGAAATGCAAGAATCGCAAAGTTAAATCCAAGAACTACTTGATCGTGGTTTTATCCAACCTAGCCATTCACCTTGGGGCGCTCCAATTTTGTTTGTTAAAAAGAAAGACGGATCCCTACGAATGTGCATTGATTATCGTGAACTAAACAAATTGACGGTTAAGAACCGATATCATCTTCCTGGCATCGATGACCTCTTTGATCAACTACAAGGGTCTTGTGTATATTCGAAAATCGATCTCCGCTCAGGTTATCATCAATTAAGGGTTAAGGGGGAAGATGTCTCCAAAACCGCTTTCCGAACTCATTATGGTAGTTATGAATTCCTTGTCATGCCATTTGGTCTCACTAACGCACCGGCGGTGTTCATGAATCTTATGAACCGCGTGTGCAAACCGTATCTTGACAAATTCGTTATCATGTTCATCGATGATATTTTGGTTTATTCTAAAAGCGAAGAAGAACACGAGGAACACCTCTGACTTGTGCTTGAACTTTTAAGACAAGAACGACTCTATGCCAAATTCTCCAAGTGTGAATTTTGGTTGAAGGAAGTTCAATTTCTTGGTCATGTTGTAAGTGACCAAGGTATTAAAGTCGATCCATCGAAAATCGAAGCCATTAGTAAATGGGAGACTCCTACTACTCCTACTCACATTCGTCAATTCTTGGGTCTCACCGGATACTATCGTAGATTCATCAAGGATTTCTCTTTGGTTGCTCGTCCTCTAACTGCGTTAACTCACAAGGGAAAGAAATTTGTTTGGGTGACCGAACAAGAATCCGCATTTCAAATCTTGAAAACAAAGCTAACTACCGCTCCTATCTTGTCACTTCCCGAAGGCAACGATGATTTTGTTGTGTATTGCGACGCCTCGAAACATGGTTTTGGGTGTATGTTGATGCAATGAATGAAAGTCATTTCTTATGCTTCTTGACAACTCAAAATTCATGAACGAAACTACACGACACATGATCTCGAACTCGGAGCCGTTGTCTTTGCACTTAAAATGTGGAGACACTATCTTTATGGAACCAAGAGTACAATATTTACCGATCACAAAAGTCTCCAACACATCTTCGATCAAAAGTAACTAAACATGAGACAACGAAGGTGGATTGAAACCTTAAACGATTACGATTGCGAACTTCGTTACCATCCTGGAAAGGCAAATGTAGTAGCCGATGCCTTAAGTCGAAAAGAAAGAGCGGTGCCTCTTCGTGTCCGAGCCTTAAACATCACCATTCACACAAACCTTAATAGCCAAATTCGGGTAGCCCAAGATGAGGCTCTCAAGGATGAAAACATTTCACATGAGCTCTTGAACATTCTCGTCTCTCAATTCGAAATTAAGGAGACCGGACTCCGATATTATGCCCGAAGGATTTGGGTGCCTAGCTATGGGGACCTACGAAGCCTTATTTTAGATGAATCCTATAAGTCATGATACTCGATTCACCCCGGTGCCAATAAGATGTACCACGACCTTAAACAACGATATTGGTGGCCGAACATCAAAAGGGACGTAGCTACTTACGTTTCCAAGTGTTTGACATGTTCCAAAGTCAAAGCCGAACACCAAAGACCGTTCGGACTACTTCAACAACCCGAGATCCCGCAATGAAAGTGGGAAAGGATAACGATGGACTTCATCACCAAGTTACTAAAGACAACAGGCGGTTATGATACCATTTGGGTTATTATTGACCGTCTCACCAAATCCGCACACTTTCTCACCATGAAGGAGACCGACAAAATGGAGAAACTTGCAAAACTTTACATCAAGGAGATCATAGCCCGACACGATGTACCTTTATCGATTATCTCCGACAGAGATGGCCGTTTTGTTTCTAGATTTTGGCGTACCTTGCAAGAAGCATTAGGAACGCGTTTAGACATGAGCACCGCCTATCATCCCCAAACCGATGGACAAAGCGAACGCACAATTCAAACCTTGGAGGACATGTTACGAGCTTGCGTGGTTGATTTTGGAAAAGCTTGGGACAAGCACTTACCTCTCGCCGAGTTCTCTTACAACAATAGTTATCACGCGAGTATTAAAGCTGCACCTTTTGAAGCGTTATATGGCAGAAAATGCCGTTCTCCTCTATGTTGGGCCGAAGTAGGCGACGTACAAATCACCGGACCCGAACTCATTCACGAAACCACCGAGAAGATCGTTCAAATCCGAGATAGGCTTCGGACGGCCCGGAGTCGTCAAAAGTGCTATACCGACAAAAGACGCAACGACCTTGAATTTCAAGTCGGTGACCGCGTCATGTTAAAAGTCGCACCTTGGAAGGGTGTAATTCGTTTTGGGAAACACGGGAAGCTAAATCCGCGGTATATTGGTCCTTTCAAAATCTTGGAGCGTATTGGAACTGTTGCTTATCGTTTACATCTTCCGCCTCAATTGAGCTCCGTTCATCCTACCTTCCATGTATCTAACTTGAAAAAGTGTCTTGCCAAGCCCGATATCGTCATCCCTCTCGAGGAACTTACTATTGATGACAAACTTCATTTTGTGGAGGAACCGGTTGAAATTGTGGACACCTCCATCAAGACATTGAAACAAAGCCGAATCCTGATTGTCAAGGTTCATTGGAATGCTAAAAGAGGACCCGAGTTTACTTGGGAAAGGCAAGATCAAATGCAAAAGAAATACCCTCACTTGTTCCCGGCTCCGGAAACGCAAGATCCCGAGGAAGAAACAACGACCACTACGCCTACTTAAATTTCGGGACGAAATTTCTTTTAAGGAGTAGGTAATGTAACATCCCGCCTTTTTCCGTTTACTTTCCGTTTAACTATTTAAATTCCGTTATATGTTTATGACATCCCTCGTTAATACGCGTTTTAAAGTATCTCGTTTAGGTAATTCATGCACCCGAATGAAACTAGAGGGACCATTGTTGCCAAGAGAGCAAAGAGGTGACTAGGTCAACTAGTCAACCCTTCACTCTCATCCTTTCATTTATTTCCTTTTTCTTTTTCCTTTTTCTCTAATACTTTCACCAAATCTCTCAAACACCACTTCAAGGATTCATCGTCCAAATCAAATCGAGCAAGCATCCATCTAAACAAATTGCATATTCGGAATCCTCTCATCTTCCTCTTCGATTCCATACCGATTTCATCAAGTTTGGGTAACTTTCTAAAATCACTAGATTTTGTGTTCTTGATGTTTTTAACTTATAAATTTGTTAATTAGTGTCTACGTCTTAAGTCTAACATGAATATATGATGTATATGTTCGATTTTGTTATTTGAAGTAACTAGCATGAACATAAACTTTGGTGTGTTTGATTTGGTGATTAGGTTGATTGAATGATGTTAAATGCCATAAATGCATGTATTAAATGTGTTCCTAACATCATTAGCTTCAATTTGATGTGTAGGTTGCTTGAGAAAACTCCATAAACTTGATTAGTGATTTTGGTGAATTCGGGTTAGGGATTGATAAGCTTGAAATGAATATTTGATGCACTGAATGCCATGAACTATTGTTAGTAAGTAATTAGTTGTATTGTATGCTCGATTACCTACAAAACGGCGTGTTGTATGTATGCATTAAATACCCGAATCATAAATGCGCACTTGCATTAAATGTGTGCATTGATTGATCATTTGATTTGAAATGTCGGTTATGGCAAATAATGTTTTAGGTTGGTGAAATGTGTTTAGTTGTGTTCTTTGTCAAATTAGCTTTTCAACGATATATAATGAGTGTCATAAGTGGTTGCGGGTTGTGATTTGTGTTTGATCGGAGTTCGGAAAAAGACTTGATCAATTGAAACCGACCAGGCACCAGCACACGTTGTGTGCCGCGGCGCGGCCAGCTTATGTCGCGGCGCGACATAAGCCGTGTTCAGGTTCTGATCAATATGTCAATTTTATGAAAAATGTTTGGCACCCTATGGACCTCGGATTCGCATGTAACCTGTTCTAACATGCTTATATATGAATAAAAACCTCAGAAAAATAGTTCGGGACCCGACCCGAAAGTGTTGACTTTTTCGTGGACTTTGACCGACCAAAGTTTGACTTTTTGTCAAACTTAACCAAATGATTATGCAACCTTCCTAACTTGTTTCTATACTTGTATCTTGCATGAAACTTGACAATTTGATTCACATGCTACATAATCGAGTCGTAACGAGCCATAGGACTAATTGAACATCTTTGACCTATCGTGTTTACCGTTATTGATACGACCTATTTGTTTAGGTCAAGACTAGCATTATCCATCGCACACGTTACTTTGTGAAGTACTTTTCATACGTGCACTCAACGTGAGATCATAGTCCCACCTTTCAAACAACTTTTATGCTTTAAACTATGGGATGAGAAACATATACGTATCATACTTTTACACTTGAACACAAGTACGAAAACGAACATTCCACGTACGGGTTTGACCAAAAATCCTCAATTCAATTATCATTAGTTACACTTGCAGGGTGTAAACGTGAAATTATATTATGTGATCACATGGGCTTGACGAGCCTCATTCGGACGGTTCGCTACCGTTAGCGGATGAAATATATTTTCGGGTCTAGTGTATGTTCTAACACTACGCAAAGGGTGCAAAACAGTTAAGTTTGATAATTGGGTGCCCACAAAACAAATAACAACTTTGGAATGCAAATGATTTTGATAATCATATTATATTAAATCTTGTGGTTCAAATGCAACGTTTACTAAAACACCTATGATTTCACCAACGTTTTCGTTAACAGTTTTCTATATGTTTTCTCAGGTCCTTGAAAGCTACTTGATACATGCTTCCGCACTCTTTTTGATACTTGCTTGGATGTCGAGTATACATGCATAGTTGGAGCATCTTTTGATTACTTTAAATTGTGTCGCATAGGTTTCATTTGTACGTCAAACATTGTAATGTAACTAGTCTTGTGAACTACTTTTGTAAACTTGAAACATCCTTTTACTTATGAAATAAATGCGACATATTTTGGTCAAACATCATGTTAAAGACTTATGACCACGTAACGGGACCTAAGTAGACGGTGCCGTCAAACATGATTTGGTCGGGTCGCTACAACTTGAGCATGGTCAAGGTTAGAAGCTATGGAACCACTATAAGTCTAGTACATGGTGGATAACTAAGGGATTTATTGGGTAGATTTAAGTAAGGGTTGGTTTAAATCATAAATGGGAATTTAACGAACCACAATACAAACTAAGATTATAAATCTTTAAGGATGACTGAGAACCATCGGAGGTTCTAATTTGTCTATAAACCCTTAGATTTTACCAAACCATTGACAGAAAGGAATTCAAAACACAATCATAACCACTCACTTGGGTGATACACTAAGGTGTTAAAAAAAGTTGGATATTATCTATATAAGGCTATGATACTTTATTCGTGCGCCCAAGGTATGCATTGCATCCAAGATGGGCCACTTATATCCTTAAACCGGATAAAGCGTCGGGAGTCGAACGTAGTCCATCCGATCAGAATCACGATAGCCTAGTTCCTCGTGACATGCTAATCGAGAAATCAATTAGTAGGGAATCTAGTGTTTACACCAAGGTATATCTAACCAATGAGTGTCTCGCAATCATCCTGATACTATGTTATCTTAAATCATGGTGAACCACGTCTACTCTGTCCTTAGCTGTTGCATGTTAGCTAGCTTATTTTAATTATATTGCTTTAATATCTTAATTACAATTATATAAACTATTTAATCCAACTATAGACTTTACACAATTTGATATTCTGGATAAAGTGGTGTCTAGAATAAACCGGTTGGACTTGGTTGTTGGATTTTCCGAACAGTCGCCAATTTATTGGGACCAAAAGGATCCTGCCTCTCCATACAAGGTGTACCTGGCCACTAGTCTTGGATACTAAATTGTATACAAACCCAATCTTAATTACTAAATTATCTGAATAAGCTCCGCTTCAAATTCGACCGCTCAAGGAACGACCCTAGGTCATACTTGCCCTTGCTAACCAATAGGAAGGAATAATAGATTTAGGCCCATCATATATAAATTAAACAATCAACTTCTTCTGTTGATATCCTGAATTGAGGTTTTGCGACCTAACGACACCACATAAATAAACCATTCCCGAGTCGTCTCAAGCAAAGACATAACAAGATGAAATCTTTCAAGCTTGACAGTAAATTTTTGGACACTGTGTCTAAAAATCCTCATAGCAAGAAGTATTTTAGGAAACTCTTATCAACCAAGGATAAGGTACCCGAAGTACCCAATGTCCCACTGAACACCAATTGTTCAGCCATTATCTTAAATACTCTTCCTGTAAAACTAGGGGATACCGGACGATTTACCCTTCCTTGTTCTATCTACCAATCTGGTACTATCTATTCTCTCGCTGAGACTCAAAATTGGAAACCTTAACCCAACCAAAATGAGCATCTAGGTAGCTGACCAATCCACTAGATATCCTAAGGGAATAGTTGAGAATGTCATGGTTAAGGTTGACAAATTCCTTTTTTGGACCGACTTTGTGGTTATGGACTATAAAGAAGACATGAAAACCCCTATTATTTTGGGAAGGCCTTTCATGAGTACAGCCAAAGTGATCGTTGATGTTTATTCACGGACTATCACCTTGAAAGCCGGTGGAGAAGATGTCACTTTCACGATCGACGAGTCTGTATGTCCTTCTGATGGGAACGGCGAAATAAATACCATATCCACCGATGAAGTCATCTTCCGTGAACCAAATTTCCAGAATGAAGAGAAGAATATAGAAGTAGAAGACAAGAAGAATAACCACTCCACACCAACCCAATCTTCACTCCCACCTTATTTTTATCTTTTAATGACTGGAGAGGATTTCATTCTAGAAGAACTCTCTAAACCAATTACACTTGAAGCTCCCGACCGGAGTGACGAGGAGGTAGATGAAGAAATTGAAATGGAGAGCCCGGATGAGAAGAAATAGATGGAGGATTCTAGCATCGAAGTAGTTGCTACCATATTGAAGACGTCAATGGAAATCATCCCACCTCCATCCTTAGAGTACAACATTACGACCAACCTGAAGTTACAAAGAAGAAAGACGGGTTTTGCGTCAGGGCTACCCTATAAACCATCACTCAAATACATAATGACATACACATCATGGAGTGATGATGACCCATTTGACCAACCCGCACAAATCAAGGAGGTAAAAGAAGTTGATGGCTTTGTTATACCTCAAGTAAAACAAAGCATTCACTTCAAACCACCTTCTCCTTTCATTGGACATACCTTATTCTATGTTCACTTCAATCTCATCGGTATATTCCAATATTACCTCTTATGTCTAATGATGGATGCAAGGGAGCCGCCTATATTTCCTGAAAAATAAGGCTAGAGTCAGGCTCGTGACTCGAACAAAAACAAGCGCTTCTCAGGAGGCAACCTGTGTGTTTATTTTTCAATAGCTTTAGTAGTAGTTAGATTAAGATAATAAAGTTTAATTGATTAAGTGAGAAAGTGAAACTTAAAATGGGATTTTCAAAGTTTCTTACTTGTCATGAAATTAATTGCAATATTTCAAAAGTCTTAAAATTAAAGGCATTCAACACTTTAAGTGTGGGATTAAGCTTTTTAGTCATACACTGATTTGTTAAATTTTCAAAAACCTAATTTTGAAGCCCTCAAGTTTTCAAATAACTTTTTCAACAAAACGCAAATCAGTGAGTCTTTGGCCTAAAGCTTAATCACCTGTCTAGGATTATTGTTTTCTATCTTTACAAGTAATAGATAGTTATTGATGCCTGTGGTGGAGACTCTTTTAATAATGATAAAACGACAAGGAAACTCGTTGATTATTTCATTTCAAGTATTGGTGGATGTTGTATGGAGGATGAGAACACCCTAATGAGCTCGAGTACACTTCAAGAAGACCGATTCGAATACAGCAGAAGATGGTTTCAATTCCATCTACCTTCAGTTCCTCAGCTCACAACCACACCTAAGGGGAGTAATTCGTTTCTTTCTCTTCGTTTATTTATTTTGATTCGTTATATCCTTAAACTATACCCTATCCTAAGCTTATCACTAAGTGTGGGATTCCAACCCAATATTGAGCTTAGATACATTTTCTGACATGTTCAAACTCTAAGTGTGGGATTTTAGGCCCCTAAAATCTAAGAATGAACATTAGGGACAATGTTCCTCTAAGTGTGGGATAGCGGTGTAGTACACCGTAATTAGCTATAGGATGCTCAGAAAATGTTCATAACTTAAAATTTTACTAAGATTTTTGAGTATACCTACTATTTAGATTCTTTGTCCTCAACGTAAATTTTTCAAAATTTTTGACTAAATGATACTTTCTGAAAAAGTACTTTCGAAATTCAAGCTAGTTTATTCTAAAAATAAGACAAATGAGGACCTAAATTTTCTTAAGGATGAACCGATTCTCTAAAATAGCATTGCATGACTAGCCATTATCAACCCAATATAATTGCTGTGAGGCACCCCAAAAATGGCCCAATAAGCATTCATTTTTAATGCTTCACTATCTTTTCTGTTGAGAGTGCCGATGTTAGCATTTAGAGTTAGAACTTGACCTTGATATGCATTTCGAGGCCAATGGTTAGTAAGCGCCATACCTGGTGTAGGAGCGATACTCCTTCCGAAATCATTCTGAATAAAGAAGACAAAAACCATCCATTTTCGTTTCCACTCTACGCATTTAAACCGACCAACTCACGCCAAAGAGTTGATGAATCAAAAAATACTCACCCCCAAATTCACTATCAAATACGTTACCCTTTCCACCCTCTTTCCTTTCTCATTTCCAAAATCTAGAAATTCAAAGAGATAGATCGACCAAGTTTACTTCAAACACTTGTCGAAAAATTCTGAAATTCCAGATGGTTTTTGATAGGTCAAAAAGACCTATTTCTGGTGAAATACCTTTCTCTCTGATGAAATGCCTTTCTCTCTGGGCACAAGAAGAAATAGACAAAGTTATGAAGATGGGATAAAAAAATTGTTGAGCAAAGTCTCAAAAATAAAGAAGAGAAAAGTCTTCGAATAAAAGCATATATCCCCCAAGAAAATGAAGATTGTGATCCAGGAGGATTGTAGAAAAGAAGCAAAGTCTTCGCTAAAAATCAGCACCCTCTAAAGAAACTCTTCAACAAAAATAGAGTACTATCTTTCTTAGAAAAAGTATATCCTCATGAAACCAAAATCTATCGAATCTCTCTAAATTTTAATGATTCGAAATCACTCTTTTCGCCATATCAAAACCTTTACTTTTCTCTGCAAATCAACCTTTAAACCCGCTCTTCCTCTTAAAAGAATGATTAGGGAAAAGATCAGTGCCGTCCTTATCTAACCGGTGGAGATTTGATTCTTGGTCAAGCCTATGACAATACTTGCAACATGACTGTCTATGACCGAATTCATTTCATAGACTGATAGGGAACCCCAAACACTCTAGTGATTTGAGTGACCCGTGTAAGGAAGCCAATGTCATGTAACCTCCCCTCATGCTTGCAGAGATAGTTTCTACCCCTTTAGAAGACGGTTTGTCTGATCTCGCTCTTATAATAAATAACAAGCCAATTGAATAATAGAATAGAAACCTTAAAAGCATCCTTGAACTCAAAATAAAAGAAAGGTTTGCTTGAGGACAAGCAAAGTCTAAGTGTGGGATATTTGATATCGGCTAAAAAGTCACGTTTTTACCTCCCATATTAGCCTCATTTATGATAAAGTAATTGACTTTATCATATAAATAAGCATTTATTTGCTTCATTTTGTAGATTATGTCATTACGAAGGCTATGTTTCAAGAATCACTAAAAACGAATGAAAAACAAGCAAAACCGGCTAAGACGATTAACTCGCGTTTAAATAACTTATTTTATAATTTTTGAAAAAGTTTATCTACTTAATATCATGTTGTAGGATATTCAATTACGAACGCGTGGGCATAAGAATCGTCAGAAACGGAGCTAAAACGAAGATTCTAGAGCGAAAATGGTGAAAGACAAGAAATCAAGTTACGATCCAGCGAATCAGCAAGCCAAACGGCCTGCCATATCGTAAGGGTTCTTATACATTATCTAAAACCCTTTTCTAATATGTTCATGGAACCTTTCGTAAGGGTTCTTATACATTTTTTAAAAACCTTTTCTAATAAGGTCCTAATATGTTGTTAGGACCCTTATTAGTCTATTGGGACTCCACTGTGAGAAGACCAAATCATTAGTGGTCCTATCAGCTCAAAGGTCCTATTAGAGTACATAATAGGACCTTTGTGGTGGTCCTATAAGGCCGTTTTTCTTGTAATTATCTCTCTATTGTCGCTCTCTAGTGATCAATATGAGAAAAGTATATAGTTAGTAGTAGAAGCTATCAAGCATTGTAATGCTATGGATATTGTGAAGAAATACAAGTGTTATTCTGCCGAAATTATTTGGTAATATCTATCCTTTCTTTTATTAATTTATTATAATATTCTTGTTTGATGTTTGTAATTTATTAATATTAGAAATGCTTGTTGCCATGATGTGTGAGTAATTGCCTGATTGTTTGCCATGATTTAATAATGTTAGTTAGGGATGATTATCGTTTCGTATTGACTTTCTGTCGATGATATTAAACCTTATTATCGTCCTTCCACCAATAAACTTGATTAAAACCTTTTATAAAGTCGACAATTATTAGGCAATTAATTATCTGTGTTTATACATTGGTCAAGGTATGAACCCATCGAAAATACTATAAAGTACGTTGGGAATTATCGTAGGACCAGATCAAGACATTAGTCAAGAGTATAAGACTCATGTCGATGTACTATAGGACCACTTAAGTATGGTCAAGGTTACAAGCTATGGAACCACTATAAGTCTAGTACATGGTGGATAACTAAGGGATTTATTGGGTAGATTTAAGTAAGGGTTGGTTTAAATCATAAATGGGAATTTAACGCACTATAATACAAATAAATCTTTAAGGATGACTGAGAACCATCGGAGGTTCTAATTTGTCTACAAACCCTTAGATTTTACCAAACCATTGACAGAAAGGAATTCGAAACACAATCATAACCACTCACTTGGGTGATACACTAAGGTGTTAAGAAAAGTTGGATATTATCTATATAAGGCTATGCTACTTTATTCGTGCGCCCAAGGTATGCATTGCATCCAAGATGGGCCGCTTATATACTTAAACCGGATAAAGCGTCGGGAGTCGAGCGTAGTCCATTCGATCAGAATCACGATAGCCTAGTTCCTCGTGACATGCTAATCGAGAAATTAATTAGTAGGGAATCTAGTGTTTACACCAAGGTATATCTAACCAATGAGTGTCTCGCAATCATCCCGATAATATGTTATCTTAAATCATGGTGAACCACGTCTTCTCTGTCCTTAGCTGTTGCATGCTAGCTAGCTTATTTTAATTATATTGCTTTAATATCTTAATTACAATTATATAAGCTATTCAACCCAACTATAGACTTTACACAATTTGATATTCCGGATAAAGTGGTTTCTAGAATAAATCGGTTGGACTTGGTTGTTGGATTTTGCAAACAGTAGCCAAATTATTGGGATCAAAAGGATTTTGCCTCTCCACACAAGGTGTACCTGGCCACCAATCTTGGATACTAAATTGTGTACAAACCCAATCTGAATTACTAAATTATCTGAATAAGCTCCGCTTCAAATTCGACCGCTCAAGGAACGACCCTAGGTCATATTTGCCCTTGCTAACCCATAGGAAGGAATAATAGATTTAAGCACAGCATATATAAATTAAACAATCAACTTCTTCTGTTGATATCCTGAATTGACGTTTTACGACCTAACGACACCGCATAAATAAACTGTCTGATTCGGGCATATCAATCACCATTATTACAACCATGTATCTTGACACTAAGCATGACATGACGAGTACCGAACGGAGGAAACGTGGCATGGTTGGGTAGAACGGGACGAATTAGGAATCTTTTATTGGTTCATAGGATATGGTGGTCTCGGGTGATGTGCTTGTTGTCACATCGGGTTCCTTATGTGTCGGGAAGTGTTACGGTGGTTTCAGTTAGCTAAGGTGAGTGAGCAAACTTACGAGTTTAGTACGTGCTTAGTCACCCTAAGTAGTGGGTGCACTATTGAGATTGTCATTGGTTGTAGTTACCCATCGTAACTAGGACGACCGATTAATGTGTGCGTGTGTGTGCACCGAGGACTTAAATTCTGTAATGGGATCTAATAAGTCTAATGATGGTGGTATTGGGTTACTCTAGGTAGAGTGTGTGGTTAGAGATATATGTAAGGATTCTAGTTGTAGGTCGCCTAGAAATTCGTGAATCGAGGAGTCTTCGGGTCGTTAAACTCATGGGAGTAGGACCCTTATGATGATGATTGCGTTAGTGTGTTAGCGTGTTGTGGATTATAGGGTAACATTCCTAACGGAATATCCCTTGTAGTAGTAGTTATGTCGATGAGTGGAAGGGTGTAAGTCTTGGCGTTTTCAAGCATCTCCGTAGTGTTAGATGAAAGGTTTCGTGAGGCTATATCGTTTGGCCTTATGGAAATTGCGGGTAGCCTGTGATCGCTAGGAACTTTCGATAAGACAATAAACTGTAAGGTTGTCGGGTAAGTATGACTTTGGGTTATTATTGTGGAGAGATGGGTGACATCGGGTCTATGGAACCCAAAGATCTAGTTTCTAAATCTCGGTAGATTGCGATGGGAGTCTGCATGACACTACGTCAGGTGCCCCCTTATACCTGCTAGTGTGATGTTCAACTCCGGTGATGGTGTGATCACTTTGTACTTAGGGTGCCCGTGAGATACCCTTGGAAGCATCGAAGATTATAATAGTGATCGACGGGTGATAGTAATTCGACAATTGCGAAAGTCGAAGGTTAAGTGCATGGCGGTAAATACTTCTCATGAAGTGAAGGATGAGCGAATCTTGTTGCTCTTAAGTGATAGATGGGTAAAGATGTCCGGTGAGTCGATGATGGACTTAATGGTCGGTTAGGCCGAAGGTTATGATGAAGTGTTGATATTGCGGTTGATGCGATTATTGTGTCGGATTGGTCACTCTTCTCCATGAGAGTGAGCAATTTTTGATAAAGGTTCGTTGCGTGGAAGGTCGGGTGATCTCGACTGAGATGCACGACTGATTAAGTGGAGTGGCATATGCCTAGGCTTAGAGGCGTATGTGGGACTTTGGTAGAGTTCGCTTTGCGAATGATTAAGGGAGTTGATTGTGATTTGTGGTATGAAGGTGCGATGTCGTCGCGTGTACGACATTTCAAGTGAATGTGTATGTCGTCTCCGAGATCCTGAAGTGAATTCGTGGTGATTTGGAGTATATGACCAACGATGAGAATGGTCATATGTTTCGTGGAATGACAATTCCACAGGATGTTATCATCTTGGCAGTGAGAGTGCGGAGCTGAATCCTAAGTGGGGGAGTTTTTACTGTCGCCCGAGGAAGCTCCGGTGGTGTTAGATCAAGCGAAGTGTAAGACTTCTTAGGTAAGTTGGTCGTGTAGTACTACGGTGCGGTATGAGACCAAGTGTGAAGTTTGAGAACACGCAGGTGAGAGAGCGAAGCTGTCGTTACGAGTGTTCTCGTTGAGTAAACCTGGGTGAGTAGACATGAGGTCGATTTTGTGGTGGATGATGTACTTTTCCCTGTTTCAAGAAACGTAATCATGGAAGTCGTCAGTGGATTATTCCACTTGATGGACGATTGTGAGGCCAGAGTGCTGGTTCCTTTTGTTTTGCATAGAGATGTGCGCATGTTGTTTGTTTGTGAGGGTGTGTTCCTTAGTGATGCGACCCGTTAGTTACATTGAAATGTCGAGGACATCCTTAATGGACGGTCAAGGTAAGAGGATTCACCCAGTGTTGGTGAATATTTTGTGGTTCGTATGGCGAATTGCGAATTTGTTATGATGATAATTTGCCGTTGACGGGATTCTAGTATATGAATAGTCTCCATGCTAGTACTAGGAAACCGTCTTGTGTGGTTATGTTGTAGGGTTTGGAGGAGAAACCCTGTGTCGAGTGTTGATGTTTTGTCTAGCTCGTGGTGTATTATTGTCGTCCTGGATTAATCCAGGGAAAGATAGTCGTGTGCGGAATGATTGATAGGAAAGTTTGTGTCCTTAGTGTGATTATTTGGTGATACCGAAATTTCTTCGTTGAAGGAATGACTGATAATGCTAAAAACGAACATATATTTCATAGCATTATTCCTCAAGAAAGACAAGATTTTAGTTGCAATTGTTCTATTTACAAGTGATATTCGTTTAAATATTAAAAGGTGAAGACAAAAGGCAGATTCGACGAATTGAAGACACAAAGGTCCAAAAAGCTAAAAAGTACAAGATACAATCAAAAAGGTTCAAATTATTGATGAGAAACGTCTAAAAATGACAAGAGTACAAGACGCAAAACGCAAAGTACACGATATAAAATAGTACGAAAGGACGTTCGAAAATTCGGAACCGGGACATGAGTCATCTCTCAACGCACGACGCAACGGAGCGAAAGTTACAAATTAATTATGTATATAAATATAATATAATATATAATTAATTATATAAATTATATATATATTATATTTATATAATAAAACATCGGCAAAGAAGATCCAAAAAGGGATGAGCTGTAAAAGCAAACTCCGCGACTAGCGGAGTTTGAAGGGTTAGATTACCGCGACTCGCGGAGCCCCAAATTCTGAAACTGCCTATAAAAGCCAACGCATTTGATCCGTTTTAAATATCATATATCAATCTCTCTATCTATATGTAAATGTATATATATATATATATTTATATTTTAATTTTAAATCCTAATAATAAAGGTATGTTAGCGAATGTTGTAAGGGTGTAAGTCGAAATTCTGTCCGTGTAACGCTACGCTATTTTTAATCATTGTAAGTTATGTTCAACCTTTTTAATTTAATGTCTCGTAGCTAAGTTATTATTATGCTTATTTAAATCGAAGTAATAGTGATGTTGGGCTAAATACTAAAATTGGGTAATTGGGCTTTGTACCATAATTGGGGTTTGGACAAAAGAACGACACTTGTGGAAATTAGACTATGGGCTATTAATGGGCTTTATATTTGTTTAACTAAATGATAGTTTGTTAATTTTAATATAAAGATTTACAATTGGACGTCCCTATAAATAACCATATACACTCGATCGGACACGATGGGCGGGATATTTATATGTACGAATAATCGTTCATTTAACCGGACACGAGAATGGATTAATAGTATATGGAATTATTAAAATAGGGGTGAAATTATGTACAAAGACACTTAGCATAATTAATAACAAAGTATTAAAACCTTGGGTTACACGCAGTCGATAACCTGGTGTATTTATTAAACAAAGTATTAAAACCTTGTTACAGTTTAAGTCCCCAATTAGTTGGAATATTTAACTTCGGGTATAAGGATAATTTGACGAGGATACTCGCACTTTATATTTATGACTGATGGACTATTATGGACAAAAGCCAGACGGACATATTGAATAATCCTGGACAAAGGACAATTAACCCATGGGCATAAAACTAAAATCAACACGTCAAACATCATGATTACGGAAGTTTAAATAAGCATAATTCTTTTATTTCATATTTAATTTCCTTTATTTTATATTTAATTGCACTTCTAATTATCGCACTTTTATTTATTGTTATTGTATTTAATTGCACTTTTAATTATCGTACTTTTTAATTATCGCAATTTTATTTTATCGCACTTTTATTTATCGCAATTTCATTATCGTTATTTACTTTACGCTTTAAATTAAGTCTTGTATTTATTTTTAATATTTTACATTAGGTTTTAACTGCGACTAAAGTTTTAAAAATCGACAAACCGGTCATTAAACGGTAAAAACCCCCCTTTATAATAATAATATTACTTATTTACATATTTGTATTTTTATAAATTAAAACTAATATAGCGTTAAGCTTAGTTTAAAGATTTTCCCTGTGGAACGAACAGGACTTACTAAAAACTACACTACTGTACGATTAGGTAGACTGCCTATAAGTGTTGTAGCAAGGTTTAAGTATATCCATTCTATAAATAAATAAATATCTTGTGTAAAATTGTATCGTATTTTATAGTTTTTCTTAGTAAAATATAAGCTATTTCATATACACCTCGCATAACATCAATGACCCAGTGGTGGAGACGAGGAAGTTGGTTCTTGATTCTGAGAACATTCGTGATTGACCGGTTGAGTGATGTGTTTATGAACCGATGAAGTATGGAGTTTAATGAGGCATGGATCCCCCTCGATTTGGATTAATGCAAGACTTGGTTCACGGCGTAGTGGACCTAGTAGATCGCGTTGGGTGATATAGTTAATGGATGTAGCTTGTTGTGAGTTGTAGCTGAGAGAACTCGAAGGGATAATGGTGTTTTTCGTATTTTCCTAAGTGGGCATTTGGACGTTGAGTGTATGAGATACTGTTTGTTGCGGTAATGCACGCTAGTGATTAATAGCGTGTGGGAAGATATTCGAGTTAATAGAAATCATTGTGGACATCGAGTTTGGAGGTATGTCGGAGGACCATTGGGTGTGAGTCCGGTTTGTTAAGTGACGGAGATCCCTTAAGTGCTTATTCCTTAGACTAAGATTTAGGTGCTTTAGAATTTTGCGACGCCGTTTCAACGTGCTACTTTCTTATTTTTATTTTTTGACGCCTTTTACCTATGTATCAATTATCACTCCAATTAGTAATCTCAATTTTCAATTTTAATTTTAAGTTAGTGATAATAATAAGGTTGGGTTAGTCGAGTGTTTAAAGTTTTATAAGTCGTTCTTTTTCTTTCTTATTTCTCCAAATTTAATACCGACGCGCTCTTTTTCTTTCTTATTTCTCGCCATTCTAGTTTTTAGGACTTAGAATTTTCTCTATTTCTTATCTAAACTTCTTAAAATTAGGAAATTTTATTTTAAGTGGTTAAATTGATAGACATCAAAATTTTTTGGTTCGTAGTAATAGTTGGATTTGTACGTGGATCGGGTTATTGGAGCCAGACAGTACTCAATTATATTGAGACCAAACGAATCCTGCCCCTCTGATGTATCTTTTGGCTATTCGAAACGTGGGCAAAATCAGAAAAGTCTATTAATTGGATAACTTATATAATTTTTCTTTCTTTTTAAAAACTAATAGGATATTCAGTGAATGCACCGAGCAAGACGTTCACCACCTTTTGTACGTTCACCACCTGTAACTAGATCAAGACATCTAGCTAATATTGTCGCCGTTGATTTTTCTTTAGAATCATCATCCAGTCGACCAAGTACTCCAATTCAAATTTCCGATAATCCATTTTTTGAACCCGACCTCACAATTGAGAATCCGGAGAATATTCAGGGACGATTCATAGATCCTGAACCGTTAATTTTTTCTCCGGAACCACCAATCATGCAAACAGAGATTGTTGAGGAACGAATCATTAAATCAGAATCCTCTAGTGATTCAGATTCAACAAATTCAATCATGGAGAATCTGGAACCTTTAAGTATGGAAGACCGAATGCGAGCTAAACGCACTGGCCAAGGTCACGCAATTACTCATCCTGACATTAATGCGCCAGATTATGAAATCAAAGGACAAATTCTACACATGGTGACTAATCAATGCCAATTTAGTGGTGCACCGAAGGAAGATCCAAATGAACATCTTCGTACCTTTAATAGGATCTGCACACTATTTAAAATAAGAGAAGTTGAGGATGAACAGATATATCTCATGTTATTTCCCTGGACTTTAAAGGGAAAAGCCAAAGATTGGTTGGAATCGTTACCTGAAGGGGCGATTGATACATGGGACGTTTTAGTTGAAAAATTTCTTAAACAATTCTTTCCGGCATCTAAAGCCGTAAGACTTTAAGGAGAAATTGTTACATTCACACAAAAACCGAATGAAACTCTATATGAGGCGTGGACAAGATTTGGAAAGTTATTAAGAGGATGTCCGCAACATGGTATAGACACCTGTCAAATAGTACAAATATTCTACCGAGGATGCGACATCACTACAAGGAAAGACATCGATATAGCAGCTGGTGGTTCTATTATGAAGAAAACAGAAACTGATGCTTACAAAATTATTGATAACACTGCTTCCCACTCACATGAGTGGCACCAAGAAAAAGATATCGTTAGATCATCTAAAGCAGCTAGAGCCGATTCTAGCCATGACTTAGATTCCATTTTCGCAAAGATAGATGCTGTCGAGAGACAAATGGAAAAGATGACTAAGGATATACACTCAATACGAATTAGTTGTGAGCAGTGTGGAGGACCACATTTGACAAAAGATTGTCTGAGTATTGAACTAACAATGTAACAAAGAGAAAATGTTTCATACATAAACCAAAGGCCTGGAAATAATTATCAGAATAATTATCAACCGCCAAGACCAATTTACAATCAAAACCAGAATTATAACCGAAATGTTCCATACAACAACCAACAAGGTCCTAGTAATCAACAAGTATCCAACAATACTTACAACCAGCAAAGACCTAATTTTCAAAACAAACCACCACAAACCAATGATAAAAAGTCGAATTTAGAAGATATGATGACGAAGCTAGTTGAATCTCAAACACAGTTTTTCAAATCTCAAAAACAAACCAATGAACAAAATGCTCAAGCATTTAGAAATCAACAAGCTTCTATTCAAAATCTGGAACAAGAAGTAAGTAACCTAGCAAGGTTTATAGGTGAAATAAAACCGGGAAGTCTACCTAGTGATACAAATGCTAACCCCCGGAATGAAACAGCTAAAGCCATTACCACAAGAAGTGGTATTACACTTAAACCACCTGAAATACCTGTAACTTCTGATGAAGCTATTCCTACTCCACAAGAACCACAACCTGAACAAGATAAGGAAAAAGAACCGGTAGTTGAAAAGGTTAATGAAGGTAACACAGTTAAGGCTAAACCTTATGTTAAACCATACCAACCACCACTTCCTTACCCGAGTAAAATGAGAAAAGAGAAAATTGAAGCCGA
This sequence comes from Rutidosis leptorrhynchoides, assembly GCF_046630445.1. Classification (NCBI taxonomy): domain Eukaryota; kingdom Viridiplantae; phylum Streptophyta; class Magnoliopsida; order Asterales; family Asteraceae; genus Rutidosis; species Rutidosis leptorrhynchoides. Next base: position 364,599,642 of record NC_092333.1, on the reverse strand, counting down.
GCAATCCAAATTTTTGGATTTGTTTAAACAGATAAATGTAAATCTTCCTTTCATTGATGTAATTTCAGGAATGCCTAGATATGCTAAATTTTCTGAAAGATCTAATCTCAAATAGAAAGAAAATGGAAGAACTCTCGGCTGTTACTATGAATGCTAATTGTTCAGCAGTGCTGTTGAATAAGATGTAGTGACCCGAACTTTTCCATGTTTATATATATTAATTGAGATTGATATTTACATGATTAAATGTTTCCAACATGTTAAGCAATCAAACTTGTTAAGACTTGATTAATTGAAATATGTTTCATATAGACAATTGACCACCCAAGTTGACCGATGATTCACGAACGTTAAAACTTGTAAAAACTATATGATGACATATATATGGATATATATATAGTTAACATGATACTATGATAAGTAAAAATATCATTAAGTATATTAACAATGAACTACATATGTAAAAACAAGAATACTAACTTAATGATTTTTAAACGAGACATATATGTAACGATTATCGTTGTAAAGACATTTAATGTATATATATCATATTAAGAGATATTCATACATGATAATATCATGATAATATAATAATTTAAAATCTCATTTGATATTATAAACATTGGGTTAACAACATTTAACAAGATCGTTAACCTAAAGGTTTCAAAACAACACTTACATGTAACGACTAACGATGACTTAACGACTCAGTTAAAATGTATATACATGTAGTGTTTTAATATGAATTTATACACTTTTGAAAGACTTCAATACACTTATCAAAATACTTCTACTTAACAAAAATTCTTACAATTACATCCTCGTTCAGTTTCATCAACAATTCTACTCGTATGCACCTGTATTCGTACTCGTACAATACACAGCTTTTAGATGTATGTACTATTGGTATATACACTCCAATGATCAGCTCTTAGCAGCCCATGTGAGTCACCTAACACATGTGGGAACCATCATTTGGCAACTAGCATGAAATATCTCATAAAATTACAAAAATATGAGTAATCATTCATGACTTATTTACATGAAAACAAAATTACATATCCTTTATATCTAATCCATACACCAACGACCAAAAACACCAACAAACACTTCCATTCTTCAATTTTATTCATCTAATTGATCTCTCTCAAGTTCTCTCTTCAAGTTCTAAGTGTTCTTCATATATTCTACAAGTTCTAGTTACATAAAATCAAGAATACTTTCAAGTTTGCTAACTCACTTCCAATCTTGTAAGGTGATCATCCAAACTCAAGAAATCTTTATTTCTTACAGTAGGTTATCATTCTAATACAAGGTAATAATCATATTCAAACTTTGGTTCAATTTCTATAACAATAACAATCTTATTTCAAGTGATGATCTTACTTGAACTTGTTTTCGTGTCATGATTCTGCTTCAAGAACTTCGAGCCATCCAAGGATCCGTTGAAGCTAGATCCATTTTTCTATTTTCCAGTAGGTTTATCCAAGGAACTTAAGGTAGTAATGATGTTCATAACATCATTCGATTCATACATATAAAGCAATCTTATTCGAAGGTTTAAACTTGTAATCACTAGAACATAGTTTAGTTAATTCTAAACTTGTTCGCAAACAAAAGTTAATCCTTCTAACTTGACTTTTAAAATCAACTAAACATATGTTCTATATCTATATTATATGCTAACTTAATGATTTAAAACTTGGAGACACGAAAAACACCGTAAAACCGGATTTACGCCGTCGTAGTAACACCGCGGGCTGTTTTGGGTTAGTTAATTAAAAACTATGATAAAATTTGATTTAAAAGTTGTTATTCTGAGAAAATGATTTTTATTATGAACATGAAACTACATCCAAAAATTATGGTTAAACTCAAAGTGGAAGTATGTTTTCTAAAATGGTCATCTAGACGTCGTTCTTTCGACTGAAATGACTACCTTTACAAAAATGACTTGTAACTTATTTTTCTGACTATAAACCTATACTTTTTCTGTTTAGATTCATAAAATAGAGTTCAATATGAAACCATAGCAATTTGATTCACTCAAAACGGATTTAAAATGAAGAAGTTATGGGTAAAACAAGATTGGATAATTTTTCTCATTTTAGCTACGTGAAAATTGGTAACAAATCTATTCCAACCATAACTTAATCAACTTGTATTGTATATTATGTAATCTTGAGATACCATAGACACGTATACAATGTTTCGACCTATCATGTCGACACATCTATATATATTTCGGAACAACCATAGACACTCTATATGTGAATGTTGGAGTTAGCTATACAGGGTTGTGGTTGATTCCAAAATATATATAGTTTGAGTTGTGATCAATACTGAGATACGTATACACTGGGTCGTGGATTGATTCAAGATAATATTTATCGATTTATTTCTGTACATCTAACTGTGGACAACTAGTTGTAGGTTACTAACGAGGACAGCTGACTTAATAAACTTAAAACATCAAAATATATTAAAAGTGTTGTAAATATATTTTGAACATACTTTGATATATATGTATATATTGTTATAGGTTCGTGAATCAACCAGTGGCCAAGTCTTACTTCCCGACGAAGTAAAAATCTGTGAAAGTGAGTTATAGTCCCACTTTTAAAATCTAATATTTTTGGGATGAGAATACATGCAGGTTTTATAAATGATTTACAAAATAGACACAAGTACGTGAAACTACATTCTATGGTTGAATTATCGAAATCGAATATGCCCCTTTTTATTAAGTCTGGTAATCTAAGAATTAGTGAACAGACACCCTAATTGACGCGAATCCTAAAGATAGATCTATTGGGCCTAACAAACCTCATCCAAAGTACCGGATGCTTTAGTACTTCGAAATTTATATCATATCCGAAGGGTGTCCCGGAATGATGGGGATATTCTTATATATGCATCTTGTTAATGTCGGTTACCAGGTGTTCACCATATGAATGATTTTTATCTCTATGTATGGGATGTGTATTGAAATATGAAATCTTGTGGTCTATTTTTATGATTTGATATATATAGGTTAAACCTATAACTCACCAACATTTTTGTTGACGTTTTAAGCATGTTTATTCTCACTTGATTATTAAGAGCTTCCGCTGTCGCATACTTAAATAAGGACGAGATTTGGAGTCCATGCTTGTATGATATTGTGTAAAAACTGCATTCAAAAAAATTATTTTGTTGTAACATATTTGTATTGTAAACCATTATGTAATGGTCGTGTGTAAACAGGATATTTTAGATTATCATTATTTGATGATCTACGTAAAGCTTTTTAAACCTTTATTGATGAAATAATGGTTATGGTTTGTTTTAAAATGAATGCAGTCTTTGAAAAACGTCTCATATAGAGGTCAAAACCTCGTAACGAAATCAATTAATATGGAACGTTTTTAATCAATAAGAACGGGACATTTCAGTTGGTATCCGAGCGTTGGTCTTAGAGAAACAGAATTTTGTATTTGTGTGTCTTATCGAGTTTGTTAGGATGCATTAGTGAGTCTGGACTTCGATCGTGTTTACTTGAAAAATGATTGCTTAACAAATTTTGTTGGAAACTATATATTTTTAACATGTGACTATTATGTGATATATTAATCTCTTAACGCGTTTGATATTATGTGATAGATGTCTACCTCTAGAACAAGTCCTATTGACTCACCTAATAATAATGAACAGTCAAATGTAAATTGGAATGATTCGTGGACTGATTCACAAGTTCCCGAAGAGGAACCGGAAGAAGAATCAGAACCGGATGAAGAAATAGAACCGGTGGGGGAAATGATAAAATGGTTAAGTAAAAGAAAATCCTCAACCAACCGACCAAGGTTAATTATGGTCAATGGTGTTTCCGCCAAGGAAGCAAAATATTGGGAGGATTACCAATTCTCCGATGAATCAGATTCCGACGAGAATTCCGATGATGTTATAGAAATTACCCCAACTGAATTTAAAAAGGCAAAAGAAAATAATAAGGGAAAGGGAATAAAAATAGAGAAATCTAATTCCAACCCCGATGAACTTTATATGTATCGTCAACCCCCGAAGTCCTTAAGTTGTAACAATGACCCGGGAACCTCTAAACCACCAGGTTTTTCTAAACCAATGCGGAAAACGACGGCTCGTATTAGGGGAACATCATATATCCCTAGAAACTTGGCAAAACGAACCAAAACCGAAGAAGAAGAAACAAGCGAGTCGGAATAAGATAGTTGTATTCGTGTGGTGTAATATATGTAATATAGTGTGCTTATGCTTTATGATGTATGTAAAAATTGCTTGTATTAATAAGTATTTTTTTTTTATGAATCTAACTCTTGTCTATTTTACAGTATAAAAACACAAAATGGATAGACAACCCAATATTTTAAGAGACCTACCCGGAGACATGATTGATAAAATCTTGTCTAGAGTCGGTCAGAATTCTTCGGCACAACTATTTAAGGCGAGATCAGTTTGTAAGACATTCGAAGAACGTTCCAAGAATGCCTTGGTTTATAAAAGGCTTTCGTTCGAAAGATGGGGGATATCACATTGGGAAATCCATAAGTTACGATGTGTTTACTTAGACGCATATAGTGCGGGGAACTCAAATGCTATTTTACGCAATGGGTTAAAAAATTATTTTGACTCAATATATTCGAATATTGGACTTCGTGATTTAGAAAAAGCGGCTAACATGCAACATAAAGAAGCATGTTATGCTTACGGATTAGTAATGTTCGCTTCTCACCAAAGTGAGAACAAGAATATCGGGCTACAACTATTAAACAAAACGTTCCCACAAGTGACGGAGTCGGTAATTGGGGTAAGAAATGAGGTTTTTAGATTGTTACGGGACTGTTGGACATTACGTAACCCTCATCCCTTTGACGACGTTAAAACACGATGTCTTATCAACGGCCATAACGGTTATGTTCCACAAGACCAAGGATGGGAAGTAATCCTAGTAAAACCAGAATGCATGACTTGTTTCTGGACGTATGAATTACGTGTCTTTATTGCCTTTGCCGAACGACTTGTGTACTAGCTAGAATTATCTTCACAACCATCTTGTATCAAATTTATTGTGTGCTATATTTCATGCTATATGTAAAATAAGCGGTATTGTAAGTTTGTAAAATATTGTGTAAAAGTTTGAACGCGAAATATTATTATAATCAGTTTTTCATATAGAATTGTAGTAGTTGAATTGTATATTAGCTACTAAGTATGAACTTAACGGGTAGGTACTACCCGAATTTAAACTTATAAAACGCTAATATGAAGAAAAAGCTTTTATAAATGAGTTCATATTATGCTACGAAATACTATTAACTACTCTTAATATTCTGTATGATTAACTTGTTCCATTTGACTATTTTGAAGGAAATGGCACCGACTACTCGACACACCGTGAATATGAATGAAGAGGAATTCCGTACTTTTCTAGCTTCAAACATAGCCGCAGTACAGGCTGCGCTACATACCAACAATAACCTTGGATCTAGTAGTATAGGAAATCGTGTAGGATGCACCTACAAAGAATTCACTGCCTGCAAACCTTTAGAATTTGATGGAACCGAAGGACCAATCGGATTGAAACGGTGGACCGAGAAGGTCGTATCGGTGTTTGCCATAAGTAAGTGTACTGAAGAGGACAAAGTGAAGTACGCTACGCATACCTTCACAGGTTCTGCGTTAACATGGTGGAATACCTATCTAGAGCTAGTGGGACAAGACGATGCGTACGCACTACCGTGGTCAGCATTCAAGCACTTGATGAACGAGAAGTACCGTCCCAGAACCGAGGTCAATAAGCTCAAGACAGAACTTAGAGGGTTACGAACCCAAGGATTTGATATTACCACGTACGAAAGACGATTCACAGAATTGTGCCTATTGTGTCCGGGAGCATTCGAAGATGAGGAAGAGAAGATCGACGCGTTTGTGAAAGGATTACCGGAAAGAATCCAAGAAGATATAAGTTCACACGAGCCCGCCTCCATACAACAGGCATGTAGAATGGTTCACAAACTAGTGAACCAGATTGAAGAAAGAATTAAAGAACAGACTGCTGAAGAGGTCAATGTGAAGCAAGTCAAAAGAAAGTGGGAGGAAAACGGTGATAAGAATCACCAATACAACAACAACAGCAATTACAACAATAATCGCAACAATTATCCCAACAATCGCAACATCAATTGCAACTACAACAAACGGCCCAACAACAACAACAACAACAACAACAACAACAAAAGCAGCAACTACAACAATCATCCCAACAACAATAATAACCGCAACAACAACAACAATCAGAAGCAGCTATGCCAAAGGTGTGAAAAGTATCACTCGGGGTTCTGCACCAAATTTTGCAACAAGTGTAAAAGAAATGGTCATAGCACGGCGAAGTGTGAGGTCTACGGACCTGGGGTTAATAGAACGAAAGGAACAAATGGTGTCGGAACGAGTAATGGCAGAGCAAGTAGTGTCGGAGCAAGTTATGCCAATGTAGTTTGTTATAAATGTGGAAAACCGGGCCACATTATTAGAAATTGCCCGAACTAGGAGAACACGAATGGACAAGGCCCCGGAAGAGTTTTCAATATTAATGCGGCAGAGGCACAGGAAGACTCGGAGCTTGTTACGGGTACGTTTCTTATTGACAATAAATCTACTTACGTTTTATTTGATTCGGGTGCGGATAGAAGCTATATGAGTAGAGATTTTTGTGCTAAATTAAGTTGTCCATTGACGCCTTTGGATAGTAAATTTTTACTCGAATTAGCAAATGGTAAATTAATTTCAGCAGATAATATATGTCGGAATCGAGAAATTAAACTGGTTAGCGAAACATTTAAGATTGATTTGATACCAGTAGAGTTAGGGAGTTTTGATGTGATAATCGGTATGGACTGGTTGAAAGAAGTGAAAGCAGAGATCGTTTGTTACAAAAATGCAATTCGCATTATACGAGAAAAAGGAAAACCCTTAATGGTGTACGGAGAAAAGGGCAACACGAAGCTACATCTTATTAGTAATTTGAAGGCACAAAAACTAATAAGAAAAGGTTACTATGCTTTTCTAGCACACGTCGAGAAAGTACAAACTGAAGAAAAGAGCATCAATGATGTTCCCATTGCAAAAGAATTTCCCGATGTATTTCCGAAAGAATTACCGGGATTACCCCCACATCGATCCGTTGAATTTCAAATAGATATTGTACCAGGAGCTACACCAATAGCTCATGCTCCTTACAGACTCGCACCCAGCGAGATGAAAGAACTGCAAAGCCAATTACAAGAACTTTTAGAGCGTGGTTTCATTCGACCAAGCACATCACCGTGGGGAGCTCCTGTTTTGTTTGTCAAGAAGAAAGATGGTACATTCAGGTTGTGTATCGACTACCGAGAGTTGAACAAACTTACCATCAAGAACCACTACCCACTACCGAGAATCGACGACTTATTTGATCAACTACAAGGCTCGTCTGTTTATTCAAAGATTGACTTACGTTCCAGATATCATCAAATGCGGGTGAAAGAAGATGATATTAAAAAGACTGCATTCAGAACACGTTACGGTCATTACGAGTTTATGGTCATGCCGTTTGGTTTAACTAATGCACCAGCTGTGTTCATGGACCTTATGAACCGAGTGTGTGGACCATACCTTGACAAGTTTGTCATTGTTTTCATTGATGACATACTTATTTACTCAAAGAATGACCAAGAACACGGTGAACATTTGAGAAAGGTGTTAGAAGTATTGAGGAAGGAAGAATTGTACGCTAAGTTTTCAAAGTGTGCATTTTGGTTGGAAGAAGTTCAATTCCTCGGTTACATAGTGAACAAAGAAGGTATTAAGGTGGATCCGGCAAAGATAGAAACTGTTGAAAAGTGGGAAACCCCAAAAACTCCAAAACACATACGCCAGTTTTTAGGACTAGCTGGTTACTACAGAAGGTTCATCCAAGACTTTTCCAGAATAGCAAAACCCTTGACTGCATTAACGCATAAAGGGAAGAAATTTGAATGGAATGATGAACAAGAGAAAGCGTTTCAGTTATTGAAGAAAAAGCTAACTACGGCACCTATATTGTCATTGCCTGAAGGGAATGATGATTTTGTGATTTATTGTGACGCATCAAAGCAAGGTCTCGGTTGTGTATTAATGCAACGAACGAAGGTGATTGCTTATGCGTCTAGACAATTGAAGATTCACGAACAAAATTATACGACGCATGATTTGGAATTAGGCGCGGTTGTTTTGCATTAAAGACTTGGAGGCACTACTTATATGGGGTCAAAAGTATTATATATACCGACCACAAAAGTCTTCAACACATATTTAATCAGAAACAACTGAATATGAGGCAGCGTAGGTGGATTGAATTATTGAATGATTACGACTTTGAGATTCGTTACCACCCGGGGAAGGCAAATGTGGTAGCCGATGCCTTGAGCAGGAAGGACAGAGAACCCATTCGAGTAAAATCTATGAATATAATGATTCATAATAACCTTACTGCTCAAATAAAGGAGGCGCAACAAGGAGTTTTAAAAGAGGGAAATTTAAAGGATGAAATACCCAAAGGATCGGAGAAGCATCTTAATATTCGAGAAGACGGAACCCGGTATAGGGCTGAAAGGATTTGGGTACCAAAATTTGGAGATATGAGAGAAATGGTACTTAGAGAAGCTCATAAAACCAGATACTCAATACATCCTGGAACGGGGAAGATGTACAAGGATCTCAAGAAACATTTTTGGTGGCTGGGTATGAAAGTCGATGTTGCTAAATACATAGGAGAATGTTTGACGTGTTCTAAGGTCAAAGCTGAGCATCAGAAACCATCAGGTCTACTTCAACAACCCAAAATCCTGGAATGGAAATGGGAAAACATTACCATGGATTTCATCACTAAATTGCCAAGGACTGCAAGTGGTTTTGATACTATTTGGGTAATAGTTGATAGTCTCACCATATCAGCACACTTCCTACCAATAAGAGAAGATGACAAGATGGAGAAGTTAGCACGACTGTATTTGAAGGAAGTCGTCTCCAGACATGGAATACCAATCTCTATTATCTCTGATAGGGATGGTAGATTTATTTCAAGATTCTGGCAGACATTACAGCAAGCATTAGGAACTCGTCTAGACATGAGTACTGCCTATCATCCACAAACTGATGGGCAGAGTGAAAGGACGATACAAATGCTTGAAGACATGCTACGAGCATGTGTTATTGATTTCGGAAACAGTTGGGATCGACATCTACCGTTAGCAGAATTTTCCTACAACAACAGCTACCATTCAAGCATTGAGATGGTGCCGTTTGAAGCACTTTATGGTAGAAAGTGCAGGTCTCCAATTTTTTGGAGTGAAGTGGGGGATAGACAGATTACGGGTCCGGAGATTATACAAGAATCTACCGAGAAGATCATCCAAATTCAACAACGGTTGAAAAGCGCCCAAAGTCGACAAAAGAGCTACGCTGACATTAAAAGAAAAGATATAGAATTTGAAATTAGAGAGATGGTCATGCTTAAATTTGCACCTTGGAAAGGCGTTGTTCGATTTGGTAAACGAGGGAAATTAAATCCAAGGTATATTGGACCATTCAAGATTATTGATCGTGTCGGACCAGTAGCTTACCGACTTGAGTTACCTCAACAACTCGCGGCTGTACATAACACTTTCCACGTCTCGAATTTGAAGAAATGTTTTGCTAAAGAAGATCTCACTATTCCGTTAGATGAAATCCAAATCAACGAAAAACTTCAATTCAGTGAAGAACCCGTCGAAATAATGGATCGTGAGGTTAAAAGACTTAAGCAAAACAAGATACCAATTGTTAAGGTTCGATGGAATGCTCGTAGAGGACCCGAGTTCACCTGGGAGCATGAAGATCAGATGAAGAAGAAATACCCGCATCTATTTCCAAAAGATTCGTCAACACCTTCAACAGCTTAAAATTTCGGGACGAAATTTATTTAACGGGTAGGTACTGTAGTGACCCGAACTTTTCCATGTTTATATATATATTAATTGAGATTGATATTTACATGATTAAATGTTTCCAACATGTAAAACAATCAAACTTGTTAAGACTTGATTAATTGAAATATGTTTCATATAGACAATTGACCACCCAAGTTGACCGGTGATTCACGAACGTTAAAACTTGTAAAAACTATATGATGACATATATATGGATATATATATAGTTAACATGATACTATGATAAGTGAACATATCATTAAGTATATTAACAATGAACTACATATGTAAAAACAAGACTACTAACTTAATGATTTTTAAACGAGACATATATGTAACGATTATCGTTGTAAAGACATTTAATGTATATATATCATATTAAGAGATATTCATACATGATAATATCATGATAATATAATAATTTAAAATCTCATTTGATATTATAAACATTGGGTTAACAACATTTAACAAGATCGTTAACCTAAAGGTTTCAAAACAACACTTACATGTAACGACTAACGATGACTTAACGACTTAGTTAAAATGTATATACATGTAGTGTTTTAATATGAATTTATACACTTTTGAAAGACTTCAATTCACTTATCAAAATACTTCTACTTAACAAAAATGCTTACAATTACATCCTCGTTCAGTTTCATCAACAATTCTACTCGTATGCACCCGTATTCGTACTCGTACAATACACAACTTTTAGATGTATGTACTATTGGTATATACACTCCAATGATCAGCTCTTAGCAGCCCATGTGAGTCACCTAACACATGTGGGAACCATCATTTGGCAACTAGCATGAAATATCTCATAAAATTACAAAAATATGAGTAATCATTCATGACTTATTTACATGAAAACAAAATTACATATCCTTTATATCTAATCCATACACCAACGACCAAAAACACCTACAAACATTTTCATTCTTCAATTTTCTTCATCTAATTGATCTCTCTCAAGTTCTATCTTCAAGTTCTAAGTGTTCTTCATATATTCTACAAGTTCTAGTTACATAAAATCAAGAATACTTTCAAGTTTGCTAGCTCACTTCCAATCTTGTAAGGTGATCATCCAAACTTAAGAAACCTTTGTTTCTTACAGTATATAATCATTCTAATACAAGGTAATAATCATATTCAAACTTTGGTTCAATTTATATAACTATAACAATCTTATTTCAAGTGATGATCTTACTTGAATTTGTTTTCGTGTCATGATTCTGCTTCAAGAACTTCGAGCCATCCAAGGATCCGTTGAAGCTAGATCCATTTTTATATTTTCCAGTAGGTTTATCCAAGGAACTTAAGGTAGTAATGATGTTCATAACATCATTCGATTCATACATATAAAGCTATCTTATTCGAAGGTTTAAACTTGTAATCACTAGAACATAGTTTAGTTAATTCTAAACTTGTTCGCAAACAAAAGTTAATCCTTCTAACTTGACTTTTAAAATCAACTAAACACATTTTCTATATCTATATGATATGCTAACTTAATGATTTAAAACCTGGAGACACGAAAAATACCGTAAAACCGGATTTACGCCGTCGTAGTAACACCGCGGGCTGTTTTGGGTTAGTTAATTAAAAACTATGATAAACTTTGATTTAAAAGTTGTTATTCTGAGAAAATGATTTTTATTATGAATATGAAACTATATCCAAAAATTATGGTTAAACTCAAAGTGGAAGTATGTTTTCTAAAATGGTCATCTAGACGTCGTTCTTTCGACTGAAATGACTACCTTTACAAAAACGACTTGTAACTTATTTTTCTGACTATAAACCTATAACTTTTCTGTTTATATTCATAAAATATAGTTCAATATGAAACCATAGCAATTTGATTCACTCAAAACGGATTTAAAATGAAGAAGTTATGGGTAAAACAAGATTGGATAATTTTTCTCATTTTAGCTACGTGAAAATTGGTAACAAATCTATTCCAACCATAACTTAATCAACTTGTATTGTATATTATGTAATCTTGAGATACCATAGACACGTATACAATGTTTCGACCTATCATGTCGATACATCTATATATATTTCGGAACAACCATAGACACTCTATATGTGAATGTTGGAGTTAGCTATACAGGGTTGAGGTTGATTCCAAAATATATATAGTTTGAGTTGTGATCAATACTGAGATACGTATACACTGGGTCGTGGATTGATTCAAGATAATATTTATCGATTTATTTCTGTACATCTAACTGTGGACAACTAGTTGTAGGTTACTAACGAGGACAGCTGACTTAATAAACTTAAAACATCAAAATATATTAAAAGTGTTGTAAATATATTTTGAACATACTTTGATATATATGTATATATTGTTATAGGTTCGTGAATCAACCAGTGGCCAAGTCTTACTTCCCGACGAAGTAAAAATCTGTGAAAGTGAGTTATAGTCCCACTTTTAAAATCTAATATTTTTGGGATGAGAATACATGCAGGTTTTATAAATGATTTACAAAATAGACACAAGTACATGAAACTACATTCTATGGTTGAATTATCGAAATCGAATATGCCCCTTTTTATTAAGTCTGGTAATCTAAGAATTAGAGAACAGACACCCTAATTGACGCGAATCCTAAAGATAGATCTATTGGGCCTAACAAACCCCATCCAAAGTACCGGATGCTTTAGTACTTCGAAATTTATATCATATCCGAAGGGTGTCCCGGAATGATGGGGATATTCTTATATATGTATCTTGTTAATGTCGGTTACCAGGTGTTCACCATATGAATGATTTTTATCTCTATGTATGGGATGTGTATTGAAATATGAAATCTTGTGGTCTATTATTATGATTTGATATATATAGGTTAAACCTATAACTCACCAACATTTTTGTTGACGTTTTAAGCATGTTTATTCTCAGGTGATTATTAAGAGCTTCCGCTGTCGCATACTTAAATAAGGATGAGATTTGGAGTCCATGCTTGTATGATATTGTGTAAAAACTGCATTCAAGAAACTTATTTTGTTGTAACATATTTGTATTGTAAACCATTATGTAATGGTCGTGTGTAAACAGGATATTTTAGATTATCATTATTTGATAATCTACGTAAAGCTTTTTAAACCTTTATTGATGAAATAAAGGTTATGGTTTGTTTTAAAATGAATGCAGTCTTTGAAAAACGTCTCATATAGAGGTCAAAACCTCGCAACGAAATCAATTAATATGGAACGTTTTTAATCAATAAGAACGGGACATTTCATAAGATACCAGAAAAATTATCTGATCCAGGAAGTTTCACAATTCCATGTTTTCTGGGTAGTCTTAGTTCAATAGAAGCATTGGCAGACTTAGGTGCTAGTATAAATTTAATGCCGTATTCACTATACGCTAAACTAGACCTTGGAGAATTGAAACCAACAAGAATAAGCATACAACTAGCCGATAGATCAATAAAATATCCTAGAGGGATAATGGAGAACATGCTAGTTAAAGTTGGTACTTTAGTATTTCCAGTAGATTTTGTTGTTCTGGACATGGAAGAAGATTCTCAAGTTCCTCTCATATTAGGAAGACCATTCTTAAACACGGCTAAAGCAATGATAGACGTGTTTGGTAAGAAACTGACCCTAAGTATAGAGGACGAGAGTGTTACCTTTTTTGTTGATAGAGCAATGCAACAACCACAATCTGCAGATGATACATGTTATTATATTCAAACTATAGATTCACATGCAGAATTGTTAGAAAAATTTCCAGAATTACAAGGAACAGGAGAATGTTCTTTAGGAGAAGGAACTGAACCAATTGATGAAACTGAAATGTTAGCTACACTAATAGCTAATGGATATGAACCAACAACAGAAGAAATTCAAATGCTAAAAGAAGAAGACAGATATCGATACAAATCATCGATAGAAGAACCTCCGACATTAGAGTTAAAGCCACTTCCAAACCATTTGGAATACGCTTATTTACATGGTGAATCTGAATTACCTCTAATAATATCGTCTTCTCTTACTGAAAATGAGAAATCACAACTCATTTCTGTGCTAAAAGATTATAAACTAGCTATTGCATGGAAAATTCATGATATTAAAGGAATAAGTCCTTCGTATTGCACACATAAAATCCTTATGGAAGAAGGTCATAAAACGTATGTGCAACGCCAACGAAGACTAAATCCTAATATGTAAGATGTTGTTAAAAAAGAAATTATTAAACTGCTTGATGCAGGTTTAATTTATCCAATTTCTGATATTCCATGGGTAAGCCCAGTTCAATGCGTGCCTAAGAAGGGTGGCATGACTGTCATCACAAATGAGAAAAATGAGCTTATTCCTACTAGGACTGTAACAGGATGGTGTGTATGTTTTGATTATAGAAAATTAAATGACGCCACCAGAAATGATCACTTTCCCTTACCTTTCATTGATCAAATGTTGGAAAGGTTAGCCGGAAACAGTTACTATTGTTTTCTTGATGGTTTTTCCGGATATTTTCAAATTCCAATAGCACCCGAAGACCAAGAGAAAACCACATTCACGTGCCCTTATGGTACTTTTGCTTACAAACGCATGCCATTTGGACTTTGCAACGCCCCTGCAACCTTTCAAAGGTGCATGATGGCGATTTTTCACGACATGATAGAAGAATGCATGGAAGTTTTCATGGATGACTTTTCAGTTTTCGGTGATACATTTGAAACTTGTCTAGTTAATATGGAACGAATGCTGATTAGATACGAACAATCAAATCTAGTTCTTAATTGGGAGAAATGCCATTTCATGGTTAAAGAAGGCATCGTTCTTGGACATAAAATCTCAAAGGAAGGAATTGAAGTGGATAGAGCTAAAGTAGATGTAATTGCTAAACTTCCACATCCCACCAATGTTAGAGGAGTTAGGAGTTTTCTAGGGCATGCCGATTTTTACCGACGTTTCATTAAAGATTTTTCTAAAATTGCCACTCCTATGAATAAACTCCTAGAAAAGGATGCTCCATTCGTCTTTTCAGATGAATGCATCAAATATTTTAATATTCTTAAAGAGAAACTCACTAATGCGCCGATCATGATAACACCAAATTGGAATCTACCATTTGAACTAATGTGCGATGCAAGTGATTTTGCAATAGGAGCCGTTTTAGGACAAAGGATTGAAAAACGATTTCAACCTATTTATTACGCTAGTAAGACGTTACAAGGAGCACAAACAAATTACACAACTACTGAAAAAGGACTCCTTGCTATTGTCTTTGCTTTTGACAAATTTCGTTCATATCTCGTTCTAGCTAAAATGGTGGTCTATACCGACCATTCTGCTCTTAGATACCTATTTTCGAAACAAGATGCTAAACCAAGATTAATCCGTTGGATCTTACTCTTACAAGAGTTTGATATTGAAATCCGAGATAAAAGAGGAGCAGAAAATCTCGCCGCTGATCATCTTTCTCGTCTTGAAAATCCCAAATTAGAAGTTCTAAATGAATCGGCCATACAAGACAACTTTCCTGATGAATATCTATTGAAGATAGATTATAATGAAATTCCATGGTTTGCAGACTATGCAAACTACTTAGTATGTGGAATCCTTGAAAAAGGATTATCGTACCAAAAATAAAAGAAATTCTTCAGTGATATAAAACACTATTTCTGGGAAGATCCACATTTGTTTAAAAGTTGTCCCGATGGAATAATACGCCGATGTGTATTCGGAGATGAAGCTAGTAAAATCTTAAACTATTGTCACACAGGACCAACAGGAGGGCATTATGGGCCTCAACTAACAACAAGAAAAGTTTATGATGCTGGATTCTATTGGCCTACAATTTACAAAGACGCACACCTTCTTTGCAAATCCTGTGATGCATGTCAAAGGGCCGGAAAAATAAGTCAACGTGATGAAATGCCACAAAATGTCATTCAAGTATGTGAAGTATTTGACATTTGGGGTATTGACTTTATGGGTCCATTTCCAAAATTGCATAATAATCTATATATTCTCGTTGCCATTGATTATGTATCTAAATGGGCGGAAGCACAAGCTCTCCCAACTAACGATGCACGAGTTGTAGTCAACTTTTTAAAACATCTTTTTGCAAGGTTTGGAACACCGAAAGCTTTAATAAGTGATCGGGGAACTCATTTATGTAACAATCATCTTGAGAAAGTTCTCAAAAGATATGGAGTAACTCATAAAATCTCCACCGCATATCATCCACAAACAAATGGACAAGTTGAAAATACCAACCGAGCTTTAAAACGTATTCTAGAGAAAACCGTAGGAACAAATCCGAAGGAATGGTCCATTAAATTGGAGGATGCACTCTGGGCTTTTAGAACAGCCTACAAAACTCCAATTGGAACCACACCTTTTAGATTTGTTTATGGAAAAGCATGTCATCTTCCAGTAGAAATTGAACACAAAGCATTTTGGGCTTTGAAGACATGTAATCTTGATTTACATGAAGCCGGACGTCTACGGTTAAATCAACTAAACGAATTAGAAGAATTAAGACATGAAGCATACAAAAATTCGTTAATCTATAAAGAAAGAACGAAGAAATGGCATGATAAAAGAATCAGAAGTTCAAAAGAATTTAAAGAAGGAGACAGAGTTCTTCTTTTCAATTCACGATTCAAGCTATTTCCTGGAAAATTGAAATCAAGATGGTCTGGACCATTCATAGTCAAAAGAGTTTTCCCATACGGAACGATAGAATTAATAAATTCAAATGGGATTGAATTTAAAGTTAATGGTCACAGAGTTAAACATTACATAGATAGTCCGATGGAAGTTGACAACGAAGTTAATCACAATTTCAACACCACAGCTAACTAAGTGTGGGGAGAATTAAGTCTTTTAAAGGATAATATGTATTTCTGTTAGAGTTAGATTTTCTGTTTTCGTGTAGTTCTCGAAAATGGAATCCGAATGGTCTTTCCCTAGCAGACCCTAAAGAACTAGTCTTCTCCCCCTATTCTGAATTTTTATTTTTTTTAGGTTTTTACGAAATGAAGACTTCCTGTGAACTAAACCATGGTCTAATGCTACACGCTTTGATTATTAAACATAATAATGACACACTTCCGAGTGAACTGGTATCAGTAATAAGAGAAAAATTAGACGGAGTAAGAAAAGAATCCAGATGCGAAGATAATAAGTTACAATTTGGTAAAGGAAAATCAAAATCTGCACCGAAAAGAAGAGCACGACACCTTGAAAGATGTCACAAATGCGGAAAATGGTCACACGAAGGTAAATGTTCAAATAATCAAACCTATTCAAATACCGAATTTGTTACTTTATGCAGAGACGGACCGTTCATATGTTTAGAAGAAAAAACATTAAATGCTCGAGGTTACGCCTATGTAGCCATGGAGAACCAATTAGTCCGACTATCTTATGAGTGGGCTAGAGCATATCACTAAGAAATACTATCTCACATGTAAGTCTGTACAGTTTTTATTTTTATTTTTATTTTTTTAACCTTTTGATAATAAACGATAATTTGTTCGCTATAAAGTATTAAATTGGTATTCGATAAAATTAGGTCTTGCGACCGAAATTATTGATATCATACAAAAATTTATTACATCACTGCGAAATTTAACGTTTATTCTTAAGGTATAAATATCTTTAATCAATCAACTCAAAATATTTCAAAAATTCCTCATGAGTTAAATTAGGTCATGGAACCGAAATTACTTTACCGCAAAGAGGGGCGTATATTTTTGATAATATTTGATTGATTATAGTGGGATAAAAGACCAAAAAGATTTTTAATTTTATTTTTACCATGTTTTTTTTAAAATTAATATATAAATATTAATTTAATATTGTAAACTTATTTAAAATTGTAAATATTTGAAAAATTAATATAAGTTTGTATGTATAAAAACAAAAATATAATTTAAGTTTGGTGTGAATTTTAATAATATGAATTTTTAATTTTATGCATTTTAAATTTAAGTTTGGTGTGAATTTAAAAACAAAAATTTACTTTATTTTGGTAAGTTAAAAATATGATTTTTAAAAATTCGTAGTAAGTTGAAGACTAGGTCGTTGAACCGAAATTGCTTTACCCGAGGGAGGGACGAGAACTTTTATTATCATTATTTTTAATCTTATTGAATTAAAGTATGCCAAAAACATTAAAAAACCCAAAAAAAAATCTTTGCTTTTAAAACCGCGCTTTAAATTGACAAATTTTAAAATTTTGTCGAGGGACGGACTAGGACATCGTTCTGAAACGACCTCGTCCTAAATAACAAGGGAAACGAAATTTTAAAATTAATTAAATAATTGTTTTAATTAGTATAAGATTTTTATAAAAAAAATATATATATATATATATATATATATATATATATATATATATATATATATATATATATATATATATATATATATATATATATATATATATATATATAATACCGAAACTCGCGGAGTTTGAGGGAAACACCACCGCGACTCGCGGAGCATTTAAAATCCAGAAAAAAAAGGGATCGATCAGACAGCCCCCAACACACAAACATTCCAAAAACATCGAAAAACACACACAAAAACACTCTCAAATTCGTAATTTTTTGCCGTTTTTCATCAAATCTTTCACAAAATCATGTTGAGAAGAATGCTATCAAGGATTTACTCAAGGAAAACGGTAAATTTCTACATCAAAACACCCTTTAATCCGAATATTTAGTGTTCTTGAGCAATTTTATACCCAATTCGATTTTGATGCTTTTTAGTGTAATTATGCTTAAATTGCTTATATATTATGCTTGTATAACCTAGATTGATGCTATTTAACATGATTAGAAGCCTTAAACTTCAAATTTTGAGTAATCTAGGGTTTGTGTTCTTGAGCAATTTGGGGCTTTTTGATATAAACAGGTTATGGCCGATTTTTATCATGAATTATTGCTAAATTAAGTAATGTAACATGTTTAGGTAGTTAAAAGATCCAAACTTTGAGCCTAAACATGATTTTTGAGAATTAAAGTGGACTTTTTCAAGTGTAAAATTCATGAACTTGATTTTTGAGAGATAATGCCATTTGAAACTTGTTTAATTGCTAATAATGATTATTTTGACATGTTATTTGAGTTGAATGCTTATGCACTTGGCAAACTTTTTCGTATATGCTTATTTGAAAAAGTGTAGATTTGATAAAAATATGAAAATGAGCATAAGTTTGATATAAATTGAACATGTCATTGTAATTATTTTGATTGATGATTTTGCTGACACTATTGCATATTTGGATGCACAAAAATTGTGTTTGATGTGTTTTGCAGACTGAAAGGGGTGAATCTTCATCCCAAGATCGCATTGCTCCTCCTGAGAATGCGGAACAACAGGATGTTGATAACTATTACAAACAAGATATACCTCATCCAGTTATGACATTTTCAGATATGCACATGGAAGATTTGCACCCGAACTTGAGATTAGACAGACGTTGGATAGATTATCCAAAATAACAAAGGGGCTTGCACACTCTTCATTCTAAAGCTGTTGAAGTACCTAAGGTAATGGAATAGGAACCGTTAGAAGCTGTAGGATTGGGCGAACGGATTAGAGAATTACTTACATAGAGGTATGGTAATTTTACTTTTAACAATTGGGTACAATTATTCAACATGCGTAGACCTGTATATAAAGTATGATGTGAAGAATTATTGTGTAGTATAGAAATAAATGATCGGGTAGCTACTTTAACCGATCGAACTTTTATTAGATTTTTGTTAGGAGGTTCGATGCACCACATGTCTCTACTAGACATGGCTCAGGCCTTACGTATATATACGCCTGAGGAGCTAGCATCTGCCGATTGTCAAGGGTTAATATTAAATGGTAGGAAGATTGATGAAAATTTTGATATGCATGGTGTATGGAGTCAAATGATTAGCCATCACCGATTTAAAGGGGAAAATTACTCTTATTTGGATATAGATAGAGCTGAGTTAAGAGTAATTCACAGGTTTCTAGCGAACTCGATTACACAGTGAGGTAAAAATAAGGAAAAGGTAAATGAGCAAGATTTATTTTACCACATGTGGATTCGAGACCCACAAAGCGCTGTAAGTATACCTTATTGTGTGGGTTATTATTTATCGGCTATGGTTAGGGGGATGAGACCGCACAGTATAATAGGAGGTGGTATATTTATTACATTAATTGCTGAGTATCTCGATGTGGATATAAGTCGGGGGGATTATTAATCGAAGAACCAGAACCCCACGATACAATTGGTTTAAATATATATCATGGTGCTAAGGTTGTGAAGAGGCGAAATAATGCCGCAGTAGCATATAATGGAAGACATCCACAGGTTGAAAGAAATCAACAGCCAGGTAATGTGGGAGGGGGAAATGAAATGACAGAAATGCAAAGGTTTATAGCTTCACAAGAATATGAAAATGCTAGACATCGAGCATTTGAAGATTTGCAAGTTCATCAAAACCACATCATAGCTCATTGCCAACATGTAGGTAGAAACTATATTCCTACTCCAAAGCCCATATTTCCTCCCTGGTCTATAGAAATCCAACCACCGTATCCTACTTATAACCCAGCTAAAGCATTTTATAACACATACAGTTATGCATGGAACCCCTACTGGTATCAGTATCAACCCTAGTTTATTTAGTTTTATTTATTTTATTTTTGTAATGTTACTACATTTAGCAATTATGTTGATATTGTAATAGTTTTTATAATTTTCTAACTTTTATTATTAGATTTTAATAATTTTTTAATGTGGGGTAATATACCAAACTTCAAAAATATGTATATATGTTTGCAGTTTATCTTATGTACACAATAGGGTAAAATAACGCATTTTCAAAGACTGGCATTAAGTTCAGCAAAAGCAACCAATTTTGACGACAAGATGCAAAATATATGTGAAATAACAACAAGACGGAATGAACAAATGATGTGCACCATTTATCATTCAACAAAACAACAATATGTTGGAAACTTTGGTAAAATTTAATCATTTTTCTACGCTAATCACCCTCAATAATTTAAATTGTTACTGATTTCTTGCAAATGAGGGCATTGCAAGATCTTAAGTGTGCGAAGGGGTTAAATTCTTTCGGATTTTAAAATTTTTACTTTATACACTTGGTTACCATTACAAATACTAGTAAAGCAGTAGTTGTATTAGAATCTAGTGCTCTCTGATAATAAAGAACAGCCCTAGTCTTATATACTGACTACCCAATTCTAGTAAAATTTTTCAAAATTTTCAAATTAAATGTTTTTCAAAATTTTCAAATTAAATGAACTCAAAATCACGTTTGTAGATATTTATGAACGATAAAACTAGGTGTTAACACCGAAATTATTGTTACCTCGGAAAGGACATAAATTGAGAAACAAACCAAAATGTTAGAATTCATTTAAAATGGAATAGAGGACAATAAAAAGGAAAATAAAAGCAAAGTGTGGGAAAATTTACCAAGTTATTTTAAACATATGTCACATATTTCTGTAACAAATAACTGAAAATACTTTTGCTTTGGACTAAACTAAAAAGTTTTACCTGATTTACTGTAAGAAAGATGGATCTACACGATGAATCAATTCCATCACTAAAATCAGCAAGAAATCCACGGACCTCAGCATAAAACAAGGTCGCCAAGTGGTCAGACTTATCCTGACCATGAGAGAATCTGTCTCGTAAAATGGGGAGGATGCCGTGCAAATTAGATGGATAAGACTAATGAATCAGATCCCCAGAAAGGATAATCTCCTTAAAGATCAAAAATTAGCTTTTAAGACTGATATTACTCAATCCTAGAGATTGACCTTAAAGATTGAGAATTACAAACTCATAGAATTCAATGATATCTAAACTCGAGCTTGAACGAGAAAATATTTTGATCAAAATTTCAAACCGATTTTTTTTCTAAAAACCCATTTTCAATGCGTTCATTACCATTGAACGTAAAATCCTAGGAATTTAACTGGAATTCATTAGGTCACCTGAACCAAATCGGGTGTCAACCGTAAGAACGGTGGTTGCATAGTATGGTCAAATACAGGACCTTGTGCCAAACCGACAAATTATAAAGGTGAGCTTTACTATTGCTCCAACCAAGGATAGTAATTGCATTCGACACGTTATAGACCATAATTAAAAGCATGTCAGGGGACATTGCCTTAACAGTTACTTGTTCAACGCTTTTCTTTACAACCGGACGGTAGTTTACCGAAAGGTAATTGATGTGGTAGCACGGGGTTACAAAATAGTGTATATTTTTAATACGGAATGCTACAAAATTTAACAAGTTTTAATTAAATATTTACAAAATGGATATACCAAAACCTTGCTACAACACAATAGGCAGTGTACCTAGTCGCGAAGTAGTATAGTTTTTAGTAAGTCCGGTTCGTTTCACAGGGAGACGGGCTTATGAAACACTTTATTTTTATATAACAATATATAAATATAAATATAAAAAGGGGGGTTTTACCGTTTAATGACCGGTTTGTCGATTTTATATTTTAAAGTCACAATTAAAAGCTAATGCAAAATATTAAAAATAACTAAAAACTTAATTTAAAGAGTAAAGTAAATGACGATAATTAAAATGACAGAAATTAAAGTGCGAAAATTAAAAGTGCAATTAAATATGAAATAAAAGAAATTAAATATGAAATAAAAGAATTATGCTTATTTAAACTTCCGTAATCATGATGTTTGACGTGTTGATTTTAGTTTTATGCCCATGGGTTAATTGTCCTTTGTCCTGGATTATTTAATATGTCCGTCTGGTTTTTGTCCATAACAGTCCATCAGTCATAAATATAAAGTGCGAGTGTCCTCGTCAAATTATTATTATACCCGAAGTTAAATATTCCAACTAATTGGGGATTCGAATTGTAACAAGGTTTTAATACTTTGTTTAATGAATACACCAGGTTATCGACTGCGTGTAAACCAAGGTTTTACTACTTTGTTAATAATTACACCAATTACCCTTGAATGTAATTTCACCCCTGTTTTAATTATTCTAGTGGCTATTAATCCATTCCCGTGTCCGGTTAAATGACCGATTATTCGTACATATAAATACCCCGCCCATCGTGTCCGATCGAGTGTATATGGTAATTTATAGGGACGCCCAATTGTAAATCTTTATATTAACATTAACAAACTATCATTTAGTTAAACAAATATAAAGCCCATTAATAGCCCATAGTCTAATTTCCACAAGTGTCGTTCTTTTGTCCAAACCCCAATTATGGTACAAAGCCCAATTACCCAATTTTAGTAATTAGCCCAACATCATGATTACTTTGGCTCAAATAAGCATAATAATAACTTAGTTACGAGACATTAATTTAAAAAGGAGAACATAACTTACATTGAGTATTTATCGCGTAGTGTTACACGGACAGAATTTCGACTTCAAAAACCCGTAAAATAACCTTTACATAACCCAAACTAATCTAATATAACACTAATCTATACTATATATACATATATATATTTATTTATATTATACTAGGGAGTATTATTATGTATTTGTGTGTGTGGTGTTAAAAACGAACGAAAAACTGGCAATTTATAGAATGTGAGCTGATTCTGATCCTCATGCGACTCGCATGGGTTTATGCCTATTTGCCATGCGACTCGCATGGCCACGCTGGACAGCTCACATATCTTTTGTCTTCTTGTTCGTCGACATATTTATTAAATATATATAAAATATAAATAATTTTAATAATTATTTATATATTATATTATATTTATGTGCATAGTAGACTAGATATTTTTGGTCCATTGCGTCGGGCGTTTCTTCTTGGCTCGGGTCCCGGTTCTGGATTTTCGGACGTCCTTTCGTACTATTTTATATCGTGTACTTTGCGTTCCGCAACTTGTACTCTTGTCATTTTTAGACGTTCTTCATCAATATTTTGAGCCTTTTTAATTGTATCTTGTATATTTGAGCATTTTGGACCTTTTTGTCTTCAATTCGTCGTTTTCGCCTTTTGTCTTCGCACTTATTTAATATAAACGAATATTACTTGAATATGGAGCAATTACAACTAAAATCTTGTCATTTCGGAAGGATATTGATACTAAATATATGTTCATTTAGAGCACTATCAAATATCCCCACACTTGAACGTTGCTTGTCCTCAAGCAATACAGTCTTGAAATAAAAACATACGAATCACTTCTTTATTCTTCACACTTTGTACATCAGTGATTTTGATAGAGCGGTATAAACAATGATAGTAACGATGTCAAAAACTTGATGTGGTTAAAGGTGGGTGTGTCTTTTATAGTTGCCTCGGGTTTAGGTCAACGACACTGGCAATCAAATAGCCGATTTACTTTCGGTTTCCAAAGCAAAGTGCACATTTGAAAGGCGGTTTACAGTCCCACATGACTATAAAAATTTAGATCCTTAAGGAAATTGGATCTTTATGAAAACATTTGATCTTTTGAAAATTCATTCTAGCTTTTACCCTAGACAAGTTTTCTGATTTGACCCACCATCGGTGTTGCAAAATATATTTGTGGATCAATATTTTGGCTAAAAACTTTTAGGTTCGTGTAATCCACTGCTATCCCGGTATCGGAAAGCACACATCCAGTTTACTTGTTCCGTATATTACCTTTCGGTAAACTACCGTCCGGTTGTAAAGGAAAGCGATGAACAAGAAACTGTGAAGGCAATGTCCCGTGACATGCATTTGTTCATGGTCTAATTACGTGTCGGATGCTAGTACTATCCTTGGTAGGAGCAATAGTAAAGATCATCCTATGATTTTTCGGTCTGGCACAAGGTCCTGTCTCCGACCATGCTATGCAACCACCGTTCTTACGGTTGACACCCGATTTGGTTCAGGTGACCTAATGAATTCCAGGTGAATTCCTAGGATTTAACGTTCAATGGTAATGAACGCATTGAAAATGGGTTTTCAGAAAACAAATCGGTTTGTAATTTGATCAAAATATTTTCTCGTTCAAGCTCGAGTTTAGATATCATCGAATTCCATGAGTTTGAATTCTCAATCTTTAAGGTCAATCTCAAGGATTGAGTAATATCAGGCTTAAAAGCTGATTTTTAATCTTTAAGGAGATTATCCTTTCTGGGGATCTGATTCATTAGTCTTATCAAGCTAATTTGCACGGTGCCCCCCCATTGTACGAGATAAATCCTTCTCATGGTTAGGATAAATCTGACCACTTGGCGACCCTGTTTGATGCTGAGGTCCATGGATTTCCAGCCGATTTTAGTGATGACTTTTCTAGATTTTTCGTCAACCTACAGCTGGTCTGGACGACAACTTCATGACCTAAATCAAGAAGCGCGTGTCTTTTTCGGAAGACTTTACTTCCTTCTAATGATGGAATTGATTCATCGTGTAGATCCATCTTTCTTTCAAAAGTATCACAATAAACCGGGTAAAACTATTAATTTAGTTCAAAACAAAAGCACCTGCAATAACTTTACAGAAACATGTGATAGATAATTTTTAATTGAATAACTTGGTACATTCTCCCCACACTTAGTTTATTTCTTTGCCTTTTTATTCTCTTCTATTCCATTCTTAAATGAATTCAAGCGTTTTGGGTTGTTTCTCAATTTATGTCCTTTTTAAGGTAACGATAATTTCGGTATTAACACCTAGTTTTCATCGTTCATAAATATGTATAAACATGATTTTAAATTCATTTAGTTGAAATTTTTTTCAAATTTTCACAAAATTTGGCAAATAAACCAAGTGTAAACCCGAGAGAATTTATAACCCTTCCCCACACTTGAGATCATGCAATGCCCTCATTTGCATGAAATCAGACTCTAATTATAAATTCATGAGGGTGATTAGTGTATAAAAGTGATTAAGAATACCTAGTTTGTACTTACAAAGCTCGACGAATGATAGATGGCGCGCCTCATCGTTCATTCCTTCTTGTATCATCACACATGTTTTTCTTCAAAAATGGTTGCTTTTCTGAACTGTTTGCTAATCTTTGAAAATGCATCTTTTACCCTAATTTATTATGCATTTTTATTAACGAGTTATGCACTAACCCGAACCCCTAATTTAACGTTAAGTGGGGTTAGACTTCCCCACACTTAGCTGACGACATGTGAAATCGGTGGAATAAGTTTCACGAATTAAAATAGTGAGCCAGTTATTTGCATCTCGGGTGGTGTATAATATATCAATGGGTTTAAAGTTTAGACTCACCCGATCGTCACTACTTAATTCTTTTTTAAGTGTAGCTTTTAGTAAATGGATATGTCTCTTTTCTGGTTCTTGGTCAAATGGATCGATATACACCGACATACTTATATCTATAGGGTGGTCAATTCCAAAAGTGTCCTTCCGTTTATTCTCGGGATTAAAGTTTTCACCTCTATTACCCAATTGGGTGAAATCCGAGGTGTCATTATCTATTACAGCTCGTAGTTCATCTTCAGTAGATGACTCGTCTATTGAGAATATTGGGTTGGAAAGTTGTGGGATGGTAAAGTTCGGTTTGGCCTCGGGGGTAAAATTTTCAACGTTATCGTTTTCCCAAGAGTACCAATTTGTCACCCTTTCTTCTTCTTCATCCTCCATTGATGGATTGATTATTTCGTCGGTAGAGGCTAATGTGTCGATATGTTGTGAATTTGGTAAGACTGAATAAAAAGTATCATCGGGATAGTTGGTGATTTCGGAGCTCCCGAATTCATCAAAATTCGATGATTTGAGATTTTCTTGCACACGACTCCTCAGATCAACAGGTGTGTAATCTGATAGAGTTTCAGCTTGCCGGTTTACAAACTCTCTCATTTGTTCCTTTTGAGCATCAAGTTCTTCGAGTTTGATTTTCATATTGTCTAAAGAATTTTCGGACACGTAATTTTCCTCGTCTTCTGGTTGTTGAGTTTGGATATATTCTTGGGAATAATCCCAGTTTGAATTGCGTTCTTCATAATCGTTCCATTCAGGTTCTGTGGGTACGTAATTTTCCATAGGAACGTAATAATAACATTCCCATGTTGAGTGATAATCTCCACAGATTTCACAACCAGTTATTGTTTTGTCATTTGTGATCCAAGATTGACTGAACGAATTGTCATCAACACTCGGTTGAGAGTATTGATTTAATTGATTTTGGAGCTCAAAAAGAGTTTCCAAGGCCTTGTTTTCAAAATTTTCCATTTTATTGCGACGGCCAAATTTTAGCTACATTCACAAATGATCCTATTAGTTATAAAAATAGAAAAACTTATATAAGTTGTCCAATTAATAGACTTTTCTAATTTTTGCCCACGTTTCGAATAGCCAAAAGATGCAGCAGGTAGCCAGGACCCTTTAAATCGGAAGCCCACAACTAGCCACTAACAAATCCAACTATTACTACGAACCAGAAAAATGTCAACGTCCATTAATTTAACCACTTAAATAATTTTTCTTTCTGTTTTGAGAATTAGATAAGAAATAGAAAAAATTCTAGGTCCTAAAAACTAGAGCGTCGAGAAATAAGAAAGAAATAGATTGCGCGTCGAAAAACGTCGAAAAATAAAAATAAGAAAGAAAAACGTCGAAACTTAAAAGTCTAAAAACTAAATCTAAAAAGTTGCGCCTAAAGGTCTACAGGTAAAACTAAAGCGAAAAACGGCGTCGCAAAATTCTAAAGCACCTAAATCTTATTCTAAGGAATAAGCACTTAAGAGATTTTACGGCAAAGCCTAAGAATCTAGAAATATAAAATAATTATGGCAAAAAAAACTAGACTAAAAACTAACTACGAACGATAAAAATACAAATATTACGCTAAACGATTAAAAAGATACAAAATAGAAAAAGAAATAAAAAGTTATAAAATTATATATTTTTATAAAAATATTATTTTTATATTTTAAATTATAAAAGTATTAATTTTATATATTTAATAAACTAATTATAAGTAAATATTATAAATTAATAAAACTAAATAATATTAAACAAATAACCTAAATAGGGTTTTAATAATAATAATATAATATTACACCGTAATTAATGCGTAACTAGGGTAAATCTGGCCTGTCAGCACCCATCATGCGACTCGCATGGGGTTCAGGCTACGGTCATGCGAGTCGCATGACCTGCAGAGCCGGTTCAAATGGGGGTTCAAACAAAGGTTCAATTTGTATTTAATTTATATTTATTTTTATTTTCTGTTATTCTAATTTTTAATTTTTCTGTTTTAATATATAAAATATAAAATATATATATAATTTAAATAAAAACTTAATTTTACAAACTAAAATAAAATAAAAATACTTTATAATAAAAACATAAAAATAGATTTATATATATATATAATTTTTTTTTCGGTTTTAAAAATTTTTAATTTTTTTTTTTTTTTTAAAGATTTTATATTGTTTTTCTAAAAACAAAATATAAAAATTTCGCCGACTCCCCGGCAGCGGCGCCAAAAACTTGATGTGGTAGCACGGGGTTACAAAATAGTGTATATTTTTAATACGGAATGCTACAAAATTTAACAAGTTTTAATTAAATATTTACAAAATGGATATACCAAAACCTTGCTACAACACAATAGGCAGTGTACCTAGTCGCGAAGTAGTATAGTTTTTAGTAAGTCCGGTTCGTTTCACAGGGAGACGGGCTTATGAAACACTTTATTTTTATATAACAATATATAAATATAAATATAAAAAGGGGGGTTTTACCGTTTAATGACCGGTTTGTCGATTTTATATTTTAAAGTCACAATTAAAAGCTAATGCAAAATATTAAAAATAACTAAAAACTTAATTTAAAGAGTAAAGTAAATGACGATAATTAAAATGACAGAAATTAAAGTGCGAAAATTAAAAGTGCAATTAAATATGAAATAAAAGAAATTAAATATGAAATAAAAGAATTATGCTTATTTAAACTTCCGTAATCATGATGTTTGACGTGTTGATTTTAGTTTTATGCCCATGGGTTAATTGTCCTTTGTCCTGGATTATTTAATATGTCCGTCTGGTTTTTGTCCATAACAGTCCATCAGTCATAAATATAAAGTGCGAGTGTCCTCGTCAAATTATTATTATACCCGAAGTTAAATATTCCAACTAATTGGGGATTCGAATTGTAACAAGGTTTTAATACTTTGTTTAATGAATACACCAGGTTATCGACTGCGTGTAAACCAAGGTTTTACTACTTTGTTAATAATTACACCAATTACCCTTGAATGTAATTTCACCCCTGTTTTAATTATTCTAGTGGCTATTAATCCATTCCCGTGTCCGGTTAAATGACCGATTATTCGTACATATAAATACCCCGCCCATCGTGTCCGATCGAGTGTATATGGTAATTTATAGGGACGCCCAATTGTAAATCTTTATATTAACATTAACAAACTATCATTTAGTTAAACAAATATAAAGCCCATTAATAGCCCATAGTCTAATTTCCACAAGTGTCGTTCTTTTGTCCAAACCCCAATTATGGTACAAAGCCCAATTACCCAATTTTAGTAATTAGCCCAACATCATGATTACTTTGGCTCAAATAAGCATAATAATAACTTAGTTACGAGACATTAATTTAAAAAGGAGAACATAACTTACATTGAGTATTTATCGCGTAGTGTTACACGGACAGAATTTCGACTTCAAAAACCCGTAAAATAACCTTTACATAACCCAAACTAATCTAATATAACACTAATCTATACTATATATACATATATATATTTATTTATATTATACTAGGGAGTATTATTATGTATTTGTGTGTGTGGTGTTAAAAACGAACGAAAAACTGGCAATTTATAGAATGTGAGCTGATTCTGATCCTCATGCGACTCGCATGGGTTTATGCCTATTTGCCATGCGACTCGCATGGCCACGCTGGACAGCTCACATATCTTTTGTCTTCTTGTTCGTCGACATATTTATTAAATATATATAAAATATAAATAATTTTAATAATTATTTATATATTATATTATATTTATGTGCATAGTAGACTAGATATTTTTGGTCCATTGCGTCGGGCGTTTCTTCTTGGCTCGGGTCCCGGTTCTGGATTTTCGGACGTCCTTTCGTACTATTTTATATCGTGTACTTTGCGTTCCGCAACTTGTACTCTTGTCATTTTTAGACGTTCTTCATCAATATTTTGAGCCTTTTTAATTGTATCTTGTATATTTGAGCATTTTGGACCTTTTTGTCTTCAATTCGTCGTTTTCGCCTTTTGTCTTCGCACTTATTTAATATAAACGAATATTACTTGAATATGGAGCAATTACAACTAAAATCTTGTCATTTCGGAAGGATATTGATACTAAATATATGTTCATTTAGAGCACTATCAGTAATATACGGAGCAAGTATACTGGACGTGTTGCTTTCCTAATACAAGGTTAGCAAGTAGGTGACACAAAACAACAAGTTTTGAGCAAAAATTTTCAAATCTGAAACCCACCAAACCTACAAAAATATTTTGCAACACCGATGGTGGATCAAATCAGAAAACTTGTCTAGGGTAAAATCTAGCATGAATTTTCAAAAGATCAAATGTTTTCATAAAGATCCAATTTCCTAAAGGATCTAAATTTTTATAGTCATGTGAGACTGTAAACCACATCGTTACTACCATTGTTTATACCGCCGTATTGAAATCACTGATGTACAAAGTGTGAAGAATAAAGAAGTAATTCTATTATATTTCAAGACTATATTGCTTGAGGACAAGCAACGCTCAAGTGTGGGAATATTTGATAATGCTAAAAACGAACATATATTTCATAGCATTATTCCTCAAGAAAGACAAGATTTTAGTTGCAATTGTTCTATTTACAAGTGATATTCGTTTAAATATTAAAAGGTGAAGACAAAAGGCAGATTCGACGAATTGAAGACGCAAAGGTCCAAAAAGCTAAAAAGTACAAGATACAATCAAAAAGGTTCAAATTATTGATGAGAAACGTCTAAAAATGACAAGAGTACAAGACGCAAAACGCAAAGTACACGATATAAAATAGTACGAAAGGACGTTCGAAAATCCGGAACCGGAACATGAGTCAACTCTCAACGCACGACGCAACGGAGCGAAAGTTACAAATTAATTATGTATATAAATATAATATAATATATAATTAATTATATAAATTATATATATATATATTATATTTATATAATAAAACGTCGGCAAAGAAGATCCAAAAAGGGATGAGCTGTAAAAGCAAACTCCGCGACTTGCGGAGTTTGAAGGGTTAGAGTGAAATGTCCCGTTCTTATTGATTAAAAACGTTCCATATTAATTGATTTCGTTGCGAGGTTTTGACCTCTATATGAGACGTTTTTCAAAGACTGCATTCATTTTTAAAACAAACCATAACCTTTATTTCATAAATAAAGGTTTAAAAAGCTTTACGTAGATTATCAAATAATGATAATCTAAAATATCCTGTTTACACACGACCATTACATAATGGTTTACAATACAAATATGTTACATCGAAATCAGTTTCTTGAATGCAGTTTTTACACAATATCATACAAACATGGACTCCAAATCTTGTCCTTATTTTAGTATGCAACAGCGGAAGCTCTTAATATTCACCTGAGAATAAACATGCTTTAAACGTCAACAAAAATGTTGGTGAGTTATAGGTTTAACCTATATATATCAAATCGTAACAATAGACCACAAGATTTCATATTTCAATACACATCCCATACATAGAGATAAAAATCATTCATATGGTGAACACCTGGTAACCGACATTAACAAGATGCATATATAAGAATATCCCCATCATTCCGGGACACCCTTCGGATATGATATAAATTTCGAAGTACTAAACCATCCGGTACTTTGGATGGGGTTTGTTAGGCCCAATAGATCTATCTTTAGGATTCGCGTCAATTAGGGTGTCTGTTCCCTAATTCTTAGATTACCAGACTTAATAAAAAGGGGCATATTCGATTTCGATAATTCAACCATAGAATGTAGTTTCATGTACTTGTGTCTACTTTGTAAATCATTTATAAAACCTGCATGTATTCTCATCCCAAAAATATTAGATTTTAAAAGTGGGACTTTAACTCACTTTCACAGATTTTTTACTTCGTCGGGAAGTAAGACTTGGCCACTGGTTGATTCACGAACCTATAACAATATATACATATATATCAAAGTATGTTCAAAATATATTTACAACACTTTTAATATATTTTGATATTTTAAGTTTATTAAGTCAGCTGTCCTCGTTAGTAACCTACAACTAGTTGTCCACAGTTAGATGTACAGAAATAAATCGATAAATATTATCTTGAATCAATCCACGACCCAGTGTATACGTATCTCAGTATTGATCACAACTCAAACTATATATATTTTGGAATCAACCTCAACCCTGTATAGCTAACTCCAACATTCACATATAGAGTGTCTATGGTTGTTCCGAAATATATATAGATGTGTCGACATGATAGGTCGAAACATTGTATACGTGTCTATGGTATCTCAAGATTACATAATATACAATACAAGTTGATTAAGTTATGGTTGGAATAGATTTGTTACCAATTTTCACGTAGCTAAAATGAGAAAAATTATCCAATCTTGTTTTACCCATAACTTCTTCATTTTAAATCCGTTTTGAGTGAATCAAATTGCTATGGTTTCATGTTGAACTCTATTTTATGAATCTAAACAGAAAAGTATAGGTTTATAGTCGGAAAAATAAGTTACAAGTCGTTTTTGTAAAGGTAGTCATTTCAGTCGAAAGAACGACGTCTAGATGACCATTTTAGAAAACATACTTCCACTTTGAGTTTAACCATAATTTTTGGATATAGTTTCATGTTCATAATAAAAATCATTTTCTCAGAATAACAACTTTTAAATCAAAGTTTATCATAGTTTTTAATTAACTAACCCAAAACAGCCCGCGGTGTTACTACGACGGCGTAAATCCGGTTTTACGGTGTTTTTCGTGTTTCCAGGTTTTAAATCATTAAGTTAGCATATCATATAGATATAGAACATGTGTTTAGTTGATTTTAAAAGTAAAGTTAGAAGGATTAACTTTTGTTTGCGAACAAGTTTAGAATTAACTAAACTATGTTCTAGTGATTACAAGTTTAAACCTTCGAATAAGATAGCTTTATATGTATGAATCGAATGATGTTATGAACATCATTACTACCTTAAGTTCCTTGGATAAACCTACTGGAAAATAGAAAAATGGATCTAGCTTCAATGGATCCTTGGATGGCTCGAAGTTCTTGAAGCAGAATCATGACACGAAAACAAGTTCAAGTAAGATCATCACTTGAAATAAGATTGTTATAGTTATAGAAATTGAACCAAAGTTTGAATATGATTATTAACTTGTATTAGAATGATAACCTACTGTAAGAAACAAAGATTTCTTGAGGTTGGATGATCACCTTACAAGATTGGAAGTGAGCTAGCAAACTTGAAAGTATTCTTGATTTTATGAAACTAGAACTTTTGGAATTTATGAAGAACACTTAGAACTTGAAGATAGAACTTGAGAGAGATCAATTAGATGAAGAAAATTGAATAATGAAAGTGTTTGTAGGTGTTTTTGGTCGTTGGTGTATGGATTAGATATAAAGGATATGTAATTTTGTTTTCATGTAAATAAGTCATGAATGATTACTCATATTTTTGTAATTTTATGAGATATTTCATGCTAGTTGCCAAATGATGGTTCCCACATGTGTTAGGTGACTCACATGGGCTACTAAGAGCTGATCATTGGAGTGTATATACCAATAGTACATACATCTAAAAGCTGTGTATTGTACGAGTACGAATACGGGTGCATACGAGTAGAATTGTTGATGAAACTGAACGAGGATGTAATTGTAAGCATTTTTGTTAAGTAGAAGTATTTTGATAAGTTTATTGAAGTCTTTCAAAAGTGTATAAATACATATTAAAACACTACATGTATATACATTTTAACTGAGTCGTTAAGTCATCGTTAGTCGTTACATGTAAGTGTTGTTTTGAAACCTTTAGGTTAACGATCTTGTTAAATGTTGTTAACCCAATGTTTATAATATCAAATGAGATTTTAAATTATTATATTATCATGATATTATCATGTATGAATATCTCTTAATATGATATATATACATTAAATGTCTTTACAACGATAATCGTTACATATATGTCTCGTTTAAAAATCATTAAGTTAGTAGTCTTGTTTTACATATGTAGTTCATTGTTAATATACTTAATGATATGTTTACTTATCATAGTATCATGTTAACTATATATATATATATCCATTATATGTCATCATATAGTTTTTACAAGTTTTAACGTTCGTGAATCACCGGTCAACTTGGGTGGTCAATTGTCTATATGAAACATATTTCAATTAATCAAGTCTTAATAAGTTTGATTACTTAACATGTTGGAAACATTTAATCATGTAAATATCAATCTCAATTAATATATATAAACATGGAAACGTTCGGGTCACTACAGTACCTACCCGTTAAATAAATTTCGTCCCGAAATTTTAAGCTGTTGAAGGTGTTGACGAATCTTCTGGAAATAGATGCGGATATTTCTTCTTCATCTGATCTTCACGCTCCCAGGTGAACTCGGGTCCTCTACGAGCATTCCATCGAACCTTAATAATTGGTATCTTGTTTTGCTTAAGTCTTTTAACCTCACGATCCATTATTTCGACGGGTTCTTCGATGAATTGAAGTTTTTCGTTGATTTGGATTTCATCTAACGGAATAGTGAGATCTTCTTTAGCAAAACATTTCTTTAAATTTGAGACGTGGAAAGTGTTATGTACAGCCGCGAGTTGTTGAGGTAACTCTAGTCGGTAAGCTACTGGTCCGACACGATCAATAATCTTGAATGGTCCAATATACCTTGGATTTAATTTCCCTCGTTTACCAAATCGAACAACGCCTTTCCAAGGTGCAACTTTAAGCATGGCCATCTCTCCAATTTCAAATTCTATATCTTTTCTTTTAATGTCAGCGTAGCTCTTTTGTCGACTTTGGGCGGTTTTCAACCGTTGTTGAATTTGGATGATCTTCTCGGTAGTTTCTTGTATAATCTCCGGACCCGTAATCTGTCTATCCCCCACTTCACTCCAACAAATCGGAGACCTGCACTTTCTACCATAAAGTGCTTCAAACGGCGCCATCTCAATGCTTGAATGGTAGCTGTTGTTGTAGGAAAATTCTGCTAACGGTAGATGTCGATCCCAACTGTTTCCGAAATCAATAACACATGCTCGTAGCATGTCTTCAAGCGTTTGTATCGTCCTTTCGCTCTGCCCATCAGTTTGTGGATGATAGGCAGTACTCATGTCTAGACGAGTTCCTAATGCTTGCTGTAATGTCTGCCAGAATCTTGAAATAAATCTGCCATCCCTATCAGAGATAATAGAGATTGGTATTCCATGTCTGGAGACGACTTCCTTCAAATACAGTCGTGCTAACTTCTCCATCTTGTCATCTTCTCTTATTGGTAGGAAGTGTGCTGATTTGGTGAGACGATCAACTATTACCCAAATAGTATCAAAACCACTTGCAGTTCTTGGCAATTTAGTGATGAAATCCATGGTAATGTTTTCCCATTTCCATTCCGGGATTTCGGGTTGTTGAAGTAGACCTGATGGTTTCTGATGCTCAGCTTTGACCTTAGAACACGTCAAACATTCTCCTACGTATTTAGCAACATCGGCTTTCATACCCGGCCACCAAAAATGTTTCTTGAGATCCTTGTACATCTTCCCCGTTCCAGGATGTATTGAGTATCTGGTTTTATGAGCTTCTCTAAGTACCATTTCTCTCATATCTCCAAATTTTGGTACCCAAATCCTTTCAGCCCTATACCGGGTTCCGTCTTCCCGAATATTATGATGCTTCTCCGATCCTTTGGGTATTTCATGCTTTAAATTTCCCTCTTTTAAAACTCCTTGTTGCGCCTCCTTTATTTGAGTAGTAATGTTATTATGAATCATTATATTCATAGCTTTTACTCGAATGGGTTCTCTGTCCTTCCTGCTCAAGGCATCGGCTACCACATTTGCCTTCCCCGGGTGGTAACGAATCTCAAAGTCGTAATCATTCAATAATTCAATCCACCTACGCTGCCTCATATTCAGTTTTTTCTGATTAAATATGTGTTGAAGACTTTTGTGGTCGGTATATATAATACTTTTGACCCCATATAAGTAGTGCCTCCAAGTCTTTAATGCAAAAACAACCGCGCCTAATTCCAAATCATGCGTCGTATAATTTTGTTCGTGAATCTTCAATTGTCTAGACGCATAAGCAATCACCTTCGTTCGTTGCATTAATACACAACCGAGACCTTGCTTTGATGCATCACAATAAATCACAAAATCATCATTCCCTTCAGGCAATGACAATATAGGTGCCGTAGTTAGCTTTTTCTTCAATAACTGAAACGCTTTCTCTTGTTCATCATTCCATTCAAATTTCTTCCCTTTATGCGTTAATGCAGTCAAGGGTTTTGCTATTCTGGAAAAGTCTTGGATGAACCTTCTGTAGTAACCAGCTAGTCCTAAAAACTGGCGTATGTGTTTCGGAGTTTTCGGGGTTTCCCACTTTTCAACAGTTTCTATCTTTGCCGGATCCACCTTAATACCTTCTTTGTTCACTATGTGACCGAGGAATTGAACTTCTTCCAACCAAAATGCACACTTTGAAAACTTAGCGTACAATTCTTCCTTCCTCAATACTTCTAACACCTTTCTCAAATGTTCACCGTGTTCTTGGTCATTCTTTGAGTAAATAAGTATGTCATCAATGAAAACAATGACAAACTTGTCAAGGTATGGTCCACACACTCGGTTCATAAGGTCCATGAACACAGCTGGTGCATTAGTTAAACCAAACGGCATGACCATAAACTCGTAATGACCGTAACGTGTTCTGAAAGCAGTCTTTGGAATATCATCTTCTTTCACCCGCATTTGATGATACCCGGAACGTAAGTCAATCTTTGAATAAACAGACGAGCCTTGTAGTTGATCAAATAAGTCATCGATTCTCGGTAGTGGGTAGTGGTTCTTGATGGTAAGTTTGTTCAACTCTCGGTAGTCGATACACAACCTGAATGTACCATCTTTCTTCTTGACAAACAAAATAGGAGCTCCCCACGGTGATGTGCTTGGTCGAATGAAACCACGCTCTAAAAGTTCTTGTAATTGGCTTTGCAGTTCTTTCATCTCGCTAGGTGCGAGTCTGTAAGGAGCACGAGCTATTGGTGCAGCTCCTGGTACAAGATCTATTTGAAATTCAACGGATCGATGTGGGGGTAATCCCGGTAATTCTTTCGGAAATACATCAGGAAATTCTTTTGCAATGGGAACATCATTGATGCTCTTTTCTTCAGTTTGTACTTTCTCGACGTGTGCTAGAACAGCATAGCAACCTTTTCTTATTAGTTTTTGTGCCTTCAAATTACTAATAAGATGTAGCTTCGTGTTGCCCTTTTCTCCGTACACCATTAAGGGTTTTCCTTTTTCTCGTATAATGCGAATTGTATTTTTGTAACAAACGATCTCCGCTTTCACTTCTTTCAACCAGTCCATACCGATTATCACATCAAAACTCCCTAACTCTACTGGTATCAAATCAATCTTAAATGTTTCGCTAACCAGTTTAATTTCTCGATTCCGACATATATTATCTGCTGAAATTAATTTACCATTTGCTAATTCGAGTAAAAATTTACTATCCAAAGGCGTCAATGGACAACTTAATTTAGCACAAAAATCTCTACTCATATAGCTTCTATCCGCACCCGAATCAAATAAAACGTAAGCAGATTTATTGTCAATAAGAAACGTACCCGTAACAAGCTCCGGGTCTTCCTGTGCCTCTACCGCATTAATATTGAAAACTCTTCCACGGCCTTGTCCATTCGTGTTCTCCTGGTTCGGGCAATTTCTAATAATGTGGCCTGGTTTTCCACATTTATAACAAACTACATTGGCATAACTTGCTCCGACACTACTTGCTCCGCCATTACTCGTTCCGACACCATTTGTTCCTTTCGTTCTATTAACCCCTGGTCCGTAGACCTCACACTTCGCCGCGCTATGACCATTTCTTTTACACTTGTTGCAAAATTTGGTGCAGAACCCCGAGTGATTCTTTTCACACCTTTGGCATAGCTGCTTCTGATTGTTGTTGTTGTTGCGGTTATTATTGTTGTTGGGATGATTGTTGTAGTTGTTGTTGTTGTTGTTGTTGTTGTTGTTGTTGGGCCGTTTGTTGTAGTTGCGATTGATGTTGCGATTGTTGGGATAATTGTTGCGATTATTGTTGCAATTGCTGTTGTTGTTGTATTGGTGATTCTTATCACCGTTTTCCTCCCACTTTCTTTTGACTTGCTTCACATTGGACTCTTCAGCAGTCTGTTCTTTAATCCTTTCTTCAATTTGGTTCACGAGTTTGTGAGCCATTCTACATGCCTGTTGTATGGAGGCGGGCTCGTGTGAACTTATATCTTCTTGGATTCTTTCTGGTAATCCTTTCACAAACGCGTCGATCTTCTCTTCCTCATCTTCGAATGCTCCCGGACACAATAGGCACAATTCTGTGAATCGTCTTTCGTACATGGTAATATCAAATCCTTGGGTTCGTAACCCTCTAAGTTCTGTCTTGAGCTTATTGACCTCGGTTCTGGGACGGTACTTCTCGTTCATCAAGTGCTTGAATGCTGACCACGGTAGTGCGTACGCATCATCTTGTCCCACTTGCTCTAGATAGGTATTCCACCATGTTAACGCAGAACCTGTGAAGGTATGCGTAGCGTACTTCACTTTGTCCTCTTCAGTACACTTACTTATGGCAAACACCGATTCAACCTTCTCGGTCCACCGTTTCAATCCGATCGGTCCTTCGGTTCCATCAAATTCCAAAGGTTTGCAGGCAGTGAATTCTTTGTAGGTGCATCCTACACGATTTCCTGTACTGCTAGATCCAAGGTT
Source organism: Rutidosis leptorrhynchoides (assembly GCF_046630445.1). Classification (NCBI taxonomy): domain Eukaryota; kingdom Viridiplantae; phylum Streptophyta; class Magnoliopsida; order Asterales; family Asteraceae; genus Rutidosis; species Rutidosis leptorrhynchoides. The sequence goes on along the minus strand of NC_092333.1, from coordinate 364,560,624 downwards.
ATTGTTGGTATGTAGCGCAGCCTGTACTGCGGCTATGTTTGAAGCTAGAAAAGTACGGAATTCCTCTTCATTCATATTCACGGTGTGTTGAGTAGTCGGTGCCATTTCCTTCAAAATAGTTAAATGGAACAAGTTAATCATACAGAATATTAAGAGTAGTTAATAGTATTTCGTAGCATAATATGAACTCATTTATAAAAGCTTTTTCTTCATATTAGCGTTTTATAAGTTTAAATTCGGGTAGTACCTACCCGTTAAGTTCATACTTAGTAGCTAATATACAATTCAACTACTACAATTCTATATGAAAAACTGATTATAATAATATTTCGCGTTCAAACTTTTATACAATATTTTGCAAACTTACAATACCGCTTATTTTACATAAAGCATGAAATATAGCACACAATAACTTTGATACAAGATAGTTGTGAGGACAATTCTAGCTAGTACACAAGTCGTTCAACAAAGGCAATAAAGACACGTAATTCATACGTCCAGAAACAAGTCATGCATTCTGGTTTTACTAGGACTACTTCCCATCCTTGGTCTTGTGCAACATAACCGTTATGGCCGTTGATAAGACAGCGTGTTGTAACGTCATCAAAGGGACGAGGGTTACGTAATGTCCAACAGTCCCGTAATAATCTAAAAACCTCATTTCTTACCCCAATTACCGACTCCGTCACTTGTGGAAACGTTTTGTTTAATAGTTGTAGCCCGATGTTCTTGTTCTCACTTTGGTGAGAAGCGAACATTACTAATCCGTAAGCATAACATGCTTCTTTATGTTGCATGTTAGCCGCTTTTTCTAAATCACGAAGTCCAATATTCGGATATATTGAGTCAAAATAATTTCTTAACCCGTTGCGTAAAATAGCATTTGGGTTCCCCGCAATATATGCGTCAAAGTAAACACATCGTAACTTATGGGTTTCCCAATGTGATATCCCCCATCTTTCAAACGAAAGTCTCTTATAAACCAAGACATTCTTGGAACGTTCTTCGAATGTCTTACAAACTGATCTCGCCTTAAATAGTTGTGCCGAAGAATTCTGGCCGACTCTAGACAAGATTTCATCAATCATGTCTCCGGGTAGGTCTCTTAAAATATTGGGTTGTCTATCCATTTTGTGTTTTTAAACTGTAAAATAGACAAGAGTTAGATTCATAAAAAAAAATACTTATTAATACAAGCAATTTTTACATATATCATAAAGCATAAGAATACTATATTACATATATTACACCACACGAATACAACTATCTTATTCCAACTCGCTCGTTTCTTCTTCTTCGGTTTTGGTTCGTTTTGCCAAGTTTCTAGGGATATATGATGTTCCCCTAATACGAGCCGTCGTTGTCCACATTGGTTTAGAAAAACCTGGTGGTTTAGAGGTTCCCGGGTCATTGTTACAACTTAAGGACTTCGGGCGTTGACGATACATATAAAGTTCATCGGGGTTGGAATTAGATTTCTCTATTTTTATGCCCTTTCCCTTATTATTTTCTTTTGCCTTTTTAAATTCAGTTGGGGTAATTTCTATAACATCATCGGAATTCTCGTCGGAATCCGATTCATCGGAGAATTGGTAATCCTCCCAATATTTTGCTTCCTTGGCGGAAACACCATTGACCATAATTAACTTTGGTCGGTTGGTTAAGGATTTTCTTTTACTTAACCGTTTTATTATTTCCCCCACCGGTTCTATTTCTTCATCCGGTTCCGATTCTTCTTCCGGTTCCGATTCTTCTTCCGGTTCCGACTCTTCTTCCGGTTCCTCTTCGGGAACTTGTGAATCAGTCCACAAATCATTCCAATTTACATTTGACTCTTCATTATTATTAGGTGAGTCAATGGGACTTGTTCTAGAGGTAGACATCTATCACATAATATCAAACACGTTAAGAGATTAATATATCACATAATATTCATATGTTAAAAATATATAGTTTCCAACAAAAATGTTAAGCAATCATTTTTAAAGAAAACACGGTCGAAGTCCAGACTCACTAATGCATCCTAACAAACTCGATAAGACACACTAATGCAAATTTTCTGGTTCTCTAAGACCAACGCTCGGATACCAACTGAAATGTCCCGTTCTTATTGATTAAAAACGTTCCATATTAATTGATTTCGTTGCGAGGTTTCGACCTCTATATGAGACGTTTTTCAAAGACTTCATTCATTTTTAAAACAAACCATAACCTTTATTTCATAAATAAAGGTTTAAAAAGCTTTACGTAGATGATCAAATAATGATAATCTAAAATATCCTGTTTACACACGACCATTACATAATGGTTTACAATACAAATATGTTACATCGAAATCAGTTTCTTGAATGCAGCTTTTACACAATTTCATACAAACATGGACTCCAAATCTTGTCCTTATTTTAGTATGCAACAGCGGAAGCTCTTAATATTCACCTGAGAATAAACATGCTTTAAACGTCAACAAAAATGTTGGTGAGTTATAGGTTTAACCTATATATATCAAATCGTAACAATAGACCACAAGATTTCATATTTCAATACACATCCCATACATAGAGATAAAAATCATTCATATGGTGAACACCTGGTAACCGACAATAACAAGATGCATATATAAGAATATCCCCATCATTCCGGGACACCCTTCGGATATGATATAAATTTCGAAGTACTAAAGCATCCGGTACTTTGGATGGGGTTTGTTAGGCCCAATAGATCTATCTTTAGGATTCGCGTCAATTAGGGTGTCTGTTCCCTAATTCTTAGATTACCAGACTTAATAAAAAGGGGCATATTCGATTTCGATAATTCAACCATAGAATGTAGTTTCACGTACTTGTGTCTATTTTGTAAATCATTTATAAAACCTGCATGTATTCTCATCCCAAAAATATTAGATTTTAAAAGTGGGACTATAACTCACTTTCACAGATTTTTACTTCGTCGGGAAGTAAGACTTGGCCACTGGTTGATTCACGAACCTATAACAATATATACATATATATCAAAGTATGTTCAAAATATATTTACAACACTTTTAATATATTTTGATGTTTTAAGTTTATTAAGTCAGCTGTCCTCGTTAGTAACCTACAACTAGTTGTCCACAGTTAGATGTACAGAAATAAATCGATAAATATTATCCTGAATCAATCCACGACCCAGTGTATACGTATCTCAGTATTGATCACAACTCAAACTATATATATTTTGGAATCAACCTCAACCCTGTATAGCTAACTCCAACATTCACATATAGAGTGTCTATGGTTGTTCCGAAATATATATAGATGTGTCGACATGATAGGTCGAAACATTGTATACGTGTCTATGGTATCTCAAGATTACATAATATACAATACAAGTTGATTAAGTTATGGTTGGAATAGATTTGTTACCAATTTTCACGTAGCTAAAATGAGAAAAATTATCCAATCTTGTTTTACCCATAACTTCTTCATTTTAAATCCGTTTTGAGTGAATCAAATTGCTATGGTTTCATATTGAACTCTATTTTATGAATCTAAACAGAAAAGTATAGGTTTATAGTCGGAAAAATAAGTTACAAGTCGTTTTTGTAAAGGTAGTCATTTCAGTCGAAAGAACGACGTCTAGATGACCATTTTAGAAAACATACTTCCACTTTGAGTTTAATCATAATTTTTGGATATAGTTTCATGTTCATAATAAAAATCATTTTCTCAGAATAACAACTTTTAAATCAAAGTTTATCATAGTTTTTAATTAACTAACCCAAAACAGCCCGCGGTGTTACTACGACGGCGTAAATCCGGTTTTACGGTGTTTTTCGTGTTTCCAGGTTTTAAATCATTAAGTTAGCATATCATATAGATATAGACCATGTGTTTAGTTGATTTTAAAAGTCAAGTTAGAAGGATTAACTTTTGTTTGCGAACAAGTTTAGAATTAACTAAACTATGTTCTAGTGATTACAAGTTTAAACCTTCGAATAAGATAGCTTTATATGTATGAATCGAATGATGTTATGAACATCATTACTACCTTAAGTTCCTTGGATAAACCTACTGGAAAATAGAAAAATGGATCTAGCTTCAATGGATCCTTGGATGGCTCGAAGTTCTTGAAGCAGAATCATGACACGAAAACAAGTTCAAGTAAGATCATCACTTGAAATAAGATTGTTATAGTTATAGAAATTGAACCAAAGTTTGAATATGATTATTACCTTGTATTAGAATGATAACCTACTGTAAGAAACAAAGATTTCTTGAGGTTGGATGATCACCTTACAAGATTGGAAGTGAGCTAGCAAACTTGAAAGTATTCTTGATTTTATGAAACTAGAACTTTTGGAATTTATGAAGAACACTTAGAACTTGAAGATAGAACTTGAGAGAGATCAATTAGATGAAGAAAATTGAAGAATGAAAGTGTTTGTAGGTGTTTTTGGTCGTTGGTGTATGGATTAGATATAAAGGATATGTAATTTTGTTTTCATGTAAATAAGTCATGAATGATTACTCATATTTTTGTAATTTTATGAGATATTTCATGCTAGTTGCCAAATGATGGTTCCCACATGTGTTAGGTGACTCACATGGGCTGCTAAGAGCTGATTATTGGAGTGTATATACCAATAGTACATACATCTAAAAGCTGTGTATTGTACGAGTACGAATACGGGTGCATACGAGTAGAATTGTTGATGAAACTGAACGAGGATGTAATTGTAAGCATTTTTGTTAAGTAGAAGTATTTTGATAAGTGTATTGAAGTCTTTCAAAAGTGTATAAATACATATTAAAACACTACATGTATATACATTTTAACTGAGTCGTTAAGTCATCGTTAGTCGTTACATGTAAGTGTTGTTTTGAAACCTTTAGGTTAACGATCTTGTTAAATGTTGTTAACCCAATGTTTATAATATCAAATGAGATTTTAAATTATTATATTATCATGGTATTATCATGTATGAATATCTCTTAATATGATATATATACATTAAATGTCTTTACAACGATAATCGTTACATATATGTCTCGTTTAAAAATCATTAAGTTAGTAGTCTTGTTTTACATATGTAGTTCATTGTTAATATACTTAATGATATGTTTACTTATCATAGTATCATGTTAACTATATATATATATATCCATTATATGTCATCATATAGTTTTTACAAGTTTTAACGTTCGTGAATCACCGGTCAACTTGGGTGGTCAATTGTCTATATGAAACATATTTCAATTAATCAAGTCTTAATAAGTTTGATTGCTTAACATGTTGGAAACATTTAATCATGTAAATATCAATCTCAATTAATATATATAAACATGGAAACGTTCGGGTCACTACAGTTGCGCCTCCTTTATTTGAGTAGTAAGGTTATTATGAATCATTATATTCATAGATTTTACTCGAATGGGTTCTCTGTCCTTCCTGCTCAAGGCATCGGCTACCACATTTGCCTTCCCCGGGTGGTAACAAATCTCAAAGTCGTAATCATTCGACAATTCAATCCACCTACGCTGCCTCATATTCAGTTGTTTCTGATTAAATATGTGTTGAAGACTTTTGTGGTCGGTATATATAATACTTTTGACCCCATATAAGTAGTGCCTTCAAGTCTTTAATGCAAAAACAACCGCGCCTAATTCCAAATCATGCGTCGTATAATTTTGTTCGTGAATCTTCAATTCTCTAGACGCATAAGCAATCACCTTCGTTCGTTGCATTAATACACAATCGAGACCTTGCTTTGATGCATCACAATAAATCACAAAATCATCATTCCCTTCAGGCAATGACAATATAGGTGCCGTAGTTAGCTTTTTCTTCAATAACTGAAACGCTTTCTCTTGTTCATCATTCCATTCAAATTTATTCCCTTTATGCGTTAATGCAGTCAAGGGTTTTGCTATTCTGGAAAAGTCTTGGATGAACCTTCTGTAGTAACCAGCTAGTCCTAAAAACTGGCGTATGTGTTTCGGAGTTTTCGGGGTTTCCCACTTTTCAACAGTTTCTATCTTTGCCGGATCCACCTTAATACCTTCTTTGTTCACTATGTGACCGAGGAATTGAACTTCTTCCAACCAAAATGCACACTTTGAAAACTTAGCGTACAATTCTTCCTTCCTCAATACTTCTAACACCTTTCTCAAATGTTCACCGTGTTCTTGGTCATTCTTTGAGTAAATAAGTATGTCATCAATGAAAACAATGACAAACTTGTCAAGGTATGGTCCACACACTAGGTTCATAAGGTCCATGAACACAGCTGGTGCATTAGTTAAACCAAACGGCATGACCATAAACTCGTAATGACCGTAACGTGTTCTGAAAGCAGTCTTTGGAATATCATCTTCTTTCACCCGCATTTGATGATACCCGGAACGTAAGTCAATCTTTGAATAAACAGACGACCCTTGTAGTTGATCAAATAAGTCATCGATTCTCGGTAGTGGGTAGCGGTTCTTGATGGTAAGTTTGTTCAACTCTCGGTAGTTGATACACAACCTGAATGTACCATCTTTCTTCTTGACAAACAAAACAGGAGCTCCCCACGGTGACGTGCTTGGTCGAATGAAACCACGCTCTAAAAGTTCTTGTAATTGGCTTTGTAGTTCTTTCATATCGCTGGGTGCGAGTCTGTAAGGAGCACGAGCTATTGGTGCAGCTCCTGGTACAAGATCTATTTGAAATTCAACGGATCGATGTGGGGGTAATCCCGGTAATTCTTTCGGAAATACATCAGGAAATTCTTTTGCGACGGGAACATCATTGATGCTCTTTTCTTCAGTTTGTACTTTCTCGACATGTGCTAGAACAGCATAGCAACCTTTTCTTATTAGTTTTTGTGCCTTCAAATTACTAATAAGATGTAGCTTCGTATTGCCCTTTTCTCCGTACACCATTAAGGGTTTTCCTTTTTCTCGTATAATGCGAATTGCATTTTTGTAACAAACGATCTCCGCTTTCACTTCTTTCAACCAGTCCATACCGATTATCACATCAAAACTCCCTAACTCTACTGGTATCAAATCAATCTTAAATGTTACGCTAACCAGTTTAATTTCTCGATTCCGACATATATTATCCGCTGAAATTAATTTACCATTTGCTAATTCGAGTAAAAATTTACTATCCAAAGGCGTCAATGGACAACTTAATTTAGCACAAAAATCTCTACTCATATAGCTTCTATCCGCACCCGAATCAAATAAAACGTAAGCAGATTTATTGTCAATAAGAAACGTACCCGTAACAAGCTCCGGGTCTTCCTGTGCCTCTGCCGCATTAATATTGAAAACTCTTCCACGGCCTTATCCATTCGTGTTCTCCTGGTTCGGGCAATTTCTAATAATGTGGCCCGGTTTTCCACATTTATAACAAACTACATTGGCATAACTTGCTCCGACACTACTTGCTCTGCCATTAGTCATTCCGATACCATTTGTTCCTTTCGTTCTATTAACCCCTGGTCCGTAGACCTCACACTTCGCCGCGCTATGACCATTTCTTTTACACTTGTTGAAAAATTTGGTGCAGAACCCCGAGTGATTCTTTTCACACCTTTGGCATAGCTGCTTCTGATTGTTGTTGTTGTTGCGGTTATTATTGTTGTTGGGATGATTGTTGTAGTTGCTGTTGTTGTTGTTGTTGGGCCGTTTGTTGTAGTTGCGATTGATGTTGCGATTGTTGGGATAATTGTTGCGATTATTGTTGTAATTGCTGTTGTTATTGTATTGGTGATTCTTATCACCGTTTTCCTCCCACTTTCTTTTGACTTGCTTCACATTGGCCTCTTCAGCAGTCTGTTCTTTAATTCTTTCTTCAATTTGGTTCACGAGTTTGTGAGCCATTCTACATGCCTGTTGTATGGAGGCGGGCTCGTGTGAACTTATATCTTCTTGGATTCTTTCCGGTAATCCGTTCACAAACGCGTCGATCTTCTCTTCCTCATCTTCGAATGCTCCCGGACACAATAGGCACAATTCTGTGAATCGTCTTTCGTACGTGGTAATATCAAATCCTTGGGTTCGTAACCCTCTAAGTTCTGTCTTGAGCTTATTGACCTCGGTTCTGGGACGGTACTTCTCGTTCATCAAGTGCTTGAATGCTGACCACGGTAGTGCGTACGCATCGTCTTGTCCCACTTGCTCTAGATAGGTATTCCACCATGTTAACGCAGAACCTGTGAAGGTATGCGTAGCGTACTTTACTTTGTCCTCTTCAGTACACTTACTTATGGCAAACACCGATTCGACCTTCTCGGTCCACCGTTTCAATCCGATCGGTCCTTCGGTTCCATCAAATTCCAAAGGTTTGCAGGCAGTGAATTCTTTGTAGGTGCATCCTACACGATTTCCTGTACTGCTAGATCCAAGGTTATTGTTGGTATGTAGCGCAGCCTGTACTGCGGCTATGTTTGAAGCTAGAAAAGTACGGAATTCCTCTTCATTCATATTCACGGTGTGTCGAGTAGTCGGTGCCATTTCCTTCAAAATAGTTAAATGGAACAAGTTAATCATACAGAATATTAAGAGTAGTTAATAGTATTTCGTAGCATAATATGAACTCATTTATAAAAGCTTTTTCTTCATATTAGCGTTTTATAAGTTTAAATTCGGGTAGTACCTACCCGTTAAGTTCATACTTAGTAGCTAATATACAATTCAACTACTATAATTCTATATGAAAAACTGATTATAATAATATTTCGCGTTCAAACTTTTATACAATATTTTACAAACTTACAATACCGCTTATTTTACATAAAGCATGAAATATAGCACACAATAACTTTGATACAAGATAGTTGTGAAGATAATTCTAGCTAGTACACAAGTCGTTCAGCAAAGGCAATAAAGACACGTAATTCATACGTCCAGAAACAAGTCATGCATTCTGGTTTTACTAGGACTACTTCCCATCCTTGGTCTTGTGCAACATAACCGTTATGGCCGTTGATAAGACAGCGTGTTGTAACGTCGTCAAAGGGACGAGGGTTACGTAATGTCCAACAGTCCCGTAATAATCTAAAAACCTCATTTCTTACCCCAATTACCGACTCCGTCACTTGTGGAAACGTTTTGTTTAATAGTTGTAGCCCGATGTTCTTGTTCTCACTTTGGTGAGAAGCGAACATTACTAATCCGTAAGCATAACATGCTTCTTTATGTTGCATGTTAGCCGATTTTTCTAAATCACGAAGTCCAATATTCGAATATATTGAGTCAAAATAATTTCTTAACCCGTTGCGTAAAATAGCATTTGGGTTCCCCGCAATATATGCGTCAAAGTAAACACATCGTAACTTATGGGTTTCCCAATGTGATATCCCCCATCTTTCAAACGAAAGTCTCTTATAAACCAAGACATTCTTGGAACGTTCTTCGAATGTCTTACAAACTGATCTCGCCTTAAATAGTTGTGCCGAGGAATTCTGGCCGACTCTAGACAAGATTTCATCAATCATGTCTCCGGGTAGGTCTCTTAAAATATTGGGTTGTCTATCCATTTTGTGTTTTTAAACTGTAAAATAGACAAGAGTTAGATTCATAAAAAAATACTTATTAATACAAGCAATTTTTACATATATCATAAAGCATACGAACACTATATTACATATATTACACCACACGAATACAACTATCTTATTCCGACTCGCTCGTTTCTTCTTCTTCGGTTTTGGTTCGTTTTGCCAAGTTTCTAGGGATATATGATGTTCCCCTAATACGAGCCGTCGTTGTCCACATTGGTTTAGAAAAACCTGGTGGTTTAGAGGTTCCCGGGTCATTGTTACAACTTAAGGACTTCGGGCGTTGACGATACATATAAAGTTCATCGGGGTTGGAATTAGATTTCTCTATTTTTATGCCCTTTCCCTTATTATTTTCTTTTGCCTTTTTAAATTCAGTTGGGGTAATTTCTATAACATCATCGGAATTCTCGTCGGAATCCGATTCATCGGAGAATTGGTAATCCTCCCAATATTTTGCTTCCTTGGCGGAAACACCATTGACCATAATTAACCTTGGTCGGTTGGTTGAGGATTTTCTTTTACTTAACCGTTTTATTATTTCCCCCACCGGTTCTATTTTTTCATCCGGTTCCGATTCTTCTTCCGGTTCCGATTCTTCTTCCGGTTCTGACTCTTCTTCCGGTTCCTCTTCGGGAACTTGTGAATCAGTCCACGAATCATTCCAATTTACATTTGACTCTTCATTATTATTAGGTGAGTCAATGGGACTTGTTCTAGAGGTAGACATCTATCACATAATATCAAACGCGTTAAGAGATTAATATATCACATAATATTCACATGTTAAAAATATATAGTTTCCAACAAAATTTGTTAAGCAATCATTTTTCAAGTAAACACGGTCGAAGTCCAGACTCACTAATGCATCCTAACAAACTCGATAAGACACACTAATGAAAAATTCTGGTTCTCTAAGACCAACGCTCGGATACCAACTGAAATGTCCCGTTCTTATTGATTAAAAACGTTCCATATTAATTGATTTCGTTGCGAGGTTTTGACCTCTATATGAGACGTTTTTCAAAGACTGCATTCATTTTTAAAACAAACCATAACCTTTATTTCATAAATAAAGGTTTAAAAAGCTTTACGTAGATTATCAAATAATGATAATCTAAAATATCCTGTTTACACACGACCATTACATAATGGTTTACAATACAAATATGTTACATCGAAATCAGTTTCTTGAATGCAGTTTTTACACAATATCATACAAACATGGACTCCAAATCTTGTCCTTATTTTAGTATGCAACAGCGGAAGTTCTTAATATTCACCTGAGAATAAACATGCTTTAAACGTCAACAAAAATGTTGGTGAGTTATAGGTTTAACCTATATATATCAAATCGTAACAATAGACCACAAGATTTCATATTTCAATACACATCCCATACATAGAGATAAAAATCATTCATATGGTGAACACCTGGTAACCGACATTAACAAGATGCATATATAAGAATATCCCCATCATTCCGGGACACCCTTCGGATATGATATAAATTTCGAAGTACTAAAGCATCCGGTACTTTGGATGGGGTTTGTTAGGCCCAATAGATCTATCTTTAGGATTCGCGTCAATTAGGGTGTCTGTTCCCTAATTCTTAGATTACCAGACTTAATAAAAAGGGGCATATTCGATTTCGATAATTCAACCATAGAATGTAGTTTCACGTACTTGTGTCTACTTTGTAAATCATTTATAAAACCTGCATGTATTCTCATCCCAAAAATATTAGATTTTAAAAGTGGGACTATAACTCACTTTCACAGATTTTTTACTTCGTCGGGAAGTAAGACTTGGCCACTGGTTGATTCACGAACCTATAACAATATATACATATATATCAAAGTATGTTCAAAATATATTTACAACACTTTTAATATATTTTGATATTTTAAGTTTATTAAGTCAGCTGTCCTCGTTAGTAACCTACAACTAGTTGTCCACAGTTAGATGTACAGAAATAAATCGATAAATATTATCTTGAATCAATCCACGACCCAGTGTATACGTATCTCAGTATTGATCACAACTCAAACTATATATATTTTGGAATCAACCTCAACCCTGTATAGCTAACTCCAACATTCACATATAGAGTGTCTATGGTTGTTCCGAAATATATATAGATGTGTCGACATGATAGGTCGAAACATTGTATACGTGTCTATGGTATCTCAAGATTACATAATATACAATACAAGTTGATTAAGTTATGGTTGGAATAGATTTGTTACCAATTTTCACGTAGCTAAAATGAGATAAATTATCCAATCTTGTTTTACCCATAACTTCTTCATTTTAAATCCGTTTTGAGTGAATCAAATTGCTATGGTTTCATATTGAACTCTATTTTATGAATCTAAACAGAAAAGTATAGGTTTATAGTCGGAAAAATAAGTTACAAGTCGTTTTTGTAAAGGTAGTCATTTCAGTCGAAAGAACGACGTCTAGATGACCATTTTAGAAAACATACTTCCACTTTGAGTTTAACCATAATTTTTGGATATAGTTTCATGTTCATAATAAAAATCATTTTCTCAGAATAACAACTTTTAAATCAAAGTTTATCATAGTTTTTAATTAACTAACCCAAAACAGCCCGCGGTGTTACTACGACGGCGTAAATCCGGTTTTCGGTGTTTTTCGTGTTTCCAGGTTTTAAATCATTAAGTTAGCATATCATATAGATATAGAACATGTGTTTAGTTGATTTTAAAAGTCAAGTTAGAAGGATTAACTTTTGTTTGCGAACAAGTTTAGAATTAACTAAACTATGTTCTAGTGATTACAAGTTTAAACCTTCGAATAAGATAGCTTTATATGTATGAATCGAATGATGTTATGAACATCATTACTACCTTAAGTTCCTTGGATAAACCTACTGGAAAAGAGAAAAATGGATCTAGCTTCAATGGATCCTTGGATGGCTCGAAGTTCTTGAAGCAGAATCATGACACGAAAACAAGTTCAAGTAAGATCATCACTTGAAATAAGATTGTTATAGTTATAGAAATTGAACCAAAGTTTGAATATGATTATTACCTTGTATTAGAATGATAACCTACTGTAAGAAACAAAGATTTCTTGAGGTTGGATGATCACCTTACAAGATTGGAAGTGAGCTAGCAAACTTGAAAGTATTCTTGATTTTATGAAACTAGAACTTTTGGAATTTATGAAGAACACTTAGAACTTGAAGATAGAACTTGAGAGAGATCAATTAGATGAAGAAAATTGAAGAATGAAAGTGTTTGTAGGTGTTTTGGTCGTTGGTGTATGGATTAGATATAAAGGATATGTAATTTTGTTTTCATGTAAATAAGTCATGAATGATTACTCATATTTTTGTAATTTTATGAGATATTTCATGCTAGTTGCCAAATGATGGTTCCCACATGTGTTAGGTGACTCACATGGGCTGCTAAGAGCTGATAATTGGAGTGTATATACCAATAGTACATACATCTAAAAGCTGTGTATTGTACGAGTACGAATACGGGTGCATACGAGTAGAATTGTTGATGAAACTGAACGAGGATGTAATTGTAAGCATTTTTGTTAAGTAGAAGTATTTTGATAAGTGTATTGAAGTCTTTCAAAAGTGTATAAATACATATTAAAACACTACATGTATATACATTTTAACTGAGTCGTTAAGTCATCGTTAGTCGTTACATGTAAATGTTGTTTTGAAACCTTTAGGTTAACGATCTTGTTAAATGTTGTTAACCCAATGTTTATAAAATCAAAAGAGATTTTAAATTATTATATTATCATGATATTATGATGTACGAATATCTCTTAATATGATATATATACATTAAATGTCGTTACAACGATAATCGTTACATATATGTCTCGTTTCAAAATCATTAAGTTAGTAGTCTTGTTTTTACATATGTAGTTCATTGTTAATATACTTAATGATATGTTTACTTATCATAATATCATGTTAACTATATATATAACCATATATATGTCATCATATAGTTTTTACAAGTTTTAACGTTCGTGAATCACCGGTCAACTTGGGTAGTCAATTGTCTATATGAAACCTATTTCAATTAATCAAGTCTTAACAAGTTTGATTGCTTAATATATTGGAAACATTTAATCATGTAAATATCAATCTCAATTAATATATATAAACATGGAAAAGTTCGGGTCACTACATAGAGTACCGCGACTCGCGGAGCCCCAAATTCTGAAACTGCCTATAAAAGCCAACGCATTTGATCCGTTTTAAATATCATATATCAATCTCTCTATCTATATGTAAACGTATATATATATATATATATATATATATATATATATATATATATATATATATATATATATATATATATATATATATATATTTATATTTTAATTTTAATTTTAATTTTAATTTTAATTTTAATTTTAATTTTAATTTTAAATCCTAATAATAAGGGTATGTTTGCGAATGTTGTAAGGGTGTAAGTTGAAATTCTGTCCGTGTAACGCTACGCTATTTTTAATCATTGTAAGTTATGTTCAACCTTTTTAATTTAATGTCTCGTAGCTAAGTTATTATTATGCTTATTTAAATCGAAGTAATCATGATGTTGGGCTAAATACTAAAATTGGGTAATTGGGCTTTGTACCATAATTGAGGTTTGGACAAAAGAACGACACTTGTGGAAATTAGACTATGGGCTATTAATGGGCTTTATATTTGTTTAACTAAATGATAGTTTGTTAATTTTAATATAAAGATTTGCAATTGGACGTCCCTATAAATAACCATATACACTCGATCGAACACGATGGGCGGAATATTTATATGTACGAATAATCGTTCATTTAACTGGATACGGGAATGGATTAATAGTCTATGGAATTATTAAAACAGGGGTGAAATTATGTACAAGGACACTTGGCATAATTGATAACAAAGTATTAAAACCTTGGGTTACATGCAGTCGATAACCTGGTGTAATTATTAAACAAAGTATTAAAACCTTGTTACAGTTTAAGTCCCCAATTAGTTGGAATATTTAACTTCGGGTATAAGGATAATTTGACGAGGATACTCGCACTTTATATTTATGACTGATGGACTGTTATGGACAAAAACTAGACGGACATATTGAATAATCTAGGACAAAGGACAATTAACCCATGGGCATAAAACTAAAATCAACACGTCAAACATCATGATTACGGAAGTTTAAATAAGCATAATTCTTTTATTTCATATTTAATTTCCTTTATTTTATATTTAATTGCACTTCTAATTATCGCACTTTTATTTATTGTTATTGTATTTAATTGCACTTTTAATTATCGTACTTTTTAATTATCGCAATTTTATTTTATCGCACTTTTATTTATCGCAATTTCATTATCGTTATTTAATTTACGCTTTAAATTAAGTCTTGTATTTATTTTTAATATTTTACATTAGGTTTTAACTGCGACTAAAGTTTTAAAAATCGACAAACCGGTCATTAAACGGTAAAAACCCCCTTTATAATAATAATATTACTAATTTATATATTTGTATTTTTATAAATTAAAACTAATATAGCGTTAAGCTTTGTTTAAAGATTTTCCCTGTGGAACGAACCGGACTTACTAAAAACTACACTACTGTACGATTAGGTACACTGCCTATAAGTGTTGTAGCAAGGTTTAAGTATATCCATTCTACAAATAAATAAATATCTTGTGTAAAATTGTATCGTATTTAATAGTTTTTCCTAGTAAAATATAAGCTATTTCATATACACCTCGCATAACATCAATGACCTAGTGTTAGAGACGAGGAAGTTGGTTCTTGATTCGGAGAACATTCGTGATTGACCGGTTGAGTGATGTGTTTATGAACCGATGAAGTATGGAGTTTAATGAGGCATGGATCTCCCTCGATTTGGATTAATGCAAGACTTGGTTCACGGCGTAGTGGACCTAGTAGATCGCGTTGGGTGATATAGTTATGGATGTAGCTTGTTGTGAGTTGTAGCTGAGAGAACTCGAAGGGATAATGGTGTTTTTCGTATTTTCCTAAGTGGGAATTTGGACGTTGAGTGTATGAGATACTGTTTGTTCCGGTAATGCACGCTAGTGATTAATAGCGTGTGGGAAGATATTCGAGTTAATAGAAATCGTTGTGGACATCGAGTTTGGAGGTATGCCGGAGGACCATTGGGTGTGAGTTCGGTTTGTTAAGTGACGGAGATCACGTGGACGTGATCCATTATAAGTGGGGGAGAGTTGTAACACCCATAATTTTATACATCAGAAGTGTGCATCAGAAAGTGTCAGTAAAAGTGTGCATCATAAAGTGTCACTGAAAGTTAACCTAACACTTATGCATTTTTAGAATTTACATCAGAATCCGAATCTGTCAACCTCAGTCCCTGAACTTTTAAATTGAAGTTGAGAACTGTAGTTATCGCGTTTGGAGCGTACTTGTCGCGTTTTGGTACGTCACGGAACGCGATAAACGGGTTCAAAATGCGACACCTTAAAAATCCAACTCCTGGTCACTTTATCGCGTTCCAATTGATTTTGTCACATTTGAGGGGTTGAGAAACGCGACCAGATGTCGTGAAACGCGATAATGTGGCAGAACTGATGTCTTGAACTCGTTTTTAAGGGGATTTTGGAGGGTGTTTTGGTCCTTTCACTTTGGAGTCGGATTTTTGGCCACAAAACTGATCCAACCTTATCATGAGCTCATTTCACACTCATTTCTCTCCCACCAAACATCTCAGAGAGAGAAGAGAGTTCTAGAGAGAGGAAGCTTCAAATGGTGATGAAGATGATGATTCTTACCCAAATTGGAGTGGTTATTGGTGCTTGTTGGTGTTTCTAGCTACTAGAGTTCATTTTGGTACTTGAGGTAAACCCTAATCCGAATTGTAGTGTTTGATTCTTGTTTGTGTTTAGGGTTTTTGCTTGTTAGGGTTATAAACCCCATTTATTGTGATATTTAGGGGTTTTGGGTATGGTTATTGTAAGTAGACCATATTATTGTGGCTTTAGGGTTTAATGATGAAATTGGCAAGATTTGTCATGGGTTTGGGTGTTATTCACTAGATTGTAAGTGTGTTGATGATTTTGATGTTCTTAAGAACAAAGTTTGCTAGTCAAAATGGGTGTTGACTTGGTTTAGTGTCAAAATTAGTTTTGAGTCAAGTTTTGGTGATTCGAGTATGTAAATACTTGGTTTAGGTGTTAATTGATGTTTTGAAAATATAATCACTAGCCGTTAGTGATTTTGGGCGTTTTTGTGACTTTTGTCAAAATGGGTAAATTGAATTGGGTCAAATTTGATGATTACACTAATTTTGGTTTAAATGGATGTTAAACACTTTTGTTAAGTGTTAAATTATGTTTTTGGATGTAATTACTCGCGAGAAGTAATTTTGGGTTAAAATAATATTTTAACATAAGTCAAACGTGGTCAAAAGCAATATAGGTCAATATTGCACATGTTGGGGTTTTGGTGTAACTGACGTTTGAAATAATTACTACCTAAGTAGTAATTTAGGGTTAAGACCTAATTTGGTCTAATTGGTGTCAAGTATAATTTGGGTTAAGTTATACTTGTTTGTAAGGGTCGGAATTACCACCCGTAGTGGTAATTGGTTTGTGTCCATTAGGTGTTAAATGGGCGGGTTGTGGCGAGCAAGGTGTGATCCCTCGGCTAAGGTATAATTGTGTCGGATTCTCTTTTAGATAATGTACATTTATGTGTATATTGTGCCTATGTGCTAGGTAACTATTTGCTCGGATATGAAGACAGAGATCATAATACACTACTTGTGCGGACATTCCAAGGTGAGTGGAATAATTATACGTGTATGTATATAATTTATTTGCTTGTGTGCAGGGGTGGAATGTGGGTTTAAAGTTCGAGCGATCGATACCACATTGTACCTTTCATGTGACAAGGGTTTAAAGTTCGAGCGTCGATACCTTATTATCATGAGTAATGCGTGGGATACGAGTTTTAAGTTCGGGCGTTCGATTCCCTATCCTCATGTGTGTGTATGTGGCGTGAAATGTGGGTTTTAAGTTCGGGTGATCGATACCACATTAAGCGTGACGGGTGGTCATAAGTTCGGGCGTTCGATACCACTCAAGGGGCTAGTGATGCATACTAGCGGCGTCTGTTTGGCTAACGGTTCATTTGCGAGAATTGTTCCCTATGGATTTTGGTTAACCATGGTTATGTGTTGTAGTGTAGCATATTATATTGTTTGGACTATATACTATTATTTCATGCTAGTTTGTGATATTGGAGTTTTAGCATTTTACTTTGTGACGGTATGCTAATTAGATTGGTAGCGTGTATGCGGTAATTGCGTAAGTGATTGCAAGTAAATAGATTCTATATGTATATGTATAATTATTGCATTCACTAAGCTTTACGCTTACCCCTCTCGTTGTTTACCTTTTTATAGGTATTGTGATTGTGAAGCTAGCTAGTTTATAGACTAGATACGTAGGAGCGCTTGGGCTCAATGGGGTAGCTTTTGGATAATTGGACGCGGATTGGGGATTTGGTAGTCCCCGGAATTATGCTCTTGGTATCGGGTTGAGTTATTGAGCCTTAACCCGTATTTTGTGTAATTATGTCATTATTACAATTGCTTTTGTAATGTGTGCTTTATGTACCAAGGGTCATTATAAGTTGTTAAACGTAACGTTATGATATTATGCTTTTGGTTAAAACAGAGTTGGAAATGTTGTGTATTATGAATGCTATATTGAGACCTAACTTTAAAAGAAAATAAAAAATATAGTGCTTCATTTTTGATAAACAGATTTGGGTTTGTTTCACCTTAGCGTAGATTAACAAACTATGTGATAATTATATTGTATTGTGTGTGCAATCGTCGAGCGAGATAGTCATTGTACTAGCAAGTTAATACGATGTGCTCGTGTAACAATGACTAGCAACCATTGTTACGGGTTCAAATTGTGTCAAACGAGTGATGTACGACGAGTGTTGAGCAAGATGGGATAGTGATGTGTGTGAATCATTTTCAAGTGTTTCATTGTTTAACCTATTCCATTTTTTATCATGAAGACGAGAAATGGTCATGATAATGGAAGTCCAAGAGTTGAAGGTGACTTCACGGACAAAGTAGTGGCCATCTTGGCAAAGCATAACGCGAATTTTCTCGCGAATGTCAAGAAAGTTTTTCAAGAATCGTTTGACGAGCAAGTGACCGATATGATAAAAAAAGCAAATGGGAGCTATCATCCAAGAGGAGTTTGATAAGAGGTTCCCTAAACCTCAAGGTGTGAATGCCGAAGTTGACTCGAGTGATGATGGAAAGAGGGAATTCCTCTACAAAAACATTAAGATTTCTCAAGCTCCATGGTAAAAGAGACCCACTCAAGAGTACTCTTTGGATCTCTGATATGGAGGGGGCCTTCCGCACTAGTGAATGCCCTCCCGATAAGAAGACGAGGTACGAAAGTAGCATGTTGAGGGGTGATGCCAAACTATAGTGGGATGCAAAAATTCGAGTTTATGGTGAGGGGAAAAGTATGACTTTAACGTGGGATGAGTTTAAGACGGAGTTCTTCAAGTAGTACCGAACTCCGGCTGATCTTTCGAGGCTAAAAGATGAGTTTCTTGCTTTAAGGCAAGGGTCAATGGATTTGAACACTCTCAAGTCCACATTCTTATCGAAGACCCAGTTTTGCCCAGAGTATATCGGTAATGATCATATGTTTATGGAAGACTTCTACGAACTTTGAATGACAACTTCCAAGAGAAGATTAGTAAGGATTCGGTGAAATCTTTTGATTATTTGTTTGATATAGCTAAGGGTTTCGAGTCGCTTGCTCTGAAAAAGAGTGACTTCACCATTAGCAAAAGAAATTTTGAAGCTACTAGCCATTCCAAGAAGAAGAGTAAGGGTGCGACCGAGAGCATCGGTAGTGTGAAGAAGGGTGTTTCCTTGGGTTTTCGACCCAAGTGTTATAATTGTGGACGACAAGGGCACATGGCTCATGATTGTACGAACCCATCTTCAAACAAACTCACATGTTATAATTGTCAAAAAGAAGGGCACCGAAGGACGGAATGTCCCGAGTTGCGGGGTGATCAAGTCAAGAAGCTTGAAAAGGCGGCGGGAACAGCTAGGGACGAAATTATTTGATGACTAATGATGAATCCAAACAATCCAATGAAGTCGTCTCAGGTACTTTCACGGTTAACTCTAGTCCGACAAGGATACTATTTGATAGTGGTGTAAATATGTCGTTCATGTCTCCAAAGTTTGTGCCTAAGCTTAATAAGCCGCTAGCTATGTTAAGTCATTCGGTAGAAGTCGAAATAGCAGATGGTAAGACGGTGCTAGTGGTTGATGTGTGTAAAAATTGTGATATCGTGTTTGGTACCGAAACCTTTAAAATCGACCTCATCCCGATGAATTTGGGTGAGTTTGATATTGTCGTTGGTATGGATTGGCTCGATTGTTATAGAGCCAATATTGCATGCCATGAGAAGTTCATTCGTGTAAAGACCCCGAGTGGGGGAGAGTTAATTATTCATGGTGAGAGATGGATAAGACTTTTACCATTATGCACTTATGCACGGGCACGTCATCTCCTTAGTGGCGGTGGCATGTGAAAGAACCCGTTCATACTGATTAGAAACGATTCACATTAGTTGGTTCCATTGCGAGGTAGTGACCTCTATATGATACATTTTACAAACAATGCATTCTTTTAAAAGAAAAACTCATTTCAAAATATAACCTTTCGATACAAATGATATATGATTCCCATAATATGAATGACTAATCTGTCATTAACTTAATAACAGTCTTTTTGAATTCAAACGACTTGAATGCAACATCTTTTGAAATATGCCATGAATGACTCCAAGTAATATCTTTAAAATGAGTAAATGCACAGCAGAAGATTTTTTTCTTACCTGAGAATAAACATGCTTAAAAGTGTCAACCAAAAGGTTGGTGAGTTCATAGGTTTATTATAAACAGTCATTTCAATAATTTTAATAGACCACAAAATTTCATTTTCATAAATAACATATAGGCATATAGCTATCTATATAAAACCATTCATATTATGAACACCTGGTAACCGACATTAACATAATGTCTATAGAATATCCCCCGCATACCGGCACATCGCAATCAGTATGACATATATAACAGCAATTGAAATTAGTATATATATAAATCGAAGTATTAAAGCAGTTCATATCTCTGACAGGGGCGTGTCAAAGCCCATAGATCTATCTTTAGGATTCGCGTCCATTAGGTAGCCATTTCCCTAATTTTAGGCTACCAAGCTAAAAGGGGCGATATTCGATCTAATAATCCAACCATAGAATGTAGTTTTTGTTGAGTCCCCAAAATAATTAAGGATTTAATTATGACAAAACTTTAATTTATTTGCACTAAAATGTTATGTGCAGCCAGCACAAGTTTGTTTATGTATAGACAGCAGATATTGCTGTGTCGAGTATAGTTTGCTGCTCAGTCTACCAGCACAAGGTAGACAGTGTTCTTCAATCAGCACATGATGTGTACTCAGCAGTTCAAGAATATCAAGTGTCGCAGCAATGAAGAACCAGCGCAGCTGGAATGCAGCTTACTACACAAGACATCTATGCTTCATTATAAGCATAGTAGTTTCCCGAGTGGTCTACATCAATTGTACTATTTAACAGAAGTCAAAGACAAAGTTGAACAGAAAAGGACACGCGTCGGCGGCTGACAAGTTACCTTACAAGACCACGTGGGAATGCAGAAGTTTAACGCATGTGCAGACATGGGTTATACTTTATCAATACCTAGGGAACACAACATTCTATTTGTTTAATCAAATAGTGGTGCCAAACTGAATTGGGGTGTTCCTGCAAATAGCTACCAAAGAGAAAAGAGGAAAGCATGCTATCTGATGCAGTTGTCCCCACAAGTACAGACATCCTATGTACTAGTGGACAATAGAACCATTACACGATTAATAGGACTACTATAAATTATTGTATCCACTATTTTAACAACCAGTGGTGTGGGTTTATTTATTTAGAGTCAAAAACGTGTAATAGCTTTTAGTTTACCTCTTAGCTATATTCTAGGTAATCTGTATCAACCAACTATCATTCCGCCAAGGATAGTTGTGATTCTTTGTGATTCAATCAATAAATAATAACCGTTGAAAATTACCTGTGACTCTATTTAATTTACATGCTTGAATACTAATCGTGTTTAACTGATAAGTTAATTAAAAGAAATTGTATTCACCCCTCCTCTACAATACTCATGTTTTTATCAAGGGACCAACAACAGGTATCAGAGCTTCAGTCTTAATAATTAATATCTTGGATCTGAATTCTCTCATGGCTGCATATTCAAATACAGCTTACCTTGAAAATGACTCATCCAATAGACCACCAAAATTTAATGAAGATGAGTATGAAACTTAGAAGGCAAGATTCATGCTTCACCTTGAGCCTATTGACCCACTCATGCCTGGTATTGCCACAGATGGTCCACTTGTTCCCACTGAGACTATTGGTAGTGCTCCAGCTATAGCTAACACTCCTGCTGTTCCTGGCAGAGAGGTTTTTCTCACTCCTTCTAGATGGGATGCTGAGGATAAATGTCGTGTTGGACTTGACCCTAAAATCAAAACCCTGTTAGCTATAACTTTTCCTAACCTACTGTTCAAACTGATTAGGGGAAAAGCAAATGCCAAGCTTATGTTGGACTATCTAGATGTCACATATGAGGGTATGGGAGAAGTAAGGCATAACAGAATGATTACATTGAAAAGAGAATATGAAATGTTCTTTGCCTACAAGAATGAAACCCTTAAGCAAACCTTTATTAGATTTAACTCCTTGATTGCAGACCTGATCACTTTGAATGTCACCGATACTGAATTTGAACAAGTAAACAAATTCATTGATTCACTGCCTACTAAATGGAAATCTGTTACTGACCCTTTAAGAACCACTCAGACCTTAAAGAACTTTAACATGTCTCCTCTCTACAGTTCACTGTGGAACCATGAGAAAGCAGAGGCTAAATTTGAACTTAATTTGAAAGAAAACTTTAGGTCTGCCCCCACCACTTCAAAATCTTCTAAGACAGATGATACTACTCTTATTGTTGCTGCTAAAAAGAAAGCTCAAAAGGCTTTACTGGTTCAAAAGTTGTTGGCAGAAGAAGAGACAGCTGAGAGTGATGTGGATAGTGGTACTGGGTCTGAAGAAAGCATTGATGATGAAAGTGATGTAGAAGGGTTTACTGAAGGTATGGCTTTGCTGGCTAGGCAGTTCAAAAGGTTCAATCGTAATAGAACCAGTAAGTCATACAAAGGGAGTAAGAAACCGAGTGCTAGGTATAGCAGCAAGTCAGTCAAGAGTCCTAAATCTGAGTGTTATAATTGTGGGAAGGTTGGACATTTTGCTGCTGAATGCATGTCCAGGAAACCTTCAACTTCACATGCTAACTCTTTCTCAAAAGCTGATAAGTACAAGAACAAGTACAAAGCTATGAAATCTCAGATGAAGGAAAGTGCTAAGACTGATAAGAAGGGTAAAAAGCCAGAAAAGGTTCTAGTTGCTGAGCATCATGATTGGGATGAAACCAGCTCATCGTCATCCTTTGATAGTTATACTGATGATGATGGTGCTGGTTATGCTTCTGATAAAAAGCTGTGTTTAATGGCCAAGGAGGTCAAGGAGTCTGATGAGGATGATAGTGGTAGTAAGTTTTTGGCTGATATAAGGGAAGCTGATCAAAAAAGAGATTCTCCTCAATGGATAACTGAAATGATGTATAAGGTTGATAATTTTCGAACTTATACTGATGATGAAAAAGCCGAAATGTTTAACTACCTAAGAGTTGACTTATGTAGAGGCAGCAAACGTGAAGAAGTTTTGAAAACTGACAACAAATCTTTAAATGAGAAACTTAAAAGCAAAAATGATGAAATTAAAATCTTGAAAGATGATATTTCCAAACTTGAAAAACAAAACTTTGCTTTAAAGTCTCTTCACGTTGAGGCAGCAGAAGTCAAGAACCAGCTGGATAATCTTAAAAAGGTTGTCGCTTCGTGGTGTACATCTGCTCAACGCACAGTCAAGTGTGTTAACGAGCAGGTGCCTGCCCAAGTTGAAGCTTTTTTTGCTGGTGACTATGCTGCTGCTGCTATTGTAGAAGTTACTTTCATGGACCCAATTCTTGAAACTGATCCAGAAGCTATCTTGCCAAATACTTTTGCCAAGATAGTTAAGGGTAAAACGGTCTTGAAAAATAAGTTTGTTAGACCTGCTGTGTCCCCACCACCTGTCATGAAAGAGATTTTGGAGGATCAAGTTAGAGCAAGAGAAGCCAGTACCTCAATTGATGAGACTACTGACCCCTCAAGCATCTACTACATGACTCCAAAAGAAAGACGTATTAAAAGGGAAATCACTGAAAATAATCTAATAAAAATTAAACCAACTGATTCCCCTTCGTGTTCGAGTTCCAATTGTGCTGAGCCAGCTGATGACAAACTTACTGGTCAACAAGTAGCTGTAGACAAGCCAGTCAAACAAAATACTGGCAAGTCCAAGGTAGCAGGTAAAACTTCTTCTAGCTCATCAGCTTCAATAGACAAGCCAGTAACTTCCCACGCTGGCTCGTCAAGTGATAAAGGCAAAGTAATACACCATGACTATGGTACTGGTTCTAAGAAGAAAGCTGCCCTTAAGGGAAAAACAAAAGTGGGCTGGAATGATGAGTTATCTATCACTGAGATTATGACAGTCAAGCTTGACCAGCTAATTGAGGAAGTAACCAAAAGTCGACCCGATCTTACTTCACCCATTTACTCAGTGTATGACCAGTCACCGATACCAAATGTGAGAAAATGCTACAAATGTGGCAGCAAGTTTCACTTAGCCAACCGGTGTACTCTAATCCTAACCCCATCTGCTACTTCTTCTTCAAGCAAACCAGCAGACAGGAAGAGAGCATCAAAGATGACCCTTCCAGAACCCATCCTTGGATGGGTTCCCAAAAAGAACTAATCTCTTAGCTACTGTGCAGGGCATTCAAAACAAGCAAATCTGGTATCTCGATAGTGGTTGTTCGAGGCATATGACCGGATGTAAGTCCCTGCTGATGGACTATCAAGAAAAGGATGGTCCAGTTGTTTCATATGGAGATAGCTCGTTGGGTTACACAAAGAGTTTTGGTACTTTAACAAATGGGAATGTCACATTCTCAAATGTTGCATATGTCGTTGGGCTTAAACATAATTTACTCAGTATAAGCCAACTGATAAGTAAGAATAAGATAGTCCAATTCAGAAGGAAAATTGACACTATTTTTGATAAGATAGGGAAGCCACTACTGACTGCAAAACGTCATGAAAATATGTATCAAATTGACATGAACACAGCAGTCACAACAACTGATACTTGTTTCTATTCAAAGGCAGCAGACAACCTGAAGTGGTTATGGCACAAGAGACTCTCACATCTCAACTTCAAAGACATTCACAAATTATCCAGTAGAAGTTTGGTGTTTGGGCTACCCACTATGTCTTATGTAAAGGACAGATTGTGTCCTGGCTGTGAAAAGGGAAAACATCACCATGCCTCATTCAAATCAAAGAAAATCTCATCTGTTGAGAAACCATTTCATTTACTTCATATGGATCTATTTGGTCCTGTTAATGTGGCCAGCTGTAGTGGGAAGAAGTATACACTAGTTATTGTTGATGAATATTCCAGATACACCTAGGTATTCTTTTTGAAGCAAAAGAGTGAAGTTGCTGATGAAATTATCAATTTTATCAAAAGAATGGAGCTTTTAAATTGGCAACTGGTGAAACAGCTAAGAAGTGATCATGGTACAGAATTCAGAAATGCTACATTAGAAGAATTTTGTGCTGACAAAGGTATTTCACAGAAATTTTCTACTGTGAGAACACCTCAACAGAATGGTGTTGTAGAAAGAAGAAACAAAACTCTTATTGAAGCAGCAAGATCTATGTTACCTGAGTCTGGGCTAAAATATTCATATTGGGCAGAAGCTGTGAACACTGCATGTTTTACCCAGAATAGATCTTTAATAGTGAAAAGACATCAGAAAACTGCTTATGAATTTCTCAAATGAAGAAGACCCTCAATTTCATTTCTTCATATATTTGGCACTCCCTGTTTCATTCTAAACAATTGGGATCAGCTAGGCAAGTTTGATGCTAAGGCTAATGAAGGTATATTCTTGGGATATTCCAACATGTCAAAGGCATATAGGGTTTTCAATAAAAGAAGGGGTTGTTTTGAAGAATCACTTAATGTTACATTTGATGAAACTGCCCCAGCTTTATCTCCCAGTCAAGAAGATGAAGAGTTATTGTTTGAAGAGCCTACTCAGCAAGCTCTTGATGATGATGAAGAACCAGCTGCAAATCCCTCACCAATCTATGTTGCTGGGTTCTCTGATGATGAGATGGAACACTCTGTTCCATCTGTGTCTAAAGCAAGTGGACCTACTGGCTCTACTGAAGGCCTACAACTTGAGCATAGGCCGGTTATGAAGGATCACAAGTTGGTACTGGTTACATTAATAATGAACAGCTGTCTCTAACTGCTGCTCATACCTTTGAACCAGCTGATGATCAAGATGCTGTATGTTCCACGTCAAGCTCACCTGTTCATAATACTAGATAGAAAAAGAGCATCCAATTGAGGAAGTTATTGGTAATCTAGCTAGTGGTGTTAAAACAATAAGACATGCAACCATCAACTTTTGTATGCATGTAAATTTTGTGTCTACCATTGAACCTACATGTCCTGATGAAGCAATCAAAGATCCAAGCTGGGCAGGAGCTATGCAAGAAGAGATCTCCCAGTTTGATAGGAATAAGGTTTGGACATTGGTACCTAAACCCGATGATGAAACTAAGAATATCATTGGTACCAAGTGGGTTTTCAAGAACAAGATGGATGAAGATGGGATTGTGATAAAAAACAAAGCTAGATTGGTAGCTCAAGGATTCAAACAGGAAGAAGGATTGGATTATGGAGAGACATATGATCCAGTGGCTAGGATGGAAGTTGTTAGATTGTTCTTGGCATATGCTGCTAAGATGAACTTTAGGGTATTCCAGATGGATGTTAAATCTGCATTTCTAAATGGGAAGCTGCAAGAAGAAGTTTATGTCAAACAGCCTCCTGGTTTTATAAGCAGTAAATATCCAGACCATGTCTACTGAAATGTCCCGTTCATATTGATTATAAACATTCCATATTAATTGATTTCATTGCGAGGTTTTGACCTCTATATGAGACGTTTTTCAAAGACTGCATTCATTTTTAAAACAACCATAACCTTTATTTTATCAATAAAGGTTTCAAAAGCATTACGTAGATTATCAAATAATGATAATCTAAAATATACTGTTTACACACGACCATTACATAATGGTTTACAATAGAAATATATTACATCGACATATGTTTCTTGAATGCAGTTTTTACATAATATCATACAAACATGGACTCCAAATCTTGTCCTTATTTTAGTATGCAATAGCGGAAGCTCTTAATATTCACCTGAGAATAAACATGCTTTAAATGTCAACAAAAATGTTGGTGAGTTATAGGTTTAACCTATATATATCAAATCATAACAATGGATCACAAGATTTCATATTTCAATATACATCCCATACATAGAGATAAAAATCATTCATATGGTTAGCACCTGGTAACCGACATTAACAAGATGCATATATAAGAATATCCCCATCATTCCGGGACACCCTTCGGATATGATATAAATTTCGAAGTACTAAAGCATCCGGTACTTTGGATGGGGTTTGTTAGGCCCAATAGATCTATCTTTAGGATTCGCGTCAATTAGGGTGTTTGTTCCCTAATTCTTAGATTACCAGACTTAATAAAAAGGGGCATATTCAATTTCGATAATTCAACCATATAATGTAGTTTCACGTACTTGTGTCTATTTTGTAAATCATTTATAAAACCTGCATGTATTCTCATCCAAAAAATATTAGATTTTAAAAGTGGGACTATAACTCACTTTCACAGATTTTTACTTCGTCAGGAAGTAAGACTTGGCCACTGGTCGATTCACGAACCTATAATAAATATGTACATATATATATCAAAGTATATTCAAAATATATTTACAACACTTTTAATACATTTTGATGTTTTAAGTTTATTAAGTCAGCTGTCCTCGTTAGTAACCTACAACTAGTTGTCCAACGTTAGATGTACAGAAAAAAATTGATATATATTATCTTGAATCAATTCATGACCCAGTGTATACACGTCTCAGGCTAGATCACAACTCAAAGTATATATATTTTTGGAATCAACCTCAACCCTGTATAGCTAACTCCCACATTACTGCATATAGAGTGTCTATGGTTGTTCCAAATAATATATACACATGGGTCGATATGATATGTCAAAACATTTGCATACGTGTCTATGATATCCCAAGATTATATAATATATTAGAATACATGTATAATACAATATAATTTAGCTATGATATGATTAATATAGATTTGTTACCAATTTTCACGTTGCTACAACAAGAAAAATTATTCAATCTTGTTTTACCCATAACTTCTTCATTTTAAATCCGTTTTGGGTGAATCAAATTGCTATGGTTTCATATTGAATTCTATTTTATGAATCTAAACAGAAAAATTATAGGTTTATAGTCAGAAATATAAGTTACAAGTCGTTTTTGTAAAGGTAGTCACTTCAGTCGAAAGAACGACGTCTAGATGACTATTTTAGAAAACATACTTCCACTTTGAGTTTAACCATGATTTTTGGATATAGTTTCATGTTCATAAGAAAAATTATTTTCCCAGAAGAACAACTTTTAAATCAAAGTTTATCATAGTTTTTAATTAACTAACCCAAAACAGCCCGCGGTGTTACTACGACGGCGTATGTCCGGTTTTACAGTGTTCTTCGTGTTTTCAGGTTTTAAATCATTAAGTTAGCATATCATATAGATATAGAAAATGTGTTTAGTTGATTTTAAAAATGAAGTTAGAAGGATTAACTTTTGTTTGCGAACAAGTTTAGAATTAACTATACTATGTTCTAGTGATTACAAGTTTAAACCTTCGAATACGATAGCTTTATATGTATGAATCGAATGATGTTATGAACATCATTACTACCTCAAGTTTTCTGGATAAAGTTGCTGGAAATGAGAAAAATGGATCTAGCTTCAAAGGATCCTTGGATGGCTTGAAAGTTCTTGAAGCAGAATCATGACACGAAAACAAGTTCAAGTAAGATTTCCACTCGTAATAAGATTGTTATAGTTATAGAAATTGAATCAAAGTTTGAATATGAGTATTACCTTGTATTAGAAAGATATCTTACTATAAATAATAAAGATTTCTTGAGGTTGGATGATCACTCTACAAGATTGGAAGTAAGCTAGCAAACTAGGAAGTATTCTTGATTTTATGAAACTAGAACTTGTAGAATTTATGAAGAACACTTAGAACTTGAAGATAGAACTTGAGAGAGATTAATTAGATGAAGAAAATTGAAGAATGAAAGTGTTTGTAGGTGTTTTTGGTTGTTGGTATATGGATTAGATATAAAGGATGTGTAATTTTGTTTACATGTAAATAAGTCATGAATGATTACTCATTTTTTGTAATTTTATGAGATATTTCATGCTAGTTGCCAAATGATGGTTCCCATATGTGTTAGGTGACTCACATAGGCTGCTAAGAGCTGATCATTGGAGTGTATATATACCAATAGTACATACATCTAAAAGCTGTGTATTGTACGAGTACGAATACGGGTGCATACGAGTAGAATTGTTGATGAAACTGAACGAGGATGTAATTGTAAGCATTTTTATTAAGTAAAAGTATTTTGATAAGGGTCTTGAAGTCTTTCAAAAGTGTATGAATACATATTAAAACACTACATGTATATACATTTTAACTGAGTCGTTAAGTCATCGTTAGTCGTTACATGTAAGTGTTGTTTTGAAACCTTTAGGTTAACAATCTTGAAACAACCCAACCTGTATTAAAACCGGCCCATGAAATTTTTTTCCTTTTAATACGCGTTAAATAATACTTTAGGTCCCATTACACATATTCCAAAATGTATTTGTTATCAAAGTAAGTTCATCGAACTTAAAACATACATTAATAATTTAAACTCCTTAATACAATGGTTCATTAATTAAATCGTAAACCGGTTATAATCATTATGACCCGACTAGTTACATTTACACAAAACCGAGCATGGTGATTTGGGACTACGCTACCCAAATCCTAATTGAGTCCAAAATCAAGATCTTCTAAAGCAACCTAGCCGAGATCTCTAATTCCCAAGCTTACCCGAGCCGCCAAGCATGCGAACCTATAAAAATATCAACAACGAGAGGGTAAGCTAATGCTTAGTGAATGTAAAGATACTATACACATACATATGCATAAAATGGCTACGCATCACCAAGCATCAAAATAACACATACCGTATCCGCATGGCAAACAAACTACAAAAGAGCACAATACACAAAGTAGCTACATGCTGCGTAATCACCAAGCTAACGCCACAAGATTAGCTACAACACAACAATAAGTATATACGTGTACGCAATAAATATAATCAACAATATAACAATAAGGTTAACCCCTTAACCCAAATCATATGAAGGTTGGCCGAACCACCCGGACCTTAGTGAATTCGCAATACCCGAGATTCACTACCTTCACCACATCGACAACCGAGAATGGCCGAACTACCCGAGCCTTAGTGAATTCGCACAACCCGAAATTCACCTCTTCAATGAGATGACCGAAACAACCCAAGTCATCATGAATCCGCACTAACCGAGATTCATTTCCTCAACAACAAAGCTAGCAACCCATCGCCAAAAAGGGTTATCCAAAGCGCTAGCCAATTCACAACACCATGGGTAAAAACCCCCAACGCATAAGCGTATCACATGGACCCGAAGCATAAGAGGAGTCCATTCAACTACAACAACATAGAGTAAACCCAAGCAAGGGTCACTCTACACACACGCACCCATTTTACACATACACATGTGCATAGTAAATTTACACTCACTTTAACGCCTCGATGAAGTGAAATCCAATAATCCGTAACACCCCAATGGAACGTACCTATTCCATTAATCACAAATACAATAACACAATTAGGGTGGATTTACAAATCAACCCAAATTGACAACTAGTGCAATTTCGACCCAAATTGCACTTCCAAGCTCAAACCGCGTCAAAACTAGCCAATAATCACTAACACAAGTGAAAATGGTCCTAATATGCCAATTAAACTCAAGCATAGGCGTTAAATACCAATCTTGCCCAATATGACACCTTAACCCTAATTTTGACCCATTTTAAAATTAGTTAACCAAAATACACCCAAAGTGGTTCCATCACTTCTATAATCACTAATACTAGTGATTACACACTACATATAAGCCTTAAACATGGTTAGATCATTAACCAACACAAAACCCACCAACATCAACAATAACTAGTTACAATTACCCATTTCACCTCCTAAATGGGTTTTACAACTAACTAGCTCAAAACCCTAAACTTGAATATCAAATCATAAGAAAAAAATTCGGAGTTGAGACTTACCAATACCGCCAAAATGATGCCGTTGACGAGTGGAACAACTTTAACACTTGAGGTTTGACCCGAAACCCTCTTCTTCTTCTCCAAAAGAAGCTTTATCTCTCTAAAACTCAATCTCTCTAAAGGGTTTGGAGTTGAGAGTGTTTTTGAGTAAAGATGAGGATAATATGAGCCTTGAATCAGTCTTATGGCTCTAGAACTGGCCATAAGTGAATTTACCAAAACACCCTCAAAAGATTCCATTAAAATGGGTTAATAATGTCATTACAGCGACATTTGTCGCGTTTCGCGACACCTTGTCGCGTTTCGTGAAACCTTGTCGCGTTTCGCGACACCAATACGCGACACACAACACTCAAACGCGACAAAGTGGACAGAAATCACCATCAGAAGTTGTCTCGTTTCAAGCATGTTTGTCACGGAACGCGACGCACCAGAATGAGACAAACTGCACTCAAACTCGACAGTTTATCTGATGTACTCCAATTTCACTTTTAAAACATCCCAAAGTCAATCGTGGTCAATGCATTACGCCCAAACTATTAAATAATCATTCTTGGACTTCAAATGATGCCCCGAGCGTCATGTTTAGAAAACGGGGTGTTACAACTCTCCCCCACTTAAATTCGATCACGTCCTCGTGATCCTAGTCACTTAACCAATCCGAACCTACACGCTATGGTTCTCAAACAATCGTTCCAATCCGACTTCCACCACATTACTCATTAACCCGAAGATTAATTTGTTAACTAAATACACACTTGCAAGCATTTCGAGACGTGCAATACACGCAACCACCGAAGTCTACAACGATCACTTAGGATACGAGAAACCGCCACGTATCCTTCCAACTCGTATAGGCAATTCTTCTCATAGAGTTACCCTTAACAACTAAATCGTCATTCGCGATTTATCAAGTCCACAAATCCGAGCACTAGAACTTGCTCAATCCTTCATATGGGGAAAAACTCCACCAATCTCGTACCGAGATATCAACCCTTTAGCGTACCATACCAAGTACAATGCGAAAAGTAACCACGTCCCAAACTGAAGTCAACCATCTAACCGATGAAGACCAAATAAAAGTGAAATCTAACGGATAACACTTACCACTTAACAACCCTTGTAGTGCGCAAATACGTCTATTACGCAACTACTGCAACATCACAAGCAACGGCTAAAACCATTAGCGCCCAAACGACTATGGAAACGCAAATCCCAAGGTGTACAAAATCGACTAATGCCACACCCATAACAATATGTGAGCGAAGCACGGCTATCGCATCACTAACCACATAACATGGTCCTTACGACCCCACCATTGGTGTATAAAACAACCAATAGTTCACCAAACATGGCCCTCACGACCCCACCATTGGCGTATAAAACAACCAATAGTTCACACAACATGGTCCTCACGACCCCACCATTGGCGTATAAAACAACCAATAGTTCACACATCCAACATGGCCGAAACAATCCGAGCCTAAACACATATGGAGGATGGTCGAAACAACCCGAACCTTAGTGAATTCGCAACAACCCAAAATTCACCAACCCAGTCCATATTTCCCACAACGAAATGACCGCACAACCCGAGTCATTGTGAATACGCGCAAACCGATATTCACTACCTCCACCACATAGTATAACGGAGGATGGCCGTACAACCCGAGTTTAATGAATCCGAACTACCCGACATTCACTACCTCAAACTATGAGTTCAACCAACAGGGACAATCGTACTACCCGAAATATTGTGAATACGAACAACCCGATATTCACCTCCCCCAACACAACTCATGAATGATACTCCCATTCCGATAACGTTATACCATACCGATATAACACTAAACCCATGATGAAGTCAGCGGACCCCGAAGGTCATGCTCCACCAACCAACAATACCATGATGAAGTCAGCGGACCCCGAAGGTCATGCTTCTTCAATCTCATACGCACTTTTGGCCTCAAACAACGAGTAGTGCAACATCGCGCTCTGCTACACTATAGTGAACCCTAACGGATACCACTAACCATCCACACCATCTAGCAAGGACCACCTATATCGAACATAGGCACGAAACAATAATTCTCTACAAGAGAATCCACTACGCACATCCCTTAGCCGAGGGATATCACCTTGCTCGCCAAACACGCCCATTATCTCTCAACGAGATCACTACATTATCACCTCGGTGATAATTTGCATCCCAAATTCATAAGTGCAATTTAACCGAAATTGTACTTTATCACAAATCGACCAAAACTAGGTCCCAACGCAAACTTCTGGATCTACCAAAAGCATTATCCGAAGTCTCACACTAAAACTTCTTCGTGCAGGAGTGTAACTCCCCCACTTGGTGTAGTGACCCGAACTTTTCCATGTTTATATATATTAATTGAGATTGATATTTACATGATTAAATGTTTCCAACATGTTAAGCAATCAAACTTGTTAAGACTTGATTAATTGAAATATGTTTCATATAGACAATTGACCACCCAAGTTGACCGGTGATTCACGAACGTTAAAACTTGTAAAAACTATACGATGACATATATATGGTTATATATATAGTTAACATGTTTTTATTATAAGTATGTATCTCATTAGGTATTTTAACAATGAGTTATATACATAAAAATGAGACTATTAATTTAAGAAACTCGAAAACGATATATATAACGATTATCATTATAACAACGTCTTACTAGGTACATATGAATCATATTAAGATATTGATACACTTGGTTAATTATGTTAAATTATAAGTAAATATATTATTAAGTGTATTAACAATGAAATACATATGTAAAAATAAGACTACTAACTTAATGATTTCGAAACGAGACATATATGTAACGATTATCGTTGTAACGACATTTAACTGTATATACATCATACTGAGATATATTATATATCATAATATCATGATAATATAACAATTTAACATCTCATTTGTTATAATAAACAATGGGTTAACAACATTCAACAAGATCATTAACCTAAAGGTTTCAAAACAACATTTACATGTAACGACTAACGATGACTTAACGACTCAGTTAAAATGTATATACATGTAGTGTTTTAATATGTATTCATACACTTTTGAAAGACTTCAAGACACTTATCAAAATACTTCTACTTAACAAAAATGCTTACAATTACATCCTCGTTCAGTTTCATCAACAATTTTACTCGTATGCACCCGTATTCGTACTCGTACAATACACAGCTTTTAGATGTATGTACTATTGGTATATACACTCCAATGATCAGCTCTTAGCAGCCCATGTGAGTCACCTAACACATGTGGAAACCATCATTTGGCAACTAGCATGAAATATCTCATAAAATTACAAAAATATGAGTAATCATTCATGACTTATTTACATGAAAACAAAATTACATATCCTTTATATCTAATCCATACACCAACGACCAAAAACACCTACAAACACTTTCATTCTTCAATTTTCTTCATCTAATTGATCTCTCTCAAGTTCTATCTTCAAGTTCTAAGTGTTCTTCATAAATTCCAAAAGTTCTAGTTTCATAAAATCAAGAATACTTTCAAGTTTGCTAGCTCACTTCCAATCTTGTAAGGTGATCATCCAACCTCAAGAAATCTTTGTTTCTTACAGTAGGTTATCATTCTAATACAAGGTAATAATCATATTCAAACTTTGGTTCAATTTCTATAACTATAACAATCTTATTTCAAGTGATGATCTTACTTGAACTTGTTTTCGTGTCATGATTCTGCTTCAAGAACTTCGAGCCATCCAAGGATCCATTGAAGCTAGATCCATTTTTCTCTTTTCCAGTAGGT
Organism: Rutidosis leptorrhynchoides; assembly: GCF_046630445.1. NCBI lineage: Eukaryota > Viridiplantae > Streptophyta > Magnoliopsida > Asterales > Asteraceae > Rutidosis > Rutidosis leptorrhynchoides. Next base: position 364,525,573 of record NC_092333.1, on the reverse strand, counting down.
TTATCCAAGGAACTTAAGGTAGTAATGATGTTCATAACATCATTCGATTCATACATATAAAGCTATCTTATTCGAAGGTTTAAACTTGTAATCACTAGAACATAGTTTAGTTAATTCTAAACTTGTTCGCAAACAAAAGTTAATCCTTCTAACTTGACTTTTAAAATCAACTAAACACATGTTCTATATCTATATGATATGCTAACTTAATGATTTAAAACCTGGAAACACGAAAAACACCGTAAAACCGGATTTACGCCGTCGTAGTAACACCGCGGGCTGTTTTGGGTTAGTTAATTAAAAACTATGATAAACTTTGATTTAAAAGTTTTTATTCTGAGAAAATGATTTTTATTATGAACATGAAACTATATCCAAAAATTATGGTTAAACTCAAAGTGGAAGTATGTTTTCTAAAATGGTCATCTAGACGTCGTTCTTTCGACTAAAATGACTACCTTTACAAAAACGACTTGTAACTTATTTTTCCGACTATAAACCTATACTTTTTCTGTTTAGATTCATAAAATAGAGTTCAATATGAAACCATAGCAATTTGATTCACTCAAAACGGATTTAAAATGAAGAAGTTATGGGTAAAACAAGATTGGATAATTTTTCTCATTTTAGCTACGTGAAAATTGGTAACAAATCTATTCCAACCATAACTTAATCAACTTGTATTGTATATTATGTAATCTTGAGATACCATAGACACGTATACAATGTTTCGACCTATCATGTCGACACATCTATATATATTTCGGAACAACCATAGACACTCTATATGTGAATGTTGGAGTTAGCTATACAGGGTTGAGGTTGATTCCAAAATATATATAGTTTGAGTTGTGATCAATACTGAGATACGTATACACTGGGTCGTGGATTGATTCAAGATAATATTTATCGATTTATTTCTGTACATCTAACTGTGGACAACTAGGTGTAGGTTACTAACGAGGACAGCTGACTTAATAAACTTAAAACATCAAAATATATTAAAAGTATTGTAAATATATTTTGAACATACTTTGATATATATGTATATATTGTTATAGGTTCGTGAATCAACCAGTGGCCAAGTCTTACTTCCCGACGAAGTAAAAATCTGTGAAAGTGAGTTATAGTCCCACTTTTAAAATCTAATATTTTTGGGATGAGAATACATGCAGGTTTTATAAATGATTTACAAAATAGACACAAGTACGTGAAACTACATTCTATGGTTGAATTATCGAAATCAAATATGCCCCTTTTTATTAAGTCTGGTAATCTAAGAATTAGGGAACAGACACCCTAATTGACGCGAATCCTAAAGATAGATCTATTGGGCCTAACAAACCCCATCCAAAGTACCGGATGCTTTAGTACTTCGAAATTTATATCATATCCGAAGGGTGTCCCGGAATGATGGGGATATTCTTATATATGCATCTTGTTAATGTCGGTTACCAGGTGTTCACCATATGAATGATTTTTATCTCTATGTATGGGATGTGTATTGAAATATGAAATCTTGTGGTCTATTGTTACGATTTGATATATATAGGTTAAACCTATAACTCACCAACATTTTTGTTGACGTTTAAAGCATGTTTATTCTCAGGTGAATATTAAGAGCTTTCGCTGTTGCATACTAAAATAAGGACAAGATTTGGAGTCCATGTTTGTATGATATTGTGTAAAAACTGCATTCAAGAAACTGATTTCGATGTAACATATTTGTATTGTAAACCATTATGTAATGGTCGTGTGTAAACAGGATATTTTAGATTATCATTATTTGATAATCTACGTAAAGCTTTTTAAACCTTTATTTATGAAATAAAGGTTATGGTTTGTTTTAAAAATGAATGCAGTCTTTGAAAAACGTCTCATATAGAGGTCAAAACCTCGCAACGAAATCAATTAATATGGAACGTTTTTAATCAATAAGAACGGGACATTTCAGTTGGTATCCGAGCGTTGGTCTTAGAGAACCAGAATTTTGCATTAGTATGTCTTATCGAGTTTGTTAGGATGCATTAGTGAGTCTGGACTTCGACCGTGTTTACTTGAAAAATGATTGCTTAATAAATTTTGTTGGAAACTATATATTTTTAACATGTGAATATTATGTGATATATTAATCTCTTAACGCGTTTGATATTATGTGATAGATGTCTACCTCTAGAACAAGTTCCATTGACTCACCTAATAATAATGAAGAGTCAAATGTAAATTGGAATGATTCGTGGACTGATTCACAAGTTCCCGAAGAGGAACCGGAAGAAGAGTCGGAACCGGAAGAAGAATCGGAACCGGAAGAAGAATCGGAACCGGATGAAGAAATAGAACCGGTGGGGGAAATAATAAAACGGTTAAGTAAAAGAAAATCCTCAACCAACCGACCAAGGTTAATTATGGTCAATGGTGTTTCCGCCAAGGAAGCAAAATATTGGGAGGATTACCAATTCTCCGATGAATCGGATTCCGACGAGAATTCCGATGATGTTATAGAAATTACCCCAAATGAATTTAAAAAGGCAAAAGAAAATAATAAGGGAAAGGGCATAAAAATAGAGAAATCTAATTCCAACCCCGATGAACTTTATATGTATCGTCAACCCCCGAAGTCCTTAAGTTGTAACAATGACCCGGGAACCTCTAAACCACCAGGTTTTTCTAAACCAATGCGGATCACGACGGCTCGTATTAGGGGAACATCATATATCCCTAGAAACTTGGCAAAACAAACCAAAATCGAAGAAGAAGAAACAAGCGAGTCGGAATAAGATAGTTGTATTCGTGTGGTGTAATATATGTAATATAGTGTGCTTATGCTTTATGATATATGTAAAAATTGCTTGTATTAATAAGTATATTTTTTTTTATGAATCTAACTCTTGTCTATTTTACAGTATAAAAACACAAAATGGATAGACAACCCAATATTTTAAGAGACCTACCCGGAGACATGATTGATGAAATCTTGTCTAGAGTCGGCCAGAATTCCTCGGCACAACTATTTAAGGCGAGATCAGTTTGTAAGACATTCGAAGAACGTTCCAAGAATGTCTTGGTTTATAAGAGACTTTCGTTTGAAAGATGGGGGATATCACATTGGGAAGCCCATAAGTTACGATGTGTTTACTTTGACGCATATATTGCGGGGAACCCAAATGCTATTTTACGCAACGGGTTAAGAAATTATTTTGACTCAATATATCCGAATATTGGACTTCGTGATTTAGAAAAAGCGGCTAACATGCAACATAAAGAAGCATGTTATGCTTACGGATTAGTAATGTTCGCTTCTCACCAAAGTGAGAACAAGAACATCGGGCTACAACTATTAAACAAAACGTTTCCACAAGTGACGGAGTCGGTAATTGGGGTAAGAAATGAGGTTTTTAGATTATTACGGGACTGTTGGACATTACGTAACCCTCGTCCCTTTGATGACGTTACAACACGCTGTCTTATCAACGGCCATAACGGTTATGTTGCACAAGACCAAGGATGGGAAGTGGTCCTAGTAAAACCAGAATGCATGACTTGTTTCTGGACGTATGAATTACGTGTCTTTATTGCCTTTGCTGAACGACTTGTATACTAGCTAGAATTATCTTCACAACTATCTTGTATCAAAGTTATTGTGTGCTATATTTCATGCTTTATGTAAAATAAGCGGTATTGTAAGTTTGTAAAATATTGTGTAAAAGTTTGAACGCGAAATATTATTATAATCAGTTTTTCATATAGAATTGAAGTAGTTGAATTGTATATTAGCTACTAAGTATGAACTTAACGGGTAAGTACTACCCGAATTTAAACTTATAAAATGCTAATATGAAGAAAAATCTTTTATAAATGAGTTCATATTATGCTACGGAATACTATTAACTACTCTTAATATTTTGTATGATTAACTTGTTCCATTTGACTATTTTGAAGGAAATGGCACCGACTACTCGACATACCGTGAATATGAATGAAGAGGAATTCCGTACTTTTCTATCTTCAAACATAGCCGCAGTACAGGCTGCGCTACATACCAACAATAACCTTGGATCTAGCAGTACAGCAAATCGTGTAGGATGCACCTACAAAGAATTCACTGCCTGTAAACCTTTAGAATTTGATGGAACCGAAGGACCGATCGGATTGAAACGGTGGACCGAGAAGGTCGAATCGGTGTTTGCCATAAGTAAGTGTACTGAAGAGGACAAAGTGAAGTACGCTACGCATACCTTCACAGGTTCTGCGTTAACATGGTGGAATACCTATGTAGAGCAAGTGGGACAAGACGATGCGTACGCACTATCGTGGTCAGCATTCAAGCACTTGATGAACGAGAAGTATCGTCCGAGAACCGAGGTCAATAAGCTCAAGACAGAACTTAGAGGGTTACGAACCTAAGGATTTGATATTACCACGTACGAAAGACGATTCACAGAATTGTGCTTATTGTGTCCGGGAGCATTCGAATATGAGGAAGAGAAGATCGACGCATTTGTGAAAGGATTACCGGAAAGAATCCAAGAAGATATAAGTTCACACGAGCCCGCCTCCATACAACAGGCATGTAGAATGGCTCACAAACTCGTGAACCAGATTGAAGAAAGAATTAAAGAACAGACTGCTGAAGAGGCCAATGTGAAGCAAGTCAAAAGAAAGTGGGAGGAAAACGGTGATAAGAATCACCAATACAACAACAACAGCAATTACAACAATAATCGCAACAATTATCCCAACAATCGCAACATCAATCGCAACTACAACAAACGGCCCAACAACAACAACAATAATAACAACAGCAACTACAACAATCATCCCAACAACAATAATAACCGCAACAACAACAACAATCAGAAGCAGCTATGCCAAAGGTGTGAAAAGAATCACTCGGGGTTCTGCACCAAATTTTGCAACAAGTGTAAAAGAAATGGTCATAGCGCGGCGAAGTGTGAGGTCTACGGACCAGGGGTTAATAGAACGAAAGGAACAAATGGTGTCGGAATGAGTAATGGCGGAGCAAGTAGTGTCGGAGCAAGTTATGCCAATGTAGTTTGTTATAAATGTGGAAAACCGGGCCACATTATTAGAAATTGCCCGAACCAGGAGAACACGAATGGACAAGGCCGTGGAAGAGTTTTCAATATTAATGCGGCAGAGGCACAGGAAGACCCGGAGCTTGTTACGGGTACGTTTCTTATTGACAATAAATTTGCTTACGTTTTATTTGATTCGGGTGCGGATAGAAGCTATATGAGTAGAGATTTTTGTGCTAAATTAAGTTGTCCATTGACGCCTTTGGATAGTAAATTTTTACTCGAATTAGCAAATGGTAAATTAATTTCAGCAGATAATATATGTCGGAATCGAGAAATTAAACTGGTTAGCGAAACATTTAAGATTGATTTGATACCAGTAGAGTTAGGGAGTTTTGATGTGATAATCGGTATGGACTGGTTGAAAGAAGTGAAAGCGGAGATCGTTTGTTACAAAAATGCAATTCGCATTATACGAGAAAAAGGAAAACCCTTAATGGTGTACGGAGAAAAGGGCAACACGAAGCTACATCTTATTAGTAATTTGAAGGCACAAAAACTAATAAGAAAAGGTTGCTATGCTGTTCTAGCACACGTCGAGAAAGTACAAACTGAAGAAAAGAGCATCAATGATGTTCCCGTCGCAAAAGAATTTCCTGATGTATTTCCGAAAGAATTACCGGGATTACCCCCACATCGATCCGTTGAATTTCAAATAGATCTTGTACCAGGAGCTGCACCAATATCTCGTGCTCCTTACAGACTCGCACCCAGCGAGATGAAAGAACTACAAAGCCAATTACAAGAACTTTTAGAGCGTGGTTTCATTCGACCAAGCACATCACCGTGGGGAGCTCCTGTTTTGTTTGTCAAGAAGAAAGATGGTACATTCAGGTTGTGTATCGACTACCGAGAGTTGAACAAACTTACCATCAAAAACCGCTACCCACTACCGAGAATCGATGACTTATTTGATCAACTACAAGGCTCGTCTGTTTATTCAAAGATTGACTTACGTTCCGGGTATCATCAAATGCGGGTGAAAGAAGATGATATTCCAAAGACTGCTTTCAGAACACGTTACGGTCATTACGAGTTTATGGTCATGCCGTTTGGTTTAACTAATGCACCAGCTGTGTTCATGGACCTTATGAACCGAGTGTGTGGACCATACCTTGACAAGTTTGTCATTGTTTTCATTGATGACATACTTATTTACTCAAAGAATGACCAAGAACACGGTGAACATTTGAGAAAGGTGTTAGAAGTATTGAGGAAGGAAGAATTGTACGCTAAGTTTTCAAAGTGTGCATTTTGGTTGGAAGAAGTTCAATTCCTCGGTCACATAGTGAACAAAGAAGGTATTAAGGTGGATCCGGCAAAGATAGAAACTGTTGAAAAGTGGGAAACCCCGAAAACTCCGAAACACATATGCCAGTTTTTAGGACTAGCTGGTTACTACAGAAGGTTCATCCAAGACTTTTCCAGAATAGCAAAACCCTTGACTGCATTAACGCATAAAGGGAAGAAATTTGAATGGAATGATGAACAAGAGAAAGCGTTTCAGTTATTGAAGAAAAAGCTAACTACGGCACCTATATTGTCATTGCCTGAAGGGAATGATGATTTTGTGATTTATTGTGATGCATCAAAGCAAGGTCTCGGTTGTGTATTAATGCAACGAATGAAGGTGATTGCTTATGCGTCTAGACAATTAAAGATTCACGAACAAAATTATACGACGCATGATTTGGAATTAGGCGCGGTTGTTTTTGCATTAAAGACTTGGAGGCACTACTTATATGGGGTCAAAAGTATTATATATACCGACCACAAAAGTCTTCAACACATATTTAATCAGAAACAACTGAATATGAGGCAGCGTAGGTGGATTGAATTATTGAATGATTACGACTTTGAGATTCGTTACCACCCGGGGAAGGCAAATGTGGTAGCCGATGCCTTGAGCAGGAAGGACAGAGAACCCATTCGAGTAAAATCTATGAATATAATGATTCATAATAACATTACTACTCAAATAAAGGAGGCGCAACAAGGAGTTTTAAAAGAGGGAAATTTTAAGGATGAAATACCCAAAGGATCGGAGAAGCATCTTAATATTCGGGAAGACGGAACCCGGTATAGGGCTGAAAGGATTTGGGTACCAAAATTTGGAGATATGAGAGAAATGGTACTTAGAGAAGCTCATAAAACCAGATACTCAATACATCCTGGAACGGGGAAGATGTACAAGGATCTCAAGAAACATTTTTGGTGGCCGGGTATGAAAGCCGATGTTGCTAAATACGTAGGAGAATGTTTGACGTGTTCTAAGGTCAAAGCTGAGCATCAAAAACCATCAGGTCTACTTCAACAACCCGAAATCCCGGAATGGAAATGGGAAAACATTACCATGGATTTCATCACTAAATTGCCAAGAACTGCAAGTGGTTTTGATACTATTTGGGTAATAGTTGATCGTCTCACCAAATCAGCACACTTCCTGCCAATAAGAGAAGATGACAAGATGGAGAAGTTAGCACGACTGTATTTGAAGGAAGTCATCTCCAGACATGGAATACCAATCTCTATTATCTCTGATAGGGATGGTAGATTTATTTCAAGATTCTGGCAGACATTACAGCAAGCATTAGGAACTCATCTAGACATGAGTACTGCCTATCATCCACAAACTGATGGGCAGAGTGAAAGGACAATACAAACGCTTGAAGACATGCTACGAGCATGTGTTATTGATTTCGGAAACAGTTGGGATCGACATCTACCGTTAGCAGAATTTTCCTACAACAACAGCTACCATTCAAGCATTGAGATGGCGCCGTTTGAAGCACTTTATGGTAGAAAGTGCAGGTCTCCGATTTGTTGGAGTGAAGTGGGGGATAGACAGATTACGGGTCCGGAGATTATACAAGAAACTACCGAGAAGATCATCCAAATTCAACAACGGTTGAAAACCGCCCAAAGTCGACAAAAGAGCTACGCTGACATTAAAAGAAAAGATATAGAATTTGAAATTGGAGAGATGGTCATGCTTAAAGTTGCACCTTGGAAAGGCGTTGTTCGATTTGGTAAACGAGGGAAATTAAATCCAAGGTATATTGGACCATTCAAGATTATTGATCGTGTCGGACCAGTAGCTTACCGACTTGAGTTACCTCAACAACTCGCGGCTGTACATAACACTTTCCACGTCTCGAATTTGAAGAAATGTTTTGCTAAAGAAGATCTCACTATTCCGTTAGATGAAATCCAAATCAACGAAAAACTTCAATTCATCGAAGAACCCGTCGAAATAATGGATCGTGAGGTTAAAAGACTTAAGCAAAACAAGATACCAATTGTTAAGGTTTGATGGAATGCTCGTAGAGGACCCGAGTTCACCTGAGAGCGTGAAGATCAGATGAAGAAGAAATACCCGCATCTATTTCCAGAAGATTCGTCAACACCTTCAACAGCTTAAAATTTCGGGACGAAATTTATTTAACGGGTAGGTACTGTAGTGACCCGAACTTTTCCATGTTTATATATATTAATTGAGATTGATATTTACATGATTAAATGTTTCCAACATGTTAAGCAATCAAACTTGTTAAGACTTGATTAATTGAAATATGTTTCATATAGACAATTGACCACCCAAGTTGACCGGTGATTCACGAACGTTAAAACTTGTAAAAACTATACGATGACATATATATGGTTATATATATAGTTAACATGTTTTTATTATAAGTATGTATCTCATTAGGTATTTTAACAATGAGTTATATACATAAAAATGAGACTATTAATTTAAGAAACTCGAAAACGATATATATAACGATTATCATTATAACAACGTCTTACTAGGTACATATGAATCATATTAAGATATTGATACACTTGGTTAATTATGTTAAATGATAAGTAAATATATTATTAAGTGTATTAACAATGAAATACATATGTAAAAATAAGACTACTAACTTAATGATTTCGAAACGAGACATATATGTAACGATTATCGTTGTAACGACATTTAACTGTATATACATCATACTGAGATATATTATATATCATAATATCATGATAATATAACAATTTAACATCTCATTTGTTATAATAAAACAATGGGTTAACAACATTCAACAAGATCATTAACCTAAAGGTTTCAAAACAACATTTACATGTAACGACTAACGATGACTTAACGACTCAGTTAAAATGTATATACATGTAGTGTTTTAATATGTATTCATACACTTTTTAAAGACTTCAAGACACTTATCAAAATACTTCTACTTAACAAAAATGCTTACAATTACATCCTCGTTCAGTTTCATCAACAATTCTACTCGTATGCACCCGTATTCGTACTCGTACAATACACAGCTTTTAGATGTATGTAATATTGGTATATACACTCCAATGATCAGCTCTTAGCAGCCCATGTGAGTCACCTAACACATGTGGAAACCATCATTTGGCAACTAGCATGAAATATCTCATAAAATTACAAAAATATGAGTAATCATTCATGACTTATTTACATGAAAACAAAATTACATATCCTTTATATCTAATCCATACACCAACGACCAAAAACACCTACAAACACTTTCATTCTTCAATTTTCTTCATCTAATTGATCTCTCTCAAGTTCTATCTTCAAGTTCTAAGTGTTCTTCATAAATTCCAAAAGTTCTAGTTTCATAAAATCAAGAATACTTTCAAGTTTGCTAGCTCACTTCCAATCTTGTAAGGTGATCATCCAACCTCAAGAAATCTTTGTTTCTTACAGTAGGTTATCATTCTAATACAAGGTAATAATCATATTCAAACTTTGGTTCAATTTCTATAACTATAACAATCTTATTTCAAGTGATGATCTTACTTGAACTTGTTTTCGTGTCATGATTCTGCTTCAAGAACTTCGAGCCATCCAAGGATCCATTGAAGCTAGATCCATTTTTCTCTTTTCCAGTAGGTTTATCCAAGGAACTTAAGGTAGTAATGATGTTCATAACATCATTCGATTCATACATATAAAGCTATCTTATTCGAAGGTTTAAACTTGTAATCACTAGAACATAGTTTAGTTAATTCTAAACTTGTTCGCAAACAAAAGTTAATCCTTCTAACTTGACTTTTAAAATCAACTAAACACATGTTCTATATCTATATGATATGCTAACTTAATGATTTAAAACCTGGAAACACGAAAAACACCGTAAAACCGGATTTACGCCGTCGTAGTAACACCGCGGGCTGTTTTGGGTTAGTTAATTAAAAACTATGATAAACTTTGATTTAAAAGTTTTTATTCTGAGAAAATGATTTTTATTATGAACATGAAACTATATCCAAAAATTATGGTTAAACTCAAAGTGGAAGTATGTTTTCTAAAATGGTCATCTAGACGTCGTTCTTTCGACTAAAATGACTACCTTTACAAAAACGACTTGTAACTTATTTTTCTGACTATAAACCTATACTTTTTCTGTTTAGATTCATAAAATAGAGTTCAATATGAAACCATAGCAATTTGATTCACTCAAAACGGATTTAAAATGAAGAAGTTATGGGTAAAACAAGATTGGATAATTTTTCTCATTTTAGCTACGTGAAAATTGGTAACAAATCTATTCCAACCATAACTTAATCAACTTGTATTGTATATTATGTAATCTTGAGATACCATAGACACGTATACAATGTTTCGACCTATCATGTCGACACATCTATATATATTTTGGAACAACCATAGACACTCTATATGTGAATGTTGGAGTTAGCTATACAGGGTTGAGGTTGATTCCAAAATATATATAGTTTGAGTTGTGATCAATACTGAGATACGTATACACTGGGTCGTGGATTGATTCAAGATAATATTTATCGATTTATTTCTGTACATATAACTGTGGACAACTAGTTGTAGGTTACTAACGAGGACAGCTGACTTAATAAACTTAAAACATCAAAATATATTAAAAGTGTTGTAAATATATTTTGAACATACTTTGATATATATGTATATATTGTTATAGGTTCGTGAATCAACCAGTGGCCAAGTCTTACTTCCCGACGAAGTAAAAATCTGTGAAAGTGAGTTATAGTCCCACTTTTAAAATCTAATATTTTTGGGATGAGAATACATGCAGGTTTTATAAATGATTTACAAAATAGACACAAGTACGTGAAACTACATTCTATGGTTGAATTATCGAAATCAAATATGCCCCTTTTTATTAAGTCTGGTAATCTAAGAATTAGGGAACAGACACCCTAATTGACGCGAATCCTAAAGATAGATCTATTGGGCCTAACAAACCCCATCCAAAGTACCGGATGCTTTAGTACTTCGAAATTTATATCATATCCGAAGGGTGTCCCGGAATGATGGGGATATTCTTATATATGCATCTTGTTAATGTCGGTTACCAGGTGTTCACCATATGAATGATTTTTATCTCTATGTATGGGATGTGTATTGAAATATGAAATCTTGTGGTCTATTGTTACGATTTGATATATATAGGTTAAACCTATAACTCACCAACATTTTTGTTGACGTTTAAAGCATGTTTATTCTCGAGTGAATATTAAGAGCTTCCGCTGTTGCATACTAAAATAAGGACAAGATTTGGAGTCCATGTTTGTATGATATTGTGTAAAAACTGCATTCAAGAAACTGATTTCGATGTAACATATTTGTATTGTAAACCATTATGTAATGGTCGTGTGTAAACAGGATATTTTAGATTATCATTATTTGATAATCTACGTAAAGCTTTTTAAACCTTTATTTATGAAATAAAGGTTATGGTTTGTTTTAAAAATGAATGCAGTCTTTGAAAAACGTCTCATATAGAGGTCAAAACCTCGCAACGAAATCAATTAATATGGAACATTTTTAATCAATAAGAACGGGACATTTCACTTGGTATCCGATCGTTGGTCTTAGAGAACCAGAATTTTGCATTAGTATGTCTTATCGAGTTTGTTAGGATGCATTAGTGAGTCTGGACTTCGACCGTGTTTACTTGAAAAATGATTGCTTAATAAATTTTGTTGGAAACTATATATTTTTAACATGTGAATATTATGTGATATATTAATCTCTTAACGCGTTTGATATTATGTGATAGATGTCTACCTCTAGAACAAGTTCCATTGACTCACCTAATAATAATGAAGAGTCAAATGTAAATTGGAATGATTCGTGGACTGATTCACAAGTTCCCGAAGAGGAACCGGAAGAAGAGTCGGAACCGGAAGAAGAATCGGAACCGGAAGAAGAATCGGAACCGGATGAAGAAATAGAACCGGTGGGGGAAATAATAAAATGGTTAAGTAAAAGAAAATCCTCAACCAACCGACCAAGGTATACTTTACCAACAATTGAGTTCACACGACCCATTACCATATCTTGCTCCAAACCTTGAGAACACGAAGGATTTTAACCAATCCTTAAACACTTGAACGAGAAGTGTACCATGATTACACAAACCATACTCTCACAATCATCCAATTGCTTTAGGTTGTCAAATTTCACCCAGTCACTCATGTACCTAAGGGTTTCTCTCCGGTACCCTAAGCACAATGTAACGGCAACACCATCGAAGTCGAACACTACGCTAGTAGGTATGAAAGAGGCACCTAATGTCGCGTCATGTAGACTCCATTACCAACATACATCGAGATCCAAAACACTCGTTCTCAAAGGTTCCAACCACCCGACGAACCTCACGGTTCATCAATTTCAATACGAGAGCGAACACGCTCTAACATCCGAACACCAAAGCCCATTCACAAGGCTTGGTAGAACATTTCTCAATACTAAGGAATGCTTGGTTACACCAAGTCTTACGCCCTTCGCCCATTAATCAAAACGTCACCATAGGGTACTTCCATTAGGAACGTCACCCTTAACAATAACATGCAAAACACTATGCAACCCACAAACCCGAACGCATCGACACATAAATAAATATTCAAAGGGCATATTTATTAAAATGAAACGTACCTCAACTTCTCCTTGCGGCATTCGCCGCCGCCAACTCAGGACAATCCGGCTTGTGATGTGCCTCCTTATGACAATAGTAGCACATCCTGTCATCACTTCTCGGCATTGTGCATTCCCATAACTTGTGGCCCCTAACACCACAATTGAAACATCTAGGCACACGAGAACTCGCCGAACCTTTCTCCACATTTCCCATACTCGCACTCGCGCCCTTAGTTTTCTTACTTGGAGCACCATACAAATCAACCCTTCTCTTACTTGAAGGTTCACCAATCTTCAATCACGAATACGACTCGAAACCCCTAGCCATGTTGAATAACTCTGCAAATGAGTTCACTTGGCCAACGCTAATTTTGCCCTGCAACTCATCATTCAAAGTCCGATAGAAATCTTCCATCAACATCCTATCATTCCCAATATACTCCGGAAAAAACGAGCCTTCGACATAAAGGTCGTCTTTAGAGTATTCAAGTCCATCAATCCTTGTTGCAAATTTCGCAACTCATTACGCATTTCCGAAAAATCGGCTGAAGTCCGGAACTCCTCGAAGAATTCCTTCTTAAACTCGCCCCACGATAACGCCATAAACGGTTCACCACCGACAAGATCAATCTTACCATCCAACCAATCCTTTGCCCTACCCCGCAACAAGCTAGTAGCGAGTCTTGTCCTCTTCTCGGGAGGGCATTCAATCGTGCGAAAACATCCTTCGACATCCGAGATCCAAGTTGTGCTTACCAAAGGATCCGGTTTCCCATCGTACATCGGAGGTTTAGTCCTCATGAAGCCCTTAAGACAACTCTCCATTTCACTACTACCTCCTATCCATTCTTTCTTCCAACGCACTCATTTGCTCCGCAACGACGGCCGCAACTCTAGTATTAAACTCTTCGTCTTTCGTCTCGATCTCGTTTCGCGTCGCCATTCTAAAGAATGCAAAATGATTAGTCCACGAACGTATAAAACCACACGCACAACACCGCCCCATCTTGCTCAACACCCGTCGTACATCACTTGTTTGACACGATTTGCACCCGTAATAAGGTTTGCAAGTCCTTATTACGCACACACGCCGTATCGACTCGTTAGTACAACGACCGTCTCGCTCGATGATATAAACCAACACAACGCAAATTCTACGCGATATAAGCACACGCAAGAATTACATCACAACACAAGCCAAAATCCTAGTTAGTTCTCCTACACGCTAAGGCACTAACCAAGTTCCCATTCCGACCCGTACACCTACAAGTCCCACAACAAATAAGCACACACAAAAGTCTAAGTCTAGGCACCTATCTCAAGTCACCTAAATCCCTTAGACCATGCTCTGATACCACTTGAAACAACCCAACCCGTATTAAAACCGGCCCATGAATTTTTTTTTCCTTTTAATACGCGTTAAATAATACTTTAGGTCCCGTTACACATATTCCAAAACGTATTTGTTATCAAAGTAAGTTCATCGAACTTAAAACATACATTAATAATTTAAACTCCTTAATACAATGGTTCATTAATTAAATCGTAAACCGGTTATAATCATTATGACCCGACTAGTTACGTTTACATAAAACCGAGCATGGTGATTTGGGACTACGCTACCCAAATCCTAATTGAGTCCAAAATCAAGATCTTCTAAAGCAACCTAGCCGAGATCTCTAATTCCCAAGCTTACCCTAGCCGCCAAGCATGCGAACCTATAAAAATATCAACAATGAGAGGGTAAGCTAATGCTTAGTGAATGTAAAGATACTATACACATACATATGCATAAAATGGCTACGCATCACCAAGCATCAAAATAACACATACCGTATCCGCATGGCAAACAAACTACAAAAGAGCACAATACACAAAGTAGCTACATGCTACGTAATCACCAAGCTAACGCCACAAGATTAGCTACAACACAACAATAAGTATATACGCGTACGCAATAAATATAATCAACAATATAACAATAAGGTTAACCCCTTAACCCAAACCATATGAAGGTTGGCCGAACCACCCGGACCTTAGTGAATTCGCACTACCCGAGATTCACTACCTTCACCACATCGACAACCGAGAATGGCCGAACTACCCGAGCCTTAGTGAATTCGCACAACCCAAAATTCACCTCTTCAACGAGATGACCGAAACAACCCAAGTCATCATGAATCCGCACTAACCGAGATTCATTTCCTCAACAACAAAGCTAGTAACCCATTGCCAAAAAGGGTTATCCAAAGCGCTAGCCAATTCACAACACCATGGGTAAAAACCCCCAACGCATAAGCGTATCACATGGACTCGAAGCATAAGAGGAGTCTATTCAACCACAACAACATAGAGTAAACTCAAGCAAGGGCCACTCTACACACACGCACCCATTTTACACATACACATGTGCATAGTAAATTTACACTCACCTTAACGCCTCGATGAAGTGCAATCCAATAATCCGCAACACGCCAATGGAACGTACCTATTCCATTAATCAAAAATACAACAACACAATTAGGGTGGATTTACAAATCAACCCAAATTGACAACTAGCGCAATTTCGACCCAAATTGCACTTCCAAGCTCAAACCGCGCCAAAACTAGCCAATAATCACTAACACAAGTGAAAATGGTCCTAATATGCCAATTAAACTCAAGCATAGGCGTTAAATACCAATCTTGCCCAATATGACACCTTAACCCTAATTTTGACCCATTTTAAAATTAGTTAACCAAAATACACCCAAAATGGTTCCATCACTTCTATAATCACTAATACTAGTGATTACACACTACATACAAGCCTTAAACATGGTTAGATCATTAACCAACCCAAAACCCACCAACATCAACAATAACTAGTTACAATTACCCATTTCACCTCCTAAATGGGTTTTACAACTAACTAGCCAAAATGATGCCGTTGACGAGTGGAACAACTTTAACACTTGAGGTTTGACTCGAAACCCTCTTCTTCTTCTCCAAAAGAAGCTTTATCTCTCTAAAACTCAATCTCTCTATAGGGTTTGGAGTTGAGAGTGTTTTTGAGTGAAGATGAGGATAATATGAGCCTTGAATCAGTCTTATGGCTCTAGAACTGGCCATAAGTGAATTTACCAAAACACCCTCAAAAGATTCCATTAAAATGGGTTAATAATGTCATTACAGCGACATTTGTCGCGTTTCGAGACACCTTGTCGCGTTTCGTGACACCAATACGCGACACACAACACTCAAACGCGACAAAGTGGACAGAAATCACCATCAGAAGTTGTCTCGTTTCAAGCATGTTTGTCACGGAACGCGACGCACCAGAACGCGACAAACTGCACTCAAACTCGACAGTTTATCTGATGTACTCCAATTTCACTTTTAAAACATCCCAAAGTCAATCGTGGTCAATGCATTACATCCAAACTATTAAATAATCATTCTTGGACTTTAAATGATGCACCGAGCGTCATGTTTAGAAAAACGGGGTGTTACAGATCTTGTTAAATGTTGTTAACCCAATGTTTATAATATCAAATGATATTTTAAATTATTATATTATCATGATATTATGATGTACGAATATATCTTAATATGATATATATACATTAAATGTCGTTACAACGATAATCGTTACATATATGTCTCGTTTCAAAATCATTAAGTTAGTAGTCTTGTTTTTACATATGTAGTTCATTGTTAATATAATTAATGATATGTTTACTTATCATAATATCATGTTAACTATATATATAACCATATATATGTCATCATATAGTTTTTACAAATTTTAACGTTCGTAAATCACCGGTCAACTTGGGTGGTCAATTGTCTATATGAAACCTATTTCAATTAATCAAGTCTTAACAAGTTTGATTGCTTAACATGTTGGAAACATTTAATCATGTAAATAACAATTTCAATTAATATATATATAAACATGGAAAAGTTCGGGTCACTACCTCTACAAGCTAGACAAAGCTCTCTTTATGGCCTCAAACAGGCACCAAGAGCATGGTATGAGACACTTCATGTGTATCTCACTGGTATAGGTGTTAAAGTTGAAACAATTGATACCACTATGTTCTCAAAAGAGACAGATGGTGATCTCTTGCTGGTACAGATATATGTGGATGATATTATTTAAGGATCTAAAAATGAGAAACATTGTCAAGATTTTTCAAAACTTATGTCAAAGACATATGAAATGAGCTTACAAAGAGATTTGCAATACTTTTTGGGATTGCAAATTAAACAACTTGATGATAGAATTTTTATAAGTCATGATAAATATATCAAAGATATGTTAAAGAAATTTGGTCTGACCTGTTTAAAGGATATAGGGACCCCAATGGCAGCATCTATTAAAATAGATGCTGATCCTAATGGTGAACTAGTCAATATCACTGAATATATAGTGTATGATTGGATCCCTACTTTATCTTACAGCCAGCAGACCAGATATTATGTTTACCACATGTCTCTGTACAGATATCAAGCTGATCCTAAAGAGTCACACTTGCTAGCAGTAAAAAGGATATTTAGATATCTGAAAGGTACTGCTAAACGTGGTCTTTGGTATCCCAAAGATTGGGATTTTGAGCTAATTGGGTATTCAGATGCTGACTTTGTAGGGTGTAAAATAGACAGGAAAAGTACTTCTGGTGGTTTCCAGTTACTGGGTGGTAGGCTAGTCAGCTGGACGAGCAAAAAGCAAAATACTGTGTCCACATCTACTGCTGAGGTAGAATACGTTTCTGCTGGTAGTTGTACTGCTCAAGTACTATGGATGCAAAGCCAGCTGAAGGACTATGGTGTTCATGTTACAAAGACTCTAATCTACTGTGACAACACAAGTACAATTGCTATCACCAACAATCCTGTGATGCATTCAAGGACGAAGTACATTGACGTTCGATATCATTTCATAAGGGATCATGTTCAAAAAGGAGATGTGGAGCTACATTTTATTTCAACAGACCAGCAGTTAGCAGATCTATTCACAAAGCCCTTAGATGAGAAACGTTTTAACTAACTCATCTCTGAGCTGGGTATGCTTGAACTTTAAATAAAAGAAAATTTTGTTGGTGTGCTGGCTCTACAACATGTAGGGCAAACCATTAAGTCACATTTATTAACTTACTGCCTACATGTCAAACATTCAGCACAACAAGGTCTTTTATACTTTGGTTACTCAAAATGTTTTAAATAAAATAATAAATAGCTCACAAAATTAAATGATTTCTTAAAACTGAAACTCATTTACTCCCAATGATTTAAATTAAATTCATGACATATTAAATGTAACAAAGTATTTTGTATTTAATACAAAACTTATTTTGTGGTCTTTAAATCAATTTTGAATTAAAACGTGCTGCATTTAATGCTGAATGGGAGGTATGAGTGTTCAAGCCGTATATACGTCATGTCAATAGTCTGTGTCCCCTCAAAAATATGCCAGTCTGCCACATCTGTCCACGCGCCTGCAGATGATAGTTGCCATTTTCTCTCTCCTGCACTTTTTCACCCAATCAGAACGGATAAAAGAGTGTTTTATCTTCCATAATAACCTTCGATTATTCATTATTCAAAATCACACACTATTTTCTCTCAAAATCTTCCAATCTTCCAACTTTCACAACTTCATATCTTCATCTTTACCTATCATCAATGGCAGACCAACCACAATCACCGCATGTTGAAAACTGGCCAGAGGAACAACAACAGCAAAAACAACCGGTACAACAACCTGATCAACAACCACAATCGGCACCGGAGGAACAGGTTGTTCAAGGACCACTGTTCAATCTCCACCCAACTCTGGTTAGGGCTGCTAATGCACCTGAACACACAACTATTCTCCTATCGAGAGGCAATGATGCTCATTCACTCTCCATTCCCAAATCAAAAGCCAATGTGGGTTATGAAACGCTAATCGACTACATCCGGCAATCCCCTCTGGCTAGAGCTATCACCGGTGTACCCTCACACTTATATGCTGCCTGCTTGGCACGATTTTGGTATACTGTCACCACTGCCACCACTCCCCAGAATGTTCCATGTATTCGTGGCATGGTAACTGAAACCTTAACATGCTCAATCACTGTTGAGGCTATCTGCCGTGCCCTTCAATTACCAGATGGACCGTTTATCGATTCACCAACCAGCGATGTATTTAGACGGGAGGTGCTAGAAATCATTGGGTTTTCTCAACCAATAGCTCATACACCTTTGAGGAAGCATATGCCACCTCTTTGGTACTACTTCTTTGGGCTGCTGACACAGTGCATCAGCCAGAAATCAGGAATTTTTAAACAGTGCTCAGATTTTGTGTAACAACCCAACCCGATATACAATCGACCATGTGAAATTTATAAAAATAAAAAGAAATTTCTTTGTTCAGCAGGTGGCGCGGCGCGCCATAATTTTGCGTGGCGCGCCAAAGTGGCCTGTCCAAAAAGTCTTGAAATGCTAAAATGTTTGACCACTTCCCGACGTATTTAGACAAAACGCTATTCACAACATATTCATATATGAAAAACTAACATGTTCCATTCATAAAATAAGTTTTACGAGGATCGGGCCCACATCGGCCGTTTTACGACTTTCGTACGAAAATACAAGTTTTCAACCACATGATTTGTAATACAAAATAAAGGCCGAGCATGGCGATTGGGGATACGCTACCCAATCCTAATCAATCCAAAAGAAACCCTTTTAAAGCAACTACGCAAGTCCACTAGTCCCCGATTACCCGAGCCACCGCATCCATGCAATCTATAAAAAGGTCAACAATGAGAGGGTAAGCTAACGCTTAGTGAATGCAATACTTATACATATACATATGTAATTTACCTACACGCATCCACTTACAATACCATGCAAACAAAATGCATAAACGAGCTAGCAACACCAAACATACGACTAGCAACAACGTTAGTATATAAATCGCCACAATAATATACTAAATCACAATAATGCATAAATATAACAAACCGTTCCCCGCTATGGCACTACCGACTTGTAGACGACCAATAACGTCGAGTCTCACTCGTATGTTGTCACCGACTTGTGACTCATCAAAGGGTGTCACCGACTTGTGAACTACCCACCAATATCTATGGGTCACCGACTTGTGAACGCCATGTGACATCATCGACTTGTGAAGCGCCACTAAGTGTCACCGACTTGTGAACACTATAGGGTGTCACCGACTTGTGAATCACCCAAGGGTATCACCGACTTGTGAACCCCCATCAATACATATGGGTCACCGACTTGTGAACCTCCATGTGGCATCACCGACTTGTGAAGCACCACTTAGTGTCACCGGCTTGTGAACACTATGAAGTGTCACCGACTCGTGAATCACTTCCCCAACTTATGGTAACACCGACTTGTGAAACACCAACCAACTACTAAGGGTCACCGCCCCGTGAACCACTATGAGGTGTCATCGACTTGTGAATAACCTGTCGAGACACTACCGACTTGTAGTTCCCATCCCATCATACCAACAAATATGTCACCGTCTTGTGACATAACGCCCACTACTCACGATGTGGCACCAAAGGCCCACATCGCGTACGAGTAAATAAACCACATACATACATGTATAAATATTCCACTCACCTCGATTACTTGAAGAAGTGCAACTCGCAAACTTGAACTCCTTCCACCGACTTCACGTATATCACCTACGCAAATCATACATGCAAATAAGCTACAACTTAAGCCTATTCGACTTAACACATCACAAGTGTAATTTCGACTATATACACTTGACCAACTTTGACTAAGTCAAATCTCACCCGAACCACTCATAATCACAATCGAATAGTGATTATGTCCCACTAATACATTTTGCACAAGGTTTGATCAACCAATCCCCCATTTGGACTCACGACCCACCCAAATTGACATAAAGTGCAATCTACGCCTTTTTGCATTTTTTAACGATACTCGAAAGTCCAAAACTAACGAGACCATTTCCCGCGTTCCCGAAATACCTAAATACACCTATTTTAGGCTTTAAATGCATTTTAGACCATCATTTATACAAAAATCCATTTTGACCTAAAACTAGTCAAAACACCCAATTTGTGAACTTACACCCCAAATCACTAATAATCCAAGTTAGCTAGTGATTTCATCAACAAAATTAGTTTACAAACTAACAATATCATCATCCAATACTAAACCCACCAACATCAACAATAACTAGTTACAATTACCCATTTCACCTCCTAAAAGAGTTTTATAACTAACTAGTTCAAAACCCTAAACTTGAATATCAAATTACAAAGATGAAGTTCGGAGTTTGAACTTACCAATACCGCCAAAATGATGCCGTTGACGAGTAGAACAACTTTAATACCCGAGGTTTGACCTGAAACACCCTTCTTCTTCTCCAATTGGAGCGCTCTCTCTCTAAAACTCTCCTCTCGCTCTAGGGTTTGAAGATGAGAGTGTTTGATGAGTGAAAATGAGCTCCAATGGAGTTCTAGATCAGTTTTGGTGACCCTAAACCGACCCTAAATGAAAAGACCAAAGTACCCCTCATTTAAACCTTTTAAAAAGGCTGAAAATTGCATCAGACGGGTTCGGCGCGCCGCGCCGAAAGGTGGAGCGCCGCTCCAACCTACAGGTCAGTTTTTAGAAACTTGTTTCGGCCATAACTTTTTGACCGTAGCTCCGTTTTCGATGAATCAAATATCGTTGGAAACATAATAAGATATTATTTCCAATGGTAAGGCTTTTAAACATCAACTCAAACTTTATTTAGGGTTGAGAAGATACGTACACACTTTGTACCTCAAACAACGTCCAGTTTTCTTCAACATTCGAGCAAGCAACACGTACATGCTTCGTACACTTCATATACGCATCGTACACCATGAATACATTATGTACAATAAATATTTGGGTCTTAAAACTCTCCCCCACTTAAATTGGATCGCGTCCTCGCGATCTAAACCTCATCGTGAACAAAAACAACACACTTTCCTCAAGTCTTCGAGTTCTCACACAATCTCGGACCCTTTGATGCCGCCATTGCATCCTATCGATCACACTTTACCACCATGCAACGTTCCAATCGCACAACTATCCTTCAGAAATTCCTTGGTGTACTCCAACTCACGACTTATAGTTCTAACGCCCACCGCCAATACTCTAGAGAGTTCGTTCCCGAACGCACTCTACACTAACACGCCCCTACATGAGACAGTCCAAACTAACACTCTACGCCCCTAGTTGGCTCCCCAAACGAGACAACTTCCAGCAAATGGCTCAAACACGCCTACCAAACCGAAGAAACATCGTACCCTCCGGGTACATACTCCCCCACTTAGGGATTTAACCCTACCTTATCACCGTCAAGGCGATAATATCTTGTGAAATTTTAACATTCCACACACACATGACCAGCACCAACGTTGGTCATACTCAAAATTTTCCGCGGACTTACCACAAGATACTCGGACCTAGTCCTTTCGAATCGGTTAAACGTCACCGCCGCTAATAACCACAATAAACCATCATTGTACCTTCGGGTTTTCTCGTCGGTACCCAAGTACAAAATAATCACAACACCGGAGTGAAACATTCCACTTGCAGGTATACGGAGGGAACCTGATGTAGTGTTATGCAACTCCTATTACTACCACCGAGTCTCAATCACTCGACCCTATCGGGTCCCTCCTCGGTGTCATATGACACTTGACTATTCGAAGTCACACAAATCCAATGGACATTACGGCTCAACGCCTACAACTTTCTAGTGATGCCTGCTTGTCACTATCCGCCTAGGCCCCAAAGCAAGCCTAGCAATCCTTTCACTTACAATGGTGATGCTTGGTGCCACCAAGACTTACACCCCAAATCGTATCCTCTCAACCGTTAACACGGTTATTTACACACACCAAAGATAGTCAACAATCGTGACTCTTCTCGCACACCTACCTGATCAACGTAAGAGCCTCTCGAACGGAATGCCATCCTACGCTAACCCTTATGGAGAACAATACAAGTAACCCTCTAATCATCCCATGGTTACCCCCGACTTGGATAAGCCTCCAACACCAACCCAATTAACCCGACTCGGACAAGTCAAATACAATATGTCGACCCGCCTCGGTCAACACCTAACAACAATCGATTAACCCTACTTGGTTAAGTCAACACACACGGTCAACCCGACTTGGTTAAGTCCTAACAACAATTGATTAACCCGTCTTGATTAGTCAAACGCACTCGGTCAACCCGACTCGGTCAACACTCCTAACAATTTATCGATTAACTCGACTCGGTTAGTCAAACTATCTCGGTCAACCCGACTCGGTCAAACCCCTAAAAACAATTTGAGTAGCCCGGCTTGGTTAGTCAAATACCCTTGGTCAACCCGACTCGGTCAACAGCTAACAACAATTGATTAACCCGACCTGGTTAGTCAAACCGCAATGGACTAACTCGACCTAGCTAGTCACTACAACACATGGATAAACTCAATCATTACCCAAATCATCTGCACATAGATAGTACTAAAATCGAATAGTACCTGAATCAAGCGTCGCCAGATTTTCGCGCCCCATCACTATTCCACTCGGGACATTCCGACTTCCGGTGTCCCTCCTTCCGGAACTTAAAACATGTGACCTTGCCCGACGACAATCACGAGACTTATGCCCCGTTTGTCCACAATTATAACACGTGAATTTAGAACCACCCGTGTCACTCATCTTTACGCTTCTGACACCTTCGGTAGCGCTTTTACTCTTCTTGTTCGAAAACGCCATCGCTTCGAACTTCCGTTTACTAACATCGGACACACTTGGCTTCGACACCTCCGGTTCGAAACCCCGAGCCAACTCAAACAACTCTTCAAAAGACTTAGCCATTCCTCGACTAATCTTACAATTAAATTCATCATTCAGTGTACGGTAGAAATCTTTCATCAACTTGTGAGTGTCACCAACGTACTCCGGACAAAAACGAGTCTTTGCTAAAAAGGTAGACTTGAGAGTAACCAAGTCCATTGAACCTTGTCGCAAATTTTGTAACTCGTCCCGGATTCTATCAAGATCGGAAGAAGTGCGGTATTCATCAAAGAACTCCTTTTTGAACTCATCCCATGACAAGCTCATACATTGTTCCTCGCCATACAATTGAATCTTGTCATCCCACCACAACTTGGCTTCTTCACGTAACATACTAGAACCGTACCTCGTTTTCTTCTCGGGAGGACATTCACTAGTACGGAAAGCCCCCTCGATGTCGGAAACCCAACATGTACTCTTCAACGGATCCCTTACCCCATTAAACATAGGAGGTTGTGCATCCTTGAAGTTTTTGTAATGGAAGTCCTGCCTCCCATTTCCTTCACTCCCTTCGCCTCGGGGATAAATATTTCTAGCATCAAGCGCTTCCTCGATTGCGACCTTCACCCTTTCATCAATTAGATCGGTTATTTGCCCATCAACCGATTCCCAGAAAACCTTTCTAACATCCTCGAGAAACTCCACTTTTTGACGTTTAAAGATGGCCTCAACCTTAGCCGTGAACTCAACGTCTTCGTCTTGATCTTCGTTGGCTTGTCTGCTCCTTGTCGTCATTCTAAGAAATGAACTCGGTTAGGAACATAACATGAATAACTTACACAGACCACCACGATCAATCGTTCACAAACATATAATATGCCACCGTTCGTACATCCAGTTCAACACTTGTTGTACATCACTTGCATGACTTGGCTTGCAACCGTAATAATTGTCGCGAAGCATTATTACGCTCACACGCCATGCCGAACTCATGAATACAACAATCATCTCGCTAGATGTTCAACACAACATAACATGGTTAGTAACACATAATCAACAAGTAGTTAAAGCACCTATTCTCAACGGCACTAACTCGAAACCCGAACCGACCCGTAATCCTACAAGTCCCGCATAATAGTCCACACAAAAAGTCTAAGTCTAGGTGCCTATCTCAAGTCACCTAAATCCCTTAGACCATGCTCTGATACCACTTGTAACAACCCAACCCGATATACAATCGACCACGTGAAATTTACCAAAATAAAAAAAAAATTCTTTGTTCAGCAGGTGGCGCGGAGCGCCATAACCTTGCGCGGCGCGCCATAACCTTGCGCGGCGCGCCAAAGTGGCATGTCCAAAAAGTCTTGAAACGCTAAAATGTTTGACCACTTCCCGACGTATTTAGACAAAACGCTATTCACAACATATTCATATATGAAAAACTAACATGTTCCATTCATAAAATAAGTTTTACAAGGACCGGTCCCACATCGGCCGTTTTACGCCTTTCGTACGAAAATACAAGTTTTCAACCACATGATTTGTAATACAAAATAAAGGTCGAGCATGGCGATTGGGGATACGCTACCCAATCCTAATCAATCCAAAAGCAAGCCTTCTAAAGCAACTACGCAAGTCCACTAGTCCCCGCTTACCCGAGCCTCCGCATCCATGTAATCTATAAAAAGGTCAACAACGAGAGGGTAAGCTAACGCTTAGTGAATGCAATACTTATACATATACATATGTAATTTACCTACACGCATCCACTTACAATACCATGCAAAAAAAATGCATAAACGAGCTAGCAACACCAAACATACGACTAGCAACAACGTTAGTATATAAATCGCCACAATAATATACTAAATCACAATAATGCATAAATATAACAAACCGTTCCCCGCTATGGCACTACCGACTTGTAGACGACCAATAACGTCGAGTCTCACTCGTATGTTATCACTGACTTGTGACTCATCAAAGGGTGTCACCGACTTGTGAACTACCCACCAATATCTATGGGTCACCGACTTGTGAACGCCATGTGACATTACCGACTTGTGAAGCGCCACTAAGTGTCACCGACTTGTGAACACTATAGGGTGTCACCGACTTGTGAATCACCCAAGGGTATCACCGACTTGTGAACCCCCATCAATACATATGCGTCACCGACTTGTGAACCTCCATGTGACATCACCGACTTTTGAAGCACCACCTAGTGTCACCGGCTTGTGTACACTATGAAGTGTCACCGACTCGTGAATCACTTCCCCGACTTATGGTGACACCGACTTGTGAAACACCAACCAACTACTAAGGGTCACCGCCCCGTGAACCACTATGAGGTGTCACCGACTTGTGAATAACCTGTCGGGACACTACCGACTTGTAGTTCTCATCCCATCATACCAACAAATATGTCACTGTCTTGTGACATAACGCCCACTACTCACGATGTGGCACCAAAGGCCCACATCGCGTACGAGTAAATAAACCACATACATACATGTATAAATATTCCACTCACCTCGATTACTTGAAGAAGTGCAACTCGCAAACTTGAACTCTGTAGCGACCCCGACAAATCGTCAAGTGACGACGTCATCTACGTAGGTCCCAATACATGGTCATAAGTCTTTAAGACAACGTTTGACCAAAATATGTCACCTTCATTTCTAAAGTAAAGATTTTTCCCAAGTTTACAAGAATTGTTCATCCAAAAGTTAAGTTACAAAGTTATTAGTACAAATGAAATCTAGGCAACACGGTTTCAAATAAAGTCAAAAGACGCTCCATGAAATGCATGTATACTCGACATCCAATGAAAGTATCAAATAATGAGTGGAAGCATGTTTCACATATCGTTCAAAGACCTGAGAAAAACATAGAAATCTGTCAACGAAAACGTTGGTGAAATCATAGGTTTAAATAAGTAAGTGAGTAAAAGTAAGTCGAACCACAAGATTTGCAACATTGATAAAATAGTAATACATTCTAAAAGTTAATATTCACGAGCACCTAATTATCAAGGCTTAACGTTCCATCCGTTGATACCCCATTAATAGTGCTAGAACAACACTGTTTCCCGAAAATATATTTCATCCGTAGACGGTAGCGAACCGTCCTAGATGAGGGTTTGTCAAACCCATATGGCCATACAACATAAGTTCACGCCTACACTTACACACTGCAAGAGTAACTAATGATAATCGAATTGAGGATTTCGTTCTAAACTCGTATGTAGAATGTTTGTTTTCCTCTACTTGTGTTCACTTAGTTTAAAAGTAATGTTTATGTTTTCTCATCCCAAATGTAAGTTCAAAAGAGTAAAAGTGGGACTATGATCTCACCTTGAGTGCAAGAGTAATAAAGTACTTCAACAAGTAAACTCGTGCAAAGACAAAGCTAGTCTTGACCTAAAAAAATAGGGTTGTATCAATAATGGTAAACACGATCGTTCAAAGGTGTTCAATTAGTCCTATGGCTCGTTACGACTCGATTATATAGCATGTGAATCAAATTGTCAAGTTTCATGCAAGATACAAGTAAAGAATCATATTAGAAAGATTGCATAATCATTTGGTTAAGGTTGAACAAAAGTCAAACTTTGGTCGGTCAAAGTCAACACGTTCGGGTCGGGTCCCGAACTATTTTTCTGAGGTTTTTATTCATGTATAAGCATGTTAGAATAAGTCTCATTTGAATCGGAGGTGCGTAGCATAGCAAACATTTTTAAAAAATGGACAAAGTTGGACAGCCTACTTTGGCGCGTCGCGCGGGTATATGGTGCGCCGCGCCATTACCTGTGCAGAGAAATCTGGCAGTTTTTAAGTTTTATGCACGAACCTAACTTCAAACAATCACCATTTATGACCCGCAAACAACCAAAACATGTATCTTATATCATCGGAAAGGTATTTTGACAAGGAACACAACTAACTACTTTTCATCAAGCGAAAAAATCATTTACAATAACCGATTTCTCGCCAAGTGGTCATTCAAGGTCCATTTTCAAAGTTTCAAGTTCTTGAAATGCATTACCTGATTCGGGAATCCAATCCACACATATGATATGCCGTTTTGAAGGTAAATACTCATGCAATACAACTAAACACTTACTAACAACATTTCATGGCATCCAAAGTATCAAAAGTTCAT
The DNA here is from genome assembly GCF_046630445.1 of Rutidosis leptorrhynchoides. NCBI lineage: Eukaryota > Viridiplantae > Streptophyta > Magnoliopsida > Asterales > Asteraceae > Rutidosis > Rutidosis leptorrhynchoides. The sequence continues at coordinate 364,497,548 of NC_092333.1, read as the reverse complement.
TTCAAGTTCATCAAACCCTAATCAAAATTCACAAAAATCACAAATCATGTATTTGAAGTTTTCTTAATCAACCTACGCATCATAACGAAGCTACTGATACTAGTAACACAATTAAAACATGAACTTTAACAATTTAACAACATTTAATCTTCCAAAATCAAAGATTAAGCAAACCCATTTTCAAGTGTTCAAACTAGTTACTCAAATCAACAAATCGAACAAACAAAACATATATTCATGTTATACACGAGCCATAGACACTAATTAACACTTTTATAATTCCAAAAACATCAAGAACACAAATCTAGTGATTTTAGAAAGTTACCCAAATGAGATTAAATTGGTATCAAGTCGAAGAGGATGAAGGGAGGATTCCAAATATGTAATTTGTTTTGTGAAACACTTGCTAGATCATGAATGGATGATGAATTCTTTGTTTGGAGAATTTAGAGAAAATGTGAAAGTATGAGAAGAAAATGAAAATGAAAATGAAAATAATGAATGGAGGAGGTGGTGTTTGACTCCTTTGACCTAGTCAAATCTTTTACACTTTGGCAAGTTTAGTCCCTCAAGTTTGTAATCGGGTGCGGGAATTAACCGAACGAATATTTTTAAATTACACGAGAGAACGAGAGATAATATAATCCAAATGACGAAAATATTTTAAGAATGTAAGCTAATGGAGGATACGAATCGAGATGCTGAGGATATTATTAAAATAAAAAGACGGGCGTTAAAATAATTTAACGGAAAAATGCGGGATGTTACATTACCCACACCTTAAAAGAAATTTCGTCCCGAAATTTAGTTGGAAGCAATAGTCGTTGTTTCTTACTCGAGACCTAGTGTTGTCAATGCTATGAATAAGTGAAGATACGTCCTTGGGCATTCCCATAAATTTTGACATTCGAGATCTCAGTTTGTATTAAGACTTGGTTTTACGATCTACAATTTCAACCAGTTTCCCATGAAGGGGAGTTTGCCATCAATAGTAAGTTTATCTAGGAGAGTAGCACGTTCCTGTTTCGTAGGACACGTCTCTAAGTTTGTTGCATGGAACGTAGGGTAAACGAAAACTTAATTGAGTCGGAAGTTCTAAATGGTAGGAGCAGTTCCAATATGCCCCAAGCTTTCAAGAGGGTTAATATATCGCGGGTTATGACTTTCCCTGATTCGCGAAATGGATTACACCTTCCCAAGGTGCGGGTTCTCAATATTACACGGTTACTAACCTGGGATTTGAGAGGTTTACGTCGAATATCGGTATAGCCCTTTTGGCGACTACGGGTCGTTTTGAGCCCTTCTCGGACTTGAACGATCTTAAATGTTGTTTCTTGAATGAGTTCGGATTCGGTGATTTGCTTGCCACATGCTTTGGTCCAACGAATAGGGGTATGACATTTGCGGTCATATAGGGTTTTGGAAGTGCGGCGTTAATACACGAATGGTAACTGCTGTGTGAGATGAGACAACTAAAGGCAACAATACAAGTTTGTAACATGTCTTTCCAAGATGTGAAACGTACATTTGTTTGGTCCGTTGGTTGTGGATGATACGTGGTACTCATGTTTAAACGTGTCTCTAAGGCTTCTTGTAACACTAGAAGTGAAACGAGTGTTTTGATCCGAGATAATCGACAATGGTACACCGTGTTGGAATAGAATTAAGATATGTTTGAACAAGCTAGTTAGGGTTTGAAAACGTTCGTTGGAACAAGTTCCTTATCAGCTATAGAGAACGTTTTCCAGGGCTATTCACCCTCATGGTGAATACTAGTAATACATGATGAGTCTCTTTCTCCATTGAGAAAGTATATAAAAGGTTTCCTTATACAAAAGTACAAGCGAAAGGACAGGAGTGGAATGAGAACTTAGAATAGGATGAGCTCACATCCTGAGGTAGCCATATCGCGCATCTAGTGGTCAAATGTTTAGACCTGGTGGGAAAATGAGATAGAACACATAGTTGTATAGTTCGGGGTCGAGTAGTAGTTGTCCGTATCAGGAGTATAAGGACGATAAGTCAAAGAGAAAGGAAGTATCCTTGGATTGTGTGTTATCTTGGGTCCCAGTAATATCAGACGGTCATAGTGAAATAACAGCGTTATGTAACGTGGTACGTGGTGATGAGAAGATTGATCGGATCCATAATTAAGTATTCCAATCGTTCGTGCAAAAATAACGAATTTCAGTTTCCTTGATTTCGAGTCGAGTGAGTATGCCCTTTGGGCGTTCAGGTAGAAATATTTCCATATTTGAATTTCATTGTGTTACATGAATTTAGCTAGTAAGGTTGGTGTGAAAAATCACGTTCAAGGTTCGGACACGGAGAGGTTTAAATTTCTCCCTTAATGAGTTAATGAGGTTAAAGAACGAGCATCACGAGAAAAAGTCGAAAATGAATCTTCGGTAACAACCGGTGAGATCTAAGATTTTACGAATACAAGTCTGAGTCGTGAGGGTTTCCCGGTTACTTGTGGTTCTGATTGTGAGATGTATTGAAATACTTTGACCACTATCAACAGGGTCTAGAAATTGGACTTCGTTTAACCCAAATTCTCACTCGGAGAATTCGGTATAGAGTTGCTCTTTTCTCAAAAGTTCGAGCGTAAGACGGAGATGTTGTTTGTTTTCCTTCTTTACTTGAATAGGTTAAGATATCATCTATAAATACGATAACGGATTTGTCTAGATAAGTTTTCATACGCGGTTCAGGAGGTTTATGGATACGGACGGAGCCCTAGATAAATCGAATGGTACTAAGAGAGATTTACAACTAACGTTGCGAGTTCAGAAAATGGCTGAGGAGACATCGTCTCCCTTAACCCCCAATTGATGATAACCGGAACGGAGGTCGTTTTGGAATACACACGGGATTCATGCAAATAATCATGAGGTCATGGATACGAGGAAGAGGGTATCGGTTTCCAACCGAAAATTACTTAGTTCACAATAATAATCTATACATAATTGTAGGGAAACAATTTCTCCTTAACGAATAGGTTTTGAGCTCCTTAGTTCTATAGGTGTCATGTCAATATTCAATTTATCCACCCAATAAGTTTAACATATATCCTCCGATAAAATTTATAGGCACACAATATTTTTCCGTTGGTCACTTAAATTGCCTAAGTAGTATCTAGGGGAAAAGGTGGAGTGCAAAGAGCACGAGTTAAAGCCTTGGTTATAAAATGTCTAGCGGTAACCGAATCGAATAAGTATGAAATATACGGTTTGTTGTGAAGAAACGTACCCGTGACTAGTCCATCGTCGTCTCGGGCATCCTAGGTGTCGATGTTGAAGGTTCAACGGCGTGCGTTGGGGTTGATTTTCTTATTTGGGCATTCATTCCTAAAATGACCCGTTTGGCCACATGCGTAGCAAGTGACCGACTTTTGTGTGTTGGGTCCCTTTTGGGTGACGGGGGTGGCACTTCCACAATGTTTGGCCATATGACCCCTTCCTTGGCACCGGTGGCAAATTAACTTACCACATTCACCATAATGACGGTTGCGGCATTTGTTGCAAAATGGTTTGCTACATTCGCCATAATGATGTTTGTGGTACTTGTTGCAAGATGGTAGACTTCCGGAATACCCTTTCTTGCCGCCGGGGGAAATGGGCTCTTTGGTGAAGTTGTTATTGTTGTGGTTGCTTGATTTAGAGGCTTCTCATGTTCTTTTATTGCCGCTCAATTGGTTCTCGACCATTGGTGCCGGCGCTTCCATTTCATTCACCGTTTCTAAAGTTTGGCGGGCCATTGTTAAAGCCTCTTGTAGGTTAGTGGGTTGGGATGTCATTACCCCGTGTTGAATGCTCTTAGGGAGGCCATCCATGTAAAGTTCGACTCTTAGGGATTCGGGAGTCATGAGATTCGGACACATTAAGGCTAGTTCGGCAAACCGTTGATTATAAGTTTCGAGGTCATTCCCGACCGTTTTTAAATTTCTTAGTCCCTGTTCGAGCCTTCGAGTCTCATCGCGCGGGAAATATTCGGTGATCATTCTTTCTCTTAATTCGGTCCAAGGGAGTGTGTGGGCTTCATCGATACCCACCGATTATACATACGTGTTCCACCATGAGAGAGCAACACCGGTGAAAGTGAGGGTGGAGAATTTGACCTTATCTCGGTCTCGACAACCACTTATGCTAAAAACGGATTCCGTTTGATCAAACCATCGGGTGAGAGCAACTGGTCCCCCGGTTCCATCGAAAGTGGGAGGGTTGTACTTCATGAAGCTTTTGTAGGAGCACCCCTCGTTTGAATTACCGGCTCCCTGATTATTATTGTTGGAAAAGTGATCGGCCACGGCCTCACCCACGGAGGTGGCTATCATTTGTTGAAGAGCTTGTTCTAGAGTTTCGGGAGGAGTATTGTGTTGACCTTGGTGAGCCATTGTTCCTTCATGACACAAGAATATCGTTGATTAGTATTTTCAACAATACTAACCGTGATTCGGAAAAAAGGATAGAGAGAAAATTTTTCCTTGACTCGCCTTAAATTCTTTATGTCATAATGTCGGAACGTTCATGTGAATCACCGTAATATAATCCCGGAAATTATATTACCCTGATTCACATGTGCATTTAACATTACTTCATAAAGTTAAGGTGGCGCGTCAACAAAATTTATCAACGTAAGATCAAGATCGAATACGAGTTAGATACGATAAAAGAGTTCGAGTATAATGCACAAATAATCAAGTAATTCCTACTTCAGTCTATATGCCGGTTGTAGTCTAGATTCACTAATGTACCCTATGACTCGAGGTTGACACCAATGAACTCCAAATCCCTACAACCAAAGCTCTGATACCACTTGTAGCGACCCCGACAAATCGTCAAGTGACGGCGTCGTCTACGTAGGTCCCATTACATGGTCATAAGTCTTTAAGACAACGTTTGACCAAAATATGTCGCCTTCATTTCTAAAGTAAAGATTTTTCCCAAGTTTACAAGAATTGTTCATCCAAAAGTTAAGTTACAAAGTTATTAGTACAAATGAAATCTAGGCGACACGGTTTCAAATAAAGTCAAAAGACGCTCCATGAAATGCATGTATACTCGACATCCAATGAAAGTATCAAATAATGAGTGGAAGCATGTTTCACATATCGTTCAAAGACCTGAGAAAAACATAGAAATCTGTCAACGAAAACGTTGGTGAAATCATAGGTTTAAATAAGTAAGTGAGTAAAAGTAAGTCGAACCACAAGACTTGCAACATTCATAAAATAGTAATACATTCTAAAAGTTAATATTCACGAGCACCCAATTATCAAGGCTTAACGTTCCGTCCGTTGATACCCCATTAATAGTGCTAGAACAACACTGTTTCCCAAAAATATATTTCATCCGTAGACGGTAGCGAACCATCCTAGATGAGGGTTTGTCAAACCCATATGGCCATACAACATAAGTTCACGCCTACACTTACACACTGCAAGAGTAACTAATGATAATCGAATTGAGGATTTCGTTCTAAACTCGTATGTAGAATGTTTGTTTTCCTCTACTTGTGTTCACTTAGTTTAAAAGTAATGTTTATGTTTTCTCATCCCAAATATAAGTTCAAAAGAGTAAAATTGGGACTATGATCTCACCTTGAGTGCAAGAGTAATAAAGTACTTCAACAAGTAAACGCGTGCAAAGACAAAGCTAGTCTTGACCTAAACAAATAGGGTTGTATCAATAACGGTAAACACGATCGGTCAAAGGTGTTCAATTAGTCCTATGGCTCGTTACGACTCGATTATATAGCATGTGAATCAAATTGTCAAGTTTCATGCAAGATACAAGTAAAGAATCATGTTAGAAAGATTGCATAATCATTTGGTTAAGGTTGAACAAAAGTCAAACTTTGGTCGGTCAAAGTCAACGAAAAAGTCAACACGTTCGGGTCGGGTCCCGAACTATTTTTCTGAGGTTTTTATTCATGTATAAGCATGTTAGAACAAGTCTAATGTGAATCGGAGGTGCGTAGCATAGCAAACATTTTCCAAAAATGGACAAAGTTGGACAGCCTACTTTGGCGCGCCGCGCGGGTATATGGCGCGCCGCGCCATTACCTGTGCAGAAAAATCTGGTAGTTTTTAAGTTTTATGCACGAACCTAACTTCAAACAATCACCATTTATGACCCGCAAACAACCAAAATATGTATCTTATATCATCGGAAAGGTATTTTGACAAGGAACACAACTAACTACTTTTCATCAAGCGAAAACATCATTTAAAATAACCGATTTCTCGCCAAGTGGTCATTCAAGGTCCATTTTCAAAGTTTCAAGTTCTTGAAATGCATTACATGATTCGGGAATCCAATCCACACATATGATATGCCGTTTCGAAGGTAAATACTCATGCAATACAACTAAACACTTACTAACAACATTTCATGGCATCCAAAGTATCAAAAGTTCATTTCAAGTTCATCAAACCCTAATCAAAATTCACAAAAATCACAAATCATGTATTTGAAGTTTTCTTAATCAACCTACGCATCATAACGAAGCTACTGATACTAGTAACACAATTAAAACATGAACTTTAACAATTTAACAACATTTAATCTTCCAAAATCAAAGATTAAGCAAACCCATTTTCAAGTGTTCAAACTAGTTACTCAAATCAACAAATCGAACAAACAAAACATATATTCATGTTATACACGAGCCATAGACACTAATTAACACTTTTATAATTCCAAAAACATCAAGAACACAAATCTAGTGATTTTAGAAAGTTACCCAAATGAGATGAAATTGGTATGAAATTGGTATCAAGTCGAAGAGGATGAAGGGAGGATTCCAAATATGTAATTTGTTTTGTGAAACACTTGCTAGATCATGAATGGATGATGAATTCTTTGTTTGGAGAATTTAGAGAAAATGTGAAAGTATAAGAAGAAAATGAAAATGAAAATGAAAATAATGAATGGAGGAGGTGGTGTTTGACTCCTTTGACCTAGTCAAATCTTTGACACTTTGGCAAGTTTAGTCCCTCAAGTTTGTAATCGGGTGCGGGAATTAATCGAACGAATATTTTTAAATTACACGAGATAATGAGAGATGATATAATCCAAATGACGAAAATATTTTAAGAATGTAAGCTAATGGAGGATACGAATCGAGATACTGAGGATATTATTAAAATAAAAAGACGGACGTTAAAATAATTTAACGGAAAAATGCTGGATTTTACAAACTCCTTCCACCGACTTCACGTATATCACCTACGCAAATCATACATGCAAATAAGCTACAACTTAAGCCTATTCGACTTAACACATCACAAGTGTAATTTAGACTATATACACTTGACCAACTTTGACTAAGTCAAATCTCATCCGAACCACTCATAATCACAATCGAATAGTGATTATGTCCCACTAATACATTTTGCACAAGGTTTGATCAACCAATCCCCCATTTGGACTCATGACCCGCCCAAATTGACATAAAGTACAATCTACTCCTTTTTGCACTTTTAACGATACTCGAAAGTCCAAAACTAACGAGACCATTTCCCGCGTTCCCGAAATACCTAAATACACCTCTTTTAGGCTTTAAATGCATTTTAGACCATCATTTATACAAAAACCCATTTTGACCTAAAACTAGTCAAAACACCCAATTTGTGAACTTACACTCCAAATCACTAATAATCCAAGTTAGCTAGTGATTTCATCAACAAAATTAGTTTACAAACTAACAATATCATCATCCAATCCTAAACCCACCAACATCAACAATAACTAGTTACAATTACCCATTTCACCTCCTAAAAGAGTTTTATAACTAACTAGTTCAAAACCCTAAACTTGAATATCAAATTACAAAGATGAAGTTCGGAGTTTGAACTTACCAATACCGCCAAAATGATGCCGTTGACGAGTAGAACAACTTTAATACCCGAGGTTTGACCCGAAACACCCTTCTTCTTCTCCAATTGGAGCTCTCTCTCTCTAAAACTCTCCTCTCACTCTAGGGTTTGAAGATGAGAGTGTTTGATGAGTGAAAATGAGCTCCAATGGAGTTCTAGATCAGTTTTGGTGACCCTAAACCGACCCTAAATGAAAAGACCAAAGTACCCCTCATTTAAACCTTTTAAAAAGGCTGAAAATTGCATCAGACAGGTTCGGCGCGCCGCGCTGAAAGGTAGAGCGCCGCTTCAACCTACAGGTCAGTTTTCAGAAACTTGTTTTGGCCATAACTTTTTGACCGTAGCTCCGTTTTCGATGAATCAAATATCGTTGGAAATGTAATAAGATATTATTTCCAATGGTAAGGCTTTGAAACATCAACTCAAACCTTATTTAGGGTTGAGAAGATATGTACACACTTTGTACCTCAAACAACGTCCAGTTTTCTTCGACATTCGAGCAAGCAACACGTACATGCTTCGTACACTTCATATACGCATCGTACATCATGAATACATTATGTACAATAAATATTTGGGTCTTACAACTCTCCCCCACTTAAATTGGATCGCGTCCTCGCGATCTAAACCTCATCGCGAACAAAAACAACACACTTTCCTCAAGTCTTCGAGTTCTCACACAATCTCGGACCCTTTGATGCCGCCATTGCATCCTATCGATCACGCTTTACCACCATGCAACGTTCCAATCGCACAACTATCCTTCAAAAATTCCTTGGCGTACTCCAACTCACGACTTAGAGTTCTAACACCCACCGCCAATACTCTAGAGAGTTCGTTCCCGAACACACTCTACACTAACACGCCCCTACATGAGACAGTCCAAACTAACACTCTACGCCCCTAGTTGGCTCCCCAAACGAGACAACTTCCGGCAAATGGCTCAAACACGCCTACCAAATCGAAGAAACATCGTACCCTCCGGGTACATACTCCCCCACTTAGGGTTTTAACCCTACCTTATCACCGTCAAGACGATAATATCTTGTGAAATTTCAACATTCCACACACACATGACCGGCACCAACGTTGGTCATACTCAAAATTTTCCGCGGACTTACCACAAGATACTCGGACCTAGTCCTTTCGAATCGGTTAAACGTCACCACCCGCTAATCACCACAATAAACCATCATTGTACCTTCCGGTTTTCTCGTCGGTACCCAAGTACAAAATAATCACAACACCGGAGTGAAACATTCCACTTGCAGGTATACGGAGGGCACCTGATGTAGTGTTATGCAACTCCCATTACTACTACCGAGTCTCAATCACTCGACCCTTTCGGGTCCCTCCTCGGTGTCATATGACACTTGACTATTCGAAGTCACACAAATCCAATGGACATTACGGCTCAACGCCTACAACTTTCTAGTGACGCCTGCTTGTCACTATCCGCCTAGGCCCCAAAGCAAGCCTAGCAATCCTTTCACTTACAATGGTGATGCTTGGTGCCACCAAGACTTACACCCCAACTCGTATCCTCTCAACCGTTAACATGGTTATTTACACACACCAAAGATAGTCAACAATCGTGACTCTTCTCGCACACCTACCTGATCAACGTAAGCGCCTCTCGAACGGAATGCCATCCTACGCTAACCGTTATGGAGAACAATACAAGTAACCCTCTAATCATCCCATGGTTACCCCCGACTTGGTTAAGCCTCCAACACCAACCCAATTAACCCGACTCGGTCAAGTCAAATACACTATGTCGACCGCCTCGGTCAACACCTAACAACAATGGATTAACCCTACTTGGTTAAGTCAACACACACGGTCAACCCGACTTGGTTAAGTCCTAAAAACAATTGATTAACCTGTCTTGATTAGTCAAACGCACTCGGTCAACCCGACTCGGTCAACACTCCTAACAATTTATCGATTAACCCGACTCAGTTAGTCAAACTATCTCGGTCAACCCGACTCGGTCAAACCCCTAAAAACAATTTGAGTAACCCGGCTTGGTTAGTCAAATACCCTTGGTCAACCCGACTCGGTCAACACCTAACAACAATTGATTAACTCGACCTGGTTAGTCAAACCGCAATGGACTAACTCGACCTAGCTAGTCACTACAACACATGGATAAACTCAATCATTACCCAAACCATCCGCACATAGATAGTACTAAAATCGAATAGTACCTGAATCAAGCGTCGCCTGATTTTCGCGCACCGTCACTATTCCACTCGGGACATTCCGACTTCTGGTGTCCCTCCTTCCGGCACTTAAAACATGTGACCTTGCCCGACGGACAATCACGAGACTTATGCCCCGCTTGTCCACAATTATAACACGCGAATTTAGAACCACCCGTGTCACTCATCTTTACGCTTTCGACACCTTCGGTAGCACTTTTACTCTTCTTGTTCGAAAACGTCGTCGCTTCGAACTTCCGTTTACTAACATCGGACACACTTGGCTTCGACACCTCCGGTTCGAAACCCCGAGCCAACTCAAACAACTCTTCAAAAGACTTAGCCATTCCCCGACTAATCTTACCCTTAAATTCGTCATTCAGTGTACGGTAGAAATCTTTCATCAACTTGTGATCGTCACCAACGTACTCCGGACAAAAAGGAGTCTTTGCTAAAAAGGTAGACTTGAGAGTAACCAAGTCCATCGAACCTTGTCGCAAATTGTGTAACTCGTCCCGGATTCTATCAAGATTGGAAGAAGTTCGGTATTCATCAAAGAACTCCTTTTTGAACTCATCCCATGACAAGCTCATACATTGTTCCTCGCCATACAATTGAATCTTGTCATCCCACCACAACTTGGCTTCTTCACGTAACATACTAGAACCATACCTCGTTTTCTTCTCGAGAGGACATTCACTAGTACGAAAAGCCCCTTCGATGTCGGAAACCTAACATGTACTCTTCAACGGATCCCTTACCCCATTAAACATAGGACGTTGTGCATCCTTGAAGTTTTTGTAATGGAAGTCCCGCCTCCCATTTCCTTCACTCCTTTCGCCTCGGGGATAAATATTTCTAGCATCAAGCGCTTCCTCGATTGCGACCTTCACCCTTTCATCAATTAGATCGGTTATTTACCCATAAACCGATTCTCGAAAAACCTTTCTAATATCCTCGAGAAACTCCGCTTTTTGACGTTTAAAGATGGCCTCAACCTTAGCCGTGAACTCAACGTCTTCGTCTTGATCTTCGTTGGCTTGTCTGCTCCTTGTCGTCATTCTAAGAAATGAACTCGGTTAGGAACACAACATGAATAACTTACACACACCACCACGATCAATCGTTCACAAACATATAATATGCCACCGTTCGTACATCCCATCTAGTTCAACACTTGTTGTACATCACTTGCATGACTTGGCTTGCAACCGTAATAATTGTCGCGAAGCATTATTACGCTCACACGCCATGCCGAACTCATGAATACAACAATCATCTCGCTAGATGTTCAACACAACACAACATGGTTAGTAACACATAATCAACACCTAGTTAAAGCACCTATTCTCAATGGCACTAACTAGAAACTCGAACCGACCCGTAATCCTACAAGTCCCACATAATAGTCCACACAAAAAGTCTAAGTCTAGGCGCCTATCTCAAGTCACCTAAATCCCTTAGACCATGCTCTGATACCACTTGTAACAACCCAACCCGATATACAATCGACCACGTAAAATTTACTAAAATAAAAAAAATTTCTTTGTTCAGCAGGTGGCGCGGCGCGCCATAACCTTGCGCGGCGCGCCAAAGTGGCCTGTCCAAAAAGTCTTGAAATGCTAAAATGTTTGACCACTTCCCGACGTATTTAGACAAAACGCTATTCACAACATATTCATATATGAAAAACTAACATGTTCCATTCATAAAATAAGTTTTACGAGGACCGGGCCCACATCGGCCGTTTTACGACTTTCGTACGAAAATACAAGTTTTCAACCACATGATTTGTAATACAAAATAAAGGCCGAGCATGGCGATTGGGGATACGCTACCCAATCCTAATCAATCCAAAAGCAAGCCTTCTAAAGCAACTACGCAAGTCCACTAGTCCCCGCTTACCCGAGCCTCCACATCCATGCAATCTATAAAAAGGTCAACAACGAGAGGGTAAGCTAACGCTTAGTGAATGCAATACTTATACATATACATATGTAATTTACCTACACACATCCACTTACAATACCATGCAAACAAAATGCTTAAACGAGCTAGCAACACCAAACATACGACTAGCAACAACGTTAGTATATAAATTGCCACAATAATATACTAAATCACAATAATGCATAAATATAACAAACCGTTCCCCGCTATGGCACTACCGACTTGTAGACGACCAATAACGTCGAGTCTCACTCGTATGTTGTCACCGACTTGTGACTCATCAAAGGGTGTCACCGACTTGTGAACTACCCACCAATATCTATGGGTCACCGACTTGTGAACGCCATGTGACATCACTGACTTGTGAAGCGCCACTAAGTGTCACCAACTTGTGAACACTATAGGGTGTCACCGACTTGTGAATCACCCAAGGGTATCACCGACTTGTGAACCCCCATCAATACATATGGGTCACCGACTTGTGAAGCACCACCTAGTGTCACCGGCTTGTTAACACTATGAAGTGTCACCGACTCGTGAATCACTTCCCCGACTTATGGTGACACCGACTTATGAAACACCAACCAACTACTAAGGGTCACCGCCCCGTGAACCACTATGAGGTGTCACCGACTTGTGAATAACCTGTCGAGACACTACCGACTTGTAGTTCCCATCCCATCATACCAACAAATATGTCACCGTCTTGTGACATACCACCCACTACTCACGATCTGGCACCAAAGGCCCACATCGCGTACGAGTAAATAAACCACATACATACATGTATAAATATTCCACTCACCTTGATTACTTGAAGAAGTGTAACTCGCAAACTTGAACTCCTTCCACCGACTTCACGTATATCACCTATGCAAATCATACATGTAAATAAGCTACAACTTAAGCCTATTCGACTTAACACATCACAAGTGTCATTTCGACTATATACACTTGACCAACTTTGACTAAGTCAAATCTCACCCGAACCACTCATAATCACAATCGAATAGTGATTATGTCCCACTAATACATTTTGCACAAGGTTTGATCAACCAATCCCCCATTTGGACTCACGACCCGCCCAAATTGACATAAAGTGCAATCTACGCCTTTTTGCACTTTTTAACGATACTCGAAAGTCCAAAACTAACGAGACCATTTCCCGCGTTCCCGAAATACCTAAATACACCTCTTTTAGGCTTTAAATGCATTTTAGACCATCATTTATACAAAAACCCATTTTGACCTAAAACTAGTCAAAACACCCAATTTGTGAACTTACACCCCAAATCACTAATAATCCAAGTTAGCTAGTGATTTCATCAACAAAATTAGTTTACAAACTAACAATATCATCATCCAATCCTAAACCCACCAACATCAACAATAACTAGTTACAATTACCCATTTCACCTCCTAAAAGAGTTTTATAACTAACTAGTTCAAAACCCTAAACTTGAATATCAAATTGCAAAGATGAAGTTCGGAGTTTGAACTTACCAATACCGCCAAAATGATGCCGTTGACGAGTAGAACAACTTTAATACCTGAGGTTTGACCCGAAACACCCTTCTTCTTCTCCAATTGGAGCTCTCTCTCTCTCTAAAACTCTCCTCTCAATCTAGGGTTTGAAGATAAGAGTGTTTGATGAGTGAAAATGAGCTCCAATGGAGTTCTAGATCAGTTTTGGTGACCCTAAACTGACCCTAAATGAAAAGACCAAAGTACCCCTCATTTAAACCTTTTAAAAAGGCTGAAAATTGCATCAGACGGGTTCGGCGCGCCGCGCCGAAAGGTGGAGCGCTGCTCCAACCTACAGGTCAGTTTTCATAAACTTGTTTTGGCCATAACTTTTTGACCGTAGCTCCGTTTTTGATGAATCAAATATCGTTGGAAATGTAATAAGATATTCTTTCCAACGGTAAGGCTTTGAAACATCAAATCAAACTTTATTTGGGGTTGAGAAGATACGTACACACTTTGTACCTCAAACAACGTCCAGTTTTCTTCGACATTCGAGCAAGCAACACGTACATGCTTCGTACACTTCATATACGCATCATACACCATGAATACATTATGTACAATAAATATTTGGGTCTTACATTTTGAGCTTAAAATTGGTCATGATTTGTTGTTCAACAGAAACATTGATTATGCCGGGGAAATTTATTTGAGGCTAAGGGAGATGGTGCAAGCACCTAAACGAACACATTTAATCCCCTTTCCAAGGTTCTTAAGCCTAATTTTTGAAAATGAGCTGGGTGAAGCTTACCAGCAGATTGCTGATCAATCATACTACCTGCCTCTAAAACAAGGGGGTATGCCAAAAGAAGCGCCTGCTGCTCCATATACTGGTTTAACACCCGGCATGCTCGAGTATCTTGCTGCTCGGGGTGGAGCTCACCAATCGACTGCCTCTGGTGTTGCACCAGCTGAGGGGGAGGGTCCTCAGCATAAGCCAGCTACGCATAGGAAGCAGCCAGCTGCCTCAACTAGAATAGCCGCCGTCTCACATACTGGTAAAGCAGTAGTTGTATTAGAATCTAGTGCTCTCTGATAATAAAGAACAGCCCTAGTCTTATATACTGACTACCCAATTCTAGTATTGGAATCCGTTGCTCATCTATTTCTTGGTAACAGGCAAATCCAAACGTGTAAAGGCTGGCTCCAAGCAAACCACAGGGGAGATTGCACCAGTCTCAACTGCTGCTCCTGCAAAGGATGTGGCTATAAAACCTGGTGCGTTTCTAGACCAAACAGCAGAAAATTCTAACTTAATTGAAAACATTTTAACTGCTAACTTGAAAAATGAAAGTGGAGTTAACGGTATAACATTGGCTCCCAAGCTGACTGATTTTAAAACTTGTGTTAAGAAGAGTAGCAACCCATACTCTTCTAACCAGACACTTCCACATTTTTCTAAATTGAACTTAATGCTATATCCTCTGCTGATAGTATAACCAGCAGAGCACATAACTGACCCCCAAAGCAGACTTGAGCTGGGTCCTCATCGTGTTGAACCAGCTCAGGATACTGCACAGCCAATATGTTACTTAGATCATGATAAGAGTCTCACTCCTACATCATTACCAGCCAGAACTCTTACACTATCTGGGACAACATGTGTTGCCAATGAGTCAGCAGAGTCACAGCTGCACTTACAGACAGCTAACTCTGTCTCAATCAAAGGGCTAACTAAACCACCAGTCTGTCCCCAGAGACCAACAACAGATGCAATTGTTGAGTCAAATTTATTTGGTTCTACAGTTGTTAACATAAAATGTTCTTATGTTTCAGTTCTTAGCAGGGTAGATGCACAGGTAGCGGGGGAGCAAGAAAAGGATGTTAATGTTTCTACTGATGAGCTCTCTGCTTCTACTACCAGTGTTGGTGCTACTGATTTGCCTACTGGTGGTGCTGATACTAGTACTGTTGTCTCTACTGCTGTTGGCTCTACTGGAGACAATGTGGCTGCTGGTTCCACTGTTCTTACTGATAATGAGGAGTTAGCTACTGCTGATATTTCTGCTACTCCTCCTACTGTCTCTGGTATTGCTGCTTCAACCACTGATTCTGTAGTGGTTGAGGAGATGATAATGGAACCTCCTCCTGCACTTGAAAAGGTCATTGGTAATATTGTTAAGGAGGTTCTTGATATTGATGTTACTGGTTCTACCACCGTTACTCCTCCAACTGCTGTTTCTGAGGTAATTACTACAGGTGGTGACCAGGATGACGTGGTGCTTACTGATGAGCTTATTGCAGTAAATGTTGCCTATTCTGCACATGTCACTGGTTCTATTAGTATTCCAGATGTTTCTGATATTTAATCGAGACAATTTATTACTGTGGATCCCGCTGGTAATCTACAGGTTTCTGATTCAACACCGAATACTTTCTTTAGAAGTGCTACAGATGCTGCTTCTTCACCTACTGCACAGTCACCTACTGCTGCTACTGGTTCTACGGAACTCATTATGGATGCTGGTACCTCTGCTACTGCCACTACTGATTCGTCTCAGGCTACTGTTTCTGTTGAGAAGAGCTGACTGAAATGCTGTCTCAGATTGATCGACCAGTAAGAAAAGAGGTATATGAGAGGCTGGCCACTTTAGAACAGATCAATGAGCAGCCATACTGATAATGCTAAAAACGAACATATATTTCATAGCATTATCCTTCAAGAAATACAAGCTTTTAGTTGCAATTGTTCTATTTACAAGTGATATTCGTTTAAATAATAAAAGGTGAAGACAAAGACAGATTCCACAATTTGAAGATGCAAACGACCAAAAAGCTAAAAACTACAAAGTACAATCAAAGTGGTTCAAATTATTGATGAGAAACGTCTAGAAATTACAAGAGTACGAGCCGCAAAATGCAAAGTACAAGATATTAAATAGTATGCAAGGACGTTCGAAAAATCGAAATCGGGACCAGAGTCAACTCTCAACGCGCGATGCAACGGACTAAAAATTACAAGTCAACTATGCACATAAATATAATATAATATATAATTAATTCTTAAAATTATATATATATTATATTATATATTACAACCGTCGGCAAACAAGAAAACAAAAGCATTTGGGCTGGATCCAGCGGGCCATGCGATCGCATGGCCTGGAAGAACAAAACCCATGCGATCGCATGGCCCCAAAAGTCTGGCCACATCTATAAATTTCGCGTGTTTTGGCAGAAAATATTACATCTTTTTCATCAATCTTTCTCTCACGATATATATATATATATATATATATATATATATATATATATATATATATATATATATATATATAATTTTAATTTTAATTTAAGATTAATAATAATAAGGTTATGTTAGCGAATGTTGTAAGTGTGTAAGTCGAAATTCTGTTCGTGTAACGCTACACTATTATTAATCATTGTAAGTTATGTTCAACCTTTTTAAATTAATGTCTCGTAGCTAAGTTATTATTATGCTTATTTAAGCTGAAATAATCGTGATGTTGGGCTAAATATTAAGATTGAGGTTATTGGGCTTTGAACCATAATTGGGGTTTGAACAAAAGAACGACACATGTGGAAATTAGACTATGGGCTATTAATGGGCTTTATATTAACTAAATGATATCTCGTTAATTTCATATAAAGATTACAATTTGACGTATCTATATATAACCACATACGCTTAATCGGGTACGGTGGGCGGGATATCTATAAATACGAATTATCGTTCATTTTACCGGACACAGGATTGGATTAATAGTTAATGGACTCATTAAAACAAGGGTGGATTACATTCAAGGGTAATTGGTATAATTATTAATAAAGTAGTAAAACCTTGGATTACACACAGTCGATAACCTGGTGTATTCATTAAACAATGTATTAAGACCTTGTTACAGTTCGAATCCCCAATTAGTTGGAATATTTGACTTCGGGTATAAGGATAATTTGACGAAGACTCTCGCACTTTATATTTATGACTGATGGACTATTATGGACAAAACCGTATGGACATATCGAATAATCCAGGACAAAGGACAATTAACCCATGGTAATAAATTAAAATCAACACGTCAAACATCATGATTACGGAAGTTTAAATAAGCATAATTCCTTTATTTTATATCTCCTCGCACTTTTATTTACTGTCATTTTATTTATTGCATTTTTATTTATCGCACTTTTTAATTATCGCAACTTTTATTTACTGTCATTTTATTTATCGCACTTTAATTTATCGCATTTTAATTATTGTCATTTACTTTACGCTTTAAATTAAGTTGTATTTATTTTTAATATTTTACATTAGGTTTTAACTGCAACTTAAGACATAAAATC
Organism: Rutidosis leptorrhynchoides; assembly: GCF_046630445.1. Classification (NCBI taxonomy): domain Eukaryota; kingdom Viridiplantae; phylum Streptophyta; class Magnoliopsida; order Asterales; family Asteraceae; genus Rutidosis; species Rutidosis leptorrhynchoides. The sequence goes on along the minus strand of NC_092333.1, from coordinate 364,479,680 downwards.
GACAAACCGGTCATTAAATGGTAAAAACCCCCTTTTATAATAATAATACTACTTATATGTATATATTTATACAAATATAGTTTTTAAAAATATAGCGTTAAACTTGACTAGCTCCCTGTGGAACGAACCGGACTTACTAAAAACTACACTACTGTACGATTAGGTACACTGCCTATAAGTGTTGTAGTAAAAATATAATTATTCCGTATACACCTCTGCACACATCAAGTATTTTTGGCGCTGCTGTCGGGGACTTCTTAAACGCCGAAAGTAAAACGCTATTTTTAAAAAAAAAGATTTTTATTAAGTTTTAATTTATTTTTGTAAAAATACGTTTTAAATATTAAAAATAAAAATATAAAAAGAAAAAAACGAAATATATATATTTTTAAGAGTTTGTTTAAAATATAAAGTTTTTCTATTTCTATTTTAGTTTTTTAAAAAATTAAGTTTTTATTCATTTTATATAAATAAATTAAAAATAGAAAAATAAAAAAAATGTGTTAGCTATAGATGATACATGTTATTATATTCAAACTATAGATTCACATGCAGAATTGTTAGAAGAATTTTCAGAATTATAAGGAACATGAGAATGTTCTTTAGGAGAACGAACTGAACCAATTGATGAAGCTGAAATGTTAGCTACACTCATGGCTAATGGATATGAACCAACAACAGAAGAAATTCAAATGCTAAAAGAAGAATACTGATATCGATACAAATCATCGATAGAAGAACCACCGACATTAGAGTTAAAGCCACTTCCAAACCATTTGGAATACGCTTATTTACATGGTGAATCTGAATTACCTGTAATAATATCGTCATCTCTTACGAAAAATGAAAAATCTCAACTCATTTCTGTGCTAAAAGCTCATAAACCAGCTATTGCATGGAAGATTCATGACATTAAAGGCATAAGTCCTTCGTATTGCACACATAAAATCCTTATGGAAGAAGGTCATAAAACGTATGTGCAACGCCAACGAAGACTAAATTCTAATATGCAAGATGTTGTTAAGAAAGAAATTATTAAACTGCTAGATGCAGATTTAATTTATCCAATTTCTGATAGTTCATGGGTAAGTCCAGTTCAATGCGTACCTAAGAAAGGTGGCATGATTGTCATCACAAATGAAAAAAATGAGCTTGTCCCTACTAGGACTGTAACAGGATGGCGTGTTTGTATTGATTATAGAAAATTAAATGACGCCACCTGAAAAGATCACTTTACCTTACCTTTCATTGATCAAATGTTGGTAAGGTTAGCCGGAAATAGTTATTATTGTTTTCTTGACGGTTTTTCCGGATATTTTCAAATCCCAATAGCAACCGAGGACCAAGTAAAAACCACATTCATGTGCCCTTATGGTACTTTTGCTTACAAACGCATGCCATTTGGACTTTGCAACGCCCCTGCAACCTTTCAAAGGTGCATGATGTCAATTTTTCACGACATGATAGAAGAATGCATGGAAGTTTTTATGGATGACTTTGCAGTCTTCGGTGATACTTTTGAAACATGTCTAGTTAATCTTGAACGAATGCTTATTAGATGCAAATAATCAAATCTAGTTCTTAATTGGGAGAAATGCCATTTCATGGTTAAAGAAGGCATCGTTCTTGGTCACAAAATTTCTAAGGAAGGAATTGAAGTGGATAGAGCTAAAGTAGATGAAATTGCTAAACTTTCACATCCCACCAATGTTAGAGGAGTTAGGAGTTTTCTAGGGCATGCCGGTTTTTACCGACGTTTCATAAAAGATTTTTCTAAAATTGCCACTCCTATGAATAAACTCCTAGAAAAGGATGCTCCATTCATCTTTTCAGATGAATGCATCAAATCTTTTAATATTCTTAAAGAAAAACTCACTAATGCGCCGATCATGATAACTCCAAATTGGAATCTACCATTTGAACTCATGTGCGATGCAAGTGATTTTACAATGGGAGCCGTTTTAGGAAAAAGGATTGAAAAATGATTTCAACCTATTTATTTTGCTAGTAAGACGTTACAAGGAGCACAAACGAATTACACAACTACTGAAAAAGAACTCCTTTCTATTGTCTTTGCTTTTGACAAATTTCGTTCATATCTCGTTCTAGCTAAAACGGTGGTCTATACCGACCATTCTGCTCTTAGATACCTATTTTCAAAACAAGATGCCAAACCATGATTAATCCGTTGGATCTTACTCTTACAAGAGTTCGATATTGAAATCCGAGACAAAAAGGGATCCGAAAATCTCGCCGCTGATCATCTTTCTCGTCTTGAAAATCCCGAATTAGAAGTTCTAAATGAATCAGCCATACAAGATAACTTTCTCGATGAATATCTATTGAAGATATATTATAATGAAATTCCATGGTTTGCAGACTATGCAAACTACTTAGTATGTGGATTCCTTGAAAAAGGGTTGTCGTACAAAAAAGAAAGAAATTCTTTAGTGATATAAAACACTATTTCTGGGAAGATCCACATTTGTTTAAAAGTTATCCCGATGGAATAATACGCCGATGTGTATTCGGGGATGAAGCCAGTCAAATCTTAAACCTTTATCACACAGGACCAACAGGAGGGCATTATGGGCCTCAACTCACAGCAAGAAAAGTCTACGAAGTTGGATTCTATTGGCCTACAATTTTAAAAGACGCACACCTTGTTTGCAAATCCTGTGATGCATGTCAAAGGGCCGAAAAAATAAGTCAACGTGATGAAATGCCACAAAATATCACTCAAGTATGTGAAGTATTTGACGTTTGGGGTATTGACTTTATGGGTCCATTTCCAAAATCTCATAATAATATCTACATTCTCGTTGCCATTGATTATGTATCTAAATGGGCGGAAGCACAAGCTCTCCCGACTAACGATGCACGAGTTGTAGTCAACTTCTTAAAACGTCTTTTTGCAAGGTTCGGAACACCGAAAGCTTTAATAAGTGATCGGGGTACTCATTTTTGTAACAATCAACTTGAGAAAGTTCTCAAAAGATATGGAGTAACTCATAAAATCTCAACCGCTTATCATCCACAAACAAGTGGATAAGTTGAAAATACCAACCGAGCTTTAAAACGTATTCTAGAGAAAACCGTAGGATCAAATCCGAAGGAATGGTCCATGAAATTGGAGGATGCACTCTGGGCTTTTAGAACAGCCTACAAAACTCCAATTGGAAGCACACCTTTTAGACTCGTTTACGGAAAAGCATGTCACCTTCCAGTAGAAATTGAGCACAAAGCATTTTGGGCTTTGAAGACATGTAATCTTGATTTGCATGAAGCCGGACGTCTACGGTTAAGTCAACTAAATAAATTAGAAGAATTAAGATATGAAGCATATGAAAATTCGTTAATCTATAAGGAAAGAACGAAGAAATGGCATGATAAAAGAATCAGAAGTTCAAAAGAATTTAAGGAAGGAGACAGAGTCCTTCTTTTCAATTCACGATTCAAGGTATTTCATGGAAAATTGAAATCAAGATGGTCTGGACCATTCATAGTCAAAAGAGTTTTCCCATACGGAACAATAGAGTTAATAAATTTAAATGGGATTGAATTTAAAGTTAATGGTCACGGAGTTAAACATTACATACATGATCCAATGGAAGTTGACAACGAAGTTAATCACAATTTCGACACCACAGCTAACTAAGAGTGGGGAGAATCAAGTCTTTTAAGGATAATATTTATTTCTGTTAGAGTTAGATATTCTGTTTTCGTGTAGTTTTCAAAAATGGAATCCGCATGGTCTTTCCCTAGCAGACCCTAAAGAACTAGTCTTCTCCCTCCATTCTGAATTTTTATTTCTTTTAGGTTTTACGAGATGAAGAATTCCTTTCATCTGAACCATGGTCTACTACTACATGCTATGATTACTAAACGTAATAATGACACACTGCCGAGTGAAGTAGTATCCTTCATAAGAGGAAAAATGGAGGAAGTAAGGAAAGAACTCGGGAAAGATCATCATAAGATACATTTCGGTAAAGGAAAATCAAAATCCGCAACAAAAAGAAGAGTACGTCACCTTGAAAGGTGTCATAAATGTGGAAAATGGTCACATGAAGGTAAATGTTCGAACAATCAAACATATTCAAATACCGAATTTGTTACTCTATGCAGAGAAGGACCGTTCATATGTTTAGAAGAAAAGTTATTAAAGAATCGAGGTTACGCTTACGTAGCTATGGAAAACCAAATCACACGACTCTCCTATGAGTCGGCTAAAGCAGGTCTCTGAGAATTCTATCTCACAGGTAAGTATGTACAGTTTTTATTTTTTTATTGCTTTTAACCTTTTGATAATAAACGCTGAATCGTTCGCTATAAAGTATTAAATTGATATTCAATAAAATTAGGTATGCGAAATCGAAATTATTGATATCATACAAAAATTTATTACATAACTGCGAAATTACCGTTAATTCTTAAGGTATAAATATCTTTAATCAATCAACCCAAAATATTTCAAAAATTTATCAAGAGTAAAACTAGGTTATGGAACCGAAATTACTTTACCGAAAAGAGGGGCGCATATTTTTGATAATATTTGATTAATTAAAGTGGGATAAAAGACCAAAAAGATTTTTAATTTTAATTTTTACCTTGTTTTTAAAATTAATATATAAATATTAAATTATTAATGTAAATTTTTAAACTTAATATATTTAAGTTTTAAGTATTTTAAAAATTAATATTTTTAATATAAGTTTGTCAAATTAATGTATAAAAATATTAATTATATTTATATGAATTTTTAATTTTATGCATTTTAAATTTAAGTTTGGTGTGAATTTAAAAACAAAAATTTACTTTATTTCATTTAGTTAAAAGTTTGATATTTAAAATTCGTCATGAGTTGAAGACTAGGTCGTTGAACCGAAATTGCTTTACCCGAGGGCGGGACGAGAACTTTTATTATCATTATTTTTAATCATATTGCATTAAAGTATGCCAAAAATATTAAAAAACCCAAAAAATCTTTGCTTTTAAAATGACGCTTAAAAAGTAACAAATTTTAAAACTTTGTTGAGAGACGGACTAGGAAACGATCCGAAACGCCCTCATTCTTAAAAAGAAACAAAAAATTTATTAATTTATGTTTTATTAGTTAAGGGTTTTTATATATAAAAAAAAATATATCAGACCCCATGTGTGATGACCCGGGAATTTCCGACTAAATTTAAACTTAATCTTTATATGATTCCAACACAATAAGCAAAGCCTGTATGTTGAGTCTCGAAAACTTTGGAACTATGTTCATATATTCAATTGACCTTTTTAACTATTTCCAATGATTCACGAACCTTTAATCGCAAATAGAAATGTATATATAAATAGGTATACATGTAAATATTTATATATTATAAATTAATTATATTAATGAACTATTATGTAATTATGATATAAAAACTTAAACTTGTTATTTAAAAATGCTTATTTAAAGTAGATTGAATATACAAAATATATCAAGGTTAACAAAAGTATTAATTGTTATACTCTGAAATTATTTGTTTCAATATATATAATTAATATATCTACCTACTTGATAATTAAATCATAAATTTATATATATTAGATGAAATATATATAATTTCCATACATAATTATTGATTGTATGAAGATTGTAATATATTAAGATGTATAATAATTAAATATTCAATATGTGTGATTATATCATACATAGTGTATAATTAGTAAATATTATATAATTAATAAAATGTAAGGTTAATACATTAGGTGTAATTACAAATTAGAAATATCAGTGTTATACAAATATTATTATTACTTTCATTATTATTATTATTAATATTAATGTTAATATTAAAATCAGTATTAGTCATATTATTATTTTAAAATAGAAATATGGAGTTTGATATACATAAATTGATATGTTATTATTAGTACTAATATTATTATTATTATTATCATTAATAACATCAATTATATTATAAATAGTATTATTATCATGAATAAGATTATTATTATCAATTTTATAGTTAATATCATTGTTAATACTTATTAGTATTATAAATATTATAAAAAGTAATTATTATTAGTATTATTATTAATTATCATTAATAATACTATTAATTTCAATTACACTAAGAATTATTATTATGAATTATTATTACTTTTATTATCATTATAATTAGTATTAATAATAATAATATTATATTAATATTAATATTACTCTTAATATTATGAATTATTATCATTGTAATTATTTTAAGTATTAATATAATATCAAGATTTTGATTATAGTTATACAGAAAAACTGATTCACGTTATACAGATACATATATATATGGTACGTATACTGCTAAATAAATAAATAAATCCGTATAAAAAGTGCAGCACAAGCTGTATTCTGTTTTTCCATCGTTCTCATCACTGTAGTCGATTGATTTCTGTTAAATGGTCGTACAAATCTATAGCAGTAAATAAACAAACATGTAATCCCAAAATCTGTTACAAATCCCTTTCTTCCTTTTAATTTTTTTTTCTTTATGTTTTGTCTGTTATGAATTTTCCTGCCAAACGATCAATCAGGTATAAAGCAAACAATTAATCAATATTATGAACGAATTCAGTCAGCCTCACACTCTCATCTCGATTTACAACCATTCTAAATAGATTATATTTGTTAATCTAACAGAATTTAAAAAAAAAAAAAAAACTATCGAAGAACCTCTGTTCATCTTTTTTTGCCAAAAGCTCGATTATGTATCAATCTTAAAAATCTAAGAATGCAAAGGTGTTAGGAATCGTTCATTCGAATTATCTGTAAGTTTTCAGGTTCTAATTTATCCAATTAATCATGAATTATCAAAGTCAAAGATTTTGAAAAATAAAGTCAACTGTTGTTCTTGAGTCAAATTCGAGATATGTGATACGATTTGAGTTCAATTGATAATTGATAAAGTTTCCATGAATGAATTCTAAACTTTTTCATGTTTTAACCTTTAACTAAAACATTCTAAAAATCGATATCAATTTTCATGTTCTTCGTTTTTTTTTCTTTCTCCCCTTTTCAGCGACTGTTTTGATTTCCTTTTATTTTCTCATTTGTTAATCCATTTAAACATGTTTTAAAGGTTTCTGGTTCCATTTTAAAATCATAATGAATTTGGTAACTCAATTGGTTAGTAGCTGAATTGAAATGAACACTGTTATGTTGAAGAAGAATGAGGATAATTGAACACGGATTATATTATAACAAAGGCAGCTTATTATTATTATTATTATTATTATTATTATTATTATTATTATTATTATTATTATTATTATTATTATTATTATTATTATTATTATTATTATTATTATTATTATTATTATTATTATTATTTGTATCATTATTATTTTTAATGTTTTTATGAATATTGTTATTGTTAAATATTGTTACTAGTACTAATTATTATAGTTATTATTATTATTATTATTATTATTATTATTATTATTACTAGTATGTATTAATTATCATTCATCATTATTATTATTATAATTATGATTATAACTAGAAGTATTGCTATGACTAATATTATTATTATTATGATTATTATTATCTTAATTATTAACTACTCCTAGATATATTATCATTGTTATTATTACGTTAACATAAATACTATGATTAATATTATATTCATTTTGTTGTTAAGTGACTTTATTAAGTGTTATTAGCGTTATTATTAGTATTACTAATATTAAAATAAGTATTACTATGATTAGAATTATCATTATTGTTATTCTGAAAATAATACGAACAATCATTATTTTCTGCATTAGTATCACTTTCGTAATTACTAGTATTATTATTATTATTAAACAAATGTATCATTATTAACAATATCATTATTTTTATTAATATTATCTTTCTTAATTAAGTTATTATTATTATTATTAGTTTAACATTAATATCATAACTATCATAAACAATAAAATTAATATTTTTACAAGTACTATTATTAATATCATTGTTACTATCACTAATAGGGTTGTTATTAACAGATGTGTACTATTAATGTTATTATCATTATTTTTACTAATATTAACTTAGTATAATAAAACTACTGTTTTGATAAACAAATGAAATACTTACATATATATATATATATATATATATATATATATATATATATATATATATATATATATATATATATATATATATATTTATATTTAACACATATAACATAACAAAATTTAATATTTTTATATACAAAATGAGCATATAAAACATATATATATTATTAACATAAAAATGATATAACTAATACAATTATATATATGTGTTCAATTACAACTATGAATATTAATAAATATACAAATGATATAGGTTCGTGAATCCGAGGCCAACCCTGCATTGTTCAATATCGTTATATGTATTTTTACTACAAAATACATTAGGTGAGTTCATTTGCTCCCTTTTTACTCATTACATTTTTGGGCTGAGAATACATGCAAATGCTTCATTAAGTGTTTTACAATATTTATATGTGTGAGTTAATTTGCTCCCTTTTTACTCATTACATTTTTGGGCTGAGAATACATACAAATGCTTCATTAACTGTTTTACAATATTTATATGTGTGAGTTTTATTTGCTCCCTTTTTACTCATTACATTTTTGGGCTGAGAATACATGCAAATGCTTCATTAACTGTTTTACAATATTTATATGTGTGAGTTTCATTTGCTCCCTTTTTAAATGCTTTTGCAATATATATTTTTGGGACTGAGAATACATGCGCTGCTTTTATAAATGTTTTACGATATAGACACAAGTAATCGAAACTCCATTCTATGGTTGGATTATCGAATCGAATATCACCCTTTTTATTAAGTCTGGTAATCTAAGAATTAGGGAACAGACACCCTAATTGACGCGAACTCTAAAGATAGATCTATCGGGCCCAACAAGCCCCATCCAAAGAACCGGATGCTTTAGTACTTCAAAATTTATATCATGTCCGAAGGAGGATCCCGGAATGATGGGGATATTCTTATATGCATATTGTAAATGTCGGTTACCAGGTGTTTAATCCATATGAATGATATTTTTGTCTCTATGCACGGGACGTATGTTTATGAGAAATGTAAATATGAAATCTTGTGGTCTATTAAAATTATGAAATGATTATTTATGCTAAACTAATGAACTCACCAACCTTTTGGTTGACACTTGAAAGAATGTTTATTCTCATGTACGAAAGAAATCTTCCGCTGTGCATTTGATCATTTTAAAGATATTACTTGGAGTCATTCATGACATATTTCAAAAGACGTTGCATTCGAGTCGTTGACTTTATCAAGATCATTATTAAGTCAATTATAGTTGGATATATTATGAAATGGTATGCATGTCTGTCAACTTTTGATGAAATGAAAGATTGTCTTTTCAAAACGAATGCAATGTTTGTAAAATGTATCATATAGAGGTCAAGTACCTCGCGATGTAATCAACTGTTGTGAATCGTTTATAATCGATATGGACTTCGTCCGGATGGATTAGGACGGGTCCTTTCAGTTGGTATCAGAGCCGAGGTCTTAGCGAACCAGGTCTGCATTAGTGTGTCTAACTGATAAGTCTTTAGGATGCATTAGTAAGTCTGGACTTCGACCGTGTCTGCATGTCAAAAGTTTTGCTTATCACTTCGTGTCGAAAATTTTCCTGCTTATTATTCTTAGAGAATCACTTGCTTATCATTCTTAGTCTAGACACGTTTTACTGCATTGACTGCATGAATAGCGTATAGACAAAATTCATATCTTAGCGTATCTGTTACTTCATATTTTAGCGTATCTATTACTGTAACTTTGCCTGACAACTTCCGTAGATTCCTCTGTAACTTATGGGATTTTAGTATTATATATGCATATGTAAATTATGTATTGAAGAGTACTAATCTACATCCTATAATCTATTTCTTATCGAAAATCCTTCATCTGATCGTATGAGATGAATCCTACAACCAGTTCGAGTCCCTCAGATTCCGATAGTTATTCCGACAGCTATTCCGCCATAGATGTTCACCTAAGCTCCGAAAACAGCGTCATCGGCATGAATCAACCAATCAGCCATTATCAATTCATCTAATGGGTTCGTAGTCGACTTAATTAATGGAAACGCACAGAAGTCAATCCCTTCCATCAACCGAATTCACCTCTTGACAATGAACCTGAAGCGTTTACCTGCGAACCTGTTCGAGACACCATTTTCAGTCTCATTTCCAGGGTAACTCGACAAGATTATATTCTATCCACAATTCTGAACCTAATTTATCCGCTCGTTCCGACCGACAATCATCCTGGAGTAATAAGTCAACGAACTTCGTGCTCGAATAATCAATTCGGAGAATATGGTGAAAAATGTACCAGCTTCAGCAACATCACCGGCACTAACAGTACCATCAATAACAGCACCAGTACCATCAACAATCCATGCTTCAATATCATCATCTGTACTTTGAGTATGATCTTCATTCTACGTATCGTTCTACCTCATTTATCTTCGTTCGACATGGAGAATATGTAATCTCTAAAGTTTTAGAGATTATTTATTCTAGTTCCAACCGAAAACTAAATGAGTTTAATTTCCCATTGACTCATTAAATCCATGATTACGTCTGAAGAAAATATATATGTATATATGTTTTCATAGAGATTGTAATTAAAATTTTTATTGTACAAACTGTTAATGGCGAAAATATTTTAACGGGTAGGTAACACCCGAGGAATATTTAGATTCTACATTAATAAGTTACACTGTACATTCTTTGAATATGATTCAACATTCATTTACTATCCTACTTACATCCACCGATATACAAATCCGTTCATCACAGAATAACCATTTTCATCCAATTACATATTTGGATCTTGATTTATCAGAATCCATCAAGTGGCATAACGAAGAAATAATGGACACAATAAAAAATTGATTAGAAACAGATTAATTAACAATATGAAATTCTATTAAGAATCCACGCTAACAAAATCCTAGCTAACTATTCCTAGCTAATTGTTAATTCCGTATTACCATTTAATTATCGCAATTTATTTATCGCAATTTATTTTATCGCAATTTAATTATCGCAATTTTAATTATTGTCATTTAATTTTTGTTATTTACTTTACGCATTTTATTTATCGTCATTTAATTTCTGTATTTATTTTACGTACTTTAAATATCGGGACACGTATACAAGGTTTTGACATATCATATCGACGCATCTATATATATTATTTGGAATCACCATAGACACTCTATATGAAGTAATGATCGAGTTCTCTATACAGGGTTGAGGTTGATTCTCAAATAATATATATACTTTGAGTTGTGATCGAGTCTGAGACGTATAAGGGTCACGATATGTATTAATTAATTCGATTATTATATATTAAATCATATATGAATTATTGGACTGTTAAATGTGGACTATCGACTGTGGACTAATGACATTGGACAATTAAAATGAATTAAAATATTGAATATAACATATGAAACTAAACATTTCTTCAAGTTGCCACTTGATTTCATTTTAAACCTCATTTGTATCTTGACGATTACAATCTGCGTTCAAACCTTTCATGATTCTTGAAAACACCCCAATCGAGAGGATGAACCAACCGCACTTCATCAACGAAAGAAAAGATTGATGCATATAGTTATGCACCTGGAAACACTCAGAACATGAGTAAACGTTTAACGCGTATCTGTGCTAGCTCCCTTGGCATTGTTACTACCGATAATAACTTTACAATTCCTTTCCCAATTAGCCAATTTTGTCATAGCTGCAGCAAATCAACTTTGACTTTCATTCGGATTAAACTTATTATAACTTGATTTATAAGCCCACCTTTCGTCATCGTTACCGGGGAACTGTTTATATTTCACCACATTAACAGAAACTTATCAGCAACTTCATTACTCATCGACTTAATTTCTCCGAAGAATCATTATATTTATTCATTGAAACCCCATCTTGTATTCATCTACACACTGTAACAATAATTGCCATAACAATTACCGGGAATCAGCAATCAGTACTTTGAAAACTCACAGCATATCTACATCAACAGTTATATATATGACATTTATCTCTTAGAATTATGATCTCTCATTCTGAAATTCTAAAAAGCACTCAGTCACAAATCAATACTTTGAATATTGAAAAAGCTGAATGAAGCAGTAGAAACTGTAGATAACCATAAACGACCATAATCATCGAAAGTTTGATGATAAAGATTAGTATGTTAGAAAAGCTCAGAAAAGTTGGAACTGGAAAGTGGATTGAGCAAACCATAAAGGAAACCAAGGAGAAATACAAGTAACATACCCTAAATTCATAGAACCCAGATAAATCTAGATCCGTTGAAATCTTTATAGAATATCTTGCTCCGAAGTCATGTTAAACTCTTGCGGAAAATCTTTCTCCATCAACCATCGAACTTAGAAATTCCAAAATATCATCATCAATATCTTCGATATTTCTGAGGATATTTTCATAAATATTCTCGTCCGAAATTATATACCTCTTCGTGCTTCCTGTGTATCATTATATTGGAAACACACAATAGAAAATTAGTGTCGAAAAGCGGATTATGCGAAACTATGAAGGAAGCTGTGGACAAATCACAAAGAATAAGTTTGACTTCAAAGAATCCAAATGATTCTGTTTCTGATGAAATCTTTAGCGAATACCTTGCTTCCGAATCTAAACCTTTACGGATAAAATTTCTTCATCATCCATCGATATTAGAAATTCCAAGATATCATCGTATCTTTCATTATAAATATCCTTCATATTTCTGAAGATATTTTCATAACTATTCTTATCTGAAATCATTAATCTCTTCGTGCTATCAGTGTTACATCATATAGAAACTGTTAGTTTCTATAATCTGTAAACTTTCGAGCTTAAAATATGAATGTTATTGAAGTAATGTTGGGAACTGATGCATGAGTTAGTATAATATAATGACACTTGATCAACGCGATTATATTACAGTAAGTCATGCTGACTTTCTAATGGGACGTGATGATTCACAGATCATAACTTCATTATATGCCATGTCACATAACTCTTTCATTCTACTTAACTCCTGAACAAATCAAGAAAATGTATTCTTGATGGTTCTATCTTCCGTGATGATTGATAAATTTGAAAATCAAATCGTGCTATCACGTTCCTTCCTGCTTTGAACATTATAATCATTCGAAACTCTATATCTACAAATTCTGGACCATTATTCGCTTGACTTGAAGTCGAAAAGAGAAAACAAAAGAATAGAGCTTCAGAATATAAGGGAGAATGTAAAGCCCGATAACAATACACAAATTACAAACCGTATATATCAATGTTTATCGCAACATAAAGACACGGGAGAATTAAAAACATTATAATCCCGAGGGCAAAGTAGAAAAGAAACTCCTCTGGTGGAAGTTGGAAAAGAAGAACAATCATGGCAATAGTTAGAATAATAACAACGATCAGAACTGGATTAAGCATTTTCATAAATCTTTTGAATTTGGGAATTGAGTATAGAAGTGGTAAAAATAAATGGAACGGAAAAGGTAAATTTATAAAGAAAATATCAGACGTAGTAATCGGGGCAGATCACCGTATTTAATTAAAGAGATCTTAATTTTCATAAATCCCGAAGATTCAGATTTTATGGATCTTCAAGATTTTCTTTAAATCCCTTAAATTCCGGAATTCAACCAAGGCAATGTCAAAAGTTAAGACGCGCCTTTTTTTTCTAAATTCAAACCTGACTATGTCAAAAGTTAAAAACAAATCTTTGTTTCTCATTTCATTCTTTTGCGAATAGCTTCATTCGAACTTTTCGAATAATCGAATTATTTTTATCCATATTACTCAATGATGATAAAACTCAAGTTATCAACTCATATTCGTCAGGAAAACATATTTATTGTTAGCCATGACGACCTCACTCAAATTTCGGGACGAAATTTCTTTAACGGGTAGGTACTGTGATGACCCGGGAATTTCCGACTAAATTTAAACTTAATCTTTATATGATTCCGACACAATAAGCAAAGCCTGTATGTTGAGTCTCGAAAACTTTGGAACTATGTTCATATATTCAGTTGACCTTTTTAACTATTTCCAACGATTCACGAACCTTTAATCGCAAATAGAAATGTATATATAAATAGTTATACATGTAAATATTTATATATTATAAATTAATTATATTAATGAACTATTATGTAATTATGATATAAAAACTTAAACTTGTTATTTAAAAATGCTTATTTAAAGTAGATTGAATATACAAAATATATCAAGGTTAACAAAAGTATTAATTATTATACTTTGAAATTATTTGTTTCAATATATATAATTAATATATCTACCTACTTGATAATTAAATCATAAATTTATATATATTAGATGAAATATATATAATTTCCATACATAATTATTGATTGTATGAAGATTGTAATATATTAAGATGTATAATAATTAAATATTCAATATGTGTGATTATATCATACATAGTGTATAATTAGTAAATATTATATAATTAATAAAATGTAAGGTTAATACATTAGGTGTAATTACAAATTAGAAATATAAGAGTTATACAAATATTATTATTAATTTCATTATTATTATTATTAATATTGATGTTAATATTAAAATCAGTATTAGTCATATTATTATTTTAAAATAGAAATATGGAGTTTGATATACATAAATTGATATGTTATTATTAGTACTAATATTATTATTATTATTATCATTAATAACATCAATTATATTATAAATAGTATTATTATCATGAATAAGATTATTATTATCAATTTTATAGTTAATATCATTGTTAATACTTATTAGTATTATAAATATTATAAAAAGTAATCATTATTAGTATTATTATTAATTATCATTAATAATACTATTATTTTCAATTACACTAAGAATTATTATTATGAATTATTATTACTTTCATTATCATTATAATTAGTATTAATAATAATATTATATTAATATTAATATTACTATTAATATTATGAATTATTATCATTGTAATTATTTTAAGTATTAATATAATATCAAGATTTTGATTATAGTTATACAGAAAAACAGATTCACGTTATACAGATACATATATATATGGTACGTATACTGCTAAATAAATAAATAAATCCGTATAAAAAGTGCAGCACAAGCTGTATTCTGTTTTTCCATCGTTCTCATCACTGTAGTCGATTGATTTCTGTTAAATGGTCGTACAAATCTATAGCAGTAAATAAACAAACATGTAATCCCAAAATCTGTTACAAATCCCTTTCTTCCTTTTAATTTTTTTTTCTTTATGTTTTGTTTGTTATGAATTTTCATGCCAAACGATCAATCAGGTATAAAGCAAACAATTAATCAATATTATGAACGAATTCAGTCAGCCTCACACTCTCATCTCGATTTACAACCATTCTAAATAGATTATATTTGTTAATCTAACAGAATTTAAAAAAAAAAAAAACTATCGAAGAACCTCTGTTTCATCTTTTTTTACCAAAAGCTCGATTATGTATCAATCTTCAAAATCTAAGAATGCAAAGGTGTTAGGAATCGTTCATTCGAATTATCTGTAAATTTTCAGGTTCTAATTTATCCAATTAATCATGAATTTTCAAACTCAAAGATTTTGAAAAATAAAGTCAACCGTTGTTCTTGAGTCAAATTCGAGATATGTGATACGATTTGAGTTCAATTGATAATTGATAAAGTTTCCATGAACGAATTCTAAACTTTTTCATGTTTTAACTTTTAACTAAAACATTCTAAAAACCGATATCAATTTTCATGTTCTTCGTTTTTTTTTCTTTCTCCCCTTTTCAGCGACTGTTTTGATTTCCTTTTATTTTCTCGTTTGTTAATCCATTTAAACATGTTTTAAAGGTTTCTGGTTCCATTTTAAAATCATAATAAATTTGGTAACTCAATTGGTTAGTAGCTGAATTGAAATGAACACTGTTATGTTGAAGAAGAAGGAGGATAATTGAACACAGATTATATTATAACGAAGGCAGCTTAATTACAGAAAAACAAAACGGAGCAACTGGTTAGGGGGTATGTTGGGGTATCGAGGGGTCTCGGGTTCGAGTCCCGCTGGTGACACCTTTTATTTTTCAGCCATTTTGAAAGGTAGTTCCATATTTAACATATTATTATTATTATTATTATTATTATTATTATTATTATTATTATTATTATTATTATTATTATTATTATTATTATTATTATTTGTATCATTATTATTTTTAATGTTTTTATGAATATTGTTATTGTTAAATATTGTTACTAGTACTAATTATTATAGTTATTATTATTATTATTATTATTATTATTATTATTATTATTATTATTACTACTAGTATGTATTAATTATCATTCATCATTATTATTATTATAATTATGATTATAACTAGAAATATTGCTATGACTAATATTATTATTATTATGATTATTATTATCTTAATTATTAACTACTACTAGATATATTATCATTGTTATTATTACGTTAACATAAATACTATAATTAATATTATATTCATTTTGTTGTTAAGTGACTTTATTAAGTGTTATTAGCGTTATTATTAGTATTACTAATATTAAAATAAGTAATACTATGATTAGAATTATCATTAGTGTTATTATGAAAATAATACGAACAATCATTATTTTCTGCATTAGTATCACTTTTGTAATTACTAGTATTATTATTATTATTAAACAAATGTATCATTATTAACAATATCATTATTTTTATTAATATTATCTTTCTTAATTAAGTTATTATTATTATTATTAGTAAATCATTAATATCATAACTATCATAAACAATAAAATTAATATTTTTACAAGTACTATTATTAATATCATTGTTACTATCACTAATAGGATTATTATTAACAGATGTGTACTATTAATGTTATTATCATTATTTTTACTAATATTAACTTAGTATAATAAAACTACTGTTTTAATAAACAAATGAAATACATACATAAATATATATATATTTATATTTAACACATATAACATAACAAAATTTAATATTTTTATATACAAAATGAGCATATAAAACATATATATATTATTAACATAAAAATGATATAACTAATACAATTATATATATGTGTTCAATTACAACTATGAATATTAATAAATATACAAATGATATAGGTTCGTGAATCTGAGGCCAACCCTGCATTATTCAATATCGTTATATGTATTTTTACTACAAAATACATTAGGTGAGTTCATTTGCTCCCTTTTTACTCATTACATTTTTGGGCTGAGAATACATGCAAATGCTTCATTAACTATTTTACAATATTTATATGTGTGAGTTCATTTGCTCCCTTTTTACTCATTACATTTTTGGGCTGAGAATACTTGCAAATGCTTCATTAACTGTTTTACAATATTTATATGTGTGACTTTCATTTGCTCCCTTTTTACTCATTACATTTTTAGGCTGAGAATACATGCAAATGCTTCATTAACTGTTTTACAATATTATATGTGTGAGTTTCATTTGCTCCCTTTTTAAATGCTTTTGCAATATATATTTTTGGGACTGAGAATACATGCTCTGCTTTTATAAATGTTTTACGAAATAGACACAAGTAATCGAAACTACAATCTATGGTTGGATTATCAAATTGAATATCACCCTTTTTATTAAGCCTGGTAATCTAAGAATTAGGGAACAGACACCCTAATTGACGCGAACTCTAAAGATAGATCTATCGGGCCCAACAAGCCCCATCCAAAGAACCAGATGCTTTAGTACTTCGAAATTTATATCATGCCTGAAGGAGGATCTCGGAATGATGGGGATATTCTTATATGCATATTATAAATGTCGGTTACCAGGTGTTCAATCCATATGAATGATATTTTTGTCTCTATGCACGGGACGTATGTTTATGAGAAATGGAAATATGAAATCTTGTGATCTATTAAAATTATGAAATGATTATTTATGCTAAACTAATGAACTCACCAACCTTTTGGTTGACACTTGAAAGCATGTTTATTCTCAGGTACGAAAGAAATCTTCCGCTGTGCATTTGATCATTTTAAAGATATTACTTGGAGTCATTCATGACATATTTCAAAAGACGTTGCATTCGAGTCGTTGAGTTTATCAAGATCATTATTAAGTCAATTATAGTTGGATATATTATGAAATGGTATGCATGTCTGTCAACTTCTGATGAAATGAAAGATTTTCTTTTCAAAACGAATGCAATGTTTGTAAAATGTATCATATAGAGGTCAAGTACCTCGCGATGTAATCAACTGTTGTGAATCGTTTATAATCGATATGGACTTCGTCTGGATGGATTAGGACCTTTCACCATGCGATCGCATGGGGTTTCCTCTTCAAATCCATACGGTCGTATGGAGGCAAAATGCTGGCCAGGATCATAAAGTCAGTCGAGCTGTTCTGTACTCACACAACTACACACACATACACGAAAAACACGGCAAAACACCCTCTAAAATCATCAATTTTTCATCAAATTCAACCAAATTTCGTTCTACAATTAGCTCTATTCATGTCTTTCTTCAGGTGGGGAGGCAAGAAGGTAAATATTTCACCCCTAAACTCTTTAAATTTTAAGTTTTAGTGTTCTTGAGCTAATTTTTACCTAATTTAATTTTGTTAATTTCTAGTATAATTAGAGTTAAATTGTTAGTATATTATGCATATATAACCTAGATTGATGCTATTTAACATGATAAAAAGCCAAAAACTTCGAAAATTTTAGAAATCTAGGGTTTGTGTTCTTGAGCAATTTGAGGCTTTTTGATATAAACAGGTTATGGCCGATTTTTTTCATAAATTATTGCTAAATTAAGTAGTGTAACATGTTTAGGTAGCTAAATGATCCAAACATTGATCCTAAACATGATTTTTGAGAATTAAAGTAGACTTTTTAAGTCTAAAATTCATGAACTTGATTAAATTGATGTAAATACCATTTGAAACTTGTTCAATTGCTAATAATGATTATTTTGACATGTTATTTGAATAGAATGCTTATGAACTTTGTAAACATTTTCATATATGCTTATTTGAAAAAGTGTAGAATTGATAAAAATATGAAAATGACTATGAGTTTAATATGGATTAAACATGTTATTGTAATTGTTTCAAGTTGTTATTTTGCTAACACTAATGCATATTTGGATGCAAAAAATTTGTGTTTAATGTGTTTTGCAGAAATATACCGAATCTGGCGGTGGATCATCATCCAAACAACCTGAAAACGAACCTGAACCAGAAATGCAATATGGACCAGAACCTGAACAGGAACAACAATAAGAACAACAATATCATAATGATCAACACATACCGTATTATGATCCGCAACAAGAATATGTTAATGCCTACGTACAATTTCCGATTCATCCCATAATAAAACACCCAACGATTCATGAAGAACAATTGCATCCCAATTTGAGATTTGATCAAAGTTGGAGAGATTACCCGACGTATCAAAGTAACAAATTTAAACTGGTAATGAAAAATGTAGAAGTACCGAGGGTAATCGATTGGGAGCCTTTGGAAAGGGTCCAACTAGTTATCTCAGTTAGGCAGTATCAGATCCAAAGGTATGGGAACTCTTCTTTTCCCGATTAGGAACGTTTATTCACCATTCGTAGGCCTGTATATAAAGAGTGGTGTGTTGAGTTTATGAGTATTATATCACTTGATACAGATGTAGTTAGGTTAGACGATAGGAATTTTCTTAGATTTTTACTTGGCCGTAGGATGTATAGGATGTCCATGCTGGACATGGCCAGGGCTTTACAGATTTACACTTATGGTGAATTACTACTACCTGATTGTACAAATTTGATTTATCATGGTGAAAGGGTAGATAGGAATTTTGACGCAGACACCGTCTGGAGGCGTATGTCAAATTATAATGTTTTTACGCTGGGAGGAAGACACTCCTATTTAGATATTAACAAAGCAGAGCTACGTATTATACATAGATTTTTAGCTAATTCGATTACACAAAGAAGTAAAAACAAGGAGAAGATGACCTTACACGATTTATTTTACCTTAAGTGTATTCGAAACACTAGAAGCTTTGTTAATATCCCCTACTGTGTTGATTTTTATCTGTCCAAAATGGTGAAAGGAATACAGGACGGGGGAATAATAGGAGGAGGTATTTTTGTTACTCTCATTGAAGAGTATTTGGGTGTAGATAGGGATCAAGGGGGTCCACTGATGGTGTGTAGGGAACAGGTTGAGACTTTAGGATTGCGGGTCTATCCGGGTGCAAAGGTATTAAAGAACATACGCAATTAGGCAGTACCATATGAGGGCCGTCATCCACAGGTAGAGAGAGATTCAGATGAGGAAATGGAGGAACCGGATGACATTAGAGATGTCATTAGAGGGTCTATTACTGATTTTTACCAGCGTATAGATGAGGTAGAAATGACAAACGAGGATAGACATAGTCAGTTCGAGCAGTGGCACGCTGAGAATGTGTACGAGCATTCCAGGCAACGACAGTATGATAGATGGCACTATCATCAGCATCAGATCATGAGCCAGCTATCAATTCAGGTACCAAATAACTACGTACCAACCCGACCTGCTTACTATCCGCCACACCAGCCCGATATGTGACCACCATTTACTCTCTACAACCCTAACCAGGCCTATCAGTACACATATAACCAACCGTGGAACCCGACTGACGACATGAACTGGAACCCCTATCCAGATTGATACAGTTCTCGTGGGTGATTTTTATCTTTTATTATTTTTATTTACTTATGTTCAAAACATATAATATTGTGATACTTTTAATGTAATTTTTAATATTTTTATTATTTTGTATTAATATTTCATTTTTGTAATTTGAAAGTGGGATATTAAGTCCCATTTCAAATTACCATGCATGTTTATATTTGTATTGTATGTATTTTATTTCATGTACACAACAGGGTAAAACAGCGCATTTTCAAAGACTGGCATTAAGTTCAGCAAAAGCTACTAATTTTGACGAAAAAAACGAAAAAAAAATGTGATGTAACAACAAGACGGAATGAACAAATGATGTGCACCATTTATCATTCAACAAACAAACGCCAATATGTTTGAAAACTTTGGTAAAATTTAATCATTTTTCTACGCTACTTGAAAGGACCCGTTCATATACATTATAAACGATTCACAATAGTTGATTACATCGCGAGGTATTTGACCTCTATATGATACATTTTACAAACAATGCATTCGTTTTTAAAAGACAAACTTTCTTTACAACGAAAGTTGACGGCATGCACACCATTTCATAATACATCCAACTATAATTGGCTTAATAATAATCTTGATGAACTCAATGACTCGAATGCAACGTCTTTCAAAATATGCCATGAATGACTCCAAGTAATATCCTTAAAATGAGCTAATGCACAGCGGAAGATTTTTTTAATACCTGAGAATAAACATGCTTTAAAGTGTCAACCAAAAGGTTGGTGAGTTCATAGGTTTATCATAACAATCATTTCAATATATTAATAGACCACAAGATTTCCGTTTATAAATATATGTACACTCGCAAGTGTATAAAAGTAATCTATAAGTTGTAGGCACCCGGTAACAAGCCTTAACGTTCATGTTTTACCCTCTGAAGTACACCAGATCAGGTGTGTTTAAAATAACCTCGAAGTACTAAAGCATCCCATAGTCAGGATGGGGTTTATCAGGCCCAATAGATCTATCTTTAGGATTCACGCCTACCGTACATAGACAAGTAGTTTAATGTTACCAAGCTAAGGGTATATTTCTGGTTTAAACCCACATAGAATTAGTTTTAGTACTTGTGCCTATTTCGTAAAACATTTATAAAACAGCGCATGTATTCTCAGCCCAAAAATATTTATATAAAAAGGGAGTAATGAAACTCACAATACTGTATTTCGTAGTAAAAATACATATAACGTCATTTAACAAGTGCAAGGTTGGCCTCGGATTCACTAACGTATCAATATTGTGATTCAATATTGCAGGAAACTACGTAGACGCAACGGAGATGATAAACACTAGATTGACCTCACAAGCATACTCATGAACCATACCCATCACCTCCATAGCTATAACCCATAATTTCCTTAGCTTCGACTCATTCAAAAAAACTATTTTGAAATCACTCGGACAGCACTCCGTCGTAATTTTATGTATACTAATAATATCTTAAAATAATACAGAGCAAATATATATATATATATATATATATATATATATATATATATATATATATATATATATATATATATATATATAAATCGATTGAGAGAGTTTAGAGAAATATATTTTCAAGTTTCTATGAAATAATGAAACCTATTGAATTCTATTTATAATAGATTTTTGAATTATTAAAGTGAATTATTAATGTATGAATTATTAAAGTGAATTATTAAAGTATGAATTATTAAAGTGAATTATTAAAGTATGAATTATTAAAGTGAATTATTAAAGTATGAATTATTAAAGTGAATTATTAAAGTATGAATTATTAAAGTGAATTATTAAAGTATGAATTATTAAAGTGAATTATTAAAGTTAAAGTAAAGTAAAAGTAAATAAAGGTAAAGTTAAAGTATAGTAAAAGTATAAAAACTATGTATGTATAATACGCGTATAAATATATATAATATTAATTTAAATCGTTATATATATTTAATGAAATAAAATATAAATATCATTATATTTATTATACTGGTTAAGTAATGAGTTGTCAAAAGTGATTCTAGATATTTATAAAAGTTATATATGTTTTAATAATAAAGTTCTTTTTAAATTGAAAACGTCTTTGTACGTTTGAAAATAGATTAATAGAATATTATGGAAACCAATTCTCCACTAACTTTTGTCTAACTTTCGTAAATGACACTTTTTGTTTTTATTTATAAATAGCTTTATAAATTATTCTGAATATCGTTAAGAGGAATAGATTTTCTCAAATCATAGTGGACCTCTCAACAGAGACTTGTAATCATAATTCAATGTTTTTGATAATTCAATCATTTAATATATATTTTTTAATTTCGTCGAAAATCATATTGAAACAAATACGTTCGTGTAAAGTATTATACGTTTAATACTTTATTAATATTCTCAAGTTATAATATATATATATATATATATATATATATATATATATATATATATATATATATATATATATATATATACATATACATATCTATTTATATATAACGGTTCGTGAATAGTTGGAATTTGGTCGAGGTTATAATGAATGTATGAACACAGTTTAAAATTCTTGAGATTTAACTTAACAAACTTTGCTTATCGTGTCGGAATAATATAAAGATTAAAGTTTAAATTTGGTCGGAAATTTTCGGGTCGTCACAGTACCTACCCGTTAAAGAAATTTCGTCCCCGAAATTTGATAGAGGTCGTCATGACTAACAATGAGAATGTTATTATAACGATTATAGAGTTTTATCATGTTCAAGAAGAATGGATAAAATAATTCGATTACTCGAAGCGTGTGAGTGAAGTTATCATAAATGAATGAAATAAGATAATAGTGATTCGTCGTATCTTTTGACGTCATCACGATTGATCTCCGAATAGAAAATCTTTGTAATCTATATTGGATTTGATTATTCGGCGATTAAGGAAATTATGATCCTCTTCGAATTAATGCGATAATCCATTTTGATTTCTCTGTCGGATATTTCACTATAAATCCACCTCATTTGTTTTCTTACAACTCATACCTTCTCAACTCATATTTTAAAGTATTTGTCAATATGTTTCATCCAGTGCTGATTCTTGATATACTCCTCACTTTCATATCTGTCGCTCTTCTTTTTCATCTGCCTCCGGAAGAATCTATTTACTTCTACTATACTCTTGGTTTTATAGTGTTTTTAGTTCTCCCGTGTCTTTATATTGCTATATGCATTGATATATACGGTTTGTGATTTTTGGGTTGTTGTTGGGTTTTATATCTTCCCTTATATTTCAAAGTCCTTGCTTCATCTATAATCATTGTCATCCACAGTTAATGCTCTCTTCTATTTGCTATGATTTATACTCCCATTTCTAGTTCGGAGCTTTGTCCTTTCGTTTATTCTTCTTGCGATTAAGCACCGCTTGTAATGGTCCAGAATTCGCAGATATAAATTTCGGAATGAACATTGTTAATGTTCTAGGAAGGAAATTGTAATGGCACGATCTTGACTTGTCAAATTACCAGAATACCTCGGAAAAGACCGAATCATCAAGAAATATTTTCTTGATATTTAGAGATCAAAGAGAATACAAGAGTCGTGTAACATAGCACATGATGACGTTATGATCTGTGAATCATCATGTTCCATTTAGAAACTCAGCATGAATTACTGTAATATAATCACGTTGATCAAGTGTCATTATATTATACTAACTCATGCTTCAGCTCCCAACACTTCTTCAAGAATATTCCTATTTTAAACTCGAAGGTTTCAGAATTTAGAAACTAAAATAGTTTCTTTTATGATATAATACAGATAGCGCGAAGAGGTAAATGATTTCAGATAAGAATAATTATAAAAATATCTTCAGAAGTATGGATGATATTTATAATGAAAGATACGATGATATCTTAGAATGTCTAATATCATAGGATGATGAAGGATATTGTCTGCAGGGGTTTAGAGTCAGGAGCAAGGTATTCGTTAATGACTTCGGCAAGTACTGAATCATTTGGATTCTTTGAAGGCAGGTTCAGCCTTTGTGATTTGTCCACAGCCTTCTTCATACTTTGCTCAATCCGTTTTCCAGTTCCAAAGCTTCTCTTTTTCTGAGCTTTGCCAATATACTATCCTTTATCATCCAACTTTTTACTGTTAAGGTCGTTTATAGTTTTTGCTGCTTCATCAGCATTTTTCAAAATTTCGAGAACTGGTTCGCAGTTTAGGGTGTTTTTCAGAAATTTCTCATTCAAAGAATGTAAGTCTTGGAGGTAGACGTTATGTGTATATGTAATTGTTGATGTAGACATGCTGCGAGGTTTCAAAATACTGATTGATGATTCTCAATAATTGGTATAGCAATTCTTGTTATAAGGTACGAATGAGTATATGATAGGGTTTCGATAATTATAATGATTTTTTTTTTTTGAAATTCAAAGATCAGTGAAGTTGTTGGTAAGTTTATTGCTAATGTGGTGAATATAAACAATTCCCCGGTAACGTTGGCGAAAGGGCAACGTATCTATTGAGGTTATAATAAGACTGTTTTGATTGAGAAGTCGAAGTTGACTTGTTGGAGCTGTGACAAAACTGTCTATTTTGAAGCGGAATTGAAAAGTTATTTTAGCTAGTAAATGCCAATGGGTCTAACACGGATACGTGTCGAACTATGACTTGGGTTTTGAGAGTTTTTCAGGTGTATAACTGTGCGTAACATGTGGTTGGATCATCATCTCGATTGTTCCTTAGTTGAAGTGTCTTCAGGAATTTTGAAGGGTTTGAGCACATATTGCAATCGTTAATACATATGATGTTCTAACACAGTTTTGAAGTCAAAGTATAGCTTTGAAAGATATAGGAATCTAAGAGTGATGATACTGGTTATATTTCGAATTGAATTATGCGATTTCAAAATCAGAATATGTAATTGAATTTGAATGAGTATGATTGTTTTGATTTATATGAAAGAATGGATATTGTTGTGAAAGTAGGGAGTATAGTTGATGATTGTTGAATCAGTTTCGAAAATTGTAATATATTAATTGTGAATTTATATATCTCTCGGGTATTACCTACCCGTTAAAAAAATTTCACAATTAATATTTTGTACAAAAGAAGTTTATTACAGTCTTTATGAAAATATATGTGTATATTTTCTTTAGATGTAATATAGACTTAATGAGTTAATATTAAATTAAACTCATTTGTTTTATGGTTGGAACTAGAATTGAGTAATCTCTAAAACTTTATAAATTGCATAAGTATTTCTTCAATAATATTGAAATTATGAATCATTACTTTGTTATTTGTTGGTTTTCGTGAAATTCTTGTGAACTTCGCAAGGTACGAATGATGTTATTTGAAAAGTTTCGAGTACATCGATGATGAAAGTGTAAAATCAAACATATATTCGAATAATACACTTGATTTATTATGAATTGGATTTTTATTGAATTGAGAAAGAGATTGTAATTAACGATGGTTAAGTTGCGAACGAAAGACGTACATCATTGCATATTTATAATATGAATTAACTGAGTAGTTAAGATTCGCACATAATAGCTTAGTACAGGAAGATTTATTATGGTTTAAAAATTTATACATATAAAATATACATATAAATCTTTCGATTGGAAATGAGTTAATACTTCATAACTCGTTGATACAATATATTTGTTGTTGATTTGTAATGATGTCCACAATGATTCTTGAACTGACAGAGTTTGTGATGTTACAGGTGCTGTTGATTCTGACCATACTGACGGCACTGACTGTGTTGATGATGCTACGGTCCTGTTGATACTGTTGGTAAAACGATTATAGCTTGTAAATCGTACACCATTTTCGATCAAAGTTTCTACTCTACCATCTCCGTTCACTCATCCGACTTACGGTCAGAATTAAATAATCTCTAAGATTTTGGAGATTACATAACTGCCGCAGAGATATCTCTTCAATGAAGTTTATGAATTAATACTTCATCGTTTGTTGTTGTTGATATTCCTGGATATTTACAGGGCGTATGACGTTGATGTTTGAGATACAGATTGTAATGTTGCGGTGTGGGATGTGGATGTTGTTATTGGTGGTGGTGATGGTACTGTTGGTGTTGCTGATGGTGGTACTGGTTATGCTGCTGGTGCTGCTGTTGGTGTTTGTAACCCTTGCACCATATTCTCTAACGCCACTACTCGAGCGCGAAGCTCGTTGACTTCTTCTATTACACCGGGGTGATTGTCGGTTCGGACGAGCGGATAAATAAAATCTAGAATTTGGTGTAGTATGTGATCATGATGAGATACTCTAGAAATAAGAGAGAAAATGGTGTTTCGGATAGGTTCGCTGGTAAGTGCTTCAGGTTCTTCACCAAGAGGGCAATGTGGTGGATGGAAGGGATCACCTTCTTCTTGTCTCCAATGATTAAGGAGGCTACGAACCCATCCCCAATTCATCCAGAATAGATGATGACTAATTGGTTAATCCATTCCGGTCACACTGCTTTCGGAACTTGAGTGGGATTCCATTTCGGAATCCGAGGGACTTGAACTAATGACGAATTCCATTTCGTTCGATTGAATAAAGAATTTTTCGATATGAAATAATTTTCCGGCTATCGGGTGGTATTCTAATTATATAGAGCAAAAGGTTTCGTAGATTACGGAGGAATTTACGGAATATGTCAGGCAAAGTTTACAGTAACAGATACGCTAAGATATGAATTAGCAGATACGCTAAGATATGAATTTTGTCTATACACTATTCATGCAATCAATGCAATAAGATGTGTCTAGACTAAGAATGATAAGCAGGTAATTTCTGACAAAAATGATAAGCAAAACTTTTGACATGCAGACACGGTCGAAGTCCAGGCTCACTAATGCATCCTAACGACTATCAGTTAGACACACTAATGCAGACCTGATTCGCTAAAACCACCGCTCTGATACCAACTGAAAGGACCCGTTCATATACATTATAAACGATTCACAATAGTTGATTACATCGCGAGGTATTTGACCTCTATATGATACATTTTACAAACATTGCATTCGTTTTTAAAAGACAAAATTTCTTTACAACGAAAGTTGACGGCATGCACACCATTTCATAATACATTCAACTATAATTGGCTTAATAATAATCTTGATGAACTCAATGACTCGAATGCAACGACTTTCAAAATATGCCATGAATGACTCCAAGTAATATCCTTAAAATGAGCTAATACACAGCGGAAGATTTTTTTAATACTTGAGAATAAACATGCTTTAAAGTGTCAACCAAAAGGTTGGTGAGTTCATAGGTTTATCATAACAATCATTTCAATATATTAATAGACCACAAGATTTCCGTTTATAAATATATGTACACTCGCAAGTGTATAAAAGTAATCTATAAGTTGTAGGCACCCGGTAACAAGCCTTAACGTTCATGTTTTACCCTCTGAAGTACACCAGATCAGGTGTGTTTAAAATAACCTCGAAGTACTAAAGCATCCCATAGTCAGGATGGGGTTTGTCAGGCCCAATAGATCTATCTTTAGGATTCACGCCTACCGTACATAGACAAGTAGTTTAATGTTACCAAGCTAAGGGTATATTTCTGGTTTAAACCCACATAGAATTAGTTTTAGTACTTGTGCCTATTTCGTAAAACATTTATAAAACAGCGCATGTATTCTCAGCCCAAAAATATATATAAAAAGGGAGTAATGAAACTCACAATACTGTATTTCGTAGTAAAAATACTTATAACGTCATTTAACAAGTGCAAGGTTGGCCTCAGATTCACGAACGTATCAATATTGAGATTCAATATTGCAGGAAACTACGTAGACGCAACGGAGATGATAAACACTAGATTGAGCTCACAAGCATACCCATGAACCATACCCATCACCTCCATAGCTATAACCCATAATTTCCTTAGCTTCGACTCATTCAAAAAAACTATTTTGAAATCACTCGGACAGCACTCCATCGTAATATTTTATGTATAATAATAATATCTTGAAATAATACAGAGCAAATATATATATATATATATATATATATATATATATATATATATATATATATATATATATATATATATATATAAATCGATTGAGAGAGTTTAGAGAAATATATTTTCAAGTTTCTATGAAATAATGAAACCTATTAAATTCTATTTATAATATATTTTTGAATTATTAAAGTGAATTATTAAAGTATGAATTATTAAAGTGAATTATTAAAGTATGAATTATTAAAGTAAATTATTAAAGTATGAAATATTAAAGTGAATTATTAAAGTATGAATTATTAAAGTGAATTATTAAAGTTAAAGTAAAGTAAAAGTAAATAAAGGTAAAGTTAAAGTATAGTAAAAGTATAAAAACTATGTATGTATAATACGCGTATAAATATATATAATATTAATTTAAATCGTTATATATATTTAATGAAATAAAATATAAATATCATTATATTTATTATACTGGTTAAGTAATGAGTTATCAAAAGTGATTCTAGATATTTATAAAAGTTATATATGTTTTAATAATAAAGTTCTTTTTAAATTGAAAACGTCTTTGTACGTTTGAAAATAGATTAATAGAATATTATGGAAACCAATTCTCCACTAACTTTTGTCTAACTTTCGTAAATGACACTTTTTGTTTTTATTTATAAATAGCTTTATAAATTATTCTGAATATCGTTAAGAGGAATAGATTTTCTCAAATCATAGTGGACCTCTCAACAGAGACTTGTAATCATAATTCAATGTTTTTGATAATTCAATCATTTAATATATATTTTTTAATTTCGTCGAAAATCATATTGAAACAAATACGTTCGTGTAAAGTATTATACGTTTAATACTTTATTAATATTCTCAAGTTATAATATATATATATATATATATATATATATATATATATATATACATATACATATCTATTTATATATAACGGTTCGTGAATAGTCGGAATTTGGTCGAGGTTATAATGAATGTATGAACACAGTTTAAAATTCTTGAGATTTAACTTAACAAACTTTGCTTATCGTGTCGGAATAATATAAAGATTAAAGTTTAAATTTGGTCGGAAATTTTCGGGTCGTCACACTACTCATCCTCAATAATTTAAATTGTTACTGATTTCTTGCAAATGAGGGCATTGCAAGATCTTAAGTGTGGGAAGGGGATAAATTCTTTCGAATTTTTAAAATTTTAAATTTAAACACTTGGTTACCATTAAAAATACTAGTAACGCAGTAGTTGTATTAGAATCTAGTAATCTCTGATAATAAAGAACAGCCCTAGTCTTATATACTGACTACCCAATTCTAGTAAAAAGTTTTAAAATTTTCAAATAAATGAATTCAAAATCATGTTTATACATATTTATGAACGATAAAACTAGGTGTTAACACCGAAATTATTGTTACCTCGGAAAGGACATAAATTGAGAAACAACCCAAAATGTTAGAATTCATTTAAAATGGAATAGAGGAAAATAAAAAGGCAAAGAAAGGAAAATAAAAGCCAAGTGTGGGAAAAATTTACCAAGTTATTTAGAACATGTCACATATTTTTGTACAAATAATTGAAGATACTTTTGTTTTGGACAAAATTTACTGTTTTACCAGGAAAATTGTAATATATTTGAAAGAAAGATGGATCTACACGATGAATCAATTCCATCATTAAAAGGAAGTAAAGTCTTCCGAAAAAGACACACGCTTCTTGATTTAGGTCAGGAAGTTGTCGTCCAGACCAGTTGTAGAGTCTACGTAAAACCTTGAAAAGTTTTCTCGAAAATCAGCTGGAAATCCATGGACCTCAGCATCAAACAGGGTCGCTAAGTGGTCAGACTTATCCTAACCATGAGAGGATCTGTCTCGTACAATGGGGGGCACCGTGCAAATTAGCTTATAAGACTAATGAATCAGATCCTCAGAAAGGATAATCTCCTTAAAGATCAAAATTCAGCTTTTAAGACTGATATTACTCAATCCTTGGGATTGACCTTAAAGATTGATAATTACAAACTCATGGAATTCGATGATATCTAAACTCGAGCTTGAACGAGAAAATATTTTGATCAAAATTACAAACCGTTTGTTTTCTGAAAACCCATTTTTAATGCGTTCATTACCATTGAACGTAAAATCCTAAGAATTCACTGGAATTCATTAGGTCACCTGAACCAAATCGGGTGTCAACCGTAAGAACAGTGGTTGCATAGCATGGTCGAAGACAGGACCTTGTGCCAGATCGAAAAACTATAGGGTGATCTTTACTATTGCTCCTACAAAGGATAGTAATTGCATCCGACACGATATAGACCATAATCAAAAGCATGTCACGGGACATTGCCTCAACAGTTGCTTGTTCAACGCTTTCCTTTACAACCGGACGGTAGTTTACCAAAAGGTAATATACGGAGCAAGTATACTGGACGTGTTGCTTTCCCAATACAAGGTTAGCAAGTGAGTGACACAAAATCATAAGTTTTGAGCTAAAATTTTCAAATCTGAAACCCATAAAACCCACAAAAATAATTTGCAAACACCGGTGAAGGGTTATTCCGGAAAACTTATCTAGGGTAAAAGCTAGATTAAATTTTCAAAAGATCAAATGTTTTCATAAAGATCCAATTTCCTAAAGGATCTAAATTTTCATAGTCATGTGGGACTGTAAACCACAACGTTACTATCATTGTTCATACCGCCGTATTAAAATCACTGATGTACAAAGTGTGAAGAATAAAGAAGTGATTCTAGTAAAGTTATATTCAAGATCTATATTGCTTGAGTACAAGCAACGCTCAAGTGTGGGAATATTTGATAATGCTAAAAACGAACATATATTTTATAGCATTATCCTTCAAGAAATACAAGCTTTTAGTTGCAATTGTTCTATTTACAAGTGATATTTGTTTAAATAATAAAAGGTGAAGACAAAAGACAGATTCGACGATTTGAAGACGCAAACGACCAAAAAGCTAAAAAGTAAAATCAAAGTGGTTCAAATTATTGATGAGAAACGTCTAGAAATTACAAGAGTACGAGCCGCAAAACACAAAGTACAAGATATTAAATAGTACGCAAGGACGTTTGAAAAATTGGAACCGGGACCAGAGTCAACTCTCAATGCGCGACGCAACGGACTAAAAATTACAAGTCAACTATGCACATGAATATAATATAATATATAATTAATTCTTAAAACTATATATATATATATGTATATATATATATTATATATTAAAACCGTCGATAAACAAGAAAACAACAGCATTTGGGCTGGATCCAGCTGGCCATGCGATCGCATGGCCTGAAAGAACAAAACCCATGCGATCGCATGGCCCCAAAAGTCTGGCCACATCTATAAATTTCGCGTGTTTTGGCCGAAAATATTACATCTTTTTCATCAATCTCTCTCTCACGATATATATATATATATATATATATATATATATATATATATATATATATATATATATATATATATATATATATATATATATATATATATATATATATATATATATATACATATATATATATATATATATAATTTTAATTTTAATTTAAGATCAATAATAATAAGGTTATGTTAGCGAATGTTGTAAGTATGTAAGTCGAAATTCTGTCCGTGTAACGCTACGCTATTATTAATCATTGTAAGTTATGTTCAAACTTTTTAAATTAATGTATCGTAGCTAAGTTATTATTATGCTTATTTAAGCTGAAATAATCGTGATGTTGGGCTAAATATTAAGATTGGGGTTATTGGGCTTTGAACCGTAATTGGGATTTGAACAAAAGAACGACACTTGTGGAAATTAGACAATGGGCTATTAATGGGCTTATATTAACTAAACGACGTATCTATATATAACCACATACGCTTAATCGGGTACAGTGGGCGGGATATATATAAATACGAATTATCGTTCATTTTACCGGACACGGGATTGGATTAATAGTTAATGGACTCATTAAAATAGGGGTGGATTACATTCAAGGGTAATTGGTTTAATTGTTAACAAAGTAGTAAAACCTTGGATTACACAAAGTCGATAACCTGGTGTATTCATTAAACAAAGTATTAAGACCTTGTTACAGTTCGAATCCCCAATTAGTTGGAATATTTGACTTCGGGTATAAGGATAATTTGACGAAGACTCTCGCACTTTATATTTATGGCTGATGGACTATTATGGACAAAACTGTATGGACATATCGAATAATCCAGGACAAAGGACAATTAACCCATGGTAATAAATTAAAATCAATACGTCAAACATCATGATTACGGAAGTTTAAATAAGCATAATTCCTTTATTTTATATCTCGTCACACTTTTATTTACTGTCATTTTATTCATTGCATTTTTATTTATCGCACTTTTTAATTATCGTACTTTCTAATTATCACAACTTTTATTTACTGTCATTTTATTTATCGCACTTTAATTTATGGCATTTTAATTATTGTCATTTACTTTACGCTTTAAATTAAGTTGTATTTATTTTTAAATTTTACATTAGGTTTTAACTGCGACTTAAGACATAAAATCGACAAACCGGTTATTAAACGGTAAAAACCCCCTTTTATAATAATAATACTACTTATATGTATATATTTATACAAATATAGTTTTTAAAAATATAGCGTTAAACATGGCTAGCTCCCTGTGGAACGAACCGGACATACTAAAAACTACACTACTGTACGATTAGGTACACTGCCTATAAGTGTTGTAGCAAGGTTTAGGTATATCCATTCTATAAATAAATAAATAACTTGTGTAAAATTGTATCTTATTTAATAGTATTTCGTAGTAAAAATATAATTATTCCGTATACACCTCTACACAGATCACATACTATCACTATTTTGGTATGGCTCCAGCTGCTTCTCCATGGCCTGGTACACTACTGGTAAATTTATCATCAAAGATCACTACTGGTAAATTTATCATCACTATTTTGGAGGCCTCTCAAGTTCATCAGAGATCACACTACTCGTAAATTTATCATGCAACAACTTCCTGATTCGCCAGTACCTTCTGAGTCATCAGCTTCATCCATTGAAGCCCAGCTCAAACAAGTATGTGCCTTTGCAGATCTTGTGGTGGAAGCCATTGTCAAACAACATGAAGAGGAGGAGGATTTAAAGAAGCGAATCATCTCTCACAATGAGTATACTGAGGATATTACACGTCTTCAAGCTGATCTGGATGCTGCTAATTGCAGAATTCTCTTTCTTAATGAGGAGAATAGGGTATTGTCAGAGGGATTGTATTTGCAGGAACAGCAAATGGCTACTATGATTCCTGCCTCAGCTTATGTTCAAATGGTGGAGGTGATGCAACGAATGGCTGCTCTTCAAGCTGATGTTAGGGCTGATGTCCAACAAATGGCCATGGGTGTTTCTAGAAATGAAGTTCGAACTTCCAACCTCTGCCTAAGACAATATGGCGTAGATCCTGGTGCCCATATTTCTCCTGCTGATGCTGACTGGAACAATTTTGCTTTCTCTGTTCCTCAGTCAGATAATAACCTTGATGCACAGGTCTCCCCTGGTCACCCTTCTGCCCCTGCTGATGAAAAAAAGGGGGGAGAAGAAGTCTAGAAAGAAGTCCAAAATGTGAAAACAATCTGAGGGGGAGCATGAGCATGAAAAGGCTCCTAAACAGCAAAGGAGAGATGGTGATGATGGTTGTGATGGTACTGGCACTAAGCCCAGCAACGCTCATACTGAAGCTGGTGTATAGGCAGCTGGTGAATCTCAACTCAGTGTGTCTGCCACATCAGTGGATGATATTGGTTCTGGCAGTAAGCCCAGTGACATTTCTGAATTGGCTGTTGCTGAATCTTTTGTTGTCTCTCAAACCATTGAACGTAAAATGAAAAGAAAAATGGAGAGACATTAGAAGAGACATCAGGAATTAGATGCTGCTTTCAACGCTAAGTTTGGGGCCAATGCTGCTCTAAAAAGACTTAAAATTAAGCGTAGACGAACCCTTACTCCAGATAAGCGTGAAATTGATGATGATCTGATCAGCATTGACGAATATAAAAGGGCTACCCTGAAAAAAAATGCTAAGTTCATGATCAAATATGATAAAAAGAAAGCCAAGCTGTATGCTGAGCGAGCAGATAGAATAAAGAAGATGACTCCTGAAGAGATGAAAGACTATTTAGCTTCTACTGAGTCAGGAGGAGTTAGAGCTGATGTATTTATGAAATGGCTATATGCAATGTTAGAAACCAGCTCATCTTCTCGACCAGTATGGTCTACTCAGCCAGCTACACAACAACAGCTAGCAGATGTTGATGTTCAGGGGGAGCATCTTGCTATTGTTCCCTATCTGCCACCACAAAAACCAGTATCAACACAAGAACCATCAGCTCAACCCAAGCCAATTGACAAACAAAGGGTGAAATCTACTCCTAGGGACAACCAGTCCCTAAGGAAAGGACCCCTATTTGAGGCAACTGATGAAGATAATGTGGCAGTTGTGCTAGCTGATACTAATTAGTCAGCTGGTACTGAAGACACAGCAAGGAGTGCTGTGAATGAAGACCCAGCCAGTAGTGTACTGCTGGGTGAAACAAGTGTTGAAGACCCAGCAAATGTGGATGTGCTGGGTGCTAATCAAGATAATGATACGGTTAATCCTGCTGACTTTACAGTCTGGGGTAGAAGAGATCACTTATTTGTTCAATCACCTATCTCTCCTCGGACCCTCACTTATTTTAACAGAACACAGGATAATCGTGTTAATCAGTTTCCAGTGAGTTCATCTGGCATAGGTGAATCAACCATCTATCCTCCATCTTCCCCAAAACGTCATGGTAAACACAGATCTTGGGAAGATGATTTAGTTGCCCGTGGTGAGCCAGATCTATTTAGAATGAATCCAGATGAAAGAGAGGCTTACAGGCTGGAGATCACTGTACCAGAATTACTTGAGCAAAGACAAGCAGCTATTAATGAAAGGATACGCCAAGTTAGATTGATGCATCATCCTCTTGATCAGCCATTCTACATCACTGCCTTGATTTATGGCATTGAAATTGGTGTATACTTAAATAACAGTGGTCAAAGGCTCTCTACTGATGAGGAGAAAGCTCCATTTCAAGAGGCTCGCCAGCTGGTTATGGATCTAAGGTAGTATCATGCTTCCCTTAGAACTGAAGAGGGTAGAAAGATGATTGAAATAGCAAAGTCCCTGAAAATTAGTGCCGATGATTATCTGTTGGTCTTAGAAGCTGAAAGGCAAAGAAGGGAGGCTGCTGATACTGAACTCGTTGAGAGGATAAGGCTTCAGGAAGTAGAAGACAAATTGGCTGCTGATAGAAAAGAAGAGGCTGAGTCCCTCAAATTAGCTAAAGCCATTGTCAAGGAACAGGATAAGGCCCTTGATGAACTAGAAGCTGCTGAGAAAGCACCTGCTATTGCTCCTATAGAAACTGCCCGAACCATAGAACTATCTGATCATTATTATAGGAGCAGGTATGGTGATGTGATGAACAGAAGATCAAATCCCAGTAAGATCATCAAAGTGCACAGAGGCTCAAAAAAGAGCTTTCAATGTCAGCAAGGAGAATAATGTTCAAGAAAGGATAAATTATGATGAGTTACGGTCCTTAGGATTCAGTGAATGGATGGAGATATTGGAGTACTTCATTGGTAAAGCTGAAAGTGGTATTAAAAAGACATTGAAGCCAAAACTCCAAGAACTCTTCAACAAAGCTACAAAATTTGGGAATGCACCAGTAGTAAACGTAGAAGAAGTACTTTCTCAAAAACCTAAAGGAAAGAAATCTACTGGTGAAGGCCCACAAAGAAGAGATCCCATAATTCTACCTCCTCATATCCCTGTATTTGATCCTGCTGATATACTTATCCTATTTCTTGAAGCCTGAAAAATCAAACAAGAGGAGCTATCTGAAGAGGAATTAGATAAAAATAAAGATAGGTAGCTCCTCTAGTGCTCAAACTGTATCTTTTGTTTATTTCATTTTTCATTATGATGTTCTTGTAATTACTCTATATACTCTGTTGTAATGAAAGTGAAATGAGTTTATCTTCAAAATCATATCAAATTATAAGATATAGATAACTCAGCAAAAGATCCCAAAAACAAACTTAAAAGGGACAAATTTACTGCCTATTTTTCATTAGGTCCCTCTGTGCTAGCTTTAGTGTTTTCTGTCATGACCCGGAAATTTTGGACCAAATTTAAACTTAATCTTTATATGATTTAGACACGATAAGCAAAGTCTGTTAGGTTGAGTCTCAAAAATTTTGAACTGTTTCATATATTCAATTGACCTTCGATCATTCTCGACAATTCACGAACCATTATTTTTAAATCAATGCGTATACATATAAAAATATATAAATATATGTATAGAGTATATTAAATATAATTATTTAATGATTGTAATACTCGTTGGACATTTTGATTATTATTTAGAGAAGTTTAATTCAAACCTATATGATTTTAAAATAAACGGTGATCCGAAAATGAGTAATATAAATTTTAGGCTTATTAAAAATGTATTTAGGAACTATTTATTGAATTTTAAAATTTTTATATTTTACTTGGGGTTGGGAGTGAATAATTAATGCAATTTTTATTTAATAGTTAATGACCAAATTTTATACCATAATAAACAAAATAAATAAAGATAACTAATTTAAAAGTTTGGGATTTTTCCGAAGACTTTTATCCGTCACTGATTTCAAATAGTGCACGATACACAGTACACGAAGGAGTGTCGGCAGATATTTTTTTTCAATCATGATAACAGCTTTTAAAAATTTAATTGGTCATGTGATTAATTAAATGTTGCTACAGTGGCCTTTTTAACTTTATGTATTCACACTTCATTTGGCATCCTAGGATTATGAAATGAAAAATGTTGACAACCTTATATATTTCTAAGTACGACTCATATATGTGCTCCAGCTAGCGACTAAGCAATAACAGCCTTAGCGAATCATTTCCTAAATCGTTATCTCATTTTGGTGAACTCACTCTCGATCACCATATAAAACCCAACACCATTATTGCCACTATAAATAACCACACCATAAACCGCCACTTTTAGGTCACCCTACCCTCGTGATTCACCACATCACCACCACAACTGTCGCTAAGACACCACTCCATTACCACCTTATTCTGCTACTCTTCGAAAACCACAACAACCGCCACCTCCCACACCAACTTGTTACCATCGTAAAACATCATTTAAATCACTATTGTTGCTACTTTCGTTTCTGTTTTTTTTTCTAAGCGACCACCACTTCGACTGCAATGACCCTGGATTTTCCAACGTTCATTTATTAATAATAATTATTATTAATACGTGTGATTAAACGAATGTATGTTATTACATTTACATGTTGCCATGATTGCCCGAACTTGACTTTAATTGCCCGAAACGTCTTTGTGACACCCGGAACTTTCACGAATAATATTTTTAGATATTATTTACATTCATGATTAAGTTTATTAATCATTTTAATTAACTAAAGTTGTTAGTTAGTTACTTGGGCTTTTAATTGGTTTAACTTTTGAATTATTGAACTTGGGCTTTGATTAGTGTAATGGACTCATGAAATAAGACTTATAAGCCCACCCTACCTTTTTTTAAATGGACTTAATTAGCCCATAAGACTTGTAAGTAGTACTTGTACATGGAAACTAGCTAGTTACTTCATTTAGAATCTAGTTCACTTGTTATCCCCATGAAACCCCATCTATTGTCCACACTTTTGAAGCTTTACTTGCTAGTGACCAACAAACCTTGGCCTTCCCCTTGATGAGCTGTAGGCCGTGGCCTTTATGGCCTAGGAAGAGCTCATTTTGTTTCAAATTTTTCATTACTTCATTCATTAAAATTCCCTCATTTTCACACACAC
This sequence comes from Rutidosis leptorrhynchoides, assembly GCF_046630445.1. Lineage (NCBI taxonomy): Eukaryota > Viridiplantae > Streptophyta > Magnoliopsida > Asterales > Asteraceae > Rutidosis > Rutidosis leptorrhynchoides. The sequence continues at coordinate 364,440,953 of NC_092333.1, read as the reverse complement.
ATCAAACTTGCATTTTCTCAAACTTTTTCTCTCATCTTTTGCTCTCAAGTGTGAGTTTCTTTCCCTCTTTTTCTCTTGTCTAAACAGAAACCAAACAACACAAATCATCATCATTCTTTGTTGTGTTGTTACTTGTTTCATATTATTGTTAGTTACTTGATCTTCAAGATCTAACTAAGAACTATGTTCTACATTTTAAGATCTTGATTTTATAAGTTCATTTTCAAGTTTGTAACTTATTATTAGTCTTATAGTTCATGTAAGTGTCAAACCTAAGACTTTGATGTAACTTTGATTCATCAAACTACATGCAACTCTTAAGTGAGTTGTGCTTCATGTCTTAGACTTGCACTAGTGTTATGATGGTCAAGACTTGGTTGAGATGATGTAGACACATCAATGAGTTGTACACTTGAAGCTATATGCATCAAGGATGAGAATCATGATGAACATCAAGCACCAAGACCACCGAAACTCACTTAAACTTACTGTTTCTGTCCAAACCCAACTGACCTGCTGTTTCTGTAACAGAACAGCAGACCTGGGCTACTGAGACCATGAGTTTTAGATAGAACTTTTCGAGTATATAACTTTTCATATAGGACTCATCTTAATCCGAGTTACGGTTTAGGATTTATGGCCCTCCGATCGTCACTAGGTCCTTTTAACGTTGTGCAGAAATTTCAGACCTACTCGCACTTAAACCGTCACCACGGTTAAACGAAGATGAGTTTGCTTCTGTAAATTTTACCACACTTAAAGGACTCATAGATGGAGCCATGGCCACTGGTCTCACCTTAATTCAGTAAGGGTAGCGGCCGTGGTGACTGATCAAATCAGCTTTTGTTTTAAACTACTTTCATAAACGAAACTCACTTTACGCCTTTTGTTTGATGATGAATGATGATGACCCTTAAGACCTTATTTACATACTTTTAAACCTATTAAGACGATTTACTGACTTAGTACTATTTGACTTAGGTTGAGGACCTTCGGACCGATTACTTGCACACCTTTTCCGAACCGACTTTACGACTACATTATCATTGTGAGTTATAGCATTCCCTTTTTACTTTAACTTATTTTGGGAACTGAGAATGCATGCAAATTTTATGTTTTACATACTAGGCACGAGTACTTAAACTTTATATATGTGTGGGTTATACAACGGTATAAACATTCCCTTTAGCTCGGTAACGTTTAGTCATTGGTTTTTGAACCGGTGAACGCGAATCTTAGATATGGATCCATAAGGTTTGACATCCCCATTCGGGCTAGTAGCGCTAGCATTTAATGAGTGTTTAATACTTCGTATACATACGCACTTTTCAAGTGTACTTTCAGGGGGTATAAACGTTAAGTTAGTTACCAAGTGCCCACGGTTAACATATACTTTATCATACTGTTTTGAAACGCTCTTTGTAGCACTGAAATCTCGTGGCCTACCTTACTTACTGTTATACTTAAACTATAGCTCACCAACCTTTGTGTTGACATTTTTAAGAATGTTTTTCTCATGTGCTTGAGGTTAGCTTCCGTTGTGTACTAGTCGTGCTGTAGACACCCGCTGCTTAGATTTGTCATCGCATGAACTACTTTATCCTGCATTCATACTTTACTACTTTTGAACTAAGACTTGTAACGACCATTGTGGTCACATACACTTATTATTTGCTTCTACTTATTAAAGCATGCTTTTGAAATGTAAAACATTTTATGTCGGTTATGACATCACCTTTTTATCGTGAATGCAACATATTTAATTACAGCATATAGTACTTAACCTTGTAATGATCCTGTTGTTGATGATTCGTACACGATGGTTTTGTACGGGGCATCACATTTGGTATCAGAGCATTGGTTGTAGGGAATTAGGTTGCATTAGTGAGTCTAAGACCGACCCGAGTAGGATTCACTAATAGGACTAAACTACAACTTGCTAGTTTACGTGTTTCCGCTGAACTTACTGCATGCTGCTGCTTACTGTTACTGTTATATGCCGTATGCTACTACATGATTTCACTACTGCATGCTATTACTTGCTTTCGATTGCATGCTACCTTCGTACGATTTGCTGTTATTGTCATGCTACTTATTGTTATACATGATTTAAACTGTTGGCCTAATACGTGCTTGCTTTATGACTTACTGACATGGAAAATTTATTTTTCCTTGTTCAGATGTCGGATGTACCACCTGCTAGCGTTTTGGGTAGTTCAGACTCAGACCCCGTCACCCCACCTGCTGCTGCTGCCGATACACCGGTCCCGCTACCCATTAGTGATCCTGGCGCTTCTACTTCCGGAGCTAGTAGTAGTACACCTGCCCCAGTGGCTACTTCCGATGGATACGTAGGCCCTACGAAGATTCCGGCTCCGTCTGCTTCCGGACCCTCGGGGTCACAGCCCCGCATCGGTGGGATTGAGATTCCCGCGGAGTTCGGGGAAGGGCCATTTCGTAACCATATGCGCACGCCTTGCCGACGCACTCCTGACGGACGTTTAGTACCGATTCCGCCAAGCAGACACAGACAGATGTTGGCCGCCTTCAGACTGCCAGTTGAGCCACCCGTGTCGCCACCACATGATTCAGACGACGGGTCTTCCACTGATGCTCCATCATACGACACCTCTTTGGATGACTCCAGTGACGACGAGGACCCTGCTGATATACCTATACAGGCACCCTCCACCCCGCCGAAGAAGCGGTACCGTCCTGATGGCACCGTTATTCCAGGGGTGAATGGAGGTCGTGCTTTTACTGACGCTTTTGGTCAGCGTCGGAGGGTTACTGCCCGTAAGCGGCTTGTGCCGTACCCTGCCGACCCACAGATACGTAAGGCACCTCGTTACATGCTGACTATTTCTGGAGCCGGGACATCTGCACGTCGTTTCGTGAGGGCTGCACCACCTGCATCACCGGCACCATCTGCACCACCTGCACTGCCGGCACCGCCTGCCCCACCAACTCCCACTGTCGAGGAATTGACAAGGGAGGTGGGAATTCTCCGAGCTCGGGTTACTAAGCTCGAGGAGCAGATGGCTCAGGTATTGGACATCCTACACCCACCTCCACCGTAGGACTTTTGTATTTAGATTTCGTTATGTAATCTAGTTGTAGTTTATTGTATTACTCATGTATTGTACGGACTTATTCAGATGTATGAAACTTATTATTATTAATGGAACTTTGCGTTATTTAAATTCTTGCACGATGTTCTATTTACATTACTGTACGATGACTCTGTGGTATTTGTACCTAGATGCGTTATTTAATAACATGTGATGTTTTGATTCCATGTTGGTTAATATATACTATATTATTACATATTGAATGCTGGATTTTGACTTAAGTCAAAACTTTTGTTTAGAATACCATGGCCAACGGAAGAACCACACCTACCGCAGCCCAGATTGAGGACATGATCAACGAACGGGTCGCTGCAGCCCTAGCAGAAAGAAATCTCCAAGCTCCACCGCCACCACCACCAGTTATCCCACCCGTTCGAAATGGGTGTACTTACAAGGAATTCCAGAGCTGCAAACTGCATAACTTCAGTGGAACAGAGGGATCGGTTGGTCTCACCAGATGGTTCGAGAAACTTGAATCAGTATTCCGAGTTAGCAACTGTTCGAAGGATAACAAGACCAAGTTTGCATCTTGCACACTATCTGACGGCGCACTAACGTGGTGGAACACGTTAGCTCAAGCGAAAGGTATCGATGAGGCGTATGCTACGCCATGGGAGGAATTCAAAGCGGCAATAATTGATGAGTATTGTCCGAGAACCGAAATCCAGAAGATGGAAATTGAATTTATGCAGTTAAAGGCCGTTGGGAACGACCTTGATGGCTATAACAGGAGATTTTTGGAACAAGCTCTTATGTGTCCGACAATGGTCACCCCGGAATTCAAGCGAATGGAGAGATACTTCTGGGGACTCCCTAAGTCCATCAAAGGAAACGTTACCTCATCCAAACCACCGAATGTTCCCGAAGCAATGTGCATGGCGCATACACTCATGAATCATATTCTTATTGATGAGCCGGAGAAGGCTAAGTTTGAGGCTGGTAGTAGCGAAAAGAGGAAATGGGAGAACAACCACAACAACCACAACAACCACAACAACCACAACAACAACAACAACAACAACAACAACAACAACAACAACAACAACAACAACAACAACAACAACAACAACAACAACAACAACAACAACAGGGGGAGAAACTACGATCAAACCCCCGCCAAGAGGCACAACAATGGTGGAAACCCTAATCCCAACAACAACACCAACACCAACCCGAACTACAAAGGAACCTTACCACAATGCAAGCGATGCTACAAACACCACACTGGGTATTGCAATGTTGTTTGTGAGAAATGCCAACGGGCTGGGCATATTGGGAAAGACTGCAAGGTCACCACTTTGAATGGGAAGCCGAACACCAATAGACCTAAGAAGTGCTACGAATGCGGGCATACGGGCCATTTCAGAAATGCATGCCCCAACAAGCGAAAAGACGGCGGACCACCCCGTGGTAGAGCTTTTAATGTTAATGCAAGGGATGCACGCGATAACCCTGACTTGGTGACAGGTATATTCAAAATCAACAACCTTTTAGCTTCTGTCTTGTTTGATACTGGTGCGGATAGAAGTTATGTATGTAGACATTTTTGCGATAAGATTAATTGGTCATTAGTCCCGTTAAAAGAGAGTGTGCTTGTCGAGGTCGCCAATGGAAAACTTGAAAAGGTTGACCATATTAGTCGTGGAGCTATTATCAGCATAGCTGGAGCAGATTTCAAAATTGATTTGATACCTATCAAACTAGGAAGTTTTGACGTGATCGTCGGTATGGATTGGTTAAGCAAGATAAAGGCAGATATTATCTGCGAAGATAAAGCACTTCACATACCACAAGGAGATGGCGAACCACTGGTTATCTATGGAGAGAGAAGTACCTCGAAGTTAAATCTCATTAGTTGCGTGAAAGCGCAAAAGATTATGAGGAAGGGACGTTTTGCTGTCCTAGCACATGTGAAAGCGGTAGAAACTGAGGTAAAAAGCGTGAACGACGTTCGAATTGTGAACGAATTTTCCGATGTCTTCTCAGAGGAATTGCCTGGATTGCCACCGCAGAGAGCAGTAGAGTTTCAGATTGATTTAGTGCCAGGAGCTGCACCTGTAGCTCGCGCACCTTATAGACTCGCACCTTCCGAGATGCAAGAATTACAAAGCCAACTACAAGAACTACTTGACCGTGGATTTATCCAACCAAGTTTCTCACCATGGGGTGCACTTGTGTTGTTTGTGAAGAAGAAGGATGGATCCTTCCGTATGTGTATCGACTACCGCGAACTCAATAAATTGACAATCAAGAATCGGTATCCTCTTTCACGAATTGACGATCTTTTTGATCAACTACAAGGATCGAGTGTCTACTCAAAGATCAATTTGCAATCTGGTTATCACCAGTTGAGGGTGAAGGAAAGTGACGTGATGAAAACTGCATTCAGGACTCGTTATGGTCATTATGAGTTTCTCGTGATTCCATTCGGTTTGACAAATGCACCTGCCATGTTCATGGACCTTATGAATCGTGTCTGCAAGCCGTACTTGGATAAGTTCGTTATCGTCTTCATAGATGATATTCTCATCTACTCTAGGAGCGAAGAAGAACATGAGCAACACCTCCGATTAGTGCTTGAACTCTTGAGGCGAGAGCAACTTTACGCCAAATTCTCCAAGTGCGAATTTTGGTTGAAGGAAGTTCAATTCCTAAGTCATGTTGTGAGCGACCAGGGTATCAAAGTTGATCCCGCCAAGATTGAAGCCATCAGCAAGTGGGAGACCCCCACTACTCCAACGCATATTCGCCAATTCCTAGGTCTCGCTGGTTACTACCGAAGATTCATCAAAGGATTTTCTCTGATTGCGTGTCCTTTGACATCACTGACTCACAAGGGCAAGAAGTTCATTTGGGAACCCGCACACGAATCAGCATTCCAAACTTTAAAGAAGAAGTTAACCACCGCACCTATCCTATCACTTCCTGAGGGTAGTGACGATTTCGTTGTTTATTGCGATGCGTCGAAAAGTGGTTTTGGTTGTGTACTGATGCAACGATCAAAAGTTATTGCCTATGCCTCCCGCCAACTGAAGATTCACGAGCAAAACTACACTACACATGATCTTGAACTTGGAACCGTTGTCTTTGCACTCAAATTGTGGAGACATTATTTGTATGAAACTAAGAGCACTATCTTCACCGATCATAAAAGCCTCCAACACATCTTCGATCAGAAGAAACTGAATATGAGACAGCGTAGATGGATCAAAACGCTCAATAACTACGATTGTGAACTCCGTTATCACCCTGGCAAGGCCAATGTGTAGCTGACGCTTTAAGCCAAAAGGAGAGGACGAAACCTCTTCGTGTTAGGGCTCTGAACATCACCATCCATTCGAACCTCAACAGCCAGATCAGAGTAGCCCAAGATGAGGCTCTCAAGGAGGAGAATTTATCTCACGAACATTTGAACATACTTGTCTCTCGATTCGAGGTTAGGGAGTCTGGACTCCGATGTTATGCCGGAAGAATTTGGGTACCTCTTTATGGTGATCTACGAAACCTGATACTTGATGAAGCACACAAATCGAGATATTCGATTCATCCTGGAGCGGGCAAGATGTACCACGACCTTAAAGAACAGTATTGGTGGCCAAATCTTAAGAAGGACGTTGCGACTTATATTGGTAAGTGTTGGACTTGCTCGAAAGTTAAAGCCGAGCATCAGAGACCTTTTGGGTTATTTCAACAGCCGGAAATCCTGCAATGGAAGTGGGAAAGGATCACAATGGATTTTATCACCAAGCTGCCAAAGACGGTGGGCGGATACGATACCATTTGGGTTATTGTTGACCGCCTCACCAAATCTGCACACTTTCTAGCGATGAAGGAAACTGATACAATGGAAAGACTTGCTCAATTTTACATCAAGGAGGTTGTATCTCGTCATGGTGTACCTTTATCGATCATCTCCGATCGCGATCCCCGTTTTGCCTCTAGATTTTGGCATTCTTTGCAAGAAGCCATGGGAACTCGTCTTGACATGAGTACTGCTTATCATCCTCAGACTGACGGGCAAAGTGAACGAACGATTTAGACATTGGAAGACATGTTGCTTGCATGTGTCATTGATTTCGGAAAGGCCTGGGAAAGGCATTTTCCACTCGCTGAATTCTCGTACAACAACAGTTATCACTCGAGCACTAATGCTGCACCTTTTGAAGCATTGTATGGCCGTAAGTGCCGATCTCCTATTTGTTAGGCCGAAGTAGGCGAAAAGCAAATCACCGGACCCGAGGTAGTCCACGAAACCACGGAGAAGATTGCTCAGATCCAAGCTAGACTTAAGACTGCCCGTGATCGCCAAAAGAGTTATGCCGATCTTAAATGTAAGGACTTTGAATTCAACGTTGGTGATCGTGTAATGTTAAAGGTTGCACCTTGGAAATGTGTGATCCGTTTTGGAAAACATGGAAAGTTGAACCCACGATACATTGGTCCTTTTGAAATCTTGGAACGTGTTGGACCTGTTGCATACTGTTTGGATCTACTCGCACAATTGAGCTCAGTTCATCCTACCTTCCACGTGTCAAACTTGAAGACGTGTCTTGCTGCACCTGAACTTATCATACCACTTGAAGAACTTACGATTGATGATAAACTCCACTTCGTGGAAGAGCCTGTTGAGATTATGGATCGTGAGATCAAAACTTTGAAACGCAACAAGATTCCGATCGTCCGAGTACGATGGAATGCCAAACAAGGACCTGAGTTTACTTGGGAGAGAGAGGATCAAATGATGCGAAAGTATCCTCACCTTTTCCCGACTCCTCCATCTACCTCAGCTTAAATTTCGGGACGAAATTTTCTTTAACAGGTGGGTAATGTAACGACCCTGGATTTTCCAACGTTCATTTGTTAATAATTATTATTATTATTACGTGTGATTAAACGAATGTATGTTATTACATTTACATGTTGCCATGATTGCCCGAACTTGACTTTAATTGCCCGAAACGTCTTTGTGACACCCGAAACTTTCATGAATAATATTTTTAGATGTTATTTACATTCATGATTAAGTTTATTAATCATTTTAATTAACTAAAGTTGTTAGTTAGTTACTTGGGCTTTTAATTGGTTTAACTTTTGAATTATTGAACTTGGGCTTTGATTAGTGTAATGGACTCATGAAATAAGACTTATAAGCCCACCCTACCTTTTTAAATGCACTTAATTAGCCCATAAGACTTGTAAGTAGTACTTGTACATGGAAACTAGCTAGTTACTTCATTTAGAATCTAGTTCACTTGTTATCCCCATGAAACCCCATCTATTGTCCACACTTTTGAAGCTTTACTTGCTAGTGACCAACAAACCTTGGCCTTCCCCTTGATGAGCTGCAGGCAGTGGCCTTTATGGCCTAGGAAGAGCTCTTTTTGTTTTAAATTTTTCATTACTTCATTCATTAAAATTCCCTCATTTTCACACACACATTAAACTTGCATTTTCTCAAACTTTTTCTCTCATCTTTTGCTCTCAAGTGTGAGTTTCTTTCCCTCTTTTTCTCTTGTCTAAACCGAAACCAAACAACACAAATCATCATCATTCTTTGTTGTGTTGTTACTTGTTTCATATTATTGTTAGTTACTTGTTCTTTGTTATGATTTACTTACTTGATGTTGTTGTTATTTACTTACTAATTTCAAGAATCAAACTTACTAGTTTGTTCTTCATTTATCTTGTTCATAACAAGAACACATAAGGACTAACATACTAGTTATGTTCTACTTTTATTGTTTCAAAAGTTTGTAAGTTCACGTGTTGAAAGCATACTTGTGATTCATGAAATAAACTTTAAAGTTTACTTTCCTTAAAGATCGAGCTTAGGCTTGAATCTTTAAAGTATGCAAACCATGAACTTAATTACTTGTTTACTTAGCTATTTACTTCATTTACTTGCACTTTAATTTCATGATTTATGTTATTATTGGTCAAATGTTACTAGTTAACCTTGATCTCATTAATCTTGAACTAAAAGTTAACTTGAAAGTTCAAGAACATATAAATAAGTTTTCTTTAAATATAACTTTGTACACTTATGTTAGATCTAGACTTTTGAGTCTTGGATCTTCGAGATCTAACTAAGAACTATGTTCTACATTTTAAGATCTTGATTTCATAAGTTCATTTTCAAGTTTGTAACTTATTATTAGTCTTATAGTTCATGTAAGTGCCAAACCTAAGACTTTGATGTAACTTTGGTTCATCAAACTACATGCAACTCTTAAGTGAGTTGTGCTTCATGTCTTAGACTTGCACTAGTGTTATGATGGTCAAGACTTGGTTGAGATGATGTAGACACATCAATGAGTGCACACTTGAAGCTATATGCATCAAGGATGAGAACCATGATGAACATCAAGCACCAAGACCACCGAAACTCACTTAAACTTACTGTTTCTGTCCAAACCCTACTGACCTGCTGTTTATGTAACAGGCCAGTAGACCTGGGCTATTGAGACCATGATTTTTTGATAGAACTTTTTGAGTATATAACTTTTCATATAGGACTCGTCTTAATCCGAGTTACGGTTTAGGATGTATGGCCCTCCGATCGTCACTAGGTTCTTTTAACGTTGTGCAGAAATTTCAGACCTACTCGCACTTAAACCGTCACCACGGTTAAACGAAGACGAGTTTGCTTCTGTAAATTTTTCCACACTTAAAGGACTCATAGATGGATCAATGGCCACTGGTCTCACCTTAATTCAGTAAGGGTAGAGGCCGTGGTGACTGATCAAAATCAGATTTTGTTTTAAACTACTTTCATAAACGAAACTCACTTTACGCCTTTTGTTTGATGATGAATGATGATGACCATTAAGACCTTATTTACATACTTTTAAACCTATTAAGATGATTTACTGACTTATTACTATTTGACTTAGGTTGAGGACCTTCGGACCGATTACTTGCACACCTTTTCCGAACCGACTTTACGACTACATTATCATTGTGAGTTATAGCATTCCCTTTTTACTTTAACTTATTTTGGGAACTGAGAATGCATGCGGATTTTATGTTTTACATACTAGGCATGAGTACTTAAAATTTATATATGTGTGGGTTATACAACGGCATAAACATTCCCTTTAGCTCGGTAACGTTTAGTCATTGGTTTTTGAACCGGTGAACGCGAATCTTAGATATGGATCCATAGGGTTTGACATCCCCATTCGGGCTAGTAGCGCTAGCATTTAATGAGTGTTTAATACTTCGTATACATACGCACTTGCCAAGTGTACTTTCAGGGGGTATAAACGTTAAGTTAGTTACCAAGTGCCCACGGTTAACACATACTTTATCATACTGTTTTGAAACGCTCTTTGTATCACTGAAATCTCGTGGCCTACCTTACTTACTGTTATACTTAAACTATAGCTCACCAACCTTTGTGTTGACGTTTTTAAGCATGTTTTTCTCAGGTGCTTGAGGTTAGCTTCCGCTGTGTACTAGTCGTGCTGTAGACACCCGCTGCTTAGAGTTGTCATCGCATGAACTACTTTATCCTGCATTCATACTTTACTACTTTTGAACTAAGACTTGTAACGACCATTGTGGTCACATACACTTATTATTTGCTTCTACTTAGTGAAGCATGCTTTTGAAATGTAAAACATCTGATGTCGGTTATGACATCACCTTTTTATCGTGAATGCAACATCTTTAATTATAGCATATAGTACTTAACCTTGTAATGATCCTGTTGTTGATGATTCGTACACGATGGTTTTGTACGGGGCATCACATCGACACCCTTACTACCTCCTAACATCACCATAACCCATTACCTATTTCATCATAAACCACCACTCTACAACCACCATAACCACCATCTAAATCTTTCTCTCTCTTATCTCTCTCCTCCTCCATTCTACCTCAAGGCTACCATTCTCACCACCTTTTGAACACAACCACCGTTACCAACTTGAGCCACCACCACAAATGACAACCATGAACAACCACCCTTCACTACAGCTATTTTATTTGTCTTTAAAAAAAAGGATCGAGCCGTTTGTTGCTATTCTATTGCCAAGATTAAAAGCCATTGTGAAAACTCTTTTCAAATTAATAAAATATTATGGAATTCCTTGTGAAATGATGCAAACAAAGATATTTTTTTGTTCCATGATTGACCGACAACCCATGCCAAATTAACCCCCACTTGAATATTAAAAAGGGTTAGTGGATACAAGTTGGTGAGGAAAATGATAAGAATAATTAAGGGGGCCAGGATTGATTTAAAGAAACAAAGCTTTGATGGGATAATTTATGATATCAAATCCTATTTCTTCCTAGTGACGAGCTGGATTTTTTTTAAAGCCGTGACATACTTTTGATATGGGGCCGTTTAATTTTTTTTTTTTTGATCTTGGGCTGAAATTCTAATTTCTTTGATTGGCCGTAACATTTTTAGGATATAGGGTCATGAGGGAAATTTATGCTAGGTGGGCCAAGACCCACTTTGTGTTCCCTGTTGGATGCATACGTTTTTATTTCCACTCGTGTTCCTATTCGATTATCGGACGAGGCTATGATGATTAAGATGGTGATAGTGATGTTATGGTTATGATGATAATTGGTGATGGTATAAGATAAACAGTCAAAACATAATAATTAAATAATCACGCGATTTTATACCAAAACAAATCGATGGTTCATTGGTTTGAGGATGTTATTGGGTTAGCGGGACTTCGCGGGTTCAAACCCAGACTTGGGCATTTTTAAGGGCTACTCCTTTGAGGTAGTTTACTTATTTATCATTATCATTATTATTATTACTATTACTATTATTATTATTATTATTATTATTATTATTATTATTATTATTATTATTATTATTGAAATGATTTTTATATAAAAACATTACTATTTTTAATATTATTATTATTAAATTACATTATTATCAAAAACTATCATTATTATTATCATTACTATTTTAATTATCATTATTATCTCAATTATCATTTTTATTATTATTTTGATAACAAATAAATATTATACTTATATTACATATAGTTATATACTAAACATATTAACATTATTTTTATAAATATTACAAATAACAAATTATTGATAATATACTAATATACCTATTAAGATATCTACATGTATAAATATTAATCATTTTAAATATATACAAATTAAATACATATAACATATAAACTAAGATATAGTATATATAAATTTGTTCGATTACAAATATATGTGTTAATATACATAAATGAGATAGGTTCGTGAATCCGAGGCCAACCTTTCATTGAGTAGTATAGTCATATGTATTTTTACTTTAAAATACAGTATGGTGAGTTTCATTTGCTCCCTTTTTAATTGCTTTTGCAATATATATTTTTGGGCTGAGAATACATGCGCTGCTTTTATGAATGCTTTACGAAATAGACATAAGTACTTAAAATATATTCTACATTGAGTTGTACCACTGGCATACTTCCCTGTAGCTTGGTAACTACTATTTACATGCGGTATTGTAAACGCGAATCCTGTTGATAGATCTATCGGGCCTGACAACCCTAACCGGACTGGACGACCAGTATTCAACGGTTGCACAGTACTTCGTTTCGGTGACTACTCTTGGTACAGTGTAGTGAGATTTCATAATAAAGGGAATATGCGACGTTGGTTAAATGTTAAGTATGGTTACCAAGTGCTCAACCACTTAGAATATTTTTATTAAAACGTTTGTGTATATGAAATCTTATGGTCTATTAAGATATTGAAATGATTGTTATGATAAACCTATGAAGTCACCAACCTTTTGGTTGACACTTTTAAGTATGTTTATTCTCAGGTATGAAAGAAACCTTCCGCTATGCATTTGCTCATTTTAGAGATATTACTTGGAGTCGTTCATGGCATATTTAAGTCAACGCCTAGCAATGGGACCAAATGTTGATGACTTCGTCCAGGTGGATTAGGACGGGTCGTCACAGGTGGTATCAGAGCGTTGGTCCTAGCGAATTAGGTCTTCAATTAGTGTGTCTAACTGATAGTTGTTAGGATGCATTATCAAGTCTGGACTTCGACCTTAGCTGCATATTATAAGTATTGTTTATCATTCCTAGTGGAAAATTATCTGCTTATCATTTCTAAGTCTAGACACGACTTCCTGCACTTATTTGATAGATAGTGTACAGATAAATTCATATCTTAGCGTATCTGCTAATTCATATCTTAGTGTATCTGTTACTGTAGACTTTATCTGACACGTTTCCTTAAATCCCTTCGTAATCTACGGGATCTTCTATACTACGTATAGGTATTCTATATAATTAGAATATCATCCGATATCCAAAAATCATTTCATATCGAAAACTCCTTTATTCAATCGTACGCAATGGAACTCACAACTAGTTCAAGTCCCTCGGATTCCGATATGGAGTCCCACTCCAGCCCCGAAGCAGCGTCACCAGAATGAATCAATCAATCAGCCATCCCCAATTCATCTGATGGATTCGAAGTAAACTTAATCAATGGAGATGAGAAGAAGGTAATCCTTTCCATCAACCTTATTCACCCTCGGCGAAGAACCTGAAGCACTTACCGACGAATCTATCCGAAACACTATTTTTCACCCTCATTTCCAGAATATCTCGTAACGATTACATAATCTTTACATTTCTAAACCTTATTCATCCACTCGTTCTGACCGACAATCATCCCGGAATAATAGAAGAAGTCAATGAACTTCGCGCTCGAGTAGTGGCTTTGGAGAATATGGTACAAAATTTAACAGCTCCAACAACATCACCGGCACCAACAGTACCACCAACATCAACACCAGTACCACACAACCCAAGTTTCAACATCACATGCCTCAACATCTCATTTTCTACCTCGAGCATAATCATCGTTCTACGTATCATTCTATCTACTTTATCTTCGTTCTACATATCATTCTATCTACTTTATCTTCGTTCTACATATCGTTCAACATCAATTATCTTCACTCGACATGGCGATTATGTAATTTCTAAAGTTTTAGAGATTATGTAATCTAGTATTAACGATAAATCAAATGAGTTTAATATCTTATTGACTCATTAAATCCATGATTACATCTGAAGAAAATATATATGTATGTATATTTTCATAAAGATTGTAATTAAAAATTCTTTTGTACAAACTGTTAATGATGAGAATATTTTAACGGGTAAGTAATACCCGAGGAATATTTGGGTTTCACATTAATAAGTTACACTGTACATTCTTCAAATCTGATTCAAAAGTCATTTACTATCCTACTTAAATCCACAAAGATACAAATCCGTTCACCGCAGAATAATCATTTTCATTCAATTTCATATTTGAATTTTAACCTATCAGAATTCAACAAGTGGCATAATGAAGAAAACATCGGACAAAATAAAATTTGTTAGAAACAAACAATTTAACTATGGGAAGAATTTTGTTAAGAATCCACGCTAACTGTTCCTAGCTAACTGTTCCTAGCTAACTGGTTACATTTTTATTTACCGCAATTTAATTATCGCAATTTACATTCTCGCAATTTTATTTATCGTCATTTAATTTCTGTATTTATTTTACGCACTTTAAATATCGGGACACGTATACAAAGGTAATTGTATATATGTATAATAATATTCTTGGTACATCCTAATACAATAAGTATACAATACGTTTTGATAAATCCTAAGACACCACGTACACAATACGTCTTAGTTAATTCTAAGACAATACGTATACAATACTTCTCTGGGTTGATGCAAGACAATACGTATACAATACGTCGTGGGGTAACTCTAAGATTATATATATATAAACCGATTATTGGACTATCAACATTGGACAATTAAAAATGAATTAAAAATATTGATCATAACATATGAAACTAAACAATTCTTCAAGTTTGCCACTTGATTTTATCTTAAACCTCACTTGTATCTTAACGATTACAATCTGCGTTCAAACCTTTCATGATTCTTGAAAACGTGTCAATCGAGGAGATGAACCAACCGCACTTCATCTACGGAAGAAAAGATTGATGCATATAGTATGCACCTGAAAAGAAAAAAAAACTCTCGAAAACTGAGTAAACGTTTAACACATAGCTGTGCTAATTCCTTTAGTGTTATTATTACCCAAAATAATTTGGTAATCCCTTTCAAAGTAGCAAATTTTGTTACAACTCCATCAAGTCAACTTCGACTTTTTGTCCGAAACAACCTTATTATAACTTTGATATATATGCGTGCTCCTTATTGTTACCAGGGAACCTTTTATATTTTACCATATTACCATTAGCGTTTAATCAACTAAAAACACAATTCTTCTGAAACCACCCCGGATTGATAACCGATGATTCAGATATCGTAATATTAAATGCAGAGGAAACAGAAAAATTGTAGATGGTCTAAACGGCCAAAAGTTTGATGATAAAGAAAGGAGTGTTTGGAAACGCTCAATAGAAAATTTAGTACCAAAAAGCGGATTATGCGAAACTATGAAGGAAGCCGTGGACAAATCACAAAGACTAAACTTACCTTCAAAGAATCCAAATAATTCAATGCCCGAGGAAATCTTTAGAGAATATTCTACTCCGAAGTCATGTTAAAATCTTGCAAAAAATCTTTCTTCATCAACCTTCGAACTTAGAAATTCCAAAATATCATCATAAATATCCTCGATATTTCAGAGGATATTTTCATAAGTATTCTAGTCTGAAATTATATACCTCTTCGTGCTTTCTGTATTACCTTATATTGGAAACTTCTATAAAACCTAGGTATAATTACGAATGAATTCTGGAGAAGTGTTAAGAATTTGAGCATGAGTTAGTATAATATAATAACACTTGGCCAACGTGATTATATTACAGTAAGTCATGCTAAAAATTCTAATGAAACGTGATGATGATTCACAGATCATAACGTCATCATGTGCCATGTTACACGAATCGTTCAATCTGTTCAACCTCCGAATATATCAATAAAATATATTACTGATAGTTCCATTCTTAGTGATTTTGGTAATTTAACCAATCAAATCGTGAGAATACGCTCCTTCGTGCTTAGAACATTATAATCATTCGAAACTCTATATCTACGAGTTCTAGACTATTATTCGCTTGACTTAAAGTCGAGAAGAGAAAACAAAAGTATGAAACTCCAAAATATAAGGGAAAATACCAAGCCCAACAACAACACCAACATTACAAACCGTGGGTATCAGTGCGTATAGCAATATAAAGACACGGGAGGATTATAAATACAATAATCATTAGAGCATAGTAGAAATAAACAGATTCTTTCGGTGGGAGTTGGAAAAGAAGGACGATCATTGCGATAGTCAGAATGAGAATAAGGATTAGAACCGAATTAAGCATTATTATAATCTTTTGGATGCATGAACTAAGGAAGAAAGTATAAGAATGGTGAGATAATGGAAAAGGAAGAGTTTAATTTATAATGGAAATATCAGACAGAGTGATCGAGGCAGATCACCGTATTTAATTATAAAGATCTTAATTTCCTTACTCGCCGAAGAATCAAATCTTCTAGATTTTGAAGATTTTCACCAAATCCCTTGAACTCCGGAAATCAAACATATCTATGTCAAAGGATATGACGAAACATTATTTTCTCATTTCACTCTTTTGTGATAGCTTCATTCGTACTCTTTGCATAATCGAATTATCTTATCTATATTACGCAACGGTGATAAAATTCTAATTTTATCAACTCATATTCGTCATGAAAATATTTTTATTGTTAGCCATGACGACCTCACTCAAATTTCGGGACGAAATTTCTTTAACGGGTAGGTACTGTCATGACCCTGAAATTTCCGATCAAATTTAAACTTAATCTTTATATGATTTAGACACGATAAGCAAAGTCTGTTAGGTTGAGTCTCAAAAATTTTGAACTGTTTCATATATTCAATTGACATTCGATCATTCTCGACGATTCACTAACCATTATTTGTAAATCAATGTGTATACATATAAAAATAAATATAAATATATGTATAGAGTATATTAAATATAATTATTTAATGATTGTAATACTCGTTGGATGTTTCGATTATTATTTAGAGAAGTTTAATTCAAACCTATATGATTTTAAAATAAACGGTGATCCGAAAATGAGTAATATAAATTTTAGGATTATTAAAAATGTATTTAGGAACTATTTATTGAATTTTAAAATTTTTATATTTTACTTGGGGTTGGGAGTGAATAATTAACGCAATTTTTATTTAATAGTTAATGACCAAATTTTATACCATAATGAACTAAATAAATAAAGATAACTAATTTAAAATTTTGGGATTTTTTCGAAGACTTTTATCCGTCACTGATTTCAAATAGTGCACGATACACAGTACACGAAGGAGTGTCGGCAGATATTTTTTTTCAATCATGATAACAGCTTTTAAAAATTTAATTGGTCATGTGATTAATTAAATGTTGCTACAGTGGCCATTTTAACTTTATGTATTCTCACTTCATTTGGCATCCTAGGATTATGAAATGAAAAATGTTGACAACCTTATATATTTCGAAGTACGACTTATATATGTGCTCCAGCTAGCGACTAAGCAATAACAGCCTTAGCGAATCATTTCCTGAATCGTTATCTCATTTTGGTGAACTCACTCTCGATCACCATATAAAACCCAACAACATTATTGCCACTATAAATAACCACACCATAAACCGCCACTTTTCGGTCACCCTACCCTTGTGATTCACCACATCACCACCACAACCGTCGCTAATACACCACTCCATTACCACCTTATTCTGCTACTCTTCGAAAACCACAACAACCGCCACCTCCCACACCAACTTGTTACCATCGTAAAACATCATTTAAATCGCTATTGTTGCTACTTTCGTTTCTGTTTTTGTTTCTAAGCGACCACCACTTCGACACCCTCACTACCTCCTAACATCACCATAACCCGTCACCTATTTCATCATAAACTACCACTCTACAACCACCGTAACCACCATCTAAATCTTTCTCTCTCTTATCTCTCTCGTCCTCCATTCTACCTCAAGGCTACCATTCTCACCACCTTTTGTACACAACCACCGTTACCAACTTGAGCCACCACCACAAATGACAACCATGAACAACCACCCTTCACTACAGCTATTTTATTTCTGTCTTAAAAAAAAGGATTGAGCCGTTTGTTGCTATTCTATTGCCAAGATTAAAAGCCATTGTGAAAACTCTTTTCAAATTAATAAAGTATTATGGAATTCCTTGTGAAATGATGCAAACAAAGATATTTTTTTTGTTCCTTGATTGACCGACAACGCATGCCAAATTAACCCCCACTTGAATATTAAAAAGGGTTAATGGATACAAGTTGGTGAGGAAAATGATAAGAATAATTAAGGGGGTCAGGATTGATTTAAAGAAATAAAGCTTTGATGGGATAATTTATGATATCGAATCCTATTTCTTCCTAGTGACGAGCTGGATTTTTTTTAAAGCCGCGACATACTTTTGATATGGGGCCGTTTAATTTTTTTTTTGTTCTTGGGCTGAAATTCTAATTTCTTTGATTGGCCGTAACATTTTTAGGATATAGGGTCATGAGGGAAATTTATGCTAGTTGGGCCAAGACCCACTTTATGATCCCTGTTGGATGCATACGTTTTTATTTCCACTCTTGCTCCTATTCGATTATCGGACGAGGCTATGATGATTAAGATGGTGATAGTGATGTTATGGTTATGATGATAATTGGTGATGGTATAAGATAAACAGTCAAAACATAATAATTAAATAATCACGCGGGTTTATACCAAAACAAATCGATGGTTCATTTGTTTGAGGATGTTATTGGGTTAGCGGGACGTCGCGGGTTTAAACCCGGACTTGGGCATTTTTAAGGGCTACTCCTTTGAGGTAGTTTACTTATTTATCATTATCATTATTATTATTATTACTATTATTATTATTATTATTATTATTATTATTATTATTATTATTATTATTATTATTATTATTATTATTGAAATGATTTTTATATAAAAACATTACTATTTTTAATATTATTATTATTAAATTACATTATTATCAAAAACTATCATTATTATTATCATTACTATTTTAATTATCATTATTATCTTAATTATCATTTTTATTATTATTTTAATAACAAATAAATATTATACTTATATTACATATAGTTATATACCAAACATATTAACATTATTTTTATAAATATTACAAATAACAAATTATTGATAATATACTAATATACCTATTAAGATATCTGCATGTATAAATATTAATCATTTTAAATATATACAAATTAAATACATATAACATATAAACTAAGATATAGTATATATAAATTTGTTCGATTACAAATATATGTGTTAATATACATAAATGATATAGGTTCGTGAATCCGAGGCCAACCTTGCATTGAGTAGTATAGTCATATGTATTTTTACTACAAAATACAGTATGGTGAGTTTCATTTGCTCCCTTTTTAATTGCTTTTGCAATATATATTTTTGGGCTGAGAATACATGCGCTGCTTTTATGAATGCTTTACGAAATAGACATAAGTACTTAAAATATATTCTACGTTGAGTTGTACCACTGGCATACTTCCCTGTAGCTTGGTAACTACCATTTACATGCGGTATTGTAAACGTGAATCCTGTTGATAGATCTATCGGGCCTGACAACCCCAACCGGACTGGACAACCAGTATTCAACGCTTGCACAGTACTACATTTCGGTGACTACTCTTGGTACAATGTAGTGAGATTTCATAATAAAGGGAATATGCGACGTTGGTTAAATGTTAAGTATGGTTATCAAGTGCTCAACCACTTAGAATATTTTTATTAAAACGTTTGTGTATATGAAATCTTGTGGTCTATTAAGATATTGAAATGATTGTTATGATAAACCTATGAACTCACCAACCTTTTGGTTGACACTTTTAAGCATGTTTATTCTCAGGTATGAAAGAAACCTTCCGCTGTGCATTTGCTCATTTTAGAGATATTACTTGGAGTCGTTCATGGCATATTTAAGTCAACGCCTCGCAATGGGACCAAATGTTGATGACTTCATCCAGGTGGATTATGACGGGTCATCACATTTTCTCTATATGTCATAGGTTTTGTCATCATCAAATAGGGGGAAATTGTTGAGTCCCCAAAATAATTAAGGATTTAATTATGACAAAACTATAATTTATTTGCACTAAAATGTTATGTGCAGCTAGCACAAGTTTGTTTATGTATAGACAGCAGATATTGCTGTGTCGAGTGTAGTTTACTGCTCAGTCTACCAGTACAAGGTAGACAGCGTTCTTCAATCAGCACAGGATGTGTACTCAGCAGTTCAAGAATATCAAGTGTCTCAGCAGTGAAGAACCAGCACAGCTGGAATGCAGCTTACTACACAAGACAGCTATGCTCCATTATAAGCATAGTAGTTTCCCGAGTGGTCTACATCAATTGTACTATTCAACAGAAGTCAAAGACAAAGTTGAACAGAAAATGACACGCGTCGGCGGCTGACAAGTGACCTTACAAGACCACGGAGAATGCAGAAGTTTAACGCATGTGCAGACATGGGTTATACTTTGTCAACACCTAGGGAACACAACATTCTATTTGTTTAATCAAATAGTGGTGCCAAACCGAATTGGGGTGTTCCTGCAAATAGCTACCAAAGAGGAAAGAGGAGAGCATGCTCTTTGATGCAGTTGTCCCCACAAGTACAGACATCCTATGTACCAGTGGACAATAGAACTATTACACGGTTAATAGGACTACTATAAATTATTGTATCCACTATTGTAACAACCAGTGGTGTGGGTTTATTTATTTAGAGTCAAAAACATGTAATAGCTTTTAGTTTACCTCTTAGCTATATTCTAGGTAATCTGTATCAACCAACTATCATTCCGCCAAGAATAGTTGTGATTCTTTGTGATTTAATCAATAAAGAATAAATGTTGAAAATTACCTGTGACTCTATTTAATTTGCATGCTTGAATACTAATCGTGTTTAACTGATAAGTTACTTAAAAGAAATTGTATTCACCCCCCTCTACAATACTCCTGTTGTTATCAAGGGACCAACAGTTTTGAGTACTTGTGTCTATTTCGTCAAACATTTATAAAACAGCGCATGTATTCTCAGACCAAAAATATATATTGCAAAAGCATTTAAAAAGGGAGCAAATGAAACTCACGATACGATATTTTGTAGTAAAAATATGTATACAATGAAACTGAACAATACAGGGTTGGCCTCCGATTCACGAACCTATATCAAGTATATATATTAACACCTCTAATTGTAATCGAACAGATTTATATATTATAAATGTTATCTTAATAAATTATGTGTTTCATTAATAACTTAATTAAATGTATTTAGTTTATATGCTTTTAAATAAATAATTAATATTTATTATAAGAATATTAATATAGTTTTTGTTAAATATATTTTTATATAACTACTTTTTATTGTAATAATAATA
This sequence comes from Rutidosis leptorrhynchoides, assembly GCF_046630445.1. NCBI lineage: Eukaryota > Viridiplantae > Streptophyta > Magnoliopsida > Asterales > Asteraceae > Rutidosis > Rutidosis leptorrhynchoides. The sequence goes on along the minus strand of NC_092333.1, from coordinate 364,419,300 downwards.
ATAATAATATTAATAGTAGTATTGATAATAATAATAATAATATAGTTATAATAATAATAATAATAATAATAATAATAATAATATTAATAATAATAATAATAATAATAATAATAATAATAATAATACTAGTAGTAAAATGATAATAATAATAATAATAATAATAATAATAATAATAATAATAATAACAATAATAATGTTAAAAATAATAATAATAATAATAATAATAATAATAATAATAATAATAATAATGCTAAAAATAATAATAATAATAATAATAATAATAATAATAATAATAATAATAATAATAATAATAATAATAATAATAATAATAATAATAATAATAATAATAATAATAATAATAATAATAATAATAATAATAATAATAATAATAATAATGATAGTTTTAATGATAATAAAATGATAATTTTTGTAAAAATGATAATTTTAATAATGATGATACTTTAATAATAAAATGATAATTTTAATAATAATAATAAATATTAAATTAAAAATGATAATAATAATAATAATAATTCTAATAATGATACTTATATTGATAATAAAAATAATAATCATACTTATATTAATAATAATAATAATAATAATAATAATAATAATAATAATAATAATAATAATAATAAAAATAATAATAGTAAATAATAATAGTAAATAATAATACTACCTTAAAAAGATAACAATTATGTCACAGGCCGGGCTCGAACCCGAGACTTCTCGCTCAACAAACATCCTTCCAAGCTACTGAACCATTAACTATATTCTTGCATTAATTCGTGTTTTTAAATATTTAACATATATGAAAACTGTTACTCTTTCCTCTTAAATTCATCACCATTATCAATATCATTTAATATCATCATCATCATCGTCTCATCTTCTTTGACAACATCATCACGATCATCTATCATAATCATTATCACTATCATCATCAAAACCTGTCATCATCAATCATCACCTATCATCTAACCACCATTGGTTTTGGCCCAATAAACAAAACAAGTTCTCGGCCCAAATAGAAACACAAGTCCATTTAGCAATCCAAATAACATGTTTTAAGTAATTTGATAGATAGATTTTGTGGTTGTGGGGTTCGTTTGAAAACAGAAACAACAAACACATCATTTTCTTCTTTACAGCTCATCATCCTCAACATGAAATATTCATTAATCATATCATCATGTCCTCGTTACTTTTCATATTCACAGTATCAAATGGGTTTAAGTGGTAGTTTTTGATCAAGGTGTGGCAAGGGTTTTTAGAGGCTGTTATGGGGTTGTCTTATGGTGCGTGGAGGCTGCAATAATAGCAGTTCAGAAAAGAAAAGAAAAAAGGAAAACGTTTTACAGCAACAACAATGGTTCGGTTGGATTGAGTTTTGAATGGCAGCACAATAAACTGAAACAAAAAGAAGTACAATACGTGTATTAAGGTGGTGGTGTTGTTGTTTCTTGTAAATTGTGGCAAGCAACAATGAAAGAAAAAAAAATGATTGAATATCGAATAGCAGGTGTTTTGGGTTTCGTTGAACCATAACGAGAACAAATGGGTTGTCAACCGAAACGTAACCAAAAGAGACAAACAGTAGACGGTTAATAACTTGCTGGTGGTTTGTTGTGGTTGTGATGATGGTGGTTTATAGCACAGTTGTAGTGATTGAATGGTGGTTAAACGGGTGATGGTTTCGGTTCAAAACAGGAATATAAACATAACAGTTCATATGGTTTTATGGTGGTGGTTGTTGATTGTTATTAAAACAGAAAGTAATTGAGTAAGTGGTGTTGGTGATGGCTGTTTGTGCAGGTTACGAAAAGAAACTGAGAGGGGAAGAAAGGGTGGCGGGTGGAGGAAGGATAAGATGATGGTGGGTTGTTGTGGTGATTACCGATGGTGGAGGTGGTGTAGGGTGACATTGTGAGGCCGGTGGTGGGTGGAGGCCGAGGTTTGTGATGCTCACTGGGTTATGGAATTTGAAGATAAGAGTTATATAGAAGTGAGGTTGCAGGTGATTATGTAAATGGGTGTGTGTTATCTACAGAAAAGAAAAAGGAATAAGGTGGGATTTGTGGTATGTGTTAGTATATGCATAACTATATATATATATATATATATATATATATATATATATATATATATATATATATATATATATATATATATATATATATACATACATATATATATAATATGTGTGTACGATAGTGGGAGGCAAGAAATATAACATAGAAAAAGAAAGATAACAGAAATCGATATCGAATAAAAATAATGATAAAAAATAATTATAATATAATATAAAATTAAAACGTGTGATTAAGTTAGCCGTCTTCTACTATTTCATTCACGGACTGAAATTCGTGCTCCGTTGATAATGGATAAAAGTACATAGAAAAATCCCAAATTTTTAATTTAAATATATTTATTTATTTTAGTAATTATGGTATAAGAATAGTCATTAATTTTTTTTTAAAATTTATAAAATAAAATTTAAATCACTATCCGCGCTCGATCTCAGGTAAAATATAAAAAGTGTTAAAACTTAACAAATAAATCCTAAATATATTTTTAATAAACCTATAATTTATATCACTCATTTTCGGATCACCGTTTATTTTTAAAATCATATAAGTTTGAATTTAACTTTCTTAAATAACCATCGAATGATAAACGAGTGCTAGAATCGTTTACTAAATGAATTTGAAACCCTATATATATATATATATATATATATATATATATATATATATATATATATATATATATATATGTATAACACGTTTTATTATATCGTAAGTCGTTTACATATATAATTCTAATAATTAAATCTTATTTCAAAATATTTTATATATATATATATATATATATATATATATATATTTATATACTTATTTATATCTATATACAAAATACAAATAATCGTTCGTGAATCGTCGAAAAAAGTCGGAGGGTAAATGAATATATGAAAATAGTTCAAAATTTTTGAGATTCAACTTAACAGACTTTGCTTATCGTGTCAGAAATATTAAATTATATAGAGAATTGATTTAAAATAAGTCAAAATTTTCCGGGTCGTGACAGCATGACTTTCCTTGCCCATGTGGGTGACACTCCTGAAGAGCCTCCGTCTATTCGTAGTATTTTGATGGTGAATGAATTCGAAGATGTTTTTCCAGACGAGTTACCGGGTGTTACGGCGGAAAGACAAGTCAAATTTCTCATTGAGTTGGTTCCGGGGGCTACTCCCATTGCTAAAACACCTTATCGTTTAGCACCAACGAAAATGCAAGAGTTGTTAAATCAAACCCAAGAGTTGCTAGAGAAAGGTTTTATCCGACCGAGTGCTTCGCCATGGGGTGCTCTGGTCTTGTTTGTGAAAAAGATGGATGGTAGTATGTGGATGTGTATTGATTATCGGGAGTTGAACAAGGTGATGATCAAGAATCGTTATCCATTTCCTCGGATTAACGATTTGTTTGATCAACTCCAAGGTGCGAATTATTTTTCAAAAATTGACTTACAATCCGGTTATCATCAAATGCAGGTCTATGAGGAACATATTGAGAAGACGGCTTTTCGAACTCATTATGGGCACTTTGAATTAGTAGTAATGCCTTTTGGTCTTACGAATGCGCCTGCAGCATGTATGGATCTTATGAATCGAGTATGCCAACCTATGTTGGACAAGTCGGTGATTGTGTTCATTGATGACATACTCATTTATTCTAAGAGTATGAAGGAACATGAACATCATTTGCGCAAGGTGTTGAAGACGTTGCGAAAGGAGAAGTTGTATGCTAAATTCTCTAAGTGTGAATTTTGGCTAAGGAAAGTGCAATTCCTTGGTCATGTTGTGAATGAAGGAGGTATTCAAGTAGACCCGGGGAAGATAGAGTCGGTGAAGGGTTGGGAAAAACCGACTACACCAATGGAAATTCGAAGTTTTCTCGGATTGGCAGGTTATTATCTTCGGTTTATCCAAGACTTTTCTAAAATCGCTTCTCCATTAACCAAGTTGACGAGGAAGAATGTAAGATTTATTTGGGAGAACGAGCAAGAAATTGCTTTTCAATTGTTAAAAGAGAAATTGTGTCAAGCTCCGGTTTTGGTGTTAACAGAAGCAATTGAAGATATGATGGTTTATTGTAATTCTTCATTCAATGGGCTCGGGTGTGTTCTAATGCAAAGGGGTAAAGTCATCGCTTATGCATAGAGACAATTAAAGGAGCACGAAAAAAGATATCTGACTCACGATCTTGAATTGGCGGCGGTGGTTCATGCATTGAAAATTTGGCGCCACTACTTATATGGTGTCAAGTGTATGATTTATTCGGATCATAAGAGTTTCAAAATGTCTCTTTGCCCTACGAGATTTGAACAATCGTCAACGTCAGTGGATCAATTTGATGAAAGATAACGATTGCGAGATACTTTACCGTCCGGGTAAGGCGAATGTGGTTGCGGACGCGTTGAGTCGAAAGAGTCAATATCTGGCGATACGAGTGTTATCATTGCGCATGACTATTACTAACGATTTTCTTATAAAGTTTGGTGAGATTCAAATTGAAGCTTTTGTTAACAACAAGCGTGAAGAACGAATTATGGGGCAAACGGAGTCTATTATCTTAGGCCCGCATAGTTTATTGTCCTTTCAAGGAAGGGTACGAGTTCCTAAAATGGGTGATTATCGACAAGTGCTACTTGATAAAGCAGATAAGTCAAAGTATTCCATTCATCCGGGTGCGATAAAGATGTACATTAATTTGAAAAAGGAGTATTGGTGGCCCGAAATGAAGTGTGACGTGGTTATGTATGTTGAACAATGCGTTACGTGTTTGCAAGTTAAGGTCGAACACCAAAATCCGTATGGTATGTTGCAACCGTTAGAAATTATGAAGTGGAAGTGGGAGCACATTACCATGGACTTCATTAAAAAGTTACCAAAAACGGCGAGAACCCAATTTGATACAATTTGGGTAATAGTTGACCGGTTGAAGAAAAGTGCATAGTTTCTTCGCATCCAGGAGGCAATATCGTCGGAGACGTTATCGAAGTTGTTTATCAAGGAAGTGATATCGACGCACGAAGTACCTAAATCTATTGTTTCGGATCGGGATACCCGTTTTACATCTCGATTTTGGAATAAGTTCCATGAGGATATGGGTACCAAGTTAAAAATGAGCACATCGTATCATCCTCAAACAGACGGTCAAACCGAGCGTACGAATCAAACGTTGGAGGACATGTTACGAGCGTGTGTTATTGATTTTGGTGGTAGTTGGGATGAGTACTTGCCTTTGGTGGAATTCTCGTATAAAAAGAGATCCCAAAATATAATCAGGACTAGATGGTGGACTAGATAATGAGTTACCATTAGAAGTAGTTCCTTTATCGAAATTTAATTTCTTAACAATATTCAGCTCCTTAGAAGGTTTAAATAATATATCGAGATTTGGTAACATGTCTTGTAAGACGGGTTTCTTGGATCGAGTATTCATGTGATTTAAAATCATAATTTTAAATTTATTATAATTCCTTTTCTTATTAATGATTTTATGTTTATGAGGATATTTAGGAAATATGTTAGTATATTAAGAAAATTTAAATTGATAAATATAATAATAAATATTAATGACATAATTAATAATATAAATATTAAATAACAACTTTTATCGCATAACGACGAATAATAAACATACACGGCCTATTGAATCTTTCAATACTTAAGTGACATGTCAGCGTCTAGGTTCTGGCAGGGCCCTTTAAATCGAAAGCCCATCAACCTTTCCCTAAAGGAAGACAGTCATCACCCGTTTTCAAGAAATATCAATAACCAAAGTATATCCAATTTCCGTATTTACCGCGCTCCCCGGCAGCGGCACCAAAAAGTTGATGTGTCAAAAGTGTGTGCAGTAGTGCTTAATCTTTTATTTCAACTTTTAAATTTATAAAACCTTTATTTTATACACTTTAACACCCTAACGAGCAACAAGACCCGATCAGATGTAGTATTTTAGGATATCGACCTAAGGGAGCGTAGATGCGTTATAAGTTGTTTTATTCTTTAGTCTAACTCTTATTAAAGAATTAGAAATATATATTTATGTTTTTGTTTGTTGTTTAGGTTTTGAATATTATCTCTTAGGAAAGAGACAATTGAAGGTTCGTTACTAATGAATTGAATAACAAAATATAAATGCAAGAAATAAATATTAAAATAAACAATTATAAATAAAAGTAGTTACATGGACAATTAACTTGTATGAGAATCATATTAGGCAAGCTTCATAACTTATATTAAAACATGACAAAAGAATAATCATAGCAATTATTATCCCTAATTAGGTTAAGCTAAGTGTTGCATATTTTCAATAAGCATGACTTAAAACATATGCTAGATATGTGATGTGCATAACTAACATCTTAATTCTTCATGTTCAATTCAATTACATGACACATATTAATCTTGTGATGAGGATCAACATGCAAATAGACTGACAAATTATATAACCTATTAAACACCAAGTAGATCAACTCAAGTTACTACCTGAAAGTCAATTACTACTAAGTTTTCATGCAATCATTAATTAAACATATCCAAACAAAGGATCTTCGATTAAGCCTAACAATGTTAAACTCTGTCATATAAGTGCAAATTAATTTAAACAAGTTTATCACAAGTATGTTGTTTACCCTAGTTCCATGCAATTGAATTTAACAAGTTTGATGGACTAGATCTAAACAATTAGCATGAATCGAATAATAGATCATCGGATTAAGTATTAATCAACCCTAAAATCATGTTATCTAATCATTAAGCATGGAAAACACGTATATTAAAGCATAACAGATTCAAAACAGTTCAAATATCTTTACAGGAACTCAAACATACAGATCTGGAAAAGAACTAGAAACTGTACGGATTATAGCACAAAGCCGGCGGCTTTGTTCCAGTCAAGCCTGCGGCTTAGACTGGTGAAGCCGGCGGCTTCATCTGATTCCCAGAAGAAGTTTAGTTTTCATCCAATAGATCACTACGAACGTTTAGTTCATAGTGGAAGATGAATGGAAACGATTAAAATAAATAAAACAAAATAAATGATAAAGTAAAGATAGAATCATACCTTAAAAGGTAGATGAAAGAAACTTGAATTTAATACTTGAATAATCTTGATTACTATAAAAGTAAACCTAACCTAAGGGTTTTAGAGAAAACCCTTAAATAAAAATGAAACTGTATTGAAAGTGTTGTATTGTACAATGAAAACTGAAAGAGGAGCCCTCTATTTATACTTTTTAGAAATGGTGGCCAAGCCAGCGACTTCAGTGGGAAGCTGGCGGCTTCCTTGGGTCGGTGACTCCTTCTGCAAGTTTAACTTGATCTGCAAGCACAAAATATGTAACCGTCTCAGCCAAACTGGTGGCTTTGAAGACAGGTCGGCGGCTTCAAAGATCTGGCAATCTTTTTGATTTCGTTTCCATTTTTACTTGAACTTGGTCAAAAAGTTGAGAAACCATGTAACTTAGGCCGGCGACTTCAGTGTGAAACCGTCAGCTTTAACTGAATTATGCTTGGTCAACAAGTTGATCAAATTCTGTGATCAATTCTGGAACATTCTGGAATATTCAACTCCAAGCCGACGGCTTCATGGTTCCTATGCCGACAACTTCATAGCCTTTTATGCATTTTTACCTGTTTTTGATCCTGTTTGATACATAACTTCAATAAAATCATTAGAATTATCTTTTTCCCCTTTTTACCCATTTTAGTGTGTTTTAGGTTTTAAATGACTTTAAAAAACTAAGATAACTCCTTAAAATGTTATCAAAAAACTGTATAATTTATGAGTTATCAAATTCCCCACACTTAAACCTTTACTTATCCTCAAATAAACCTTATAAATCATATTACTTTTAAATGGGTATAAAGTTGAGGTAAATTGCAAAGTCAAACATATGTCTTAATAAGAAGTTAGCTTTTATTATTTGTAAGAACTAGTCTGAACCAGACCAAGGATTACAAGCAGTCCTAATGTTTATTAAGTCAAATTTATACAGATTGGTCTTCATTGGACTCTTTTTGTTTTCTAATTAGAGCTTTTTATTAGTGTGTGGTTCTCATTGAAACTCTTTTCTTTTGCTTTCATTACTCTTATTGGCCTTCATTGGGCTCTTTTAAATTTTCATTTCTTTTGCTTTCATGCTTCGCATTTGCTTTACATTTGGAAATTTTTTTAAGTTGGCCCTTATTTGGAACTCTTTTACTACCTTAATGGTCAATGCTTATTATGCCATATGGTAGTGGCTATAAGTTTGCAATCGTTTCACAATATTTGGCGTTTAATTCTTATCTTAAACAAGTAATCCGATCTCGAAATTGAGAGTAGTCCGATTATTATTTTAAGATTAAGTTAGTAAAAAGACATAAGTTTGACTAAGAATTTATACTTCCAAAAAAAAAATTAATTTGTACCCATTTTCAACTTTTTCGGGAAAATTATAGTATCTTTTAATCTTTTTAAGTGAGTAATCACTTCCCTCCCCACACTTAGATTATGCAATGTCCTCATTACATTTATAATAATAAAATAGGTATAAATGAAAGACATAAATTAAAATAAGGGAAAGAGTGATATTACTTGATTGTAGGATCATAGAATGATTGTGGAACACTTTGCGGACTTCTTTTGAATTGAATAAAAACAACTTGACAAGATTTTGTTAAACAATGCAAAATATAATACAAACATAACATTTTATTAATAATAACTTTCACAACTTAAACACTTTAATACTTAGGAGCTATATTGCTCTTACATTCATAATTAAATAAACAAATAATCAAACATTTTAGAAAAACATAATCCTAATAAACATATGGGGATAGGCAGTTTTGATTATAGAGTCGGTTGCGCGACTCATTCTTCTGACGGGATCACTCCTTAGGGTTATTTTTCCCACACTTATGTTTCTCATACTCATTTAACATCTTCATTTGTTGTAAGAAATTCAATGTGGTGTCAAGACTACTACGAAACGACTTTTCAAATTTAACATTTAACTCATGGATTTTCTTTCTTACTTCGGCACTAAGCTTATATTGCTCTTTTATGAACTCGGTCAATATTTTATCAACGGTGAGCTCATCATCATCCTCCTTATCAATTTTAACTATTTTCACATTTGTGCGAGGAACTCTAGATCTTGGGACAATCGGAATAGATTCAAATATGGCACCATAATGTATGATTAAAGTATTATTGGCATAGTTAATGGTGGCAAGAGCAGTAGCTAGAAATGGAGATCCTAGAATTAAAGGAGTTATCGGATCTTCTTTCATGTCCATAACCACAAAGTCAATTTTATAGAAAGCATAACCAACGATAATTTCCACCTCTTTAACAATCCCCAACGGCTTATATAAACGACTATCAGCGAAGTAAACACTCCCTTCGATAGGTTCCAACGATGGCAATTCTAAGAGATTGTAGATGGAGAATGGCATAACATTATTGCAAGAACCATTATCGGCTAATCAAATAATAGGAATGGGACCACGAATTAAGCAAGGAACTTGGAATTCCCCTAGATCTGTACGCATAACAGGAATTTCAGGTGTTGCATATGGGTCTACGGGATCAATTGTGAATGAATAAAGAGGGCAAAAACCTTCTTTTCTTCTTTCTTCCAATTGCTTCATAGTTTCAGCTAACCAATCATCCTTATTTTCACACTCCGATTTTTAAGATTTTTCACTAGTAACCTCATCACTTTCATCAGCTTTTTTATCAACCTCTTCTTCCTTCTCATCAAATAACTCATGCATAAATATTACATCACCACGATCAAGACCTCGGACCTTAGCATATTTTGACTTATCTTCTTCATTACGAGTTAACTTCTTTATTTCTTGATCATACTCCTCTTCTACCATTTCAAACTCCCATAAATACCTTAAACCAGGTTCACAAATATCAACCTTATTCACTTCTCTAAACACATTAACCTTTTCAAAACGAACCTCCTTAGAGACTTTAGATTCAGCCGGAACTATTCCCTCGACAAGTTTGAACAACCTAGTAACATTACATTCTAAGCTTTGAATGGACGCTTGATGATTATTTTGCACTTGGGAAAGTTGAGCTTTTATGTTATCATTAGCTTCGTTTTGATTCTTGATGAAATTTAGGATGCTTTCTTTAAGATTAGATTTCTTTTTGGATTGAGCATTAGAAGACGAATTTGGAATGAAGGGTGCTCTAACAAAAAAGAAACTAGGTGGATTTTTATTATTATTAGGATAAGGTGTATTATAATTATTACGGTAGTTCGGGTTTCCTTGAAATTGATTCACATAAGAGACGTTTTCAACCTGCTCCATAGTAAGACCAGCAACACAATCTTTTGTAGCATGGGGACCTTGGCATTTTTCACAACCTACCTTAATCATATGCATTTCTTTGGTAAGTTTTTCAATTTGCCTTCCTAAATTACCTAACTGCACATTCATAGCCTTAACCATATCCTCGGAATCATAACGAACAGATTTTACCGAGTGAGAAATGTCTAAGTCATGATGCCATTCGTGGGAATGAGTAGCTAACTTATTAATTAATGTTTCAACTTCCTCGGTAGTTTTACTCATGATATTACCTCCAGCAGACGTATCATTTTCTCTTCTCGTAGCTATATCACAACCTTTATAGAAAGTAGTTACCTTTTTAAACTTAGCCAAACCATGTTGTGGACAACCCCTAAGCATTTGATCAAATCGAACCCAAGCAGAGTAAAGTGTCTCATTAGTTTTTCGACAAAAATTAGCAATTTCAGTTTGAAGGGTTACAGTTTTGGAAGCGGGAAAGAAACGAGTTAGACATTTTTCAACCATAGTATCCCAACTAGTGACATCTCCTTCGGGCAACGAATTTAACCACTCTTTAGCTTCATCTTTTAACGACCAAAGAAACAAACGAAGATAGATGAAATTACCTTCCACATTATTAATATTAAACAGATTGTAAATATCCTTAAAATTCTGAATGTGAGCATTAACATCTTATTTTTCAGTACACCTAAATTGGTTATCCTTAAGTAGGTGAAAGATAGGACCCTTAATATGAAAGTTTTCAGTTATAGTTGGCTGAGTAATAGCGTGACCTAATCCTTCCCGACCTGCTTTCATTAACGTTTCCATTGAATTTTCAGTAGTTATTTCAATGTCTGAACCAAAAAGAGATCTCAAAATAGAATCACGACTAAATGGTAGACTAGATAATGAGTTACCATTAGAAGTAGTTCCTTTATCGAAATTTAATTTCCTAACAATATTCGGCTCTTTAGAAAGTTTAAATAATATATCGGGATTTGGTAACATGTCTTGTAAGATGGGTTTCTTGGATCGAGTATTCATGTGATCTAAAATCATAAAAATAAATATTTTAGGAGAAAATATTTTAGATTTAAAAGGACATAGATAATTTAATTTTAAATTAATTATAATTCCTTTTCTAATTAATGATTTTATATTTATAAGGATATTTAGGAAATATGTTAGTATATTAATAAAATTTAAATTGATAAATATAATAATAAATACTAATGACATAATTAATAATATAAATATTAAATAACAACTTTTATAGCATAACAATGAATAATAAACATACACGGCCTATTGAATATTTCAATACTTAAGTGACCTGTCAGCGTCTAGGTTCTGACAGAGCCCTTTAAATCGAAAGCCCAACAACCTTTCTCTAAAGGAAGACAGTCATCACCCATTTTCAAGAAATATCAATAACCAAAGTATATCCAATTTCCGTATTTAATGCGCTCCCCGGCAGCGGTGCCAAAAAGTTGATGAGTCAAAAGTGTGTGCAGTAGTGCTTAATCTTTTATTTCAACTTTTAAATTTATAAAACCTTTATTTAATACACTTTAACACCCTAACAAGCAACAAGACCCGATCAGATGTAGTATTTTAAGGTATCGAACCAAGAGAGCGTAGATGTGTTATAAGTTGTTTTATTCTTTAGTCTAACTCTTATTAAAGAATTAGAAATATATATTTATGTTTTTGGTTGTTGTTTAGGTTTTGAATATTATCTCTTAGAAAAGAGATAATTGAAGGTTCGTTATTAATGAATTGAATAACAAAATATAAATGCAAGAAATAAATATTAAAATAAATAATTATAAATAAAAGTAGTTACATGGACAATTAACTTGTATGGGAATCATATTAGGCATGCTTCATAACTTATATTAACACATGACAAAATAATAATCATAGACCAATTATTATCCCTAATTAGGTTAAGTTAAGTGTTGCATATTATTCAATAAGCAGGACTTAAAGCATATGCTAGATATATGATGTGCATAACTAACATCTTAATTCTTCATGTTCAATTCAATTACATGATACATATTAATCTTGTGATGAGGATCAACATGCAAATAGACTGACAAATTATATAAGCTATTAAACACCAAGTAGATCAACTCAAGTTACTAGCTGAAAGTCAATTACTACTGAGTTTTCATGCAATCATTAAATATACATATCCAAACAAAGGATCTTCGATTAAGCCTAACAATATTACACTCTATTATATAAGCGCAAATTAATTTAAACAAGTTTATCACTATTATGTTGTTTAACCTAGTTGCATGCAATTCAATTTAACAAGTTTGATGGATTAGATCTAAACAAGTAGCATGAATCGAATAATAGATCATAGGATTAAGTATTAATCAACCCTAAAATCGTGTTATCTAATCAATAAGCATGGCAAACAAGTATATTAAAGCATAACAGATTCAAAACAGTTCAAATATCATTACAGAAACTCAAACATACAGATATAGAAAAGAACAAGAAACTGTACGGATTATAGCACAAAGCCAACGGCTTTGTTCCAGTCAAGCCGACGGCTTGGACTGGTGAAGCCAGCGGCTTCATCTGATTCCCAGACGAAGTTTAGTTTTCGTCTAAGTAACCACTACGAACGTTTAGTTCATAGTGGGAGACGAACATAAACGATTAAAATAAATAAAACAAAATAAACGATAAAGTAAAGATAGAATCATACCATAAAAGGTAGATGGAAGAAACTCGGATTAAAAACTTGAATAATCTTGATTACAATAAAAGTAAACCTAATCAAAGGGTTTTAGAGAAAACCCTAAAAGAAAAACGAAACTGTATTGAAAGTATTGTATTGTACATTGAAAACTGAAATAGGAGCCCTCTATTTATACTTTTTAGAACCGGTGGCCAAGCTGGTGGCTTCAGTGGGAAGCCGGCGGCTTCCTTGTGTCGTGACTCCTTCTGCAAGTTTAACTCGATCCACAAGCACAAAACGCGTAACCGTCCTAGCCAAATCGGCGGCTTTGAAGACAGGTCGGCTGCTTTAAAGATCTGGCAATCTTTTTGATTTCATTTCCATTTTTACGTGAACTTGGTCGACAAGTTGAAAAGCCGTGTAACTTAGGCCGGCGGCTTCAGTGTGAAGCCGGCGGCTTTAACTGAATTTAGCTTGGTCAACAAGTTCATCAAATTTTGCGATCAATTCTGGAACATTCTGGAATATTCAATTCCAAGTCAGCGGCTTCATGGTTCCTATGTCGGCGGCTTCATTGCCTTTTCTGCATTTTTTCCTGTTTTTGATCATGTTTGATACATAACTTCAATAAAATCATTAGAATTCTCTTTTTCCTTTTTTTACCCATTTTAATGTGTTTTAGGATTAAAATGACTTTAAAAAGCTAAGATAACTCCTTAAAATGTTATCAAAAAACTATATAATTTAGAAGCTATTAGGGGGTCTAGAAATTCTTTTCATATTTGATTAAGAGATAACAGTCAACAACATCCTTAACAATGGGAACCATGTTATGTTGAACTGGTACAATAGATTAATTAAGTAGGATAAGAAGTATTGGAATACTAGGAGAATCTCATGGATCAACGTCGTTGGTGTTCCGGTCTCTTGTTGGACTAAAAGTACGTTCAGGGCAGTTGGTAATTGTCGGGGGGAAATATTAAAAATGGAAAACTGCGAGTTGGTGGATAATGTCAATCAAACCCTAATGTAAGACCTTGATTTTATAACAGGTCAGAACGATGTTCCTGAAGCTGAAGAATGGCGTTCCTGGTGCCTGGCGAGTTTTGTTTTGATATTTTGTTCAATTGATGAGGGCATTTGGGTCTTTTCACATGGGGTTGGATTTATACCCCCAAACCAGATCTTATCTTCATTTCTCACAAAACCAAACCCTTCTTAGAGAGAGAAGGGGTTTTCTAGTGAGAGGAAGCTCCAATGGTGATGAAGATGGTGATTCTTGCCCAAATTGGAGTGAATCTTGGTTCTTCTTGATGTTTCTAGCTACTAGCTCGGTTTTAGAGTTGAGGTAAACCTTAGATCCGATTTTATTTACTTTGATTTTTATTTGGGGTTAGGGTTTTTGTTTGTGTTGAGATATAAACCCCATTTCCTTTGAAATTGGGGGTTTTGGTGTATGATTTGGGTTAAGGAACCCTAATATTGTGGGTTTAGGGATATATGACGAAATTGGTTATGTTTGTCATGATTTTGGGTGTTAATCACTAGTTTGAAAATGTGTTGGTGATTTTGATGTTATTAAGAACAAGATTTAAGTCAAAATTGGGTGTTAACTTTGATTTAGTGTCAAACTAAGATTTGAGTCAAGTTTTGGTGTATCGAGTATGTAAATACTTGATTTATGTGTTAATTGGTGTATTTGAGATATAATCACTAGCCATTAGTGATTATGGGTGAGTTTGACATAATTCAAATGTGGTCAAGCGTAATATGGGTCAATATTGCGTATATTGTATGAATTGGTGTAAATGACGTTTTAAAATGATCACTACATAAGTAGTAATCTAGTGTCCGTACCTAGGTTGGTCAATTTGGTGTCAAGTATAAGTTAGGTTAAATTGTATTTTGTAGAGTGAGTTTGAATTACCACCGGAAGTGGTAATTGAATTGTGTCCATTAGGTGTTAAATGGGCGGTTTTGGCGAGCAAGGCGTGATCCCTCGGCTAAGGGATGATTGTGTCAGATTCACTTTTAGAGAATGTATATTTATGTGTATATTGTGCCTATGTGCGATATATATAACTCCTTGCTGGATATGTGGATGAAGATAATATTACATGACTTGTGTGGGTATTCCAAGGTGAGTTGAATAATTATAAGTGTATGTATATGGTGTATTTACTTGTGTGGGATGCGATTTGGGTTTAAGTTCGCGAATTCGATACCACATTGTGTTTGGCATGAGATGAGGGTTTAAAGTTCGTGGGTTCGATACCTCATTGTCATGTGGGTTGGCGGGTGATGTGGTTTTAAAGTTCGTGAGTTCGATACCACATCATTACGTGTGGCGTGAAATGTAGGTTTAAATTTCGTGAGTTCGATACCACATTGAGCGTGACGGGTGGGTTTAAGTTCGTGAGTTCGATACCACTCATGGTGTTAGTGATATATTAGCCGGGTATGTATACTAATGGTTGTTGTGAACATCGATGGTCATTCGCGAGTACCATTCCCTTGTGCATATGGTTAACCATGGTTGTGCGATTTTTGTATTAGCATATTAAATTGTGACTATATACTATTGGCGATGCTAGCTTATTGTGAATCGTGGGTATTTAGATTATGCATTGTGATTGCATGGTTATGAACTCCTAGCTCGTATCCGGTATTTGTGTAAGTGTTTGCAAGTAAGTAGATTATATATGTATATGTATATTTATTGCATTCACTAAGCATAAGCTTACCCCTCGTTGTTGTTACCTTTTTATACGTACCGTTTGTTAAGGAGAGGGCTACTAGTTGCTTTTGGGTTGATTGAGCTTATGATGGGGTAGCTTTTGGATATTCGGACGTGGATTGGGGACTTGTTAAATCCTCGGGATTTTGCTCTTATTATCGGGTTGGGTTATTGAGTCTTAACCCGATTTGTAGCGTAAATGGGTCGTAATTACCCACTTGTTGTGTAACGGGTCGAAAGGTGTCGAATTGAACTTTTTGGACTTGGTCATATGTTAAACATTTGTTTCATTTTATATTGGGCACGTTAAAACTAGTGTTAAACGGATCGTACGTTTTGATGTATTTAAGTCGATTTAATAAAAAAAATATTATTGTTTTCGGATAAACGGATTTGAGTCGTTACACCTAACAGTTGAAAAGGTCCTTATCAAAACAGGTGAATGTGAAGCTCTAATCGATGGCTAGATCAAATTAGTGGATAAAAACAAGGTGTTTTTTTGTCATGGTAACCGAAGACAAACGATATTGTTGAAATTGATTGAGAAAACGATAGTAATGACCATAGTAATTGGGAGAAAGAGGATGATAATACAAAAAAAAAAATTAATATTTGCCGGTATAACCCTCTATCCAATAAAAGGAGATGGAAAAAATGATCCCGAGGATGATGATTTTGGTACGGATGAAGAAGATATTTTTTCAGAAGATTCAATGGAGTTTGTCAATGACTCTTTTGATGTGCAAGACGTTGGTAACCCAAATGTGTCCGGAGCAAACCTAGAAGGTGATCTATTTGTCGAAGAAATGAATTACGTTAACCGTAATTTCCAAAATGCTCATAACTTCCAATCCTACTGACAGAATTGATAAATCGTATAGCCAAGAATATATGCAACATATAAGTTCAAGAGTCCATCATTTTCTAAAACCAATTGGTGCTAGAGGGACTTTCACTTTGACTTATATGCATACATTTGTTTTTGTCCATGACTGATGTGGGATAACTTCCCAAACATATCCAACGTTAATTGTGTTCTTTGTGAAATTTTGACATTTTGTAATTATATATTAATATCCAACGTTTATTGTATTTTTTGTGAAATTTTGACATTTTGTTCTCGTTTTTTTCTTTACAATTTTAACATTTTACACTCGTAAAAAATTCTTTATTCCGCCACTAGGTGTATTTAACACTATAAACACACTAATATTCGTTATGTCGACAATTAAAAAACATTAAAGGTAATACGAGGTAAAGCCTACTCAAGGAAAAAAAGTTGAACAAAAGGCAGTTGGGCAAAAACTTGGACTTGTTTTTCCATTGAGATGTATCCGTGAAAGGTGCGCACTTTTAAGCATATTTGTACATGTAACTAAATCTAAAGACGATGTTTGTTGGTATTCCATAATTTTCGAAGATTAGAATTTAGAAAATCAATAATCAGTTTAGAAACTCGAGAACGAAAAAGAACACTCTCCGACGGGTCAACAGTCTTGGTTTCTTGTTTGGTCTTGTCTACTCCCAAAATACTTGCGAATTCTTTAATAATATTAATATTAATATTAATATATGCACATTATATAGAGCGCGTGCAATAAATTCTACGTGCACTATTAGATTCAGTTATGTCACATGTACAACTACAACAAAAACAACAAAATTCAATCTCACATATGTAGGGTATGGAGGAGGTAAGACGTAGACAATCATTCCTCTATCCTAAAATAAAAAGAAGTCATTTCTCCACCCCGAGTGAAACACTCCAGGAGTAGAGAAAGTCTTCTCTCTCTCTGTTTGACGGATAAAGAGATTGTTTCCAAGATGACTTCCGGCCAAAAGTAGAAAAAATAGTAAAATATATATATAGATGAGATGAAAAACTTTTTTTTTGAGTTTTTTGAAAAAACTTTGTTCACGAACATTATAGATGAGATGAAAATATGAACATTTAGTAGAGACACTTTGTGATAAATGTTTTTATTTTGGCGGAAAAACGCTCGAAGAAGTAATATATAACAATTATCGTGTTTTTCGAGCGTATTTTGAGGTTTTAGCTATTAGGGTTTAGATAATAGGGTTTAGATATTAGGGTTTACAGGGTTTAGATATTAGGGTTTAGAAATTTAGGGTTTAGGGTTTAGATTTAGGATTTAGATTGAGTTTTTAACACGAACGGTTTAGAGTTTAGGGTTTAGGGTTTGGTGTTTTGGGTTTATGGAATAAACCCAAAACACCAAACCCTAAACCCTAAACTCTAAATCGGACTAAATTTTACTTCACAAAACATGAAGAAAAAAAACGTTCATATTCTTCACGAACAATATTATCTTGAATGTTATTTTTGTCGATCGTTTTCCCGCCTAAATAATAACATTCATCACTAAGTGTCTCTTCTAAATGTTCATATTTTCGTGTGATCTTGATACCGGGAAAAAAAATTTCAAAAAAAAAAAAAATTTTTGCTTCCCCCGCTTTCGCCCGATTGGTTACTTCCCCATTGATCCTGCCCCTATATATATATAAATAAAAAGAACGCCATAAAAATGATAGAATCAGATTTTTATCATGTCTGGAGTTTAATTTAGACTTTAAGTGGCAGTTAATCAACGTTTACTGTTGACTCAATTAATAGAGCCGTAAAGTTGTCACATGTAATGACCTCATTTAATTATTACACGTGTAACTATCATATTTTTCTTTAGAATAAATTTATCATATTTTTCTTACACCATATATTTCTCTATAAATAATCTTTCAATATTTTTTAAAAAAGCACACATGTTCCATAATTTAGATGATTTATAATATTTAATTTTTTCTGAAAAAACAAAGACGTGTATACTATAAGGATTTTCATCAAACGATGAAAGATCCAACATAACGATACAAAGAGGGCATGCTGAGTCTCACAACTAGAAAGTATAGCTATAATAACCTACCAAGCCTATAAGGCTAACTAAAGGTAAGACTTAACGAACAAAAAAAAAAACAAACCCGGAATAAAAGAACCTAAATCAAAGCCACGAACCTACTAAGACCATATTTATCCATGCTAGGCGTGTTCCCATTTTGCTGGCTAGGGGTGGGGTGCTTAATGAGCGTGCTGCCAGACTGCTGTGTAATGGGTGGCGCGTGTTGGGCGTATTTTTTATTTCTTTTTCATTTTTCTTTCATTTTTATTGATTTTAATTGCTTTTATATTATTATTTTGTAAATTATAAAAAAAACAAATAAATTTCATAAAATACACTAAAATTCAAATTAAAAAAATACGATTACATTAAAAATAAAAAAGTCCTAAATTGTTATAATTCAGTAGGCTTATAACTACCTTTAGTGGTTCTTGATTGTAGAAGGTATATAGAGATAGAGATACTGTAAAACGGAGAAAACAAAGGTTGAACAAAAGGTATGAGTAATTGGTTTTTATTTATAGAAAAATGTACAATGAGAGTTTGGTGGCATTTAGAATCTAAAGAGAGAGAGTGTTTTTGTTAATCAAAAAATACATACAATAAACTCTAACTCAACACACCTATTTATACTCAAAAAATATACTATGCAATATCTATAATAATAATAAAATTATCATCCAATTATTACTTTTATAACACTCCCCCTTGGATGATAATTTTATTAGTGAATAACTAGTACTGCCTCGTTAAAAACCTTGCTAAAGAAAACCCTTTGGGATAAAACTTTAGCTAAGGGAAAAAGAGTGCAGCATAGAGTTGACTCCCCCTCAAGTAGGCAACGCCTGAGTTGTTACATCTTCTGAACATGCCTCATGCCAATATTATGAACGTGTGTTCTGAAAATAGCAGTTGGAAGTGCTTTGGTGAAAAGGTCAGCAGAGTTTTTGCTGGACTGAACATATCTCATTTCAATCTGGTTGTCCTTAATGAGATTTTGAGTGTATGAGAAGAATCTAGGGGGTATGTGTTTTGTTCGGTCACTTTTGATATACCCTTCTTTCATCTGTGTTATGCAAGCTACATTATCTTCATAGATAGTTGTTGAACTTTTATTGCGTTCTAGTCCACAAGAATCAGTAATGAGTTGTGTCATTGATCCAACCAAAAACATTCCCGACTGGCTTCATGTAATGCAATTACTTCGGCATGATTTGATGATGTTGCAACAAGTGTTTGTTTTTGAGAACGCCATGATATTGCGGTACCTCCATTTAGGAATACATATCCATTTTGAGATTTAGCTTTATGTGGATCAGATAAATAACCTGCATCTGCATAACCAACCAAATCTTGTTTCGATTCGTTAGAATAAAATAATCCTAAATCAGTAGTTCCTCGAAGGTATCGAAATATGTGTTTGATCCCATTCCAGTGTCTTTTGGTAGGAGCTGAGCTGAACCTTGCCAACAAATTAACTGCAAAAGAAATGTCAGATCTTGTACAATTTGTAAGATACATAAGAGCTCCAATTGCACTAAGATATGGTACTTCTGGTCCTAGGATATCTTCATGATCTTCACAGGGAAGAAATGGATCAGTGTCAACATTAAGTGATCTAACAACCATAGGAGTACTTAATGGTTTTGCCTTGTCCATATTAAAACGTTTTAAAATCTTTTCAGTATATGTTGTTTGATGTACAAGTAAACCATTAGGAATATGTTCAATTTGTAAACCAAGGCAATACTTGGTTTTTTCGAGATCTTTCATTTCAAATTCTTTCTTTAGAAGTTGAATGGCTTCATGTATCTCTTTTTTTTTTTTTTTTTTTTTTGGTACCTATGATATTAAGACCATTGACATAAATAACTACGATATATATCTGGTCATTGTTTTCATAATTAAAACACATGTGCAAATAAGTTTATATGTATACACTTTTCTTATCAAGTAATCACTTAATCCGTTATACTATTGTATCAACCCATATAAAAATCTTTGTGATTCAATGAAATACATTTCTTTAGGTTTTGCGTTAGATGTTTCTGATACCTTAAACCCTTCAGGTATATTCATATATATCACTATCAAGTGATCCATATAGATAAGTAGTAACAACATCCATGAGATGCATTTAAGTAACTACCAGGTTGATTAAGTATCTAATAAGTAATTGTATCCATTACATAAGGATAAGTTTTTCTCATAATTCATTTCTGGTCTTTGTGGGAAACCTTGAGTTACAAGTCTAGTTTTGCCTTGTATCTTCATTTGCACATTTCTTTTTCGGATAAAAATTTATTTATATCCCATACGTTTCACATCTTTAAAAGTGATAACGATTGATCCGAAAACTTTTCTTTTATTGAGTGATTCTAATTCAGCTCGTATTGCTCCTTTCTGTTGAGCTCAATCATGTCTATTTTGATATTCAATGACAGATTTTGGTTCCAGATCATCATCTTTATTCATGATGTCATTGTAACATTATATGAAAATATCTCATCAAGATTTTTCATTTCATTTCAGTTTCATAATATTGCATAATTTATTGCAATTTATGTATTTACATTTATCAATATCCTCTGCAGAAGGAGTATTGATTTGTGGTTCTTGTTGAACACTTTCTTTTACCTCATTATCAGCTAATTTTTTTTTTTTGAGGATTTTTATCTTTGGAACCAATTGGTCTCCCACGTTTCTGTCGTAGCAAAGACTCATGAGTGACATTATTGCCAGCTTTTGTAATTTCAATTCTAGCTGAAGCATTTACTGCTGGTATATATGATTTAGTCACTTATTTTTTGTATCTTTAAATGCATAAAGTAATTAATTTGAAAGTTCTTGCATATGCATTATATTTGAACTTTCTTTTCGCATTCTTTTGTGCGATGATCAATATTCCTTAATTGATGTTCACACCATGAAACATCATTTTATTTATATTTCATTTCTCCCCCTAATATAGGGAACAATGTTTCATTAAAGTGACAATTGACAAAACTTGCTGTAAAAACATCACCCGTCATGGGTTCAATATATCTTATGATTGAAGATGTTTCATATCTAACATATATTTCAATCCTTCTTTGAGGAACCATTTGTTGTGGTTGTTCAATTAAAAATACACTGCACAATCAAATGTTCTAAGATGGAAAATATTTGGTCTCCACCAAAATTAAGTTGTTAATGGAGAATATTTATAACTTGCACTTGATTTAATGCGAATTAATGTCACATCATGTAAATTTACATGTCCTCATATAAATATTGAGAGTTTTGTACTCATTTCTAATTGTCTAGTTATTAGCTGTAAGCGTTTATCTATTGATTCAGCTAAACCAATTTTGTGTATGCACATGAGCAACTGGATGTTCAACAACAATCTTTGTAGACATATAATAATCATTAAAAGCTTGAGATGTTAACTCACCAGCATTATCAAGTCTCATCCTTTTAATGGTGTAATCAGAATAATGTGTTCTTAATTTAATAATTTGTGCAAGAAACTTTGCAAATGCCATATTATGGCTTGATAACACACAAACATGAGACCATGCGTTAGATGCGTCTATTAGAAAAATGGTCCACATGATGGATGAATTGGTCCATATATATACCCTTGAATTCTTTCAAGAAACATTGGTGATTATTTCTCAATGTGCTTTTCATTAATCGCCATATGTGATTTTCATTAATCACCATATGTGTTTTTCGTTAATCACTATATGTGCTTTTCATTAATCACTATTTGTGCTTTTCATTAATCACCATATGTGATTTTCATTAATCACCATATGTGCTTTTCATCATATTTCATTTTCACCGTATGCGCTTTTAATCATATGTGCTGCGCTTTTCGTCATATGCACTTTTCATTATATGCGCTTTTAATTATATGCGATGCGCTTTTCATCATATGCGCTTTTTATCATATGCGCTTTTAATCATATGCGCTGCGCTTTTCATCATATGCGCTTTTTATCATATGCGCTTTTAATCCTATGCGCTTTTCGGTGCTACATAGATATTTCTCATTTTCGATTATCATTGACTGATAATCATATCCATTATGATATATATCAGAGAAACTTAACAAATTTCTCTTTGATTTGGGAGAAAACAAGACATTGTTTACCAAAAAATTCGTACCATTTGGTAATATGAAATTTTGCCTTTTTCGTTTCTTATATCAAGTTTGCAAGAGCTGATATAGTATTTATAATTCCTTCATTTGATTTAAATCAATGAAATATTTCTTAGATTTTATCATAGTGTATGTTACTACTATCTGCAATACATAGGTCTTTACCATTTAATTGATGTTGTATTTCTGCAGGATTCATACTAAAACTTCAAATAAGATATGCAAATAATGAGTTATATTTCAGCAAGATAATCAAATTATATTACCTGCAAACAAGTTATAATCTGAAGTACATAAAAGATAACACTTAATAAAACATATGCGTTATGGTCTAAAACCATTTATTTATAAATGATACATAAAAAAAACTAGGCATCTTAGAAAATTCAAACCATTCAAGTCTCAAGGTAGCTCAGGGTTAATTTAATCAAGATTTGTCAACAGATTCACTCTCGTTTTCTTTTCTTTTGGGACTTATTTGTAGAGCTAAACAAGATGTTCATGTATTCAAGAAATACTAGACTGGTGATCCACGTTACCAGATCATTAATAAGAATCTCCGGAATTCTTATAAGAGCGTCTACTAATATCTTTAATTTTATTCTTTCATGGATCACTGTTATTATTTTTTATTTTTTATTTTATTTTTTATTTTTTTTTATTTTTTGATAATTAATATCGTATCTATCTTTGAGTATTTTCCATAATACACTTGGATTTTCGATCATATAATATGTAGATTCTAAGGACTCGTTAATATGTTTGCTAAGAAAAATACTTACTATTGCTTTCTCTTGTTCGGAATAATTGTTATTTTCATTCAGGGTTTCTAAATTACAGTTTGATTCGAGATGTTTTTCTACATTCATAACCCATGTTAAGTAGTTGTTCCCACTTGTTCTAAATGAGCAAATTTAAGCCTTTTCAAATTCGACATTTTCTATTATCATAAAGATGAATAACATAAATCATAATCATAATCAACTTCTATTCATAGACAAATAATAAAATGAAATTAGAATCATTTTAAATTCATAAGCAGCAAACAACAGAATAATGGTATGATTACAAATAATAAAACCACAAGGGCAGGATAGAATATAGGTTCACCCGGTGGTATATCAGCAAAAATGATGATAGTTAATATGACCAATACAATAGGAAAAATCATCCTTGTGTGAATCATTTTTACAAAAACTTTTTGAGAGTAGTAATCTGAAAAATGAAGATTGATTTGTGAAAATGTGAAAACGGAGATGTTTATTTTATATTTGAAAAATATAGTTGTTGTAACGTCGTCAGTTGACGTTAACAACCGTTATGTATATATGACCGTTGTAACGTCGTTAGTTGACGTTAACGAATAAAGTCACTATATCAAAACGCATATGAGTAATATAAAGGACAAGATTTTTTTTCTTATTTTAACTTTTAAGATTTACTTTTAATAAAAATACAAACTACTTTTTCTTATTTTAACTTTTAAGATTTACTTTTAATAAAAATACAAACTACTTTTTCTTATTTTAACTTTTAAGATTTACTTTTAATAAAAATACAAACTACTTTTCTTATTTTAACTTTTAATAAAAATACAAACTACTTTTCTTATTTTAACTTTTAAGATTTACTTTTAATAAAAATACAAACTACTTTTTCTTATTTTAACTTTTAAGATTTACTTTTAATAAAAATACAAACTATTTTTTCTTATTTTAACTTTTAAGATTTACTTTTAATAAAAATACAAACTACTTTTCTTATTTTAACTTTTAAGATTTACTTTTAATAAAAATACAAACTACTTTTTCTTATTTTAACTTTTAAGATTTACTTTTAATAAAAATACAAACTACTTTTTCTTATTTTAACTTTTAAGATTTACTTTTAATAAAAATACAAACTATTTTTTCTTATTTTAACTTTTAAGATTTACTTTTAATAAAAATACAAACTATTTTTTCTTATTTTAACTTTTAAGATTTACTTTTAAGAATAAACATTAGTATGCATGAAATAAATAATGATTAATTGCATAAGTAATCATAAATGTTAGATAACATATAAAGACCCCATCGTATTCGTATTGATCGGAATTAATCTCGACCCATGGTACCGTGTTGTCAAATGACGTGTTGCGTACATAAAGTACCGTGTTGTCAAATGACGTGTTGCGTACAATCATGAGGTCTTATTAACATAAATATAAATGTTAGTGAAGTTAATAAGAGTCAGATTACAGAAAATATAATTTAGGCGGTATAACCGACCATATATAACTTAAATAACATAAATATAAATGTTAGTGAAGTTAATGAAAGTTAGATTACAGAAATATAATTCAGGCGGTATAACCGACCATATATAACTTAAATAACATAAATATAAATGTTAGTGAACATAACTGTAAATGTTAGTATACATAAATAAATGTTAGATAACATAAATGTAAATGTTAGTATACATAAATAAATGTTAGATAACATAAATGTAAATTAGGCGACAGTGTCGACCATATATCATTTAGGTGGTATAACCGACCATATATTAGTTAGGTGGCAGAGCCAACCATATTTAGTATAAATGTTGAGATAATCGTGCTGATAACGTGTTATAATTCAGTAGGCTTATAACTACCTTTAGTGGTTCTTGATTGTAGAAGGTATATAGAGATAGAGATACTGTAAAACGGAGAAAACAAAGGTTGAACAAAAGGTATGAGTAATTGGTTTTTATTTATAGAAAAATGTACAATGAGAGTTTGGTGGCATTTGGAATCTAAAGAGAGAGAGTGTTTTTGTTAACCAAAAAATACATACAATAAACTCTAACTCAACACACCTATTTATACTCAAAAAATATACTATGCAATATCTATAATAATAATAAAATTATCATCCAATTATTACTTTTATAACATAAATTACTTTATTTAAAATTTCTAAAAATGAAAAAAATACATAATTAAAAGTCCTAAATTACACTAAAAACGACCTAAAAATTAAAAAACAATAGATGATTAGTTTTTTAATATATAGAGTCTTGATTCACGTAACCAGACCCAAGGCTACTCGAATTGGAGTGTGCCTGATCGTAAGTCGCTTAACCCATGTTGACGAGATACAAGACAATTCGACATGATCGTGTCCTGGCTCGCTCCTTTTGCGCATTCCATTGCTCATTCGTAAACAGGAACATCAACACTTGCGCCTCTTCGTCAAAATACATCATTTGCGTGAATACCTTTGGTGTTTCTTTTTGGAGAAACTTTGTTAGCTTCGTCCAATCTTCGATTTCGGCAACGGCTACATCTTCAAATGATTTTTTTCCCCCTCTACGTACGACCTAAAGTCGTTCTCAGCTCGTCCCCCGTAGTGAATGTCAAAATAAAGTTTAGTGGAAGACATTGTGTTTTGATAAATATGGAGAAGTGTATATGTGTATATGTTTGTGTGAATGTATGCATGTGTATGTCTGTATATATAGAGAGAAATTGCCATATATCCGTTGCAAATCTGTTTCCAAGTACACGAAATTGGCCAAACACGCTTCAAACTTGCTGTGCTACGTTCCTACACGCCTCGAAGATTTTGGCCAACACGCCGCGTTACGGCGTGTGTGTTGGCGTGTTGCTTCAAATTCAGCCGCAACACGGGCGCGATATTCATGGTCTAAGAAAACAAATTAAGAACTAGAGACAAGCGAGCTACAACAACCTCTAAACATAGAACAAACATCAAGCACCAGAGGTGTCTTCGAGCATAGGTAACATAGGCAACCGCCTAGGGCCCAAAATTTAGAAGGGCCTAAAATTTTGAATACATAAATATTTTTCTCAATATATTTAATTAAATCAAATTAAAAATTCTCAATTAAAGTTAAAATATCTTGTTTTTAATAGTTAAATATAATGTAAGGAAATAAATAAATGAATTGAAGTATTATTTTTTTATGCGTAGTAGAAAATTTTAACGTATATGTAATTCATTTTTATTTTCGTCTAGGGTATTTAAATTGTTGAGATGGCCTTGTTAAGCACTCATGAGACATGATCGCGCCCGGTTTTGGAATCTCTCCGTAAACCATTTTTATAAGACACCGAGGCACGGAAACTGAAACTTATATGCAGGTACAAAGTAGATAAAGAAAAGTCCTTGGTTACGTAGGCTGTACTAATGATGAGACGCTATCTATGGTCACAAGCTAGAGTGGATTTTGTCTTTCACCTTATTTATCTCTCTATCAACTCAATGTACGTCTGAGTTTGATGGAAACCAAAGCTGAAACTTGAAAAGACTAATGCTAACTAGTGGTCCTATTATATGCTGTAATTGAGATGAGATGGGTCATCACCTGGTTGTTAACAGTTATTACGTGAAGGAAAAAGCTAGCTAGCTAGGGTCACCCCCAAGTGTTATATGAAAATGCCCCAGAGAAATCTGGAGGTTATGTTTCAACTTAACATTTTCCTCAATTTTCTTAAGTCACACTAAAGTAGAATACATAACTCCATCCTTTCCGTTAGAATGTACGCTGCTAACTTTTTAAACTGTATATTTTTCAGATTTAACTATAAATATATTTATTTGATTTATATTTATATAATATTGAATCAAAAATTCTTGTTATATAAATGAGGTGGGTTTGAAATATATCAAGCATCACGTAACATCACGTAACATAAGCAAAGAAATTTAGGATCAAATTGAACAAAAAACAAATTAACTGTCAATGATAGACGATTATAATGGAAAGGGGGTATTTACCACAATGGATACTCTCCCCGTTATATTATATTGTTCATTATAGATTATTATTTAAACTGTATCAAATTAATTATTCATTTTTATAAATCAATAATAATGGAAATATAAATTATTTTTTATAACTTAATTAGGGCTGTTAATGAACCCACATGTAACGAGCTACTTGAGTTCGAGATCATTTATTTCGAGTTCGAACACCATAATGCTTGAACTCGAGTTAAATTCGAACATAAATAATTGTTCAATTAGTTAAACGAGATGACCTTAACAACATTAACATCCAAATCGGCTGGATCGAAACTCATTTATATCTCTGATATTGGAAAAGTTAATCGATTCGAACGAGTTTTAAAAGCACATGTATTATATTTTTATTGTTATTAAACTTTATAAAGTCTATATACTAATAGTAAATTTAAATATTTATACTTATAGTATTTGCTGACAAATACAACCGTATGAAGTAGTAATACTTCTAACTTAAGTTCCATTCATATGCTGTAACAAATAACCCGGTTCAACATTCAAAGACTAAGCATATACATATGAGATATCATTTCATCAAGGACCATGTACAAAAAGGAGACATAGAATTATACTTTATGCCTACAGAACTTCTGTTAGCTGATTTGTTTACTATGCCTTTAGACGAACCTCGTTTTAAGTACCGTAACACCTCAACTTAACATGACCACAATATTGTCTGCTTTGCTTTCAGACACACGACTTTTTCTTGGCGACCACACACGAGGAACACTTTTTCAGGAGGTCACCCATCCTTGTTGTACCCTCGCCCGAGCGTGCCTAACTGTAGCGTATTCACACATCTACCCTGCCTATGGTCTCAAAACGCGTTGTGTCATTTAAACATGAGTATTACCTTATAATCCCATTATCACTTATGTCCATAGGCGATGTGAGATGTGCCTAGGGTGTTACAACACCCCCCCTTAGGAACTCATCGTCCTCAAAGAGGTTTGCCCTACCACCCCCAATGGCACATGAGTGGCTCTTATACCATACTGTAACCCTCAAGCTTAACATGATCACAATATTGTCCGCTTTGCCTGCAGGCACACGACTTTTTCTTAGCAACCACACACGAGAAATATGAAATGTCTCGTTCATATTGATTATAAATGTTCCATATTAATTGATTTCGTCGCGAGGTTTTGACCTCTATATAAGACGTTTTTCAAAGACTGCATTCATTTTTATAACAACCATAACCTTTATTTTATCGATAAAGGTTTAAAAAGCATTACGTAGATTATCAAATAATGATAATCTAAAATATACATTTTACACACGACCATTACATAATAGTTTACAATAAAAATATATTACATCAAAGTAAGTTTCTTGAATGCAGTTTTTACACAATATCATACAAGCATAGGCTCCAAATCTTGTCCTTATTTTAGTATGCAACAGCGGAAGTTCTTAATAATCACCTGAGAATAAACATGCTTAAAACGTCAACAAAAATGTTGGTGAGTTATAGGTTTAACCTATATATTATCAAATCATAATAATAGACTACAAGATTTCTCATTTTTCATAAATATCATTACACTCGCAAGTGCATAAAAATCATTCATATGTTGAACACCTGGTAACCGACGTTAACTTAATGCATAGAATATCCCCAAAACAGAACCTCTCGTCTGTATAATAATCTCGAAGTACTAAACCATCCATAACCTGAATGGGGGTTGTTAAGCCCAATAGATCTATCTTTAGGATTCGCGTCAATTAGGGGCCATTTCCCTAATTCTTAGGCTACCAGACTTGAAAGGCGATATTCGGTTTAATAAACCAACCATAGAATGTAGTTTTGCGTACTTGTGTCTATTTTGTAAAACATTTATAAAGCTGCATGTATTCTCATCCCAAAATATTATATTTTAAAAGTGGGACTATAACTCACTTTCACAGATTTTTACTTCGTCGGGAAGTAAGATTTGGCCACTGGTCGATTCACGAACCTCAGGTTTTGTGGATAAACCTACTGGAAATGAGAAAAATAGATCTAGCTTCAAAGGATCCTTGGATGGCTTGAAAGTTCTTGATTTAGAATGATATCTTACTGTAAACAACAAGGGTTTCTTGAGATTGGATGATCACTTGAAATGGATTTGCAAGATTGGAAGTAAGCTAGCAAGATTTCTTGAAGTGGTCTTGAATGGTTGTTTTTATGATGATTAAAGCTTGTAATTGAAGCTAAAAGATGGTGAAAATGCTTGGAGATGATCAAGTATGATGTTAGGAGTATTTTGAGAGAGAATTTGGAGTGTAAGTATGAGAAAATGGAATGGAAAAATGGGGTGAAATTATAAAAACGAAATTACTTGTTATAAAGAAAAAAAGATCCTTAAGTTTGTTTTTATCTCATTAGTCATACAAGTTGTTAAATAATGGTTCCACATGTCTTTGACTCTAAGATGACTGCTCAGAATGAATGATTAAAGGTGTATATACCAATAGTAAATACATCTAGAAGCTGTGTATTGTACGAGTACAACACGAGTAGAATTATTGATGGAAACGAATGAGAATGTAATTTTGAGCATTTTTGCTAAGTAGAAATACTTTGATATATGTCTTGAAGTCTTTCAAAAGTGTATTAATATATCTAAATACACTACATGTATATACATTTTAACTGAGTCATTAAGTCATCGTTAGTCGTTACATGTAAGTGTTGTTTTGAAACCTTTAAGTTAACGATCTTGTTAAATGTAATTAATTCATTGTTATTATACTTAAATGAGATGTTAAATTGTTATGTTAACATGATAACATGGTGTATGAATATATCTTAACATCATATATATATGTTAAAATATTATTACAACGATAATCGTTACGTATATGACTCGTTTCAAAATTCTTAAGTTAGTAGTCTTGTTTTTACATATGTAGTTCATTGTTAATACACTTAATGATATGTTTACTTATCATTTATCATGTTTAACATAGTATAACAATATATTAATATGATTCACAGGTAATTAATAAGACGTTGTTATAACGATAATTGTTATATATATTGTTTCGAGCTTCATAATTCAATATTCTCATTTTTTTTTATGTATATCACACATTGTTAATATACTTAGTGAGATACTTACCTATCATAATCTCATGTTAACCATATATATGTCCATTTATATATCATCATGTCATTTTTACAGGTTTTAACGTTCGTGAATCGCCGGTCAACTTGGGTGGTCAATTGTCTACATGAAACTCATTTCAAATAATCAAGTCTTAACAAGTTTGATTACTTAACATGTTGGAAACATTTAATCATGCAAATATAGTTTTCATTTAATATATGACATGGAAAAGTTCGGGTCACTAAAAAATACTTTCCTAGGAGGTCACCCATCCTCGTAGTGCCCTTGCCCGAGCATGCTTAACTGTAGCGTACTCAACAAATTGGAGACCTGCACTTTCTACCATAAAGTACATCAAATGGCGCCATCTCAATACTCGAATGATAACTGTTGTTGTAGGAAAATTCTACTAACGGTAGGTGTCGATCCCAACTATTTCCGAAATCGATAACACATGCTCGTAGCATGTCTTCAAGGGTCTGTATTGTCCTTTCACTCTGCCTATCAGTTTGTGGATGATAAGCAGTACTCATGTCTAGACGAGTCCCCAATGCTTTTTGCAGTGTCTGCCAAAACCTTGAAACAAATCTGCCATCCCTATCAGAGATTATAGAGACTGGTATTCCATGTCTGGAGACAACTTCCTGCAAGTATAGACGTGCTAACTTCTCTATTTTGTCATCTTCTCTCATTGGCAGGAAGTGTGCTGACTTGGTGAGACGATCGACTATTATCCAAATAGTATCATAACCACTTGCAGTCCTTGGCAATTTAGTAATGAAATCCATGGTAATGTTTTCCCATTTCCATTCTGGGATTTCAGGTTGTTGGAGTAGACCTGATGGTTTCTGATGTTCAGCTTTGATCTTTGAACACGTCAAACATTCTCCTACATATTTAGAAATATTGGCTTTCATACCCGGCCACCAAAAGTGCTTCTTGAGATCTTTGTACATTTTTCCTGCTCCGGGATGTATTGAGTATCTGGTTTTATGTGCTTCCTTAAGTATCATTTCTCTCACATCTCCAAACTTTGGTACCCAAATTCTATCAGCCCTATATCGGGTTCCATCTTCTCGAATTTTAAGATGTTTCTCCGATCCTTTGGGTATCTCATTCTTCAACCTTGCTTCTTTTACAACCCCCTGTTGCGCCTCCTTTATTTGAGTAGTAAGGTTAGTACGAATAATTATGTTCATAGCTTTTACCCGTATAGGTTCTTTGTCCTTTCTACTCAAAGCGTCGCCTACCACATTCGCCTTCCCCGGGTGGTAACGAATCTCAAAGTCATAGTCATTTAACAATTCAATCCATCTACGCTGCCTCATGTTTAGTTGTTTCTGATCAAATATATGTTGGAGACTTTTGTGGTCGGTATATATAATACTTTTGACCCCATATAAGTAATGCCTCCAAGTCTTTAATGCAAAAACAACAGCGCCCAATTCCAAATCATGAGTCGTATAATTTTGCTCTTGAATCTTCAATTGTCTAGACGCATAAGCAATTACCTTCATTCGTTGCATTAATACACAACCGAGGCCTTGCTTTGAGGCATCACAATATATCACAAAATCATCATTCCCTTCAGGCAATGACAATATAGGTACCGTAGTTAACTTTTTCTTCAACAATTGGAACGCTTCCTCCTGTTCATCCTTCCATTCAAATTTCTTTCCTTTATGCGTTAATACAGTCAAGGGTTTTGCTATTTTGAAAAAATCTTGGATGAATCTTCTGTAATAACCAGCCAATCCTAAAAATTGACGTATATGCTTCGGAGTTTTCGGGGTTTCCCAGTTTACAACGGTTTCAATCTTTGCCGGATCAAACTGAATACCTTCTTTGCTCACAACATGTCCGAGGAATTGAACTTCTTTCAACCAAAATGCACACTTTGAAAACTTAGCGTACAGTTTTTCTTTCCTCAACAATTCCAGTACTTTCCTCAAATGTTCTTGATGCTCTTGATCATTCTTTGAGTAAATAAGTATGTCATCGATGAAGACAATGACAAACTTTTCGAGATATGGTCCACACACTCTGTTCATGAGGTCCATGAACACAGCTGGTGCATTAGTCAAACCAAACAGCATAACCATAAACTCGTAATGACCATATCACATCCTGAAAGCAGTCTTCGGAATATCAACCTCCTTTACCCGCATTTGATGATATCCGGAACGTAAATCGATCTTCGAATAAACCGACGAACCTTATAGTTGATAAAATAAGTCATCAATTCTCGGTAGTGGGTAACGGTTCTTGATGGTAAGTTTGTTCAACTCTCGGTAGTCGATACACAACCTGAATATACCATCCTTCTTTTTGACAAACAAAACAGGAGCTCCCCATGGTGATGTACCTGAAACCATGCTCTAGAAGTTCTTGTAATTGGCTTTGAAGTTCCTTCATTTCACTGGGTATGAGTCTGTATGGAGCACGAGCTATTGGTGCAGCTCCCGGTACAAGATCTATTTGAAATTCAACGGATCGGTGTGGAGGTAATCCCGGTAATTCTTTCAAAAATACATCAGGAAATTCTTTTGCGACGGGAACATCATTGATGCTCTTTTCTTCAGTTTGTACTTTCTCGACGTGTGCTAGAACAGCATAGCAACCCTTTCTTATTAGCTTTTGCGCCTTCAAATTACTAATAAGATTTAGCTTCGCGTTGCTCTTTTCTCCGTACACCATTAAGGGTTTTCCTTCATCTCGTACAATGCGAATTGCATTTTTGTAACATACTATCTCTGCTTTCACCTCTTTCAACTAGTCCATGCCGATTATCACATCAAAACTCCCTAACTCTACTGGTATCAAATCAATCTTAAACGTTTCGCTACCCAGTTTAATTTCTCGATTCCGACATATATTATCTGCTGCAATTAATTTACCGTTTGCTAATTCTAGTATAAACTTATTATCCAAAGGCGTCAATGGACAACTTAATTTAGCACAGAAATCCTTACTCATATAGCTTCTATCCGCACCCAAATCAAATAAAACATAAGCATATGTATTGTCAATAAGAAACGTACCCGTAATAAGCTCCGGGTCTTCCTGCACTTCAACCGCATTAATGTTGAAGACTCTTTATCGGCCTTACCCATTATTATCCCCCTGATTTAGGCACATATTTTTGTAATGGCCCTTCTTCCGGCATCCGAAACAGGCAATGTCGGCATAACTTGTTCCGGCATTATTTGTTCCCTTAGCCATTGATCCGTAGATTTCGCACTTTGTCGCACCATGGCCCTTTCTATTACACTTAGTACACACTGCTGTACAGAGCCCAGTTGGATGGTATCCTTCACATCTCTGGCAGAATCTCTGCCTCTTGTTGTTATTGTTGGGATTGTTGTTGTTGCGGTTGTTATTGTTGTTGAAACAGTTATTGTAGTTGTTGCTGGGGTGGTTGTTGTTGTTGCGTTTGTTATTGGGAAATTGGTGCGATTGTAGTTGTGATTGTTGGGTTGATTATTGAAATTGTGACCCTTGTCACTGGTTTCTTCCCATTTCCTCTTGACTTGTTTCGTATTGGCTTCTTCGGCCGCCTGTTCTTTAATCCTTTCCTCAATTTGATTTATAAGTTTATGAGCCATTCAACTTGCCTTTTGTATGGAGGCGGGCTCGTGTGAACTTATATCCTCTTGGATCCTTTCCGGTAACCCTTTTACAAATGCGTCGATTTTCTCTTCTTCATCTTTGAACGCTTCCAGACACAATAGGCACAACTCTGTGAATCGTCGTTCGTACGTGGTAATATCAAACCCTTGTGTTCGTAACCCTCTAAGCTCTACCTTGAGCTTATTGACCTCGTTTCTGGGACGGTACTGCTCGTTCATTAAGGGTTTGAATGCTGACCACGGTAGTGCGTAAGCAGCATCTTGTCCCACATGTTCTAGATAAGTATTCCACCATGTTAATGCAGTACCCGTGAAGGTATGCGTAGTGTACTTTACTTTGTCTTCTTTAGTGCACTTACTTATGGCAAACACCGATTCAACCTTCTCAGTCCACCGTTTTAATCCGATTGGACCCTCAGTTCCATTGAATTCCAAAGGTTTACAGGCAGTGAATTCTTTGTAGGAGCATCCTACACGAGTTCTCATGGCGTTAGTTCCATTACTGGATTCAGAGTTATTGTTATTTTGCATCGCAGCCTGTACTGCAGCTATGTTTGCTGCAAGGAAAGCACAGAATTCTTCCTCGCTCATATTCAGGGTGTGTCGAGTAGTTGGTGCCATTTCCTTCAAAAATAGCCAAAAGAATTTAGTTAATCATATAGAATATCAAGAGTAGTCAATAGTATTTCGTAGCATAATATGAACTTATTTATAAAAGCTTTTTCTTCATATTAGCGTTTTATAGTTTTTTTTTTCATTCGGGTAGGTACTACCCGTTAAGTTCATACTTAGTAGCTACTATACAATTCAACCACTATAATTCTATATGAAAAACTGATTATAATAATATTTCGCGTTCAAACTATTACACAATATTTTACAAACTTACAATACCGCTATATAGCATAAAATATAGCACACAATAACATTGATACAAAGTAGTTTCGATGACAATCCTAGTTAATACGCAAGTCGTTCAACAAAGGCAATAAAGACACGTAGTTCATAAGTCCAGAAACAAATCATGCATTCTGGTTTTACTAAGACTACTTCCCATCCTTGGTTTTGTGGAACATAACCGTTGTGGCCGTTGATAAGACAGCATGTTGTAACATCGTTAAAGGGACGAGGGTTTCGTAATGCCTAACAGTCCCGTAACAATCTAAAAACCTTG
This sequence comes from Rutidosis leptorrhynchoides, assembly GCF_046630445.1. Classification (NCBI taxonomy): domain Eukaryota; kingdom Viridiplantae; phylum Streptophyta; class Magnoliopsida; order Asterales; family Asteraceae; genus Rutidosis; species Rutidosis leptorrhynchoides. The sequence goes on along the minus strand of NC_092333.1, from coordinate 364,383,731 downwards.
TTTCTCATCCCAAATACTGAGTCCGTTACTTCTGGAAATGTTTTGTTTAATAGTTGTAATCCGATATTCTTTTTCTCACTTTGGTGAGAAGCGAACATCACTAACCCATAAGCATAACATGCTTCTTTATGTTGCATGTTAGATTCCATGTGATGGTTCGTCATTAATGATTTTCAGTTAGGCCTAGAATCTATGCAAAGGAAGATTGGAATATCAGAACCAAATCGATATGTTAAAAACCTTGAACTATGGCCAATGCTACATGTGGTTTGATATCGACTAAAAAGTCATATTTTTACCCCAATATTGAGGCCCAAAAACAATAAAGTTTCAAGCTTTATCACCAAAATACTTGCTTTGTCAGTTTAAAGTGAAGATCAAGTAATTACGAATCCGATGCAAAAAGAATCAATACAATCGGAGCTAAAATGAAGATTCTAGAGCAAAAACGGTGAAAGAAAAGTTACGACCCCGAAAATGAAGTTACGATCTCGGAAAAATAGCAGACCAGAGGGGCCATTCGGCCTGACATCCAGCCTGCCATACGGTTTGCCTACATCAGAAACGGCCTGCCAGCATTGGGGCACAAGAAACGGTTTGCCAAGCTATAGGGGCAGGCCATACGGCCTACCAGCCTTATGAAAACAAAATCCATTTCTATTTAAAGGCTATTTGTCATTCATTTTTACACACACTTCAATTCACCTCTCTCGCTCTTTCTAAAATATTAGTTATACTTTCAAGGTCTTCCACTCCGTGCGGGAAACCTAGTACTTGGAGAAGAATGCCGAAGAGTGTATTAGGAGCGGTCTGGAGTTTGAAGTTGTCACTTTTATATTCGGAACTCGTGTAATCTACTGTTACTTCCATCCTTTGTCTTTACATAATGTCTTTCATTATTATGCTTTGTGATATTGTTATCATGATTAGCGAGTTGTTATCTTTGGTGTATGCTATGATGTAGTCAGTTATAATACTGAATTAATATTATGGTTTGTGTATCTTGTTAAGATGCTTTTTGATTATGCTTTAAACTCAATTTCTTTTCCAACTAATAGAACGTAGTTATCGGCTCTGTTATTGGGAAGTCGCTGTAGTGACCCGAACTTTTCCATGTTTATATACATTAATTGAGATTGATGTTTACATGATTAAATGTTTCCAACATGTTAAGCAATCAAACTTGTTAAGACTTGATTAATTGAAATAGGTTTCATATAGACAATTGACCACCCAAGTTGACCGGTGATTCACGAACGTTAAAACTTGTAAAAAAACTATATGATGACATATATATGGTTATATATATAGTTAACATGATATTATGATAAGTAAATATATCATTAATTATATTAACAATGAACTACATATGTAAAAACAAGACTACTAACTTAATGATTTTGAAACGAGACATATATGTAACGTTTATCGTTGTAACGACATTTAATGTATATATATCATATTAAGAGATATTCGTACATCATAATATCATGATAATATAATAATTTAAAATCTCTTTTGATATTATAAACATTGGGTTAACAACATTTAACAAGATCGTTAACCTAAAGGTTTCAAAACAACACTTACATGTAACGACTAACGATGACTTAACGACTCAGTTAAAATGTATATACATGTAGTGTTTTAATCTGTATTTATACACTTTTGAAAGACTTCAATACACTTATCAAAAACTTCTACTTAACAAAAATGCTTACAATTACATTCTCGTTCAGTTTCATCAATAATTCTACTCGTATGCACCCGTATTCGTACTCGTACAATACACAGCTTTTAGATGTATGTACTATTGGTATATACACTCCAATGATCAGCTCTTAGCAGCCCATGTGAGTCACCTAACACATGTGGGAACCATCATTTGGCAACTAGCATGAAATATCTCATAAGATTACAAAAATATGAGTAATCATTCATGACTTATTTACATGAAAACAAAATTACATATCCTTTATATCTAATCCATACACCAACGACCAAAAACACCTACAAACACTTTCATTCTTCAATTTTCTTCATCTAATTGAACTCTCTCAAGTTCTATCTTCAAGTTCTAAGTGTTCTTCATAAATTCCAAAAGTTCTAGTTTCATAAAATCAAGAATACTTTCAAGTTTGCTAGCTCACTTCCAATCTTGTAAGGTGATCATCCAACCTCAAGAAATCTTTGTTTCTTACAGTAGGTTATCATTCTAATACAAGGTAATAATCATATTCAAACTTTGGTTCAATTTCTATAACTATAACAATCTTATTTCAAGTGATGATCTTACTTGAACTTGTTTTCGTGTCATGATTTTGCTTCAAGAACTTTGAGCCATCCAAGGATCCATTGAAGCTAGATCCATTTTTCTCTTTTCCAGTAGGTTCATCCAAGGAACTTAAGGTAGTAATGATGTTCATAACATCATTCGATTCATACATATAAAGCTATCTTATTCGAAGGTTTAAACTTGTAATCACTAGAACATAGTTTAGTTAATTCTAAACTTGTTCGCAAACAAAAGTTAATCCTTCTAACTTGACTTTTAAAATCAACTAAACACATGTTCTATATCTATATGATATGCTAACTTAATGATTTAAAACCTGGAAACACGAAAAACACCGTAAAACCGGATTTACGCCGTCGTAGTAACACCGCGGGCTGTTTTGGGTTAGTTAATTAAAAACTATGATAAACTTTGATTTAAAAGTTGTTATTCTGAGAAAATGATTTTTATTATGAACATGAAACTATATCCAAAAATTATGGTTAAACTCAAAGTGGAAGTATGTTTTCTAAAATGGTCATCTAGACGTCGTTCTTTCGACTGAAATGACTACCTTTACAAAAACGACTTGTAACTTATTTTTCCGACTAGAAACCTATACTTTTTTTGTTTAGATTCATAAAATAGAGTTCAATATGAAACCATAGCAATTTGATTCACTCAAAACGGATTTAAAATGAAGAAGTTATGGGTAAAACAAGATTGGATAATTTTTCTCATTTTAGCTACGTGAAAATTGGTAACAAATCTATTCCAACCATAACTTAATCAACTTGTATTATATATTATGTAATCTTGAGATACCATAGACACGTATACAATGTTTCGACCTATCATGTCGACACATCTATATATATTTCGGAACAACCATAGACACTCTATATGTGAATGTTGGAGTTAGCTATACAGGGTTGAGGTTGATTCCAAAATATATATAGTTTGAGTTGTGATCAATACTGAGATACGTATACACTGGGTCGTGGATTGATTCAAGATAATATTTATCGATTTATTTCTGTACATCTAACTGTGGACAACTAGTTGTAGGTTACTAACGAGGACAGCTGACTTAATAAACTTAAAACATCAAAATATATTAAAAGTGTTGTAAATATATTTTGAACATACTTTGATATATATGTATATATTGTTATAGGTTCGTGAATCAACCAGTGGCCAAGTCTTACTTCCCGACGAAGTAAAAATCTGTGAAAGTGAGTTATAGTCCCACTTTTAAAATCTAATATTTTTGGGATGAGAATACATGCAGGTTTTATAAATGATTTACAAAATAGACACAAGTACGTGAAACTACATTCTATGGTTGAATTATCGAAATCGAATATGCCCCTTTTTATTAAGTCTGGTAATCTAAGAATTAGGGAACAGACACCCTAATTGACGCGAATCCTAAAGATAGATCTATTGGGCCTAACAAACCCCATCCAAAGTACCGGATGCTTTAGTACTTCGAAATTTATATCATATCCGAAGGGTGTCCCGGAATGATGGGGATATTCTTATATATGCATCTTGTTATTGTCGGTTACCAGGTGTTCACCATATGAATGATTTTTATCTCTATGTATGGGATGTGTATTGAAATATGAAATCTTGTGGTCTATTGTTACGATTTGATATATATAGGTTAAACCTATAACTCACCAACATTTTTGTTGACGTTTTAAGCATGTTTATTCTCAGGTGATTATTAAGAGCTTCCGCTGTCGCATACTTAAATAAGGACAAGATTTGGAGTCCATGCTTGTATGATATTGTGTAAAAACTGCATTCAAGAAACTTATTTTGTTGTAACATATTTGTATTGTAAACCATTATGTAATGGTCGTGTGTAAACAGGATATTTTAGATTATCATTATTTGATAATCTACGTAAAGCTTTTTAAACCTTTATTGATGAAATAAAGGTTATGGTTTGTTTAAAAATGAATGCAGTCTTTGAAAAACGTCTCATATAGAGGTCAAAACCTCGCAACGAAATCAATTAATATGGAACGTTTTTAATCAATAAGAACGGGACATTTCAGTTGGTATCAGAGCGTTGGTCTTAGAGAACCAGAAAATTTGCATTAGTGTGTCTTATCGAGTTGGTTAGGATGCATTAGTGAGTCTGGACTTCGACCGTGTTTTCTTTAAAAATGATTGCTTAACATTTTTGTTGGAAACTATATATTTTTAACATATGAATATTATGTGATATATTAATCTCTTAACGTGTTTGATATTATGTGATAGATGTCTACCTCTAGAACAAGTCCCATTGACTCACCTAATAATAATGAAGAGTCAAATGTAAATTGGAATGATTTGTGGACTGATTCACAAGTTCCCGAAGAGGAACCGGAAGAAGAGTCGGAACCGGAAGAAGAATCGGAACCGGAAGAAGAATCGGAACCGGATGAAGAAATAGAACCGGTGGGGGAAATAATAAAACGGTTAAGTAAAAGAAAATCCTCAACCAACCGACCAAAGTTAATTATGGTCAATGGTGTTTCCGCCAAGGAAGCAAAATATTGGGAGGATTACCAATTCTCCGATGAATCGGATTCCGACGAGAATTCCGATGATGTTATAGAAATTACCCCAACTGAATTTAAAAAGGCAAAAGAAAATAATAAGGGAAAGGGCATAAAAATAGAGAAATCTAATTCCAACCCCGATGAACTTTATATGTATCGTCAACCCCCGAAGTCCTTAAGTTGTAACAATGACCCGGGAACCTCTAAACCACCAGGTTTTTCTAAACCAATGTGGACAACGACGGCTCGTATTAGGGGAACATCATATTTCCCTAGAAACTTGGCAAAACGAACCAAAACCGAAGAAGAAGAAACGAGCGAGTCGGAATAAGATAGTTGTATTCGTGTGGTGTAATATATGGAATATAGTGTTCTTATGCTTTATGATATATGTAAAAATTGCTTGTATTAATAAGTATTTTTTTTATTAATCTAACTCTTGTCTATTTTACAGTTTAAAAACACAAAATGGATAGACAACCCAATATTTTAAGAGACCTACCCGGAGACATGATTGATGAAATCTTGTCTAGAGTCGGCCAGAATTCTTCGGCACAACTATTTAAGACGAGATCAGTTTGTAAGACATTCGAAGAACGTTCCAAGAATGTCTTGGTTTATAAGAGACTTTCGTTTGAAAGATGGGGGATATCACATTGGGAAACCCATAAATTACGATGTGTTTACTTTGACGCATATATTGCGGGGAACCCAAATGCTATTTTACGCAACGGGTTAAGAAATTATTTTGACTCAATATATCCGAATATTGGACTTCGTGATTTAGAAAAAGCGGCTAACATGCAACATAAAGAAGCATGTTATGCTTACGGATTAGTAATGTTCGCTTTTCACCAAAGTGAGAACAAGAACATCGGGCTACAACTATTAAACAAAACGTTTCCACAAGTGACGGAGTCGGTAATTGGGGTAAGAAATGAGGTTTTTAGATTATTACGGGACTGTTGGACATTACGTAACCCTCGTCCCTTTGATGACGTTACAACACGCTGTCTTATCAACGGCCATAACGGTTATGTTGCACAAGACCAAGGATGGGAAGTAGTCCTAGTAAAACCAGAATGCATGACTTGTTTCTGGACGTATGAATTACGTGTCTTTATTGCCTTTGCCGAACGACTTGTGTACTAGCTAGAATTGTCTTCACAACTATCTTGTATCAAAGTTATTGTGTGCTATATTTCATGCTTTATGTAAAATAAGCGGTATTGTAAGTTTGTAAAATATTGTATAAAAGTTTGAACGCGAAATATTATTACAATCAGTTTTTCATATAGAATTGTAGTAGTTGAATTGTATATTAGCTACTAAGTATGAACTTAACGGGTAGGTACTAACCGAATTTAAACTTATAAAACGCTAATATGAAGAAAAAGCTTTTATAAATGAGTTCATATTATGCTACGAAATACTATTAACTACTCTTAATATTCTGTATGATTAACTTGTTCCATTTAACTATTTTGAAGAAAATGGCACCGACTACTCGACACACCGTGAATATGAATGAAGAGGAATTCCGTACTTTTCTAGCTTCAAACATAGCCGCAGTACAGGCTGCGCTACATACCAACAATAACCTTGGATCTAGCAGTACAGGAAATCGTGTAGGATGCACCTACAAAGAATTCACTGCCTGCAAACCTTTGGAATTTGATGGAACCGAAGGACCGATCGGATTGAAACGGTGGACCGAGAAGGTTGAATCGGTGTTTGCCATAAGTAAGTGTACTGAAGAGGACAAAGTGAAGTACGCTACGCATACCTTCACAGGTTCTGCGTTAACATGGTGGAATACCTATCTAGAGCAAGTGGGACAAGATGATGCGTACGCACTACCGTGGTCAGCATTCAAGCACTTGATGAACGAGAAGTACCGTCCCAGAACCGAGGTCAATAAGCTCAAGACAGAACTTAGAGGGTTACGAACCCAAGGATTTGATATTACCACGTACGAAAGACGATTCACAGAATTGTGCCTATTGTGTCCGGGAGCATTCGAAGATGAGGAAGAGAAGATCGACGCGTTTATGAAAGGATTACCGGAAAGAATCCAAGAAGATATAAGTTCACACGAGCCCGCCTCCATACAACAGGCATGTAGAATGGCTCACAAACTAGTGAACCAGATTGAAGAAAGAATTAAAGAACAGACTGCTGAAGAGGCCAATGTGAAGCAAGTCAAAAGAAAGTGGGAGGAAAACGGTGATAAGAATCACCAATACAACAACAACAGCAATTACAACAATAATCGCAACAATTATCCCAACAATCGCAACATCAATCGCAACTACAACAAACGGCCCAACAACAACAACAACAACAACAACAACAACTACAACAATCATCCCAACAACAATAATAACCGCAACAACAACAACAATCAGAAGCAACTATGCCAAAGGTGTGAAAAGAATCACTCGGGGTTCTTCACCAAATTTTGCAACAAGTGTAAAAGAAATGGTCATAGCGCGGCGAAGTGTGAGGTCTACGGACCAGGGGTTAATAGAACGAAAGGAACAAATGGTGTCGGAACGAGTAATGGCGGAGCAAGTAGTGTCGGAGCAAGTTATGCCAATGTAGTTTGTTATAAATGTGGAAAACCAGGCCACATTATTAGAAATTGCCCGAACCAGGAGAACACGAATGGACAAGGCCGTGGAAGAGTTTTCAATATTAATGCGGTAGAGGCACAGGAAGACCCGGAGCTTGTTACGGGTACGTTTCTTATTGACAATAAATCTGCTTACGTTTTATTTGATTCGGGTGCGGATAGAAGCTATATGAGTAGAGATTTTTGTGCTAAATTAAGTTGTCCATTGACGCCTTTGGATAGTAAATTTTTACTCGAATTAGCAAATGGTAAATTAATTTCAGCAGATAATATATGTCGGAATCGAGAAATTAAACTGGTTAGCGAAACATTTAAGATTGATTTGATACCAGTAGAGTTAGGGAGTTTTGATGTGATAATCGGTATGGACTGGTTGAAAGAAGTGAAAGCGGAGATCGTTTGTTACAAAAATGCAATTCGCATTATACGAGAAAAAGGAAAACCCTTAATGGTGTACGGAGAAAAGGGCAACACGAAGCTACATCTTATTAGTAATTTGAAGGCACAAAAACTAATAAGAAAAGGTTGCTATGCTGTTCTAGCACACGTCGAGAAAGTACAAACTGAAGAAAAGAGCATCAATGATGTTCCCATTGCAAAAGAATTTCCCGATGTATTTCCGAAAGAATTACTGGGATTACCCCCACATCGATCCGTTGAATTTCAAATAGATCTTGTACCAGGAGCTGCACCAATAGCTCGTGCTCCTTACAGACTCGCACCCAGCGAGATGAAAGAACTGCAAAGCCAATTACAAGAACTTTTAGAGCGTGGTTTCATTCGACCAAGCACATCACCGTGGGGAGCTCCTGTTTTGTTTGTCAAGAAGAAAGATGGTACATTCAGGTTGTGTATCGACTACCGAGAGTTGAACAAACTTACCATCAAGAACCGCTACCCACTACCGAGAATCGACGACTTATTTGATCAACTACAAGGCTCGTCTGTTTATTCAAAGATTGACTTACGTTCCGGGTATCATCAAATGCGGGTGAAAGAAGATGATATTACAAAGACTGCTTTCAGAACACGTTACGGTCATTACGAGTTTATGGTCATGCCGTTTGGTTTAACTAATGCACCAGCTGTGTTCATGGACCTTATGAACCGAGTGTGTGGACCATACCTTGACAAGTTTGTCATTGTTTTCATTGATGACATACTTATTTACTCAAAGAATGACCAAGAACACGGTGAACATTTGAGAAAGGTGTTAGAAGTATTGAGGAAGGAAGAATTGTACGCTAAGTTTTCAAAGTGTGCATTTTGGTTGGAAGAAGTTCAATTCCTCGGTCACATAGTGAACAAAGAAGGTATTAAGGTGGATCCGGCAAAGATAGAAACTGTTGAAAAGTGGGAAACCCCGAAAACTCCGAAACACATACGCCAGTTTTTAGGACTAGCTGGTTACTACAGAAGGTTCATCCAAGACTTTTCCAGAATAGCAAAACCCTTGACTGCATTAACGCATAAAGGGAAGAAATTTGAATGGAATGATGAACAAGAGAAAGCGTTTCAGTTATTGAAGAAAAAGCTAACTACGGCACCTATATTGTCATTGCCTGAAGGGAATGATGATTTTGTGATTTATTGTGACGCATCAAAGCAAGGTCTCGGTTGTGTATTAATGCAACGAACGAAGGTGATTGCTTATGCGTCTAGACAATTGAAGATTCACGAACAAAATTATACGACGCATGATTTGGAATTAGGCGCGGTTGTTTTTGCATTAAAGACTTGGAGGCACTACTTATATGGGGTCAAAAGTATTATATATACCGACCACAAAAGTCTTCAACACATATTTAATCAGAAACAACTGAATATGAGGCAGCGTAGGTGGATTGAATTATTGAATGATTACGATTTTGAGATTCGTTACCACCCGGGGAAGGCAAATGTGGTAGCCGATGCCTTGAGCAGGAAGGATAGAGAACCCATTCGAGTAAAATCTATGAATATAATGATTCATAATAACATTACTACTCAAATAAAGGAGGCGCAACAAGGAGTTTTAAAAGAGGGAAATTTAAAGGATGAAATACCCAAAGGATCGGAGAAGCATCTTAATATTCGGGAAGACGGAACCCGGTATAGGGCTGAAAGGATTTGGGTACCAAAATTTGGAGATATGAGAGAAATGGTACTTAGAGAAGCTCGTAAAACCAGATACTCAATACATCCTGGAACGGGGAAGATGTACAAGGATCTCAAGAAACATTTTTGGTGGCCGGGTATGAAAGCCGATGTTGCTAAATACGTAGGAGAATGTTTGACGTGTTCTAAGGTCAAAGCTGAGCATCAGAAACCATCAGGTCTACTTCAACAACCCGAAATCCCGGAATGGAAATGGGAAAACATTACCATGGATTTCATCACTAAATTGCCAAGGACTGCAAGTGGTTTTGATACTATTTGGGTAATAGTTGATCGTCTCACCAAATCAGCACACTTCCTACCAATAAGAGAAGATGACAAGATGGAGAAGTTAGCACGACTGTATTTGAAGGAAGTCATCTCCAGACATGGAATACCAATCTCTATTATCTCTGATAGGGATGGCAGATTTATTTCAAGATTCTGGCAGACATTACAGCAAGCATTAGGAACTCGTCTGGACATGAGTACTGCCTATCATCCACAAACTGATGGGCAGAGCGAAAGGACGATACAAACACTTGAAGACATGCTACGAGCATGTGTTATTGATTTCGGAAACAGTTGGGATCGACATCTACCGTTAGCAGAATTTTCCTACAACAACAGCTACCATTCAAGCATTGAGATGGCGCCGTTTGAAGCACTTTATGGTAGAAAGTGCAGGTCTCCGATTTGTTGGAGTGAGGTGGGGGATAGACAGATTACGGGTCCGGAGATTATACAAGAAACTACCGAGAAGATCATCCAAATTCAACAACGGTTGAAAACCGCCCAAAGTCGACAAAAGAGCTACGCTGACATTAAAAGAAAAGATATAGAATTTGAAATTGGAGAGATGGTCATGCTTAAAGTTTCACCTTGGAAAGGCGTTGTTCGATTTGGTAAACGAGGGAAATTAAATCCAAGGTATATTGGACCATTCAAGATTATTGATCGTGTCGGACCAGTAGCTTACCGACTTGAGTTACCTCAACAACTCGCGGCTGTACATAACACTTTCCACGTCTCGAATTTGAAGAAATGTTTTGCTAAAGAAGATCTCACTATTCCGTTAGATGAAATCCAAATCAACGAAAAACTCCAATTCATCGAAGAACCCGTCGAAATAATGGATCGTGAGGTTAAAAGACTTAAGCAAAACAAGATACCAATTGTTAAGGTTCGATGGAATGCTCGTAGAGGACCCGAGTTCACCTGGGAGCGTGAAGATCAGATGAAGAAGAAATACCCGCATCTATTTCCAGAAGATTCGTCAACACCTTCAACAGCTTAAAATTTCGGGACGAAATTTATTTAACGGGTAGGTACTGTAGTGACCCGAACTTTTCCATGTTTATATACATTAATTGAGATTGATGTTTACATGATTAAATGTTTCCAACATGTTAAGCAATCAAACTTGTTAAGACTTGATTAATTGAAATAGGTTTCATATAGACAATTGACCACCCAAGTTGACCGGTGATTCACGAACGTTAAAACTTGTAAAAAAACTATATGATGACATATATATGGTTATATATATAGTTAACATGATATTATGATAAGTAAATATATCATTAATTATATTAACAATGAACTACATATGTAAAAACAAGACTACTAACTTAATGATTTTGAAACGAGACATATATGTAACGTTTATCGTTGTAACGACATTTAATGTATATATATCATATTAAGAGATATTCGTACATCATAATATCATGATAATATAATAATTTAAAATCTCTTTTGATATTATAAACATTGGGTTAACAACATTTAACAAGATCGTTAACCTAAAGGTTTCAAAACAACACTTACATGTAACGACTAACGATGACTTAACGACTCAGTTAAAATGTATATACATGTAGTGTTTTAATATGTATTTATACACTTTTGAAAGACTTCAATACACTTATCAAAAACTTCTACTTAACAAAAATGCTTACAATTACATTCTCGTTCAGTTTCATCAATAATTCTACTCGTATGCACCCGTATTCGTACTCGTACAATACACAGCTTTTAGATGTATGTACTATTGGTATATACACTCCAATGATCAGCTCTTAGCAGCCCATGTGAGTCACCTAACACATGTGGGAACCATCATTTGGCAACTAGCATGAAATATCTCATAAGATTACAAAAATATGAGTAATCATTCATGACTTATTTACATGAAAACAAAATTACATATCCTTTATATCTAATCCATACACCAACGACCAAAAACACCTACAAACACTTTCATTCTTCAATTTTCTTCATCTAATTGAACTCTCTCAAGTTCTATCTTCAAGTTCTAAGTGTTCTTCATAAATTCCAAAAGTTCTAGTTTCATAAAATCAAGAATACTTTCAAGTTTGCTAGCTCACTTCCAATCTTGTAAGGTGATCATCCAACCTCAAGAAATCTTTGTTTCTTACAGTAGGTTATCATTCTAATACAAGGTAATAATCATATTCAAACTTTGGTTCAATTTCTATAACTATAACAATCTTATTTCAAGTGATGATCTTACTTGAACTTGTTTTCGTGTCATGATTTTGCTTCAAGAACTTTGAGCCATCCAAGGATCCATTGAAGCTAGATCCATTTTTCTCTTTTCCAGTAGGTTCATCCAAGGAACTTAAGGTAGTAATGATGTTCATAACATCATTCGATTCATACATATAAAGCTATCTTATTCGAAGGTTTAAACTTGTAATCACTAGAACATAGTTTAGTTAATTCTAAACTTGTTCGCAAACAAAAGTTAATCCTTCTAACTTGACTTTTAAAATCAACTAAACACATGTTCTATATCTATATGATATGCTAACTTAATGATTTAAAACCTGGAAACACGAAAAACACCGTAAAACCGGATTTACGCCGTCGTAGTAACACCGCGGGCTGTTTTGGGTTAGTTAATTAAAAACTATGATAAACTTTGATTTAAAAGTTGTTATTCTGAGAAAATGATTTTTATTATGAACATGAAACTATATCCAAAAATTATGGTTAAACTCAAAGTGGAAGTATGTTTTCTAAAATGGTCATCTAGACGTCGTTCTTTCGACTGAAATGACTACCTTTACAAAAACGACTTGTAACTTATTTTTCCGACTAGAAACCTATACTTTTTTTGTTTAGATTCATAAAATAGAGTTCAATATGAAACCATAGCAATTTGATTCACTCAAAACGGATTTAAAATGAAGAAGTTATGGGTAAAACAAGATTGGATAATTTTTCTCATTTTAGCTACGTGAAAATTGGTAACAAATCTATTCCAACCATAACTTAATCAACTTGTATTATATATTATGTAATCTTGAGATACCATAGACACGTATACAATGTTTCGACCTATCATGTCGACACATCTATATATATTTCGGAACAACCATAGACACTCTATATGTGAATGTTGGAGTTAGCTATACAGGGTTGAGGTTGATTCCAAAATATATATAGTTTGAGTTGTGATCAATACTGAGATACGTATACACTGGGTCGTGGATTGATTCAAGATAATATTTATCGATTTATTTCTGTACATCTAACTGTGGACAACTAGTTGTAGGTTACTAACGAGGACAGCTGACTTAATAAACTTAAAACATCAAAATATATTAAAAGTGTTGTAAATATATTTTGAACATACTTTGATATATATGTATATATTGTTATAGGTTCGTGAATCAACCAGTGGCCAAGTCTTACTTCCCGACGAAGTAAAAATCTGTGAAAGTGAGTTATAGTCCCACTTTTAAAATCTAATATTTTTGGGATGAGAATACATGCAGGTTTTATAAATGATTTACAAAATAGACACAAGTACGTGAAACTACATTCTATGGTTGAATTATCGAAATCGAATATGCCCCTTTTTATTAAGTCTGGTAATCTAAGAATTAGGGAACAGACACCCTAATTGACGCGAATCCTAAAGATAGATCTATTGGGCCTAACAAACCCCATCCAAAGTACCGGATGCTTTAGTACTTCGAAATTTATATCATATCCGAAGGGTGTCCCGGAATGATGGGGATATTCTTATATATGCATCTTGTTATTGTCGGTTACCAGGTGTTCACCATATGAATGATTTTTATCTCTATGTATGGGATGTGTATTGAAATATGAAATCTTGTGGTCTATTGTTACGATTTGATATATATAGGTTAAACCTATAACTCACCAACATTTTTGTTGACGTTTTAAGCATGTTTATTCTCAGGTGATTATTAAGAGCTTCCGCTGTCGCATACTTAAATAAGGACAAGATTTGGAGTCCATGCTTGTATGATATTGTGTAAAAACTGCATTCAAGAAACTTATTTTGTTGTAACATATTTGTATTGTAAACCATTATGTAATGGTCGTGTGTAAACAGGATATTTTAGATTATCATTATTTGATAATCTACGTAAAGCTTTTTAAACCTTTATTGATGAAATAAAGGTTATGGTTTGTTTAAAAATGAATGCAGTCTTTGAAAAACGTCTCATATAGAGGTCAAAACCTCGCAACGAAATCAATTAATATGGAACGTTTTTAATCAATAAGAACGGGACATTTCAGTCGCGAACCCCAATTCAGAGTACACTATATGTTTCACCCCCTGGTAAGAGAATTCTATCGGATACAACGTAAGTTTGACTGAGGCACACCGGTTGTAGTAAGTCCAACAAACCTTGGATTCCGACTGAGGACTCTTTCGTAGTGAAACATCTAACTAGGCCCATAGTACATTGTCGGTCTTAGACCATGCTAGTGTAGTCACCAAGCATATAAACTTTGTACATGCGCGCTGAAGCACAACGGTTGTTGTAAGTTGTACCTCTGCTAAGTAAGGTCATGGAACCAGGTCAGTGTGATTAGTACACTGCACCATAACGCGGTCTCAAGTATTGCACTCCGCTTGAGAGATTCTTAGTTAATTAAGGAACTGTTTGTTTAAACACATAAAGGATTGTATCGTTAGGATAATCAAACGTGTTCATGGAATTCAAACCGACTTGGCCATGGTGTTCTTTATGGTTTAACTCTTTCTAAGGGCCTATCTATTTTTTAAAACCCAATCATTAAGGAGAGCATCGAAACAAATCACGTCTCTCGAATATGATATAACTTGTATTTCATTGTGCTTAAGAAAGTTTATACCTTTGTGGAATATTAATACATCACCTAATCGAGTTGCTCAATTGGATGAGCCGTCTGAACGTGTATGCCTGTAGTCAGACTGCACGGGCGTCGGGGGTAAGGGACGTTGCTGTCTATTCAAAATCTTCAAGCCTAACGGATTACCCAGTGACATGTCTTATGACAGGGGCGTTAGGACCAGTGTAGTTAATGCAAGGTCACTACCTATTCATGAGTCAGCATTCCATAATCTCGGCAAAGTAACTGACGAAACCATAGTACGCACTTGCTTTAACCTTATTTGAATTACAAATTTTATCGCATTTACTTTATTTTATCTTATAAACTAGAAAACCCAAAATTAGGTAATAAACCAATACTCCTTCACTTTAGGATTACCTTAAGTTTTAGTTATAGGTTCGATTCCACTAATATCTTAAAAATTCGACCCTAGGTCATACTTCCCTTACTCACCATAATAAGGAGTAGTACGATTCTGGTCCCGCTAAATATAAACTTAAAACTATTGCTCTCACCTCCCAATAACGGATTCTGACGCCTTGCGGCCTAACGACACCGCGTAAAAAAATCGTCCATTTCGGTCATATCATGGTTGCTGACCCAGAAGGATTTGTCTTCACCAACTCCAAGTATGTGAAAATATTTGTGTGAACTTTAGACTTGAAGAGATACTCAGACGGTACACTATGGTTTGCACTTAAGTTCTTGAAGATCAATTTATATTGTGACAACCCGAAAATTTCCGACCAAATTTAAACTTGATCTTTATATGTTTCCGACACGATAAGCAAAGTTTTTAATGTTAAAATCTCAAAAACTTTGAACTATGTTTATGTATTCAATTACCCTTCGACTGCTCTTGAAGATTCACGAACAATTATGTGTAAATAGATATGTATGAATATTTACATATGTGTGATTATTAAATTGAGAAAAATTAACAAAACATTAAACGGTTTGATTGATATGTAAATATATTAGGAAATCTATTTTATGACTTGTAAACGTTAGCAAAATATTAAACGTATGACGTTATACTGATTCGTTTTAGATAAACGTCTACGTAATAAAACGTGTTATGTGAAACGTGTATATATATATTTATATAGACAAAGTATATTGAGCTTATATATAAGTGGTTTCGAATACAATTAATAGATATAGTAATGCTTGTTTGATATTAGAGCAGAGGTCTTTTCAAAAACGAATGCAATGTTTGTAAAATGTATCATATAGAGGTCAAGTACCTCGCGATGTAATCAACTGTTGTGAATCGTTTATAATCGATATGGACTTCATCTGGATGGATTAGGACGGGTCTTGACAGTTGGTATCAGAGTAGAGGTCTTAGCGAACCATGTCTGCATCAGTGTGTCTAACTGATAAGTCGTTAGGATGCATTAGTGAGTCTGGACTTCGACCGTGTCTGCATGTCAAAAGTTTTGCTTATCATTTGGTGTCAAAAATTACCTGCTTATCATTCTTAGAGAATCAATTGCTTATCATTCTTAGTCTAGACATGTTTTACTGCATTGACTGCATGAATAGTGTATAGACAAAATTCATATCTTAGCGTATCTGCTACTTCATATCTTAGCGTATCTGTTACTATAACTTTGCCTGACAACTTCCGTAGATTCCTCTGTAACTTATGGGATTTTAATATTATATATGCATATGTAAATTATGTATTGCAGAGTACTAATCTACATCCTATAATATATTTCTTATCGAAAATCCTTCATCTGATCGTACGAAATGAATACTACAACCAGTTCGAGTTCCTCAGATTCCGATAGCTATTCCGATAGTTATTCCGACAGCTATTCCGACATAGATGTTCACCTAAGCTCCGAAAACAGCATCATCGGCATGAATCAACCAATCAGCCATTATCAATTCATCTGATGGGTTCGTAGTCGACTTAATTAATGGAAACGCGTAGAAGGCAATCCCTTCCACCAACCGAATTCACCTCTTGACAATGAACCTGAAGCATTTACCGGCGAACCTGTTCGAGACACCATTTTCAGTCTCATTTCTGGGGTAACTCGACAAGATTATATTCTATCCACAATTCTGAACCTTATTCATCCGCTCATTCCGACCGACAATCATCCTGGAGTAATAAGTCAACGAACTTCGCGCCCGAATAATCAATTCGAAGAATATGGTGCAAAATGTACCAGCTTCAACAACATCACCAGCACCAACAGTACAATCAATAACAGCACCAGTACCATCAACAATCCATGTTTCAATATCATCATCTGTACTTTGAGTATGATCTTCTTTCGACATGTCGAATATGTAATCTCTAAAGTTTTAGAGATTATTTATTCTAGTTCCAACCGAAAAGCAAATGAGTTTAATATCATATTAACTCATTAAATCCATGAATACATCTGAAGAAAATATATATGTATATATGTTTTCATAAAGATTGTAATTAAAAATTCTCTTGTACAAACTGTTAATGGTGAAAATATTTTAACGGGTAGGTAATATCCGAGAAATATTTAGATTTCACATTAGTAAGTTACACTGTACATTCTTCGAATATGATTCAACGGTCAATTACCATCCTACTTACATCCACAGATATACGAATCTGATTCACCACAGAATAACCATTTTCATTCAATTTCATATTTGGATTTTTATCTATCAGAATCCAACAAGTGGCATAATGAAGGACACATTTGACGAAATAAAAATTTGATAGAAACAAACAAATTAACTATGAGAAATTTTGCTAAGAATACACGCTAACTGTTCCTAGCTAATTGTTCCTAGCTAACTGATTACATTTTTTTTATCGCAATTTAATTATCGCAATTTACATTCTCGCAATTTTATTTATCGTCATTTAATTTCTGTTATTTACTTTACGCACTTTATTTATTGTTATTTAATTTCTGTTATTTATGTTACGCACTTTAAATATCAGGACACGTATACAAGGTTTTGACATATCATATCGACGCATTTATATATATTATTTGTAATAACCATAGACACTCTATATGTAGTAATGAACGAGTTCTCTATACAGGGTTGAGGTTGATTCTCAAATAATATATATACTTTGAGTTGTGATCGAGTCTGAGACATGTATACGGACAAGATATTTATTAATTATTTCGAATATTATATATTAAACTATATATAAATTATTAGACTGTTAAAATGAATTAAAATATTGATTATAACATATGAAACTAAACAATTCTTCAAGTTTGCCACTTGATTTCGTCTTAAACCTCATTTGTATCTTCACGATTACATTCTGCGTTCAAACCTTTCATAATTCTTGAAAACACCTCAATCAAGAGGATGAACCAACCGCACTTCATCTACAGAAGGAAAGATTTATGCATATAGTTATGCACCTGAGAAACTCTCGGCAACTGAATAAAAGTTTAACACGTAGCCGCGTCAGATCCTTTGGCATTTATTAGCAAAAATAACTTTGCGATCCCTTTTCAAGGTAGCCAATTTTGTCACAGCTCCAGCAAGTCAACTTCGACTTTTCATTCGAAGTAGCCTTACTATAATCCTGATATATACGATTACCCTTTTGATACCGGAGAATTCTTTTATATTCCACCATATTACCAGCAGACATACCAGCAACCTCGTTACTTCTTGGCTTAAAATCTCTCTGACAAATCATTAATTTATTCATTGAAACCCTATCATATACTCATCCGCATCTTGTAACGAGAACTGCCATACCAATTACCGGAAATCAGCAATCAGTACCTTGAAAAGTCACAGCATATCTACATCAACAGTTATATGTATGACATTTATCTCTTAGAATTATGATCTCTCCTTCTGGAATTCTGAAAAGCACTCAGTCACAAATCAATACTCTGAATGTTGAAAAAGCTGAATGAAGCAGCCAAAACCATAGACAACCGTAAACGACCATAATCATCGAAAGTTTGATGATAAAGAATAGTATGTTGGAAAAGCTCAGAAAAGTTGGAACTGAAAAATGGATTGAGCTAACCACGAAGGAGACCGAGGATAAATACAAGGACCATACCATATATTCAAAGAATCCAGGTAATTCTGGATCCGATGAAACCTTCAAAGAATATCTTGCTCCGAAGTCATGTTAAAATCTTGCGGAAAATCTTTCTCCATCAACCATCGAACTTAGAAATTCCAAAATATCATCATCAATATCTTCGATATATCTGAGGATATTTTCATAAATATTCTCGTTCGAAATTATATACCTCTTCGTGCTTCCTGTGTATCATTATATTGGAAACATTCAATAGAAAATTTAGTACCGAAAAGCAGATTATGCAAAACTATGAAGAAAGCCGTGGGCAAATCACAAAGAATAAGTTTGACTTCAAAGAATCCAAATGACTCAATGTCTGCTAAAAAGTCTTTAGTGAATATCTTACTCCTTGCTCTAAACTCTTGCAGACAATAGTTTCTATCATCCTCTGATCTTAAATATTCTGAGATATTATCGTATCTTTCATTATAAATATCCTCCATATTTCTAGAGATATTTTATAACTATTCTTATCTGAAATCATTAATCTCTTCGTACTAACAGTGTTACATCATATAGAAACTGTTAGTTTCTATATTCTGTAAACTTTCGAGCTTAAAATATGAAAGTTATTGAAGTAATGTTGGGAACTGATGCATGAGTTAGTATAATATAATGACACTTGATCAACGTGATTATATTACAGTAAGTCATGCTGAGTTTCTAAATGGGACATGATGGTTCACAGATTATAACGTCATCATGTGCCATGTGACATGACTCTTACATTTTATCTGATATATAAACATATCAAGAACATATTTTCTTGATAGTTCTATCTTTCCCGAATATTCTGATAATTTGACGAATCAAATCGTGCTATTACGTTCATTCTCGTTTAGAATATTAAGTTTATTTGAAACCCCATACTTACGAATTCTGGACCATTACTTGCGAAAAGAAAATAAAAGCATGAAGCTCCGAAATAGAAATGGGGTATAAATCGCAGCAAATAAGAGAGGGCATTAACTGTGAATGACAATGATTATAGAAGACGGAAGCAGAGACTCCTAAATATAAGGGAGAATATAAAGCCCAATAACAATACGGAGATTACAAACCGTGGATATTAACACGAATAGCAATATAAATACATGGTAGAATTAAGAATAGTATCACCCCAAGGTAATCGTAGAAGTAAACAGATTCATCTGGTGGAAGATTTAGAAGAAGGATGACAGAAATAATAATTAGGAAAATATCAAGGATTAGAACTGGATGAAGCATTTTCACAATCTTTTAGAAGTAAGATTTAAGAAAGAAAGTATAGGAATGGTGAGAATAATGGAACGGAAGAGTTTAATTTATAATGGAAATATCAGACAGAGTAGTCGAGGCAGATCACCGTATTTAATTATAGAGATCTTAATTTCCTTATTCGCCGAAGAATCAAATCTTTTAGATTTCGAAGATTTTCTTTAATCCCTTGAATTCCGGAATTCAACCCTCTACGTCAAAAAGTTAAGACGCATCTTAATTTCTAAATTCAACCAAGACAACGTCAAAAGTTAAGACGAAACTTTATTTCTACAATTCACTCTTTGATGATAGCTTCATTCATGCGCTTCGAATAATCGAATTGTTTTATCCATATTACTCAATGATGATAGAACTCTATTTATCAACTCATATTCGTCAGGAAAACATTTTTATTGTTAGCCATGATGACCTCACTCAAATTTCGGGACGAAATTTCTTTAACGGGTAGGTACTGTGACGACCCGGAAATTTCCGACCAAATTTAAATTTAATCTCTATATGATTTCAACACGATAAGCAAAGTCTGTAATGTTGAGTCTCAAAATTTTTGAACTGTGTTCATATATTCAATTACCCTTCGACTGTTTCCAACGACTCACGAACAACTGTTTGCAAATAGATATGTATATATATAAATATATGTATACATATGTATGTATATAATAATTTGAAATATGTTAATATTATCAATAATAGATTGAGTAATTAGTACTTAAATTAAAGATAGTAATTATATTATAATAAATTGAAATCTTAAGTTTAATAAAATTTCATATACTTCTTATTTTAAATTTTATTATATATATATATATATGTATATATATATGTATATATATATATATATATATATATATATATATATATATATATATATATATATTTTATTATATATACTTCTTATTTTAAAATTTCATTATATACTTCTTATTTTAAATTTTATTATATATGTATATATATATATATATATATATATATATATATATATGTATATATATATATGTATATATATATATATAATATAATATGAGTGGAGGTGGATGAAACAATTGATATAATTTTCGTGTGTTATTATACCTATCGCTATCTTGGAAATATATCCACTGTCCAAGCAAATGATTCATATATATATATATATATATATATATATATATATATATATATATATATATATATATATATATATATATTCCAAACATTAAGATGAGATTAATTAGTATAGGCTTTATTTGATTTGATGAGCTGTACACGTTTTTAGTGGGGCAAGTTTGCGATTTGTTTCTTTTACTCATTCATGCATACATATATTTATGCTTTATATCGACATCTTATTTTGTTTCTTTTCTTTATAGTCAAATATGTATGCATCAATCCATATTAAAATATACAAGATATTTTCTAATTATTGCTTCTATCTTAATCGATCAAACCTACTACCTCCGTCTCATTCCAATAGGCTAGTATTCCATTTTGGGTTGTCCCATTCTGATAGTCCACTTCCATAAATAGAAAGGAAAGATGATATTTCATTGGTGGATTTGGAGAGAGAATATATTTCATTGGTGGAGAAATGAAGTTAGTGGGATTTCCTAAAACTGCGTGTTTTTTGTCTGTGGACTATTGGAATGAGACGGAGGTAGTACTTGTTTTATATCTCTCCTACTGTGTTTAGTCGAATTAAAACCATCATTCATCATTATTTATTTTTTGTTAGAAACCCCACTTACATACATGCATATGGAACAACATCAATCATTCTTCACCAGTTCACTTGTTTACTTCCAACTATTAATATCTCTATACTTATATGTCTAAATATAATAATGATACATATATGCATCATAACCATCACTTCACTTTTATTATTATTTCTCTGCCATGTAAACTCTTCCTTCTTCCTTGTTTTGCTGTCGTAAGAACCCAGCCCAAAAAGATACCTTCGGCTACTGTAATGAACTAAGAACCTTCATCAACTACTTGTGCTACTTGATTAACATCAACAGCCACATCATACAACAACCATAACCATCATATTCAATCACTACAATCTTCAACATCATCACCAAACTTTAACTACTAGATTGCTATTCGATCATCCTTTGTGTTGTTAACCAAGACAATCAACAAACCGAACCCACTTACTACTTGCAGCTGTACGAGAGGGTTAAAACCCATCAAAAATTGATCACCATTCACCACCTTGAAACCCACTGCAAATCCATTTAATCGCCACCCTACACCTTTATCCCCCACGATCACCATTACTATTGTGAACCCTACCACCATTCAAATAACCATCGATAACTATCATGGCAGTTTGTAACTGTCTGCAAACACCCATCAATAGCCACCATAGAAAACCACCTTGAACTATGCTGCTTATATGTTTTTCTGTTTTGGTAGAGTAAAACGCAAACCCAAACCACCCTAACAACTGCAAAATCTGCTGCCATGTTAATTCTGTTTTCTATTTCAGTTATGAACCTTTGAAACCCACCCACAATCTCTCCCTCTTTTAACTACTTATAACTGACGAACCATGATCACCATCTCCGTACAAACTACCCTCACCTGCTACCGTTAATCATCACTACCACGCTTATCACCATCAAACCCGGATTAAAACTTGCAATTACTGTTGTTTAATCACCGATTTGTTGTTTCGAATAGCCATAATAATCAAAGACCACTCGTCAAGTTGTTTTGGTTTTAAAATTGCTGGTGAGTGCTCTTTTTCTCTTGCTTATGGCCGACACATTTTATAAAGAAAACCCACCATGTGAAATTGCTGCTACTTTATTTTTGGTGGTTTGTAGGGCCAAATATTAAGCCACTCTTTATATAAAAAGGGTTTTACAGTCGAGAATAATAATCAAATAAATAATGTTACGACGTAAATCTTTTCTGTTGAAGTTCCCTATTACCGAAACCAAACAGATTAACATCCTTGGGCCGTTTAATGTTGATGGGTAATGATTTGGGCCGAGACCCCATTTATTTTTCTGTTGGGCTACTGCACAAGGTTCCTTTTGTTGTCGAAGCCCAAACTGCAGTTTGCTTGTTGCTGTTAAAGCCCAATACGCATGTAATTGTAAATTTGTTTCATTCACTGTGACGATGATGGTGGTGTTATGTGATAAGATGATGCAAGTTGATGATACTATAGGAAGTCGATGTGTTAATGAAGTTGACGATTAGAAGATAATGATACAAACGATAACA
Source organism: Rutidosis leptorrhynchoides (assembly GCF_046630445.1). Classification (NCBI taxonomy): domain Eukaryota; kingdom Viridiplantae; phylum Streptophyta; class Magnoliopsida; order Asterales; family Asteraceae; genus Rutidosis; species Rutidosis leptorrhynchoides. The sequence goes on along the minus strand of NC_092333.1, from coordinate 364,360,398 downwards.
ATGATAATGATTAGAATATGATTATGATTAAGATTATGAAGATGATTATAAAAATGATTATGATTAAATCGTATGATTTTGATTAAACGGTGTGCTTATGAATATTATAGTAATCAAATTATAGTGATGATGTTACGAAGGATCGATGATGAGTGAAGATGATGCATGATGAAGAGATGATTGTGTTGATGATGACGGTGATACCGTATGATTATAATTATGTATATGATTATAATTATGATTATATTATAATTATGATCATGGTGATTTAGATGATGAAATAGATGACGAGATGATATAATGATATTGATAATGATTATAATAATAATTAGATTAGGATTAGGATAAAAGTTTGATGTTAATTGACGATAATGAGATACGGTTATGATTATATGGATGGTGATTATGATAACGATTATGATAATGATACGGAGTAATGGTTAAGGATGTTTTCGGGTTAGCGGGACATTGCGGGTTCAAACCCGGACTTGGGCATTTTTTTTAAGGACTACTTCCATGAGGTTTGTGAATCCGAGGCCAACCCTACATTGTTCAGTTTCGTCGTATGAATATTTTTACTACAAAATATTGGATTGTGAGTTTTATTTGCCCCTTTTACTTTTTACATTTTTGGGCTGAGAATATATGCAATGTTTTAATAACTGTTTTACAATATTTATATGCGTAAGTTTCATTTGCCTTTTTACCCTTTATATTTTTGGGCTGAGAATACATGCGTAATTTTTATAAATGTTTTACGAGATAGACACAAATAATCGAAACTACATTATATGGGTGAATGATCGAAGCCGAATATGCCCCTTTTTGCTTGGTAACCTAAGAATTAGTAAACCGATCTACTAATGGACGCGAATCCTAAAGATAGATCTATCGGGCCCAACAAGCCCCATCCAAAGTACCGGATGCTTTAGTACTTCGAAATTTATATCATGTCCGAAGGAGGATCCCGGAATGATGGGGATATTCTTATATGCATATTGTGAATGTCGGTTACCAGGTGTTCAATCCATATGAATGATATTTTTGTCTCTATGCATGGGACGTATGTTTATGAGAAATGGAAATATGAAATCTTGTGGTCTATTAAAATTATGAAATGATTATTTATGCTAAACTAATGAACTCACCAACCTTTAGGTTGACACTTGAAAGCATGTTTATTCTCAGGTACGAAGGAAATCTTCCGCTGTGCATTTGATCATTTTAAAGATATTACTTGGAGTCATTCATGACATATTTCAAAAGACGTTGCATTCGAGTAGTTGAGTTTATCAAGATCATTATTAAGTCAATTATAGTTGGATATATTATGAAATGGTATGCATGTCTGTCAACTTTAGATGTAATGAAAGATTGTCTTTTTAAAACGAATGTAATGTTTGTAAAATGTATCATATAGAGGTCAAATACCTCGTGATGTAATCAACTGTTGTGAATTGTTTATAATCGATATGGACTTCGTCCGGATGGATTAGGACGGGTCCTTTCAGTTTTGTCACAGCTCCAGCAAGACAACTTCGACTTTTAGTACGAAACAACCTTATTATAACGTTGATATATATGCGTGCTCTTTTGTTATTACCAGGGAACCTTTCATATTCCACCATATTACCATCAGCGTTTAATCATCTAAAAAAACAATTTTCCTGAAACCACCTCAGATTAATAACCGATGATTCAGATATGATAGCATTAAATGCAGAGGAAACAGAAAAATGGTAGATGGTCTAAACAACCAAAAGTTTGATGATAAAGAAACGAGTGTTAGGAACGCTCGATAGAAAATTGGGTATTGAAAAACAGATTGAGCTACCCATGAAGGAGACCAAGGACAAATACAATGACCAAATCCTATATTCAAAGGATTCAGGTAATTCTGGATCCGTTGAAATCTTTAGAGAATATCTTGCACCGAAGTCATGTTAAAATCTTGTGGAAAATCTTTCTCCATCAACCATCGAACTTAGAAATTCCAAAATATCATCATCAATATCTTCAATATTTCTGAGGATATTTTCATAAATATTCTCGTTCAAAATTATATACCTCCTCGTGCTTCCTGTGTATCATTATATTGGAAACATTCAATAGAAAATTTAGTACCGAAAAGCGGATTATGCGAAACTATGAAAGAAGCCATGGACAAATCACAAAGAATAAGTTTGACTTCAAAGAATCTAAATGATTAAATGTCTGCTGAAGTCTTTAGCGAATATTTTTCTCATTACTCTAAACCCTTGCGGACAATAGTCTCCATCATCCTCTGATCTTAGATATTCAAAGATATTATCGTATCTTTCATTATAAATATCCTCGATATTTCTGAATATATTTTTATAACTAATACTATCTGAAATCATTTATATCTTCATGCTATCAGTGTTACATCATATAGAAACTGTTAGTTTCTATATTCTGTAAACTTTCGAGCTTAAAATATGAATGTTATTGAAGTAATATTGGGAACTGATGCATGAGTTAGTATAATATAATGACACTTGATCAACATGATTATATTACAGTAAGTTATGCTGAGTTCTAATGGGACATGATGGTTCACAGTAGATCATACCACCATTATGTGTCATGTTACATAACTCTTTCATTCTAATTAACTTCTGAACATGTCAAGAAAGTATATTCTTGATAGCTCTATTCTCAATGATTCTGGTAATTTTACGAATCAAATCGTGCTATTACGTTCTTTCTTGATTATAACATTAAATTCATTCGAAACTCCATACTTACAAATTCTAGACCATTACTCGTTTTACTAGAGATCGAGAGTAGATTAAAAAGACGAAGAGCTCCGAAACATAAAGGAAGATATAAAACTCGACAACAACACTGATATTACAATAATTAAAAATTAAAACATCACGACAATTAAAAATTAAAAGATTACAATAAAACTACTCGTCGTCGTCAATTGTCATCTGCAAAGTAGCGTTCACCAGTCATTTCACCATCTGTGAGGTACTCTGGAGACATCGGTATTTCTCTTGATGCCTCAACTGCTGCTTCAGCTGATTCATCGAGGTAACGATAACCCAACGTCTCTTCATCTTCAAGAACCGCATACAAAGAAATGCGTTTACCGCGATCTTCAATGGTATCTTTTATAAAGTACCATTGATCATCGGTACACATAAAACTTGCCCTACAATCCGCATCATAATCGTCTTTATAAAAGAACACAGACGTGAATTCACACGGAACTTTTTCCTTCAGAAAGGATAGCAAGTCTTGTAAACCAACATCACGAATGTTGATATCTTCAAATGAAATACTGTCGCCCCAGTTATATTCCTTCATTTGATTACGGAAATCACCTCCGTAATGAACATCGAATGAAACAATCATTGGGGGAAGTGTTAACATTTTGCAGTTTGGGAGTGTTTGATTTTGATTTTGAGAAAGGTGGAAATATAAAAGAAATATATATTTGAGTGTATAAAATGAAGTATATGGTTGGTATTTTTATAGTGTAAAAGTGACCGTTGGGATAGCCGTTGGAATTTTTTTTTTATTTTACTAACGGCTAAAAATTTGGGCAAGTTTTTGGGCGAAGGTGGACGATGCCCGTTGGGACCTCCCTCATGATAGTTTCATTCGTGCTCTTCGAATAATCGAATTATTTTATCTGTGTTATTCTGTAATGATGAAAACTCTATTATCAGCTTATATTCGTCAAGAAAAACATATTTATTGTTAACCATGACGATCTCACTCAAATTTCGGGACAAAATTTCTTTAACGGGTAGGTACTGTAGTGACCCGGGAATTTCCGACCAAATTTAAACTTGAATCTTTATATGGTTTCGACACGATAAGCAAAGTCTGTAATGTTGAAGTCACAAAACCTTTAAACCGTGTTCATGTATACATTTGACCTTTGACTAATCCCGACGATTCACGAACAATTGTTTGTAAATAAATATGTGCATATATAAATGTATGTATATAAAATAATTTGAAATTATAAAATAGATAATAGAATTAATATATAAAATAGTATACAAGATAATTAAATGTAATTTTAAAATGAATCTATATATAAATATATATGATTTATATGAATAATTAATATTATATGTATATTGTAATATATATAATAAATAAAGATTATCAAATTATATATAATTAATAAATGTTAAATATTACATAATTAATAATACATAATACAAGTTAAGAATATAGTTGTCATAATAACTTTCATTATTTATTATTAATACAATACTAATATCAATATCAATATTAGTTTTATGTATATATTATAATGGTAATCAGTTATTATGAATGTATTATAATTATTAACAGTATAATTATTATTAAGAATTATAAACATTATGATTAAGTTTATCATTGTTAATATCACTAATATATTATAATGAGTAGTAAAATTTTAATTAAGATTATTATTATTTATAATTGTCATTATCATTAAAATTATTATTATCATGAATATTCTTAGTAAATAATACAACTTATTATATGTATCATTAATAATGTTTTTATTATTATCATTCTTGTTAACTATTATTAATAAACTTATTAAAATTAGTATTTTGATTATTATTAATACCATCATATTATTATTTACTATTATTATCATTAATTTTGTTATCATTATCCTTAATGTTATTATCATGTTATTATTATCTTTATCATTATTATTAATATCTTTATTAATATTATTATTAGTAAATATTATTAACAGTATTATTATTATTATTAGATTATTATTAATAAAATATTTTCAATTAATTATTTAAATGGAGTAACCAACAAAGAAGAATTCAGTATTCTATCACGGTCACACTATTTAAACATTTGTATCTATCTGTTAATTTATTCCTTTACAGTAAGTTAATCAAAAACAAGATATCAATCAATTTCCTTTTTATTTTTTTTTATATATTTCGATGTACCTGATTAAAAAATTTAGTCGATCAAATTGAGGGATAAAACAAATGATTCCAGTTGTAATTGATATCCTCCAACCTCACTTTATCATTTGTCGATTACAAAAACCCTTTACAGATTGTTATTTAATGGTATTTCAACAGAAAAAGTCGACGAATACTCTGTACGTGAACTTTAAATTCAAAAGATACATTTTCGAATTTAATTTCAAAAACTGAAAATGCAATCATGTTAGGATTTTTTTGCTTAATATTTCTACAAAATATCAGCTTTCAATTCGTTTTATTGAGTTTGAATTTTGCAGTCAAAGGTAATTATTAAAAAGTCAATAAATCTGTTCTTGATTAAAATTCGAGTTCAATACAAAGTTTTGGATCCAATTGAGACTTCAAAAGGTTTATAGGTCTGAATTGAAATCATTTTCATGTAGAAAGTTTTAGCTATAACCTTCTTAAAATTCAAACCCACATTCGGGTTGTTCTTCGCAGTTGTATACCTGCTGCTATATTTTTTTATTTGTTTCTGATTAATTCAAAGGACGATTAGAAAATGTTCTATTTTAAATACTTGTATTACAATCACAAAATAAATTAGCTGTTATTGTTATGAAACTGATTTTGGTCGATTAAATGATGGGAGAAGATGAAGAACAGAATAAAAGGTGTATATATAATTCGGTTGTAAAACAAAACAGATAAGCAGTTCAACTCAGATGGTTTAGGGTGTTACGGGTTAATAGGAGGTCACGGGTTCGAGCCCTGCAGTGGCCTATTTTTGTTGAATTCATTTTATGAGGTAGTTTTATAACTTTTATGATTATTATTATTATTATTATTATTATTATTATTATTATTATTATTATTATTATTATTATTATTATTATTATTATTATTATGATTGTTATAATTTTATTTTTTTACAAGTATTAGTATTGTTGTTATCACTTGTATTATTATCATTAAGTAGGATAAATTTTTATATCACCATTAATAATAAAATTGTTATTACTATTATTATAGTTTCGAATATATCAATAACGTTGATATCATAAAGTTAATAATAAGTTTAATATGGTAAAAATTATGGAAACTAATTATAAATTATATGGATATATGTACTGTTATGAAATTGGGTATGAAATTAAGTTATAGAATTTGTAGTTATGAGTTGAGGAATTAAAAACGAAATTTTGATAAATCTGATTATTAGTATTACCACTAGTATTATTGCTATCGTTATAATACTAAAGCAAAGTATCATTATATTATTATTATTATTATTAGAATTATTAAAATTATTATTATTATTATTATTATTATTATTATTACTATTATTCTCACCATTATAATTAAAATTAACAAAAATTATCATTTTTCTTAAGATTTAACATTATTAGTAAAGTTGTTATTTTTATTAAAGTTATCATTATCAAAAATTAATATTATTATTATTATTATTATTATTATTATTATTATTATTATTATTATTATTATTATTATTATTATTATTATTATTATTATTATTATTATTATTATTATTATTATTATTATTATCATTATTATTATTATCTTTAATCTAGTATATGTACAACTATTATTAAATGATCTTTACATAAAAATATAATTAATACACATAACTTAACTATATTAATACTTTTATTTATTTAAAATATATAAATGAATACTTTTAATTAAATAATGAAATATATATAAGTTAGTAACATAAAAATTATATCACTAATAATAATATATATATTTGTTCGATTTCGATTATATGTATTAATGACTATACAAATAATATAGGTTCGTGAATCCGAGGCCAACCTTGTATTGTTCGGTATCGTCATATGTATTTTTACTACAAAATACATTAGGTGAGTTTCATTTGCCTTTTACCCTTTATATTTTTGGGCTGAGAATACATGTGCAATTTTTATAAATATTTTTACGAAATAGACACAAGTAATCAAAACTACATTATATGGTTGAATGATCGAAATCGAATATGCCCCTTTTTATTAAGTCTGGTAATCTAAGAATTAGGGAACAGACACCCTAATTGACGCGAACTCTAAAGATAGATCTATCGGGCCCAACAAGCCCCATCCAAAGTACCGGATGCTTTAGTACTTCGAAATTTATATCATGTCCGAAGGAGGATCCCGGAATGATGGGGATATTCTTATATGCATATTGTGAATGTCGGTTACCAGGTGTTCAATCCATATGAATGATATTTTTGTCTCTATGCATGGGACGTATGTTTATGAGAATTGGAAATATGAAATCTTGTGGTCTATTAAAATTATGAAATGACTATTTATATTAAACTAATGAACTCACCAACCTTTTGGTTGACACTTTAAAGCATGTTTATTCTCAGGTACGAAAGAAATCTTCCGCTGTGCATTTGCTCATATTAGAGACATTACTTGAAGTCATTCATGACATATTTCAAAAGACGTTGCATTCGAGTCGCTGAGTTCATCAAGATTATTTAAAGTCAATTATAGTTACATATATTATGAAATAGTATGCCTGCCGTCAACTTTTGATGTAATGAAAGATTGTCTTTTCAAAAACGAATGCAATGTTTGTAAAATGTATCATATAGAGGTCAAGTACCTTGCGATGTAATCAACTGTTGTGAATCGTTTATAATCGATATGGACTTCGTCTGGATGGATTAGGACGGGTCTTGACAGTACAGTTTTTCTTTTCTTAGCAACTCTAGCACTTTTCTTAAATGATCTTCGTGCTCTTGATCCTTCTTCGAGTAAATAAGTATGTCATCGATGAAAACAATGACAAACTTGTCAAGATATGGCCCACACACTCTGTTCATGAGGTCCATGAACACAGCAGGTGCGTTAGTCAATCCAAACGGCATAACTATAAACTCGTAATGACCGTAACGCGTCCTAGAAGCAGTCTTCGGAATGTCATCCTCCTTCACCGCATTTGGTGATATCCAGAACGTAAATCGATCTTCGAATAAACCGACGAGCCTTGTAGTTGATCAAATAAGTCGTCGATTCTCAGTAGTGGGTAATGGTTCTTGATGGTAAGTTTGTTCAACTCTCGGCAGTCGATACACAACCTGAATGTACCATCTTTCTTCTTGACAAACAGAACAGGAGCTCCCCATGGTGATGTACTTGGTCGAATGAAATCACGCTCTAAAAGTTCTTGTAACTGACTTTGTAATTCTTTCATTTCGCTGGGTGTGAGTCTGTATGGATCACGAGCTATTGGTGCAGCTCCTGGTACAAGGTCTATTTGAAATTTAACGGATCGATGTGGGGGTAATCCCGGTAATTCTTTCGGAAATACATCGGGGAATTCTTTTGCGACGAGAACATCACTGATGTTCTTTTCTTCAGGTTTAACTTTCTCGATGTGTGCTAGAATGACGTAACAACATTTTCTTATCAGGTTTTTGCGCCTTCAAACTACTAATAAGATTTAACTTCGCGTTGTTCTTTTCTCCGTACACCATTAAAGGTTTTCCTTTTTCACGCATAATGCGAATCGCATTTTTGTAACAAACGACCTCTGCTCTCACCTTTTTAAACTAGTCCATGCCAATTATTACATCAAAACTCCCTAACTCGACTGGTATTAAATCAATTTTAAACATTTCATCCCCCAGTTTAATTTCTCTATCCCGACATATATTATCTGCTGAAATTAATTTACCGTTTGCTAATTCGAGTAAAAATTTACTATCTAAAGGCGTCAATGGGAAACTTAATTTAGCACAAAAATCTCTACTCATATAGCTTCTATCCGCACCCGAATCAAATAAAACATAAGCAGATTTATCGTCAATAAGAAACGTACCCGTAACAAGCTCTGGGTCTTCCTGTGCTTCTGCCGCATTAATATTGAAAACTCTTCCGCGGCCCTGCCCATTAGTATTCCCCTGATTCGGGCAATTTCTAATAATGTGGCCTGGTTTTCCACATTTATAACAAACAGCGTTGGTATTACTTGCTCCGGCACTATTCGTTCCGGCATTACTTGTTCCGACACTATTTGTTCCTTTAGTTCTGTAAAACCTTGGTCCGTAAAACTCACACTTTGTCGCGCTATGACCATTTCTTTTTACACCTGTTGCAAAATGTCGTGCAAAACCCCGGGTTGTTGTAGTTGTTGTTGGGACGTTTGTTGTAGTTATTGTTAGGATTGCGATTATTGTTGCGATTGTTGTTGCGGTTGTTGGGATAGTTGTTACGATTGTTGTTGTAATTGTTATCGTTGTTGTACTGGTGATTCTTGTCACCGTTTTCCTCCCACTTCCTCATGAGTTGTTTCTGTAACAACCCAAACCAACCCTCGACCAAACCACGCGAAAATACAAAATAAAAAAAAAATTTCCTGTGCAGCATACCCGCGCGGCGCGCCAGGTAGGGGCGCGGCGCACCAAAGTGGACTGTCCGGAAAGTCTCAAAATGCGAAAAAGATTGACTAGTTCCTGACACATTTAGACGAAACGCTTTTTACCATACATCCAAATATGTAAAACTAACTTGTTTCAAATATAAAATCAATGTTTTACAGGCGGGGCCCACATCGGCCGTTTTACGAGTTTAATACAATTTACGAGTTTCGACCACCAAAAAGTTTAAGTTCCAAACTACACAATGAGCATGGCATTTGGGATTAAACTACCCAACTATCGGTCAAACTCCAAGAGCTACTAAAGCCAAAAGCGTCCCCTAGCATCAAGCAGGATCTCTAGTCCAAAACGATGCCCTTACCCTTGTCCAAAACCGAACCTATAAAATGGTAAACAACGAGAGGGTAAGCAAAGCTTAGTGAATGCAATAATTATACGAATACATATATAATTATACCTACTTGCATACACTTACACAACCGCAAACATGCTAGCAAACAACCTTAGCTTATCGTCGCAATAACAAGCTATAAATCACCAATACCCCCAAGCTAGCATAACATCCGCATATAAATATAACTCGAATAATATAATATGCTTACAACACAAATAACCATGGTCGACCAATAGTACAAGGGAACGGCGCTCGCGAAAACGCCATCGGTGTTCATAACATCCATTAGGGCACTTAACACCTCGCACCACTAACCCCTAGGGTGGCACCTTAACACCTCGGCACATCACCCCGAGTGGCATCTTAACACCTCGATGCATCACTCATTATTTTTACGGAGTGGCGTCTTAACACCTCGACACTACACTCCTAGGTGGCATCTTAACACCTCGATGCTACACCCGAGTGGCATCTTAACACCTCGATGCTACACTCTTCACGTGAAACGTGGTGTCTTAACACCTCGACACTACACCTTTCACGCTACAACAAATAGATACATTATATACATACGCATATAATTATTCCACTCACCTCAAAGTCTTGTGAAAAGATACCCGAGCTTGCGAAACCTCAAAGTAACGTACCTATCACATTATACATATTATCAAATGCAAACTCAAGTCGGTCAACCAATTCTTTCACCATTCCTAAGTCATTTTGACCCAAAGTGCAAACCCGACCCATTTTGCACCATTAACCCTAATAATGGGTCAACTTCACCAAAAACCCTAACTCTAGTCAAATATGGTCTTATTACATTTTTAAATCACCAATTTAACTCATTTTCACATATCCAAGACCACTTAGGTCATTAAAGACCCATTTGACTCATTTCAAGGTCAACACACCCATTTGGGTCATCCATGCCCAATTAACACCCATTTACATATCATTGAAGTGTTTTAGTACTTTAACTAACTAATTAGGTTCATAAACATAAATTAACACTTTGAAAACCCTAATTAGTTACCTTTGAGTCCACTTGACCCAATTTCACCCAAAACCCCCAAATTACTAGCAAGTGGGTTTTGTGTGCATCACTAACCCTTAATGCAATTAAAGTAAGAATCTAGGTTTTAGAACTTACCAACACAATCACTACGTAGCTAGCGACTAGATGAACGACTTTAGAACTCGCACTAAGACCCGATTCAACCTCCTTTACCCTTTAATGAAGCTTTCTCACTCAAGGGATGCACTCTCTCACTAGAATTGAATTGGAGAGGATAAGGTGGTTGTGAATGGAGTTAATGAGCTCCCAAAACTGATCTAAGGCATTAAATTCGGACCCCAAGGTGATTTTACCAAAATGCCCTCAAAATATCTAATTAAAAATAAAAGGGGAATCTGTCGCAGACAGATGGCGCGGCGCGCCACCTAGCCGCGCGGCGCGCGACCTCCCAGTTCAGCATCTTTTCTCTTTTTAATTATGTGCAACCAAAACCCCAAAACTGAGTAACTTATATACCCACAAGTACACTACAATTATTCGGGTCTTACAACTCTCCCCCACTTATTCGGATTGCGTCCTCGCAATCCAAGCCGCATGACACGAGGGAAGATAAACCAACACGAACTCTTCGGGTTCCCAAGTGAACTCGGAACCTTTACATCGTCGCCATTGAACCTTGAAAGTTCTCACCTCTTTATTTCTCAACATTTTCACCTTCTCGTCAAGGATAGCAATCGGTTCCTCGACATATTCTAACTTGTTGTTTAGCTCGATCTCGTCTAAAGGCATCCATGAGGAATCATCCGCAAGACACTTACGAAGGTGGGAGACATGAAATGTATTATGGATCCCCGCAAGCTCTTCGGGTAATTCCAATCGATATGCAACTTCACCAACACGAGCTAAAACCTTGAATGGACCAATAAACCGAGGAGCTAACTTTCCCCGTTTTCGAAATCGAATAATACCCTTCCATGGCGAAACGTTAAGCATCACCATATCGCCTTCTTGGAACTCAATCAATCGCCTACGTCTATCGGCATACGACTTTTGCCAATCTTGAGCCTTCTTCAAATGTTCCCGAATCAAATCGATCTTGCTATTGGTCTCTAAAACCAAATCGGTACTCCTGATCTCTCTTTGACCCACTTCTCCCCAACAAACGGGAGTTCGACACCTACGCCCATAAAGCATTTCGTAAGGTGGCATCCCGATACTAGTATGATAACTATTATTGTACGAGAATTCCACCAAAGGCAAATGCTCATCCCAACTACCACCGAAGTCAATGATGCACGCTCGTAGCATATCTTCCAAAGTTTGATTCGTACGTTCGGTTTGACCGTCCGTTTGAGGATGATACGCCGTGCTCAACTTCAATTGCGTACCCATATCTTCATGAAACTTTTCCCAAAACCGAGATGTAAAACGGGTATCTCGATCCGAAATAATAGATATAGGAACCCCATGTCGCGAGACCACTTCCTTGATAAACAACTTAGCCAAGGTCTTAGACGATATCGCTTCTTTAATGGGAAGAAACAAAGCGCTTTTTGTCAATCGGTTAACTATAACCCAAATCGAATCGAATTGGGTTCTCGCCGTTTTAGGTAACTTTGTAATGAAATCCATGGTAATGTGCTCCCATTTCCATTTCGGGATTTCTAACGGTTACAACTTACCATACGCCTTTTGGTGTTCGGCTTTTACTTGTAAACACGTGACACATTGCTCAACATACTTCACAACATCACGTTTCATGCCCGGCCACCAATAATCTTTCTTCAAGTCAAGATACATTTTCGTCGCGCCCGGATGAATGGAATATTTTGACTTATGTGCTTCATCAAGTAGCACCCGTCGGTAATCACCCATCTTAGGCACCCACACCCTTCCTTGAAAGGACAACAACCCACGCGGACCCATAGTAATAAACTCTGATTGGCCCACGATTCGCTCCGTACGCTTGTTGTGAACATAAGCCTCTATTTGAATCTCACCAAGCTTTTCAAGAAAATCGTTGGTAATAATCAAACGTAACGACCCCACTTTTATCGCCGGATGTTGACTCTTTCGACTCAACGCATCCGCGACCACATTCGCCTTACCCGGATGATAAAGTATTTCACAATCGTAGTCTTTCACCACATCCATCCACCTACGTTGGCGATAATTCAAATCTCGTTGATTAAAGAGATGTTTCAAACTCTTATGATCTGAATAAATCGTACACTTGACACCATACAAGTAATGGCACCAAATTTTCAACGCATGCACTACCGCCGCCAACTCAAGATCATGAGTCGGATACCTCGCTTCATGTTCCTTTAATTGTCGAGAGGCATAAGCGATGACCTTACCTCTTTGCATTAGAACACACCCGAGACCATTTAAGGAAGCATCACAATAAACCACCATGTCTTCAACACCTTCCGGTAACACTAACACCGGAGCTTGACACAACTTCTCTTTTAACAATTGAAAAGCAATTTCTTGCTCGTTCTCCCAACCAAACCTAGCATTCTTTCTCGTCAACTTCGTCAATGGAGAAGCAATCTTAGAAAAGTCTTGGATAAACCGACGATAATAACCGGCCAATCCGAGAAAACTTCGAATTTCCGTAGGCGTAGTCGGTCGTCCCCAACTCTTCACCGTTTCAATCTTCCCCGGATCTACTTGAATCCTGTTTTCGTTCACAATATGACCAAGGAATTGAACTTCCCTTAGCCAAAATTCACATTTGGAGAACTTTGCATACAACTTTTCCTTTCGTAGCGTCTTCAATACTTCACGCAATTAATGTTCATGTTCGTTCATACTTTTCGAGTAGACTAGTATGTCGTCGATGAACACTATTACCGACTTGTCCAACATAGGTTGGCACACTCGGTTCATAAGATCCATGAATCCCGCCGGTGCATTCGTAAGAACAAAGGGCATAACTACAAACTCATAATGTCCGTAACGCGTTCGAAAAGCCGTTTCTCTATGTCTTCCTCACGGACCCGCATTTGGTGATAGCCGGACTGTAGGTCGATCTTAGAGAAATACGTTGCACCTTGAAGTTGATCAAATAAATCGTCAATCCTAGGTAATGGATAACGATTCTTGATCGTCACTTTATTCAACTCACGGTAATCAATGCACATACGCATACTACCATCCTTCTTCTTCACAAATAACACCGGACCGCCCCATGGCGAAGCACTCGGTCGAATAAAACCCTTCTCGAGCAACTCTTGGGTTTGATTTAACAACTCTTGCATTTCCGTTGGTGCTAAACGATAAGGAGTTTTAGCAATGGGAGTAGCTCCCGGAACCAACTCAATACGAAACTCAACTTGTCTTTCCGCCGGAACACCCGGTAATTCGTCCGGAAAAACGACTTCGAATTCACTAACAACCGGAATTTCACGAATAGGTGGTGGCTCATTGCGAGTATCAACTGATGGAATTCATCACATAAACAAGTTACAAAACCCATTTAGAAGGTATATAAGTTCGTGTATGTATATGTAGCAAGCGGAAGCAATTTTAAGTTTATGCATGTATAGTTTAACCTTTTAAACATGAATTCCATTTATAGATCTAGTCTTGAAAATATACTAAAATGTAAATAGAGCTAGTTAGGGTTTATGCCTTCTCCAAAAGGAGGTAGAAGTAACAAGATGAAGATGATGAAGTGAAGCTAGTTTCTAACTTGAAACCTCAAGAGATAATACCCACAAGCTATGCAACCAACACTACCTTTAGTTAGGATTTGCAAGACCCCAAAATACCAGCAAAAATTCAATGGAAGAACCCTCTTCCAAGCTCCAAAATTTCGGCCAAGATGAGGGAGAAAGAGAGAGCCTTTTGCTAGTTTGAAAAAACAAGATTAAAGTGTGTATGTAAACTTGTGCAAGCATGCAAGACTTGGAGTGTGGAACTGCATTTAACCAAAAGCATGGGTGGGTGGTCTTGGGACTCCAAAACCGCCACCACCCCACCTCCCCCCTTTTTTTTTTTTTTTTTTGCATTCCTTTTATTTAAATGTCTTGCAACAATCTTTTGATACTTACACATTTATATATAATTTTATAAGCCTCTTTATAAAATTAAAACTCACATATATATATAAGTTTAATCATATAAATAATTAAACTTACTTATAATTATCCATATAATTATTTCTTGCATTTTACTTTTAGAAAACCAATTTCTAAAGTCTAAGTGTCAAGTATTTATTTTAAAGATCCACTCATTAAAATAAATACATAAAAGTGTTGATAAGCTTGTTATTGGGTATGACCCGACTTGGATCATAACATATTAGCCACATTAGTTTAATATGTCTCTCGGGCATATGAAATACCTTCAATCTCCCACTTGCACGAGAAACATAAGAAATTAATGCAAGTGACGGATACCACCTAACGACCGTCCATCACCCCCAATATGTTATGACTTAGTGCCATTCAATAACATCATCCCTTTCGAGTTCCCATCTCGAATATGATTAGGTGAATTTTCAATGTATCCTTTCGTCCTAGATGTCATGTCAAATCCAAGAGACATAGAATGATCACTCTCTTATAGATTTAACTTTATCAGGCCTTAGACATCCGACTCTCAACGAATAAGAGGGACAAATTCCATCTTGACTACATACATCCTAGACACTACACTTCGTAGCATACCTGAAGCCTCCCTTATGTACTACCATGTTTCAGAATAGCGAAGGAAAGAATCAAGGCACAATATTCGGTGAATGTCTGAACCCAATATGTGTCTCAGGTCAGAGGATATAATGATATTCTCCTTTACTCAAGATTACATGTGATCAACCACAAAGGCTCCATATTGTAAATCTTGAGAGCGGGTCTTCCAATATTTGCGTCCCACAAATATCTATGAACCTTGGTTGCAACCTTGCCCCACATTCACCATTTGAATGTTAACCAATCCAAGTTCATAATAGTCTAGACCTCATACTTGTTCCCACAAATGTGATCAACTACGGAATTTAGAATAATAGTTTATTCATGGATAAAATATGCAAAATTGGAACATGACTCATAATTAAATTAATACCATAATTATATTAATGAGTTTGAACTAATTCGTTCCGATACAATACATAAAATAGATCAATTCCAATCACTAGAATGTCGAAGCCCTAATGCACAAACATGTCCCTCATGTTTTGGCCCATGTAAAAGCTTCGTGAGTGGATCCGCAACATTTTGATCTGTGTGAACTTTGTGAATACATATCTTTCCCTTTTCAACCTCATCCCTGATGTAGTTGAATCTCCGCTCAATGTGACGAGTCTTTTGATGAGCACGAGGTTCCTTGATTTGAGCAATCGCACCCTCGTTGTCACAAAAGATCTCAAGAGGGTCCTGAATGGAAGGGACCACTCCTAAGTCGTCGATGAATTTATTCATCCATGCAGCTTCCTGAGCTGCCAGTGAGGCGGCAATGTACTCTGACTCTGTAGTGGATAACACAACAACTTCCTGTTTAGAGCTCTTCCAAGAGACTGCACCACCATTTAACATGAAGACATAACCGGATTGTGATCGAGAGTCATCTCGATCAGTTTAGAAGCTCGCATCCACATAACCTTTTACAGCGAGTTCCTCCTCACCAGACCCATATATTAGAAACATATCCTTAGTCCTTCTAAGGTATTTCAATATACATTTAACCGCAGTCCAATGACTATTTCCCGGGTTATTCTGGTATCTACTTGTCAAGCTTAGGGCGCATGACACATCCGGTCTAGTACATATCATTGCATACATGATAGACCCAATAGCAGATGCGTATGGGACTTTCTTCATTCTCTCTTGCTCATCTTTCGTGGTAGGACATTGAGATGAACTGAGAATGGTTCCCTTTTGAATAGGTACCAAACCTTTCTTAGAGTTTTCCATCTTGAACCTTTTCAAGATTTTATCAATGTATGCACTTTGACTTAAACCTATTAATCTCTTGGATCTATTCCTATAGATCCCAATCCCCAATATGTATTGTGCTTCTCCAAGATCCTTAATGGAGAAGCAACTCTTTAGCCAAGTTTTGACTTCTTGCATTGTGGTAATATCATTCCCAAATAATAATATATCATCCACATATAGCACAAGAAACATTATGGAGCTCCCACTAGCCTTCTTGTATACACAAGCTTCATCACCATTTTTAATGAAGCCAAATTTCTTTGCCTCTTCATTAAAACGATGATTCCACATTCTAGATGCTTGTTTCAATCCGTAGATTGACTTCTTTAACTTGCATACCTTTTCAGGATTTTTCGGATCAACAAAACCTTCGGGCTGTACCATATAAACATCTTCCTCAAGATATCCATTTAGGAAAGCGGTTTTGACATCCATTTGCCATATTTCATAGTCATAGTGAGCAGCAATGGCAAATAATATCCTAATAGACTTTAGCATTGCCACAGGCGAGAAAGTTTCATCATAATCAACCCCTTGAGTTTGAGTGAAACCTTTTGCTACAAGTCTAGCTTTGTATGTATCCAAGTTTCCATGTATGTCGGTTTTCTTCTTGAAAAGCCATTTGCAATCAACTAGCTTGGAGCTAGGAGGTTGCACAACAAGTTCCCAAACTTGATTTTCATACATGGATTGCATCTCGGTGTTCATGGCTTCCTGCCATTTATCTTTATCAATTCTTGATAAAGCATCTTTGTAGTTTGTCGGTTCATCCAAATCAACCGTATAGCAACCTTCCACGAGAAACCCATATCTCTCGGGAGGATTACTAATCCTACTAGATCTTCGAACGTCTTGTGTACCTTGATCATCCACTTGATCATTTTCAACATCCTCATGTTGAGTACTAGTGCCAACCAATTGTGTATCATCGGCTTGATCTTGTACCTCTACAAGATCTATCTTCGTTTCACCATCACCTTCCATAAGGAACTTGGTTTCAAGAAATTCCGCTTTCCGAGCAACAAATACCGTTTGCTCGGATGGATCATAGAAGTAATATCCCATGTCATCTTTGGGATATCCTATGAAGATACACTTTGTGGATCGAGCATGTAGCTTATTTGCTACATAACGCTTAGGATAAGCTTCACATCCCCATACTTTCAAGTATGAAAGAGAAGGAGGTTTTCCAAACCACATCTCATGAGGAGTTCGTTCCACTTTCTTGGTTGGGGCCATATTTAAAATACGAACCGCGGAGCTTAGACAATAACCCCAAAATGATAGAGGTAACGAGCTTCTTGCCATCATAGATCGAACCATATCCATTAGGGTTCGGTTCCTCCTTTCGGAAACTCCATTAAGTTAGGGTGTTCCGGGTGGAGTAAGTTGTGAGATAATCCCACAACTCCTAAGATGATCTTGGAAGGCATCGCTTAGGTATTCACCTCCTCTATCGGTACGAAGTACCTTAATTGTCCTATTGAGTTGATTTTGTACTTCGTTTTGATATTCTTTGAATGCTTCAAACGTTTTGTCCTTGTGTCTTAATAAGTATACATATCCGAAACGACTAAAGTCATCAATGAAAGTAACAAAGTATCTTTCACCATTCCTAGTCATGGGTTTAAAGGGTCCACATACATCCGAATGTATTAATCCCAATAAATCTTTAGCCCTTTCATAAGTCCCTTTGAAAGGTGCTTTAGTCATCTTGCCTTGTAAACAAGATTCACATACATCAAACGAATCCATTTCATTTGATTTCAAAAGTCCATTCTTTTGAAGTGTATGCATTCGGTTCTTGTTTATGTGACCAAGGCGACAATGCCATAAATAGGAATCACTCAAATCCCTTTTGAGTTTCTTGGTGCTAGTATGGTAAATAGAGCTCGATGATGCGTCATCATGAACCAATTCATAAATTCCATTTGAAGGCGAAGCCTTGAAATAGAATACATTATCTTTAGAAACATGAATATCATCATCAATAAAATTAACAACGTAACCACATTGTTTTAAGCGAGAAATAGAAATAATGTTTCTACACAAATCTGGAGCATACAAAACATTTTCTAAAATAAGTTCCAATCCGCTTGGAAGCTTCAAAATAAAATCTCCTTGAGCTTTAACATGCACCTTTGCACCATTGCCCATATAGAGACTTGATGTTCCCGCCTTATGATCACTTCTTTTGAACCCCTGCAAAGAATTGCAAATATGAGTTCCACATCCAGTGTCTAATACCCATGTATTAGAAGAAGTAATACTAAGCTCTATATATACCATATATATATTACCTGAGGTTTGCCCTGCATCCCTCTTGTCCTTCAACTCCTTAAGGTAGACCGGACAGTTTCGTTTCCAATGACCCATCTCACCGCAACCGAAACATGGGTCTTCCTTGGGGTTTGCCTTCTCGACTACCTTTTGCTTCTTAGCCTTGTTGATGGTTGGGGTAACCATCTTCCCCTTCCCTTTGCCTTGATGGGCGGGTCCTTTTCTCTTAGCCACCTTAGGCTTAGAGGTGTTACCTTTGGATCCACCTTGATCGATTGCTAACACGGGTAAAGCCCTTTTACCCATGCTAGTTTCTGACGTTCTAAGCATACCGTGAAGCTCACCTATGCTCTTATCCATCCCATTCATATTGTAATTAATTACAAATTGATCAAACCTTTTTGATAGGGAGTTAAGGATAAGATCGGTGGCTAACTCATTAGATATGTTTAGGTTAAGTCGGTTAGCACGATCGATAAGGCTTTTCATCTTAAGTACATAAGATGAAACCGATTGGGTATCGTCCATACGACAAGCATGTAGCGCCCGAACCGTTTCGAAGCGCTCGACATGCGCTTGTTGGAGGAACATCTCCTTCAATTGCGTTATCATGTCGTATGCACTATGATGCTCGAAATCCTTTTGGAGTTCGGGTATCATAGTCCCAAGCATTAGGCATGAGACTTGAAGGGAGTCGTGGCAATACTTATCGTAAGAGGCCATTGCCTCCACATCATTCTCATCCGGTTGATCGGGAATGGGGTCCTCAAGTACATACGCTTTATCCTCTTGTTTGAGGACAATCCGAAGATTGCGGAACCAATCCATAAAGTTGGTATGGTTGAGTTTGTCTTTCTCGAGGAGAGACCGTAACGATAGGTTGTTCATGTTAAGTGGTGCGCTTTGCATGTTGTTGTTGTTATTAGCGGCCATCTACAAAATTCAACAAAGTCCTTTTAAGTATCGATTTTTAAATTTAATAAACAATACCCTTTTAATTTGTTTTATTAAATATTAGAATCCAACGGTAAATCAAATTTCGGTTAGGTGACCTTTATCCCGTCATTTGATTTAGCTAGGTAGTCATAATGACAATTGCAATCCTTTTGCAACTTCTAAGTTATGGGATCATGCAATCCTTTTGCATGGCATATTAATCCCATCAACGCTTATTTGTTCCTCATGCTTCGGTGACCCTAAGTTCATGATTCCCAAATCAAGTCGTCCTACTTGTGTAAACATGTAGACTTAACATATAAGTGGTTAGGTGACCTTTATCCCACATGTATGCGAAGTGTACCTTATTCACATTAGTTCACTCATGACGGTTAGGTGACCTTTATCCCATCAAGAGATTCCTAATATGTCTAAGTGTTTCCACAAAAGGATGGCGTTTAACTTGTTTACCTTGTTTTAGTAAAAGGGATTTTAAGTTTTCTACATTCTAGTTTTAGAAAACAAAGTGCTATACACCAACATGCATTTGGTGTGTAGTGTTTTATGAAAAACCTATTTTCATGTCCTTTTAGTAAAACCAATTACTAGTTATAAGCCAATTTGTTACCTTTTAGATAAACCATTTTATTTAGGTCTAATAACCAATTATTAGTGTCATTTTGTTATTTTTATTATAACCATTTATAATGTATTTTGCAAGTTGTAAACATGTGAAATTGTTGTAGCAACCAAACACATACATAAAACCATACAAGCATGCAAAATAAAAGTCCACAATCATGCCAAAGTGGTAAGCACTTGTTTAGCCAAAACAAGTGTTACCTAAAGGGTTAAACAAGTAAGAGATTTTATACAAAATCTCCCACTTGATCTTGTAACTTCATAAGCTCCATCTTGTAATCTTCATCTTGAATCTTCATTTTCATTTACAAAATTATATCCTAATACAATTCTTTTCTAGAAAATGAAATAACAACCTATTCTATTTTACAAACCAAATAGAATAAATTACATCAAGAAATTACAAGATTAATTACAAACCAAATAAATAATTATTACAAACCATAAGAATGAATAATCAACCAAATCACACACAAATCCAACCACAAGGTCAAGGCATGATTGTGAACTAAAACAACAACAAATCTTGGCCAAACTTGAAGTCCCAAACCCACTTTTGGGGTCCAAAAAATTCGGCCAAACCAACATACCCACCAAAACTCAAGATTTTTACATTCTACTTTCATGCATGTTGGTAGATTGTAAAATAAATGAGTTTACTAGCAAAAAACAAGAAGCATATTAACAAGACTTTGGCTCTAGATACCATTGATGGAATTCATCACATAAACAAGTTACAAAACCCATTTAGAAGGTATATAAGTTCGTGTATGTATATGTAGCAAGCGGAAGCAATTTTAAGTTTATGCATGTATAGTTTAACCTTTTAAACATGAATTCCATTTATAGATCTAGTCTTGAAAATATACTAAAATGTAAATAGAGCTAGTTAGGGTTTATACCTTCTCCAAAAGGAGGTAGAAGTAACAAGATGAAGATGATGAAGTGAAGCTAGTTTCTAACTTGAAACCTCAAGAGATAATACCCACAAGCTATGCAACCAACACTACCTTTAGTTAGGATTTGCAAGACCCCAAAATACCAGCAAAAATTCAATGGAAGAACCCTCTTCCAAGCTCCAAAATTTCGGCCAAGATGAGGGAGAAAGAGAGAGCCTTTTGCTAGTTTGAAAAAACAAGATTAAAGTGTGTATGTAAACTTGTGCAAGCATGCAAGACTTGGAGTGTGGAAATGCATTTAACCAAAAGCATGGGTGGGTGGTCTTGGGACTCCAAAACCGCCACCACCCCACCTCCCCTTTTTTTTTTTTGCATTCCTTTTATTTAAATGTCTTGTAACAATCTTTTGATACTTACACATTTATATATAATTTTATAAGCCTCTTTATAAAATTAAAACTCACATATATATATAAGTTTAATCATATAAATAATTAAACTTACTTATAATTATCCATATAATTATTTCTTGCATTTTACTTTTAGAAAACCAATTTCTAAAGTCTAAGTGTCAAGTATTTATTTTAAAGATCCACTCATTAAAATAAATACATAAAAGTGTTGATAAGCTTGTTATTGGGTATGACCCGACTTGGATCATAACATATTAGCCACATTAGTTTAATATGTCTCTCGGGCATATGAAATACCTTCATCAACAACATGAGCAAGGAAAGCCATGCCACCGGTAACAACAAAACGACGTGCCCGTGCAAAAGTGCATATCAGCACCGGTCTCCTTCGCTTATCACCATGAATAATTAACTCTCCCCTACTTAGGGTCTTCACACGAATAAACTTATCATGGCATGCAATATCGGCTCTATAACGATCGAGCCAATCCATACCAATGACAATATCAAAGTCGCCCAAGGTCATTGGAATAAGATCAATTTTAAAGGTTTCGGCACCAAAAACAACATCACAATTTTCACACACATCAACCACTAGCACCGTCTTGCCGTCCGCTATTTCGACTTCTATCGGACGACCTAACTTAGCTAATGGTTTATTAAGTTTAGGCACAAATTTAGGAGACACAAACGACAAATTTGCACCGCTATCGAACAGAATCCTTGCCGGATTAGAATTAACCATGTAAGTACCTGAGACAACTTCGTGCGATTGTTTAGCTTCATCATTGGTCATCAAATAGTTGCGACCCCTATCCGTACCCGCAGCCTTCTCTAACCGTTTCACATTGTCGTTTTGCAAGTCGGGACACTCCGGCTTCTTATGCCCTTCTTTGCCGCAATTAAAACAAGTGACTTTGTTCCCGGAACGTGGTTTCGGACACTCACGAGCCATATGACCCGGTTGCCCACAATTGTAGCACGTATAAGAAAACTCGCCGGTTGTGCCCTTCTTTGCACTATTGACACTTTCGGCCCCCCTCTTGCTCTTGCTCTTCTTGCTTGAGGCGTTAGAGTAACTAAAACCTTCAAATTTTCTTTTGGAAAACATGAAATCACTCTTTCTTGGAACCTCCGGCTCAAAACCCCGAGCCAACTCGAACAATTCATCAAAAGACTTAGCCATACCGCGACTAATCTTCCCCTTGTACTCATCATTCAAAGTACGGTAGAAATCCTTCATGAGCTTATGATCATCACCAACATATTCCGGGCAAAAACGAGTCTTTGCCAAGAATGTAGACTTAAGAGTAACTAAGTCCATTGAGCCTTGTTGCAAATGGTGCAACTCGTCCCGGATTCTATCGAGATCGGAAGAAGTTCGGTACTCCTTGAAAAACTCCTTCTTAAACTCTTTCCACGTCAAGCCCATACATTGTTCCTCACCATACAAGTTGAGTTTATCATCCCACCATAACTTAGCCTCTTCTCGTAACATGCTAGAGCCATACCTCGCCTTCTTCTCGGGAGGACATTTCGAGGTACGAAAAGCTCCCTCGATGTCGGAGATCCAACATGTACTTTTTAAAGGATCTCGTACCCCATTAAACATCGGGGGTTGAGCGTCCTTGAAATTCTTGTAGTGGAAGTCCCGCCTTCCTTCACCTCCTTCACCACGAGGATAAATGTTTCTAGCATCAAGGGCCTCTTCGATAGTGGCCTTCATTCGTTCATTTATCAAATCGGTCACTTGCCCATCGACCGAATCTTGGAAGACTTTTCGGATGTCCGTAAGAAAATCCGCTTTTAACTTTTTAAAGACGGCCTCAACCTTGGCCGAAAACTCGGCGTCCTCACTTGTACTTCCGTTATCATGATCGGGTCTGTTTCTCGTCTTCATTATATAAAACGAAGTAGGTTAAGCGGCGAAACAAAAAGACATAACACGTATGTATATACGTATACACCACACTACCCCATCTTGCTCAACAATCGTCGTACATTGCTTGTTCGACACGATTTGCGCCCGTAACAATGGTAGCTAATCATTGTTACGCGAGCACGTCGCATTAACTTGCTAGTACAACGTCCATCCCGATCCTACAAATAGCGCATGCTTAGTTTACATAAACCTATGCACAAACCAATCCCGATCCGACCCAAAGTCCTACAAGTCCCGCATAGCGCACACACAAAAAGTCTAAGTCTAGGCGCCTATCTCAAGTCACCTAAATCCCTTAGACCATGCTCTGATACCACTTGTAACAACCCAAACCAACCCTCGACCAAACCACGCGAAAATACAAAATAAAAAAAAAAAAATTCCTGTGCAGCATACCCGCGCGGCGCGCCAGGTAGGGGCGCGGCGCGCCAAAGTGGACTGTCCGGAAAGTCTCAAAATGCGAAAAAGATTGACTAGTTCCCGACACATTTAGACGAAATGGTTTTTACCATACATCCAAATATGTAAAACTAACTTGTTTCAAATATAAAATCAATGTTTTACAGGCGGGGCCCACATCGGCCGTTTTACAAGTTTAATACAATTTACGAGTTTCGACCACCAAAAAGTTTAAGTTCCAAACTACACAATGAGCATGGCGTTTGGGATTAAACTACCCAACTATCGGTCAAACTCCAAGAGCTACTAAAGCCAAAAGCGTCCCCTAGCATCAAGCGGGATCTCTAGTCCAAAACGATGCCCTTACCCTTGTCCAAAACCGAACCTATAAAATGGTAAACAACGAGAGGGTAAGCAAAGCTTAGTGAATGCAATAATTATACGAATACATATATAATTATACCTACTTGCATACACTTACACAACCGCAAACATGCTAGCAAACAACCTTAGATTATCGTCGCAATAACAAGCTATAAATCACCAATACCCCCAAGCTAGCATAACATCCGCATATAAATATAACTCGAATAATATAATATACTTACAACACAAATAACCATGGTCGACCAATAGTACAAGGGAACGGCGCTCGCGAAAACGCCATCGGTGTTCATAACATCCATTAGGGTACTTAACACCTCGCACCACTAACCCCTAGGGTGGCACTTTAACACCTCGGCACATCACCCCGAGTGGCATCTTAACACCTCGATGCATCACTCATTATTTTTACGGAGTGGCATCTTAACACCTCAACACTACACTCCTAGGTGGCATCTTAACACCTTGATGCTACACCCGAGTGGCATCTTAACACCTCGATGCTACACTCTTCACGTGAAACGTGGTGTCTTAACACCTCGACACTACACCTTTCACGCTACAACAAATAGATACATTATATACATACGCATATAATTATTCCACTCACCTCAAAGTCTTGTGAAAAGATACCCGAGCTTGCGAAACCTCAAAGTAACGTACCTATCATATTATACATATTATCAAACGCAAACTCAAGTCGGTCAACCAATTTTTTCACCATTCCTAAGTCATTTTGACCCAAAGTGCAATCCCGACCCATTTTGCACCATTAACCCTAATAATGGGTCAACTTCACCAAAACCCTAACTCTAGTCAAATATGGTCTTATTACATTTTTAAATCACCAATTTAACTCATTTTCACACATCCAAGACCACTTAGGTCATTAAAGACCCATTTGACTCATTTCAAGGTCAACACACCCATTTGGGTCATCCATGCCCAATTAACACCCATTTACATATCATTGAAGTGTTCTAGTACTTTAACTAACTAATTAGGTTCATAAACATAAATTAACACTTTGAAAACCCTAATTAGTTACCTTTGAGTCCACATGACCCAATTTCACCAAAAACCCCCAAATTACTAGCAAGTGGGTTTTGTGTGCATCACTAACCCTTAATGCAATTAAAGTAAGAATCTAGGTTTTAGAACTTACCAACACAATCACTACATAGCTAGCGACTAGATGAACGACTTTAGAACTCGCACTAAGACCCGATTCAACCTCCTTTACCCTTTAATGAAGCTTTCTCACTCAAGGAATGCACTCTCTCACTAGAATTGAATTGGAGAGGATAAGGTGGTTGTGAATGGAGTTAATGAGCTCCCAAAACTGATCTAAGGAATTAAATTCGGACCCCAAGGTGATTTTACCAAAATGCCCTCAAAATATCTAATTAAAAAGAAAAGGGGAATCTGTCGCAGACAGATGGCGCGGCGCGCCACCTAGCCGCGCGGCGCGCGACCTCCCAGTTCAGCATCTTTTCTCTTTTTAATTATGTGCAACCAAAACCCCAAAACTGAGTAACTTATATACCCATAAGTACACTACAATTATTCGGGTCTTACAGTTTCGTGTTGGCTTCTTCGGCCGCCTGCTCTTTAATTCTTCCCTCAATCTGATTTATGAGTTTATGAGCCATTCGACTTACCTTTTGTATGGAAGCAGGCTCGTGTGAACTCACATCTTCTTGAATCCTTACTGGTAACCCTTTTATAAATGCGTCGATCTTCTCTTCTTCATCTTCAAACGTTCCCGGACACAATAGGCACAACTCTGTGAATTGTCGTTCATATGTGGTAATGTCGAACCCTTGTGTTTGTAACTCTCTAAGCTCTACCTTGAGCTTATTGACTTCGTTTCTAGGACGGTACTGCTTATTCATCAATTGCTTGAATGCCGACCACGGTAGTGCGTAAGCAGTATTTTGTCCTACCAATTCAAGATAGGTGTTCCACCACGTTAACGCAGTACCTGTGAAGGTATGCATCGCGTACTTAACTTTGTCCTCTTCAGTACACTTACTTATGGAAAATACCGATTCGACCTTCTCGGTCCACTGTTTCAATCCAATTGGTCCTTCGGTTCCATCCAATTCTAAAGGTTTGCAGGCAGTGAATTCTATGTAGTAGCATCCTACCCGATTTCTTGTGGAATTAGTTCCACTGCTAGATCTAGATCTAGAGTTATTGTTATTTTGCATTGTAGCCTGTACTGCGGCTATGTTTGCTGCAAGGAAAACATGGAAGTCTTCCTCGCTCATGTTCAAAATCTGACGAGTCGTCGGTGCCATTTCCTTCAAAAATAGCCCAAAAGAATTAAGTTAATCATATAGAATTTTAAGAGTAGTCAATAGTATTTATTAGCATAGTATGAACTCATTTATAAAAGCTTTTTCTTCATATTAGCATTTTATAGTTTTAATTCGGGTAGTACCTACCCGTTAAGTTCATACTTAGTAGCTAATATACAATTCAACTACTACAATTCTATATGAAAAAACTGATTATTATAATATTTCACGTTCAAATTTTATACAATATTCTACAAACTTACAATACCGTTATTATACATATAGGATGAAATATAGCACATAATAACTTTGCTACTCGGCAGCTATAAAGAAAATTCTAGTTAATACGTAAGTCGTTCAGTAAAAGAAATAAAGACACGTAATTCATAAGTCCAGAAACAAGTCATGCATTCTGGTTTTACTAACACGACATCCCATCCTTGGTCTTGTGGAAAGTAACCGTTATGACCATTGGCTAGGCAGCATGTTGTAATGTCGTCAAAAGGACGACTGTAACACCCTAGTTATTATCGTACAGAAGTGTATATAGTGTACATAAAGCGAGGGGAACTGTGTGTAATTAAACTGCGATCAAAATCTGTACCCTTAAAGGAGCACGCCGCGCACCACTACTGTAGCCGGGTTCTTTTTCTTTTAATCAGATATTTTGAAAGGGTATTGAGGTAATTTCACTTGGGGACGAGTTAAGGTCACAGATCAGTGGTTTGGGTGAGTCATAACTCCACTTTCAACAACCATTTTCATCCTACTTTAATTCTAGCAAGAGAAACCCAAAATTTAGAGAGAGAAAGCTCAAGTAAAGGAAGAAGGAGCTAGTTTCGGATCTTAGCTTGGGTTATAAAGTTGTTCATCTCCTTACCAGCTACAATTTGGTTGTGTTGGTAAGTTCTAATTTTGATTTCCTTGATTTAATTTGTTTAAAGGTTAGAACTTGGGTTAGTGATGAACACAAAACCCATTAATGGTGATTTTGGGGGTTTTGGGTAAGATTGAGTCATTAGGACTCAAGGATGACTAACCTAGGGTTTCAAGGTAATAATTGGTGTTATTGAGTCTATAATGGTTAGTTATTCACTAGCTTACTTGTGTTGTTAATAAAATTGGTTCTAGGTTTCATGGTGGACTTGAAATGGGTCAAATGGGTAGGTTTGACCTAGTGGGTTAAATTATTTATGAAAACACCCTATTTATGTATTGATGGAAGTCTTAGAACCTTAATCGCTAGCTTTTAGTGATTAGTTGGGTGTATTGACCTCTAATGAGTGTTTATAGTGTAAATGGGTCATAAATACACTAGTGGGTCTAGTTGGTGGAAAGTCCAACTTATTATGTGAATTAATTGAGAATTAATTGTGTTAGGTGACTCGCTTTGAAGTTACAAGTGTTATTGGAAATCTCGCCAAGTCGACAAGGTGAGTGGAATGATTATACATGTGTGTATATAATGTATCTATTTGTAGGGCGGGGAAGGGGCCGGGGTATATGTTGTTTATACCACCAAGAGTTAGTGATATATTTCGTTGTACACTCACGATGGATATTTCGTTGTCCAAATTGCCCAAGAGTTAGTGATATATTTCGTTGTACACTAACGATTGCTTGAACGGATATTTCGTTGTCCGTGTCACCTCGGGGTTAGCGATATATTTCGTTGTACACTAACGGTTGTTATGAACACCGATGGGAAATTCAAAGTACCATTCCATTGTGTGTTGGTTAACCTTAATTACGCGTTGTATTGTAGTATATTATATCATTCGGGTTATATATATGCTATTGTGGTGCTAGCTTGTGATCTCGAAGGGTTTAGAGTTATACTTGAGATGGCATGCTATGTAAATTGCTAGCGTGTATGAGGTAATTGTGTAAGTGCTTGCAAGTAGGTGTATTATATATGTATATGTATAATTATTGCATTCACTAAGCGTTAGCTTACCCTCTCGTTGTTTACCTTTTTAGGATCCGGCTTGGTTAAAGGAAAAGGTATTCGCTTGGACTAGTGGCGCCTCGGGGGTTTTAGCTTTTTGGAAGTTCGACCAAGATTTAGGTAGTTTAACCCCAAACACCATGCTCTAGTGACGTTTGGCAATTAAATTTTTATGTGGTCGAAACTCGTATTTCGTACTTAATGGCATTTCAATCATATGTGGCCCCGCAATGTAAAACTCGTTTTATCATTGATTCGTGCTTGTTTTACTTATACTAATATGATGTCAAAAGCATTTCGCCTAAAAATGATGGGAAGTGTTAGATCTTTTTACGAAAACGGAACATTTTGGACAGCGGGCTGCCAGGCCCTGTGCGCACCGCGCACAGGTAGGGGTGCGCGTCGCGCACCCAGCCTGGGCAGGCCTGCTTCGATTTTTTTTATTTCGCAGTTTTGGTTGGTTAACAGGTTGGGTCATTACAAGTGGTATCCGAGCATGGTCTAAGGGATTTAGGTGACTTGAGATAGGCGCCTAGACTTAGACTTTTGTGTTGTGGAATTATATGCGGGACTTGTAGGACTACGGGTCAGTGCGGGGTTTGGTTAGTTCTTTGATGCATAAGTGGACAACTATGCTATGTTATGATGTTACTAATCGTGTGATATCGTTTTGAACATCGAGCAAGATGATTGTGATACGTTTGAGCATGGCACGGCATGTGAGTGTAATAGTGAGTCGCGACCACTATTACGGTTGCAAGTCAAGTCAAGCAAGGATGTGCAACAAGTATCGAGCTAGATGTGGTGTGTGTGCGGTCATATTCATAGGTATATATATGTATTAAATTGTTGGTGATGTCTAATCCGTTTTTAATCTTTAGAATGAAGACGAGAAAAGGAACGAATACGAATGGCAATGGTGGTCCCTCTCATGTAGAGGAAGATGAGATGACTACCAAGATTGAGACCGCTTTAGAAAACTATGTTTCGGTTTTCTCACGAAGGGTTAAACAAATATTCGAAGAGTCGGTTTCGGAACAAATTGTTGATATGATTCAAGAACGGATGACTAATGCCGTTAAAGAAGAAGTTGAAAAGAGGTTTCCTAGACCTTAAAATGTGGGCGAGTTGGAGTTTAGCTATAAGAACTTCTTGGCGACTAAGCCTCCTCACTTTCATGGGGATCCCGACCCCATGAAAAGTGCGGCTTGGATCTCCGATGTTGAAGGTTGTTTTCGCACGACCGAGTGCCCACCCGAGAAGAAGACTAGACTTGCTACTAGTTTGTTGAGGGGTCATGCTAAAGATTGGCTCGATGGTAAAATTGATATGGTGGGTGATGCGGCTTTTGTAGGGTTATCTTGGGCGGATTTCAAGAAAGAGTTTTTCCTTGAATATCGTATGAAAGCGGATCTTTCCAAATTGCGCAACGAGTTAAGGAACATGCGTCAAGGGTCTTTGGGCCTAAACACTCTCAAAACCAACTTTCTCGCTAAGGCGCGTTTTTGCCCCGAGTATGTGGGGAATGATCAATTGTTAATGGAAGACTTTCATGCGACCCTTAGAGACGATTTGAAGGGTAAAATTAGAATTGGTCAAGTTGAGACTTTTGCTAAGCTTTTGGCGGTGGCGAAGGGGTTTGAAGCGCAAGCTCCGAGTCCGGTTAGTTATGCGCCAAGTAAAAGAAAGTTTGAAGCTTCTAGTTTTTCGAACAAGAAGAGTAAAGGAGTATCCGAAAGTGTTGGTAGTGTGAAGAAGGGTGCTCCTAGTGTTCACGTGACCACATGTTACAATTGTGGGCAAAAAGGTCACTACTCTCGTGATTGCCCAAAACCGCGTACTAATGTGATCACATGTTTTAATTGTCAACAAGAAGGGCATCGAAAGTCGGAGTGTCCCGAACTCCGAAATGATCAAGTTAAAAGAATGGAGAAGGCGGCGGGGTCGGCTAGGGGACGTAATTATTTGATGACCAATGACGAAGCCAAGCAATCCAATGAAGTCATTTCAGGTACTTTCATGGTTAACTCTAATCCGGCAAGGATTCTATTTGATAGCGTTGCAAATTTATCGTTTGTGTCTCCAAAATTTGTGCCTAAACTTAATAAACCGTTAGCTAAGTTAAGTCGTCCAGTAGAAGTCGAAATAGCGGATGGCAAGACGGTGCTAGTGGTTGATGTATGTAAGAATTGTAATGTTGTATTTGGTTCCGAGAACTTTAATATTGATCTCATTCCGATGACTTTGGGTGATTTTGATATCGTGGTTGGTATGGATTGGCTCGATCTTAATAGAGCCGATATTTCGTGCCATGAAAAATCTATTCGTGTGAAGACCCCAAGCGGGGGAGAGTTAATTATTCATGGCGATAAGCGTAGAAGTCTTGTGCTGATATGCACTTTTGCACGGGCACGTCGTTTCCTTGTTAATGGTGGCATGGCTTTTCTTGCCCATGTTGTCGATACTCGTGATGAGCCACCACCCATTCGTGAAATTCCGGTGGTAAGTGAATTTGAAGATGTTTTTTCGGACGAATTATAGGGTGTTCCGGCGGAAAGACAAGTCGAATTTCGCATTGAGTTGGTTCCGGGAGCTACTCCCATTGCTAAAACTCCTTATCGTTTAGCACCAACGGAAATGCAAGAATTGTTGAATCAAATTCAAGAGTTACTTGAGAAGGGTTTTATTCGACCGAGTGCTTCGCCATGGGGAGCTCCGGTCTTGTTCGTGAAGAAGAAATATGGTAGTATGCGTATGTGCATCGACTATCGGGAGTTAAATAAAGTGACGATCAAAAATCGTGATCCGTTGCCTAGGATTGACGATTTATTCGACCAACTTCAAGGCGCTACGTACTTCTCAAAAATTGACCTACGGTCCGGCTATCATCAAATGCGAGTCCGTGAGGAAGATATCGAGAAAACGGCCTTTCGTACTCGTTATGGACATTTCGAATTTGTGGTTATGCCTTTCGGTCTTACGAATGTACCGGCGGCATTCATGGATCTTATGAACCGAGTGTGCCAACCTATGTTGGACAAGTCAGTAATTGTGTTCATTGACGATATTCTTGTCTATTCTAAGAGCATGACGGAGCATGAACACCACTTGCATGAAGTATTGAAGACGTTGAGAAGAAAGAAGTTGTATGCTAAATTCTCAAAATGTGAATTTTGGCTAAGGGAGGTTCAATTCCTTGGCCATATTGTGAACAAGAATGGTATTCAAGTGGATCCGGGGAAGATAGAGACGGTAAAGGATTGGGGACGACCGACTACGCCTACGGAAATCCGAAGTTTTCTCGGATTGGCCGGTTACTATCGTCGGTTTATCCAAGACTTTTCTAAAATTGCTTCTCCATTGACGAGATTGACGAGGAAGAACGCGAGTTTTAATTGGGAAAACGAGCAAGAAATCGCTTTTCAATTATTGAAAGAGAAATTGTGTAAAGCTCCGGTCTTAGTATTGCCGGAAGGTGTAGATGATATGATGGTCTATTGTGATGCTTCTTTGAATGGGCTCGGGTGTGTTCTAATGCAACGAGGTAAAGTCATCGCTTACGCCTCTCGCCAATTAAAGGAACATGAAAAGAGATACCCGACTCATGATCTCGAATTAGCGGCGGTGGTCCATGCTTTGTAAATTTGGCGCCATTGCTTGTATGGTTTCAAGTGTACGATTTATTCGGATCACAAGAGTTTGAAACATCTTTTTGATCAACGGGATTTGAATTTTCGTCAACGTAGATGGATGGATGTGGTGAAAGACTATGATTGTGAGATACTTTATCATTCGGGCAAAGCGAATGTGGTCGCGGATGCGTTAAGCCAAAAGATTCACCACCCGGCGTTACGATTGGGATTGTTACGTATGACTATTACTAATGATTTTCTTGAGAAACTTGGTGTGATTCAAATAGAGGCTTACATTCACAACAAGCATGCGGAATGAATAACGGGGCAATCGGAATCCATTACTATGGGTTCGTGCAGGTTGTTGTCTTTTCAAGAAAGAGTATGGATGCCAAATATGGGTGACTTCCGAAAGGTGCTTCTTGATGAAGCGCATAAGTCTAAATATTCTATTCATCCGGGTGCGACGAAAATGTATCTTGATTTGAAGAAAGATTATTGGTGGCCGGGCATGAAACGCGACATTGTTAAGTATGTTGAGCAATGCGTCACGTGTTTGCAAGTTAAAGCCGAACACCAAAAGCCGTATGGTAAGTTGCAACCGCTAGAAATTCCGATGTGGAAGTGGGAGCATATTACCATGGATTTTATTACAAAGTTGCCGAAAACGGCAAGAACCCAATTTGACACAATTTGGGTGATTGTCGACAGATTGACAAAGAGTGCGTTGTTTCTTCCTATTAAAGAAGCAATATCGTCGGAGGCACTCACGAAGATGTTCATTAAAGAGGTGATATCGAGACATGGCGTTCCTGCGTCTATTGTTTCGGATCGGGACACGCGTTTTACTTCTCGATTTTGGAAGAAGTTTCATGAAGACATGGGTACGAGGGTGAATATGAGTACGGCGTATCATCCTCAAACGGATGGTCAAACCGAACGTACGAATCAAACATTGGAGGATATGTTACGTGCGTGTATTATTGATTTTGGCGGTAGTTGTGACGAACATTTACCATTGGTGGAATTCTCGTACAATAATAGTTTTCACTCTAGAGATGTTATACGGTAGGAGGTGTCGAACCCCGATTTGTTGGGGCGAAGTGGGTGAAAGGGAAGTCGGGAGCACCGACTTGGTATTGGAGACAAACAGCAAAATCGATATGATTCGGGCTCATTTAAAGGTGGCGCAAGATAGACAAAAGTCTTACGTTGATAAACGTAGGCGACCGATTGATTTTCGAGAGGGTGACATGGTGATGCTTAAGGTTTCACCGTGGAAAGGTATTATTCGATTTCGAAAATGGGGAAAGTTAGCTCCTCGGTTTATTGGACCGTTTAAGGTTTTAGCTCGTGTTGGTGAAGTTGCGTATCGTTTGGAATTACCCGAAGAGCTTGCGGGGATCCATAATAAATTTCATGTTTCCCATCTCCGTAAGTGTCTTACGGATGATTCATCATGTATGCCATTAGATGAGATCGCATTAAACAACAAGTTAGAGTATGTTGAGGAGCCGATAGCTATACTTGATGAGAAGGTGAAAATGTTGCGTAACAAAGAGGTGAGGACCTTCAAGGTCCAATGGCGTCGTAGTAAAGGTTCCGAATTTACATGGGAACCCGAAGAATTTGTGTTGGTTTGTCTTCCTGCTTGTCATGTAGCTTGGATCGCGAGGACGCTCTCCGATTCAAGTGGGGGAGAGTTGTAACACCCTAGTTATTATCGTACAGAAGTGTATATAGTGTACATAAAGAGAGGGGAACTATGTCTAATTAAATTGCGATCAGAATATGTTCAGACCATAGTGCGCGCCGTGCACCCTTAAAGGAGCGCGCCGCGCACCACTACTGTAGCTGGGTTCTTTTTCTTTTAATCAGATATTTTGGAAGGGTATTGAGGTAATTTCACTTGGGGATGAGTTAAGGTCACAGATCAGTGGTTTGGGTGAGTCATAACTCCACTTTCAACAACCATTTTCATCCTACTTTAATTCTAGTAAGAGAAACCCAAAATTTAGAGAGAGAAAGCTCAAGTAAAGGAAGAAGGAGCTAGTTTCGGGTCTTAGCTCGGGTTATAAAGTTGTTCATCTCCTTGCTAGCTACAATTTGGTTGTGTTGGTAAGTTCTAATTTTGATTTCCTTGATTTAATTTGTTTAAAGGTTAGAACTTGGGTTAGTGATGAACACAAGACCCATTAATGGTGATTTTGGGGGTTTTGGGTAAGATTGAGTCATTAGGACTCAAGGATGACTAACCTAGGGTTTCAAGGTAATAATTGGTGTTATTGAGTCTATAATGGTTAGTTATTCACTAGCTTACTTGTGTTGTTAATAAAATTGGTTCTAGGGTTCATGGTGGACTTGGAATGGGTCAAATGGGTAGGTTTGACCTAGTGGGATAAATTATGTATGAAAACACCCTATTTATGTGTTGATGGAAGTCTTAGAACCTTAATCGCTAGCTTTTAGTGATTAGTTGGGAGTATTGACCTCTAATGAGTGTTTATAGTGCAAATGGGTCATAAATACACTAGTGGGTCTAGTTGGTGGAAAGTCCAACTTATTATGTGAATTAATTGAGAATTAATTGTGTTAGGTGACTCGCTTTGAAGTTACAAGTGTTATTAGAAATCTCGCCAAGTCGACAAGGTGAGTGGAATGATTATACATGTGTGTATATAATGTATCTATTTGTAGGGCGGGGAAGGGGCCGGGGTATATGTTGTTTATACCACCAAGAGTTAGTGATATATTTCGTTGAACACTAACGATGGATATTTCGTTGTCCAAATTGCCCAAGAGTTAGTGATATATTTCGTTGTACACTAACGATTACTTGAACGGATATTTCGTTGTCCGTGTCACCTCGGGGTTAGCGATATATTTCGTTGTACACTAACGGTTGTTATGAACACCGATGGGAAATTCGAAGTTCCATTCCCATGTGTATTGGTTAACCTTAATTACGCGTTGTATTGTAGTATATTATATCATTCGGGTTATATATATGCTATTGTGGTGCTAGCTTGTGATCTCGAAGGGTTTAGAGTTATACTTGCGATGGTATGGTATGTAAATTGCTAGCGTGTATGAGGTAATTGTGTAAGTGCTTGCAAGTAGGTGTATTATATATGTATATGTATAATTATTGCATTCACTAAGCGTTAGCTTACCCTCTCGTTGTTTACCTTTTTAGGATCCGGCTTGGTTAAAGGAAAAGGTATTCGCTTGGACTAGTGGCGCCTCGGGGGTTTTAGCTTTTTGGAAGTTCGACTAAGATTTGGGTAGTTTAACCCCAAACACCATGCTCTAGTGACGTTTGGCAATTAAATTTTTTTGTGGTCGAAACTCGTATTTCGTACTTAATGGCATTTTGGGCATATGTGGGCCTCGCAATGTAAAACTCGTTTTATCATTGATTCGTGCTTGTTTTACTAATACTAATACGATGTGAAAAGCATTTCGACTAAAAATGATGGGAAGTGTTAGATATTTTTACGAAAACGAAACATTTTGGACAGCGGGCTGCCAGGCCCTGTGCTCGCCACGCACAGGTAGGGGTGCGCGCCGCGCACCCAGCCTGGGCAGGCCTGCTTCGAAATTTTTTTTTTTATTTCGCAGTTTTGGTTGGT
This sequence comes from Rutidosis leptorrhynchoides, assembly GCF_046630445.1. Lineage (NCBI taxonomy): Eukaryota > Viridiplantae > Streptophyta > Magnoliopsida > Asterales > Asteraceae > Rutidosis > Rutidosis leptorrhynchoides. The sequence goes on along the minus strand of NC_092333.1, from coordinate 364,324,286 downwards.
TAACGGGTTGGGTCGTTACAACGAGGGTTTCGTAATGTCCAACAGCCCCGTAATAATCTAAAAACCTTGTTTCACACCCCAACTACCGAATACTTCACTTGTGGGAAGGTTTTATTTAAAACTTGTAATCCGATGTTCTTTTTCTCATTTTGGTAAGAAGCGAACATCACTAACCCGTAAGCATAACATGCTTCTTTATGTTGCATGTTAGATGCTCTTTCTAACTCACGAAATCCTATGTTGGGATATGTTTAGTCAAAATAGGTTCTTAACCCATAGCGTAAAATTGCATTTGGGTTCTCTGCATTTAACGCTTTAAAGAAAACACGGCGTAACTTATGGTCTCCCCAATGTGATATACCCCACCTATCAAAGGAAATCCTTTTATAAACTAAGGCATTTCTGGAAAGTCTTTCAAATGTTTGACAAGTTAATTTCGCCATAATTAAATGTGCTGATGAATTCTGACCGATTCTAGACAAGATTTCCTCAATCATATCCTCTGGTAGTTCTTCTAAAATATTCGGTTATCTACCCTTTACGTCCATTTTGTTTTTATACTGTAAAATAGACAAGGATTAGATTCGTAAAAGATAATTAACAAACAATACAAGCAATTTTTACATAGAACATAAAAGTACAAGCACACTACAATACATATAATACACAACATGATTACAACCCTCTAATCTGAATCACTGGTTTCTTCTTCTTCGGACTTGGTTCGTTTTCCTAATTTTCTAGGGATATATGGTGTTCCTCTAATACGAGCCTTCGTTTTCCACAATGGTTTAGAAAAACCTGGTGGTTTAGAGGTTCCCGAATTATTGTTACAATTTAGGAAATACGGATGTTGCCGATACATATAAAGTTCATCGGGGTTGGAATCAGGTTTCTCTATTTTTATACCTTTTCCCTTATTATTTGCTTTTACCTTGTTAAATTGGGTCGAGGTAATTTCTATAACATCATCGAAATCCTCATCGGGATCCGATTCATCGAAAAATTGGTAATCTTCCCAATATTTTTCTTCCTCGGTGGAAACACCATTGACCATTATTGACTTTAGTCCATTGGTTGAGGATTTTGTTTTAGTTAAACGATTTACTGTTGGTATCAATATTTCTTCCTCCAGAACCTCTTCTTCTTCTAGTTCCTCCTCTTTCGGTTCCTCTTCTTCCGGTTCCTCCACTTTCAGTTCCTCTTCTTTCGGTTCCTCTTCGGGAATTTGTGAATCTTCCCAAAGTATATTCGACTCTTTATTATTATTAGGTGAGTCGATGGAATTTGTACTAGTAGTAGACATCTATCACACAATATCAAACACATTAAGAGGTTAATATATCACATAATATTTACATGTTAATAATATATAATTTCCAACAAAAGTGTTAAGCAATCGTTTTTAAAGAAAACACGGTCGAAGTCCAGACTCACTAATGTATCCTAACAAACTCGATAAGACACACTAATGCAAATTTTTGGTTCTCTAAGACCAACGCTCTGATACCAACTGAAATATCCCGTTCATATTGATTATAAACGTTCCATATTATTGATTTCGTTGCGAGGTTTTGACCTCTATATGAGACGTTTTTCAAAGACTGCATTCGTTTTTAAAACAAACCATAAACTTTATTTTATCGATAAGGTTTAAAGGACACCACCTAGATTATCAGAAATGATAATCTAAAAATATCTCACTTACACACTACCAATACATATTGGTTTACAATATTAATATGTTACAACAAAGTAAATCTCGAATGCAGTTTTAAACAATATTATACAAGCATGCTGACACCAAATCTTGTCCATATATTAGCATGCAACAGCGGAAGCTCTTAATAATCACCTGAGAATAAACATGCTTTAAACGTCAACAAAAATGTTGGTGAGTTATAGGTTTAACCTATATATTTATCAAATCGTAATAATAGACCACAAGATTTCATATTTCAATATACATCCCATACATAGAGATAAAAAATCAATCATATGGTGAACACCTGGTAATCGACACTAACAAGATGCATATAAGAATATCCCCTATCATTCCGGGAAATCCTTCGGACATGATAAAAATGAATTCGAAGTACTAAAGCATCCGGTACTTTGGATGGGGTTCGTTAGGCCCAATAGATCTATCTTTAGGATTCGCGTCAATTAGTAGGGTTTAGTAATTCTTAGGTTACCAAGAAAAAGGGGCATATTCGGCTTCAATCATTCACCCATATAATGTAGTTTCAATTACTTGTGTCTATTTCATAAAACATTTATAAAACTGCATGTATTCTCATCCCAAAAATATTAGATTTTAAAAGTAGGACTATAACTCACTTTCACAAATTTTTACTTCGTAGGGAAGTAAGACTTGGCCACTGGTCGATTCACGAACCTATAACAAATATGTACATATATATCAAATTATGTTCAAAATATATTTACAACATTTTTTTATTACGTTGATGATTTGAGTTTATTAAGTCAGCTGTCCTCGTTAGTAACCTACAACTAGTTGTCCACAGTTAGATGTACAGAAATAAATTGATATATATATTATCTTGAATCAATCCACGACCCAGTGTATACACATCTCAGGCTAGATCACAACTCAAAGTATATATATTTTTGTAATCAACCTCAACCCTGTATAGCTAACTCAAACATTACTGCATATAGAGTGTCTATGGTTGTTCCAAATAATATATATACATGGGTCGATATGATATGTCAAAACATTTTCATACATGTCTATGGTATCCCAAGATTACATAATATATTAGAATACATGTATAATACAATAAGTTAGCTAGGATATGATTAATATAGATTTGTTACCAATTTTCACGTAGCTACAACAAACAAAATTATCCAATCTTGTTTTATCCATAACTTCTTCGTTTTAAATCCGTTTTGAGTGATTCAAGTTGCTATGGTTTCATATTGAACTTAAGTTTATGAATATAAACAGAAAAAGTATAAGTTTATAGTCAGAAATATAGGTTACAAATCTTTTTTGTAAAGGTAGTCATTTTAGTCGAAAGAACGACGTCTAGATGACCATTTTGGAAAACATACTTCCACTTTGAGTTTAACCATGAATTTTGGATATAGTTTCATGTTCATAAGAAAAATCATTTTCCCAGAAGAACAACTTTAAAATCAAAGTTTATCATAGTTTTTAATTAACTAACCCAAAACAGCCCGCGGTGTTACTACGACGGCGTATATCCGGTTTTACGGTGTTTTTCATGTTTTTAGGTTTTAAATCATTAAGTTAGCATATCATATAGATATATAACATGTGTCTATTTGATTTTAAAAGTCAAGTTAGAAGAATTAACTTTTGTTTGCGAACAAGTTTAGAATTAACTAAACTATGTTCTAGTGATTACAAGTTTAAACCTTCGAATAAGGTAGTTTTATATATATGAATCGAATGATTTTATGAACATCATTACTACCTCAAGTTTTGTGGATAAACCTACTGGAAATGAGAAAAATAGATCTAGCTTCAAAGGATCCTTGGATGGCTTGAAAGTTCTTGAAGTAGAATCTTGACATGAAAACAAGTTCAAGTAAGATTTCCACTCGAAATAAGATTGTTAAAGTTATAGAAATTGAATCAAAGTTTGAATATGAGTATTACCTTGTATTAGAAATATATCTTACTGTAAATAAGAAAGATTTCTTGAGGTTGGATGATCACTCAAAGTGGATTTGCAAGATTGGAAGTAAGCTAGCAAACTTGAAAGTGTTGTTGGTGTGTTCTTGAGTAGTTATTTTATAACTTGGTTTATGTATAGATTTATGAACTAGATTGAGCTAGATTTTGATGAAGATGATGAAGAACATTTAGAACAATGTAAGAACACTTGAGAGAGAGTAGTTTGATTCAATAAAATTGAAAAATGAATGTGTTTATGGTGATGCTAGTTTACATGAATTAGGATGGCAATATAGTCTTCATTAGTTTGTAATCTTATGAGATATTTCATGCTAGATGTTAAATGAGGGTTCCCACATGGTTAGGTGACTCACATGGGCTGCTAAGAGCTGATCAATGGAGTGTATATACCAATAGTAAACACATTTAGAAGCTGTGTATTGTACGAGTACAAATACGAGTGCATACGAGTAGAATTGTTGATGAAAATGAATGAGGATGTAATTGTAAGCATTTTTGTTAAGTAGAAGTACTTTGATAAGTGTCTTGAAGTCTTTCAAAAGTGTATGAATACATATTAAAACACTACATGTATATATATTTTAACTGAGTCGTTAAGTCATCGTTAGTCGTTACATGTAAGTGTTATTTTGAAACCTTTAGGTTAACGATCTTGTTAAATGTTATTAACTCATTATTTATTATGTCTAAGGAGATGTTAAATTATTACATTATCATGATATCATGCTATATTAATATATATTAATATGATATATATACATTTAAATGTCATTACAACGATAATCGTTACATATATGTCTCGTTTCGAAATCCTTAAGTTAGTAGTCTTGTTTTTACATATGTAGTTCATTGTTAATATACTTAATGATATGTTTACTTATCATTTATCATGTTTATTATATATATATATATATATATATATATATATATATATATATATATATATATATATATGTATATATATATGTATATATATATATATATATATATATATATATATATATATATATATATGTCATCATATAGTTTTTACATGTTTTAACGTTCGCGAATCATCGGTCAACTTGGGTGGTCAATTGTCTATATGAAACGTATTTCAATTAATCAAGTCTTAACAAGTTTGATTGCTTAACATGTTGGAAATACTTGATCATGTAAATATCAATTTCATTTAATATATATAAACATGGAAAAGTTCGGGTCACTACAATTTCAAATTGCCATCATAACTACCGATCAGTCTATGTATGGAGTGAACTCAAATCAAATTGGCAGTTCTCAATCATCATTTCTTAAGACCAGATATCTTATCAACACTTAAGACCGAGAATATTCAAAAATCCAAAAAGGATGTAATCGAGAAATATTTGACACTACTGTCACACTTTGTTAACTCGTATGATAGTTTTCTTAAAGGTAGAATCAGAAACATTCATTTGATAATGGAAGACTACCAACAGTTGGATAGGGATGATGTCGAACGAATGAATATCATGTGGTGTATGGCGAATGTTGTTAGACAAGCTTAAGAGTTTGAACAAAGAGCTGGCTAACCAATCATTGTGAACAAAGAGACCAAGTTAGGATTTGATATGAACAATGTTACATGCTTTAATTGCGGAGAATTAGGGCACTTTGCGAGACAGAGCTATAAGCAGAAGAAACAAGGTAATTTTAATCCTTTTAGGAACCAAAGCTAATGCGAAAATGCCATTAGTTTTCATTCACGGAGATGATGAAGATTGGGTTGTTAAGCGATCAGTTGATTCTAAACAAGCTAATGTAAAAATGGCAGAGATTGTCGAAGTCGATGAAGAGCCTTTGCTTACATCTCAAGAAGATTTAACTATAAAGATGCATACAAGTGTTGAATGATCCGGGGAAATGGTCCATACTGTTCCAAAGGAAAAATTTTAAAGAAAAGTTCGTGACAAGTTCAACAGGGTGAGAGATTAAGTTCAAGAACACCAGAATGAAGAAGTGGTTCACCCTTATCTTCCGAGGAATGGAACTTTGATAGTTTCAATCGTTCATATACTGCAATAGAGGGAGTATCAGTTGATGAGTTTTATAGAACTGATTATGCTGAACATGATTTGACTATGCCCATGGTTAATGATCCCGAAATTGATGAGGAAATGTCTATTGCTGAATAGGAAAGAATGGTTGTTGTGGAGCTGGAAATCATTGTGTTAATGGGAGAAGGATCAGAATATGGAAGTTCATAATGAGCACATTCAATTTGTTTAGAGACATTCGTTACAAAAGACTTGAATGAAAAATCTGTCAGAATGATTCGGTCCTGCTTATCAAACAACATTCTAGAACGAGTGTCTGGGTTGACGAATGTTAAGGATATTTGGGATGAGCTACATCAATTGAACTAGGATTGTGCTGATAAAGATGATAGCAAGTTTATGACAGACACATCCGACCCAGAAGGTGAATCGAAATCAAATGGTGAGAAACAGCTACGTGCTTTGCTTTTATGGCTGAAACATCATCAACTGACAACGTCAAACAGGGCACTTGAGTTTCTGTAAATAACCACTGGATCATTGATAGTGAGGCTTCCAGGTGCATGATAGGTGTCATAACCCGTCCTTAACCATAAGAACGAGTTAGATAACGTATGATTTCATTGCGAGGTATTGACCTCTATATGCGACATTTTTAAAAGAACAACTGCATTTATTTTACATTACAAACCATAACTCTTATGTTAATACAAGCTTTAGACAATATAAAGATGATTATCATTTAGCGATAATCTTAGACTTACAAACTTTACATGTGATGATAACAATACGATTTCTAGCATATTTTACATTACAATTCCTCGGATATGCAGTTTTATTTTTGACACAAATATGCATACTCAAGATCTTGCTTAAATTCAATATGTTGCAGCGGAAGCTTTTAGTTATCACCTGAGAATAGACATGTTTAAAACGTCAACATAAAGTTGGTGAGATATAGGTTTAATGCCAGCAGCGGTATAAATATAGACCACAAGATTTCATATGTAAACATTTTAATAAAAATATTCTAAGTGGTTGAGCACTTGGTAACCATACTTAACATTCAATCACGTCGCATATTCCCTTTATTATGAAATCTTACTACACCGTACCAAGTGTAGTCACGAAACGAAGTACTGTGCAACCGTTGAATACTGGTCGTCCAGTCCGGTTGGGGTTGTCAGGCCCGATAGATCTATCAACAGGATTCGCGTTTACAATACCGCTGTAAATAATAGTTACCAAGCTACAGGGAAGTATGCCAGTGGTACAACTCAACGTAGAATATATTTTTCAGTTACTTGTGTCCATAACGTAAAACATAAAATACATGTATTCTCATCCCGAAATACTTAGAGTTTAAAAGTGGGACTATATACTCACTTTTGCCTTGAAGATATATATTTTGACTTGGTCTCCGGTTGATATCACGAACCTATCCATATATAATTTATCAATATATTTTCATTTTAAACAATCGTCACATATATATACTTATGATACTTTTAATGTCTTCTTAATCCGTAGTTAGCAATTCAATTTTTAATGGTTCATATTTAGGTGTTTAATAAATAAATAAAACCCCCATCGAAATAAATAAAACCCCCATCGTATTCGTATTGGTCGAGATTAATCTTGACCCACGGTACCGTGTTGTCAAATGACGTGTTGCGTACATAAAGTACCGGTGTTGTCAAATGACGTGTTGCGTACGTACATGAGGTCTTATGATTAATCTTCTCGTGTTGTTTACGGGTGATCCTGAAATATATAAAATTAAATTATGAGTACATATATATAAAATATCATGTTTTTTTAGAAAGATGTGATTTATTTAATTTTTCTCCAATTATTTTCGTGGCTAAACTAGTTTTGGATATCCGATCTTGTTTTAGTCATAGCTTCTTCGTTACAACTCCGTTTTCGTTGGTTCAACTTGCCACTTCCTTGGATCGAGTCCTTCTTTAAGACTATGAACTGTAAATACCTTAGTTTGTATTCGAAATCACAGGTCATAGGTCAAACTTTGGTGAAACTTATGAAGTTGATCATTTTCCATCATGTAAACAACCTTAAATGATTATTTTTCTAAAAATACTTATACTTTGAGTTAAATCATGAAATTTTTATGTGTTAACATATTCATAGTAAATATCAATTTTCCAGAAAATAAGCCTCTAATACAAAGTTCAAGATGGTTTTTAATTATCCAACCCAAAACAGCCCCCGGTTGTACTCCGACGACGTAAATTCAGTTTTTAAGGTGTTCTTTGAAAAACCAAGTTTTACCTTGTTAAGTTAGCATATCCTTATGATATATTACAGGTCTTGAAGTATTTTAAAAGTTAAGTTAGAAGGATCTATTTAGTTTGCAAACAAGTTTGAAATCATTCAAACTATGTTCTTGTTGTTAAAATTGTATACCATAAAATAAGATAACTATATATATATATGAATCGAATAAGGTTATGAAAAAAGTTACTACCTCAAGTTACTTGGACAAGGTTGTTGTAAAAGAGAAGTAAAAACCTAGAACCAAAAGAGTGATGGAGTTGGATGAAAGATTGGAAGCAACTTAAGACATAAACTTGAAATGAAAGTTGTATTTTTGTAGTGTTTTTGTTTGATCTTGTTATGGTGGTGTTTAAGGTGATTCTTGAGAGGATTTTTGCTGGAGTTCTTAGAGATACATGAGGCTAGTAAGTGTGTGTGTTTAGCTAGAGAAATGATGTATCAAAAATTGAAAATGGATGCATGTATAAATGATGGTGGTCGCGTGATTTATGATGAACAAAGACAAGATTTTAGGTTGTTTTCTTGTATAATTAGTCATACTAGATAACAAAGTAGTTACCTTATACATAAGGCATGAACAAGGGCTGGTTGGTGGTGATTTGATGTGTATATACCAATAGTAAATATGTATAGAAGCTAGGTATGATATGAGTACATATACTCTAGATATACGTATAGAAATCTTGTGAAAACGGAACGAGGATTTAAATATAGCTATCTTTTGTGAATACACTTATATTGTTTTATGTATTTAAGTCCTTAAAAGTGATTAAATACATTACATATACGATATATGTATAAACATTATAGGTCATAAGTATTTATGTCAAATAACGTTACGTATGGTTATTGTTTTGAAAACTTAAGTTAGTAGTTTCAAAATATACTTATAACTTATTGTTATTAATACAAAATGAGGTATTACAACATCCTTAGATCATGTTAAATATGTATATATACATATATATACACAAACGTATAATTATCATATGTTATATAGTTCGTGATATCATCGGTCAACTAGACGGTCAAACGTTGTGTAAAACTCTTTTCAAAAACATAAGTCTCAACAATTTGAATTGCTTATCATGTTGGTAAGGTTTAATTTATGTAAATATTAATCTTATAAGTATAAATTGATCGAAAAAGTCCGGGTCATTACAGTACCTACCCATTAAATAAATTTCGTCCCGAAATTTTAAAATTGTACCTATTATGCGTCATCGGAAAAACAGATGTGGGTACTTTTGTTTCATTTGATCCTCTCATTCCCAATTAAACTTGGGACCTCTTCGATCATTCCAACGAACCTTAACAATCGGTATGTTGCTCTGCTTGAGCTGTTTAACTTCACGGTCCATGATTTCGACTGGTTCTTCTACGAATTGTAATTTCTCGTCAACTTGGATTTCTTCAAGAGGAATGGTGAGGTCTTCCTTTGCAAAACACTTCTTAAGGTTTGAGACGTGAAAGGTATTATGTACTCCGGCGAGTTGTTGCGGTAATTCGAGTCGATAAGCTACCGGTCCAATGAGTTCAATGATCATGAACGGGCCTACATATCTTGGGTTCAGTTTACCCCTTTTTCCGAAGCGTATTACACCTTTCCACGGTGACACCTTTAACATAACCATGTCCCCGATCTGAAACTCTAATGGTTTCCTTCGGACATCGGCGTAGCTCTTTTGGCGGCTACGGGCTGTTTTCAATCTCTCCTTGATTTGTACTATCTTCTCAGTCGTTTCGTGTATGATCTCGGGACCAGTTAATTGTCGATCTCCTACTTCATTCCAACAAATAGGAGATCTACACTTCCTTCCGTATAATGCTTCGAATGGCGAAGCTTTAATGCTCGCATGATAACTATTATTATACGAGAATTCTGCTAATGGTAGATATTTATCCCATCCGTTTCCAAAATCAATCACACATGCCCTGAGCATGTCTTCATGAGTCTGAATTATTCTTTCACTCTGCCCGTCGGTTTGCGGATGATATGCGGTACTCATATCCAAACGAGTTCCTAGTGCCTCCTGTAGTGATTGCCAGAACTTTGAGGTAAATCTACTATCACGATCAGATATAATGGAAATAGGTATTCCATGCCTTGAAACTATTTCCTTTATATATAATCGTAATAATTTCTCCATTCTATCCATTTCCTTTATAGGCAAGAAATGTGCAGATTTGGTAAGACGATCAACAATTACCCAAATGGTATCGTATCCCCAGGCAGTCTTTAGTAACTTCGTGATGAAATCCATGGTAATACCATCCCATTTCCATTCTGGGATTTCTGGTTGTTGAAGTAGCCCTGACGGCTTTTGGTGTTCTGCTTTGACTTTGGAACAAGTTAAACACTCCCCAACATATGTTGCAACGTCTGTCTTTAAATTAGGCCACCAATAATGTGTCTTAAGATCTTGGTACATCTTTCCAACTCCAGGATGTATCGAGTATCTTGTCTTATGTGCCTCATTCAATATCAACTTCCTTAATCCACCCAACTTCGGTACCCAAATACGGTTTGTAAAATATCGAATTCCGTCTTCCCGTATAACGAGTTGCTTCTCATACTTCTTCATTATTTCATTTCTTATGTTTTCTTTAGTAAGTGCTTCTCGTTGAACTTCTTTTATTTGTGAGTTGAGATTCATGCGAATTTTTATGTTCATCGCTCGTACTCGAATTGGTTCTCGTTCCTTTCTGCTTAGTGCGTCAGCCACCACATTCGCTTTCCCGGGATGATAACGAATTTCACAATCATAGTCGTTTATTAACTCGACCCACCTACGTTGCCTCATGTTCAGCTGTTTCTGATCAAAAATATGTTGAAGGCTTTTATGATCAGTAAACACAGTGCATTTAACCCCATACAAGTAGTGTCTCCATATCTTTAATGCAAACACGACTGCTCCCAGTTCTAGATCATGCGTCGTATAATTCCGCTCGTGAATCTTCAATTGTCGGGATGCGTATGCAATAACTTTCTTCCGTTGCATAAGAACGCAACCAAAACCTTGTCGCGAAGCATCACAATATATTTCAAAATCATCGTTCCCTTCTGGTAACGATAAAATAGGCGCCGTAGTCAACTTCTTTTTCAGTAATTGAAATGCACTCTCCTGCTCAGAGGTCCATTCATATTTCTTCCCTTTTTGCGTTAATGCTGTCAACGGCTTAGCTATTCAGGAAAAATCTTGAATAAACCTTCTATAATAACCGGCTAAACCCAAAAATTGGCGTATCTGCATTGGTGTTTTAGGAGTCTCCCATTTTTCAATGGCCTCAATTTTAGCTGGATCAACCTGAATTCCTTTGCTACTAACAACGTGGCCAAGAAATTGCACTTCTTTCAACCAGAAAGCACATTTAGAAAATTTAGCATATAGCTGTTCTTTTCTCAACAACTCTAATATCAACCTTAAATGTTGTTCATGCTCTTGCTCACTCTTGGAATAGATAAGAATATCATCAATGAAAACAATAACAAACTTATCTAAATACGGACTACAAACTCGATTCATGAGGTCCATGAATACAGCTGGCGCATTTGTCAACCCAAACGGCATGACCAAAAATTCGTAATGACCGTAACGTGTCCGAAAAGTAGTTTTCGGTATATCTTCTTCTTTGATGCGTAATTGATGATAGCCCGATCTTAGGTCAATTTTCGAGTACACACATGATCCTTGGAGTTGATCAAATAAGTCGTCAATTCTTGGTAGTGGATACCGATTCTTGATAGTTAACTTATTTAATTCACGATAATCTATACACATCCTAAAAGATCCATCTTTCTTTTTAACAAATAGAATCGGAGCTCCCCACGGTGAAGTACTTGGTCGTATGAATCCACGGTCCAGTAATTCTTTTAACTGATCTTGAAGTTCTTTTAATTCGGACGGTGCAAGTCTATATGGAGCACGAGCCACTGGTGCAGCTCCTGGTACTAAATCTATTTGAAATTCTACAGATCTAAATGGAGGTAATCCCGGCAACTCTTCCGGAAAAACTTCAGGAAAATCTCTTGCCACAGGCACGTCGTTGATGCACTTCTCTTTTTCTTTCTTTTCGACTTTATTAACATGTGCTAGAATAGCATAACATCCCTTTTCTAAACACTTCTTGGCTTTCAAACAGCTAATGAGTTTTAGCTTTGAGTTACCCTTCTCTCCATAAATCATCACCGGCATTTTATCCTTACAAGGAATGCGAATTGCCTTCTTGGCACACACAACTTCAGCTCCTACTTTGGACATCCAGTCCATGCCGACTATTACATCAAAACTTCCTAATTCTACGGGTATTAAGTCAATTTTAAATGTTTCTTCGGCTAAATTTATTTTACAATCACGGCAAATTTTATCGGCTTTAATTAGTTTACCATTAGCTAACTCAATCATGTACTTAGCATCTAGAGGTAATGATGAACAATTTAATTTAGCGTAAAAGCCTCTACTCACGTAACTTCTATCGGCACCAGTATCAAATATAATAGATGCGGATAAGTTATTAATGGTAAACGTACCCGTAACAAGCTCCGGGTCTTCACACGCCTCTCTAGCATTAATAACAAATGCTCTTCAACGTGCAGATCCATTATTCTTCTCTGGATTCGGACACTGGCTCTTATAGTGACCTTGTTTTCCACACCCATAACAAGTAATGGTAGCCAAAGCAGTTCTATTTGCATTGGTGGTAGGAGTCTTGGTACCATTTGTATTTGTAACGAGAGCCCTACAATCTTCAGCAAGATGACCCTTTCGATTACATTTGTTGCATACCACATTACAGTAACCAGAGTGATGTTTGTGGCATCGGTTGCATAAAGGATTTTGTCCTTTATAACCAAAGCTTAAACCACTACCCGCACCTCGCGTGATTTCTTGTTTCTTAAAAGATTGTTGTTGGTTACCCCGATCATAATTTCCATTCCACTTTCTTTTGTTACCTGATACCTTCACATCAGTATTGGATGCTTTCTTATCCATGATGACCTGATCCATTAGCTCGTTTGCCATGGTTATAGCTTCATGAATTGTCTTAGGTTTCGATGCTGTAACATTTGCCTTGACCTTTTTGGGCAAACCATCTTTGTACATTTCAATCTTCCGTTCTTCGGTTGGAACTAATTCAGGACATAGCAAAACTAATTCCATGAATCGCTGATTGTAGTTGGTGATTTCAGTACCAATAACCTTCAGATTTCGTAATTCATCTTCCAACTTCCTAACCTCTTTCCTTGGACAATATTCGTTGATTAACATTGTTTTGAATTCTTCCCATGGAGTATCATAAGCTACATCTCCTCCTACAGCCTTCACAAAATTTTTCCACCACGTGAGTGCACTATCTTGTAAAGTGCACGATGCATACTTGGTCATGTCCTTTTCAACACAACCACTGATTTTAAACACAGTCTCCATCTTTTCTATCCACCGGGTTAAACCGATCGGTCCTTCTGTTCCACTGAATGATGAGGGCTTGCAAGCTTGAAAAGTCTTGTAGGTGCATCCTACACGAGGATTTGGGTTAACTGCAGCAGCTCTTGCAGCTTCGACCCATAACATTCTGTTGTTCACTCGCTGGTTGATGAATTCCTCTACTTCTTGTTCCGTCATTCGATTCAATCGCGCCATATTCTTCTATAA